>NC_092278.1:11454179-12174179 GCF_036320965.1 Panulirus ornatus
TGCAACTATAGTCAAGGTGAAGATATATACATCATAGCAACGTAAAGAAAAAGAGATGATAACCAGAACGACGGTATGTTCATAATGACAATGCTGCAACTATGAAAATATGTTCCCCAAGATTCTCCAGCTTCACTGACAATAAAGCCATCTTCACAAAAAGAGTACTATTGAAAAATAGCAAACGACTATACAGCCATCAAGACAGTACAGCCACAATGACAATAATCTCTCGATATAAATCAACCGCCAGGACATTAGCGTCACCTTGATAATGAATATACAATGAGTACATGATCATCATGAAAATATAGCGTCCATATAAATATATTTGTCGTGAAAATATAGCCTCCATATAAATATCTTTAAAGTGACAGTTTCGCCATTCTGATAATATAGTCAAGACGATAATATATTCACCATAACAATAAAGCCACCATGATCACGTAAATGATATGACAATATAGTCAACGCAACAATAAACGCATTAATAAATTATATCCACTCTGAGAATACAGCCACATGAAAATATAGATACTGTGACAAAATAGTCATTTTTGGATCATAGCAAACATATAGCGTCCAAGAGAATATAGTCTCTATGACAAAATAGCGAAGAAGACAGGATTTATCATCACAATACAGTCACCTTGACAGTATAGCCAATAAAACAGTGGAACAACCATGAAAATGTACCTACCATAACAATATAGCTTACATGTAAATATAGTTACTATGACAAATTCATTACAATGAAATACAAACGATATCACATTATGGTTGGATAATCATATGCAATTCATGATCATATAAGATAAAACCTTCAAAACAAAGCAAGGGTAGCGACAACGCAGGTAGGAATAGCTACAATCTAGCTCTGAATGACGATAGCAGCTCCGTACACGTCGGTAGCTGGTGCGCGACTGTCATCAGGTGACTACATTGTCATGATATGCTATATTGTCATGGTGTCAGTACTGTTGTAGGGAATATATTATTATGTTAGCTATATTGCAGTGGCAGGGTGGCTAAATTTTCATGGTAGGATAATTTTGTTATCGCGGTTATGTTGCATTTGTGATAATACTGTCATGGTGACTGTGTTCCAGTAATATCAATATTATCATTTAATTTGTTGAAGCGATTGCAATATTGTCGTAGAGACGCTAATGTCATGTTGCCTGTATTTTCATGATGGTTGCATGTCATCTTGACTATATAGTCATGTTGGTTATATTCCAGTTATGATTACATGGTTATGGTAACTATGTTGCCATGGTGACTATATTGATGGGTGACTACATTGCCATGATAGCTATATTTCATTTTTGTTATACTGTAAGGAGGTGACTGTCTTTTCTTATTGAATATATTATCAGGGTATCTATATTGTTAAGTTAGGTATATCATTGTGGTGCTTATTTTCTTTTTCTGGTGGTATATTGACATGATGCCTAGACTAACATTTTGGCGATATTGGCATGGTGATATAGTGTCTTAGCAAATAAACTGTTATTGTGGATATGTTCCATGGGATTTTATTATCATAGTAGCTACATTGTCAATATTACTATATTTTCATGGCAGCTCCATTGTCATGGTGACGATATTGCCATTGTGGCTGTATTATTATTTTCTATATAATGCCATCCTAACTACATTATCTTGGTCGCTATATTTACTTGCTGGCTATATTGCTATGGTTAATTTTGTCGTTGGGGATATATTTTGTCATTAACTACAATTTTGTTTTAATCACATGATCATGATAATATTTTCATGGCGGCTTATTTGGTAATGTAATTGCAAGTGTATGGATATCATATTATCATGTCACTATATTGTCATGGTTTTTATACTGTGATGGTGTTTATGTCAGCCTCCTGATGATACTATCATGATTGATATATAATTATGGTAACTAAATTGTAATGCCGATTATATTTCATTACGACAATTTTGTTATGTTGCCTGCATTTTCATGTTAGCAATATTGTAATGGCTGGAACATTTTCATTGTTGTTTCATTGCTTTATCTGCTATACTGTCAAGGTGACTATATCTTAATTAAAAATCTTGTCTTGGTCGCCATTTTGTCATGGACACTATATTGTCCTGGAGCCTATGTATTTGCTATGATCCGAAAGAGACTATTTGGTCACAGCATCAATATGGTCAGGTGCTTATATTGCCATAATGAATATAATTTGAAGGCTTCCTTATTGTTGCGTTGACTGTATTGTCATATCACTTATATGATCATGGCTATATTGTTATAGTGAATATATTGCCGTCTTGACTATATTATCATATTGGCTAAATTGTCATGGTAAGTATGTTGACATGGAAGCCTTATTTTCATGATGTTTATATAGTCAGTGTATCATATCGTGAGATTATTGTCATAGTGGCCGTACTTTCATGGTGGCTATATAGTCGTTTGCTGTATTTTCACTGTACTCTTTTGTGAAGATTGCTTTATTGTCATTGTAGCTATAGTGTCATGGGTGATATATTTTCATAGCAGCAGTATTCTCATTATGAGCATACCGTCATTTTGGCTATCTACTCATTTTGGTTATATTGCGAAGATTTACATATCGTCACCTTGGCTATATTGTCAAGGTGATCTCTTTTATAGTTGCTATATTGTCATTTTCTTTAGTCGTGCATATTTTTTCATAAGCCATACATTATCGTGATAACTTTACTATTAAGGTAACAGTATATTGTTATTGTGACAATGTTGACATTATGACTATAATCTCTTAGTGGATACATTGCTAAGATGACTATACTGTCATGGTGACTATTTCATGATGATGGTTATAATGACAGTTTGACTGCATTTTCATTGTAGCATATCTAATGGTGTTGATTTTGCCCTTGAGGATATATCATAAAAACGAGAATCTCCTTTTTTTTAAATTATCATGTGAATATATTGCCATGATATGCGATATTGATATAGTTTCAGTACTGTCATGTTGAATGTATATTATGATGGTTGCATTACAATGAAAGTCATAGTGGCAGGGTAACTATATTTTCATGATTGGATCATTTTGTTATGACGATTTTATTGTATTTGTGAGTATATTCTAATGGTTACTGTGTTGCCGTAATTTCTATATTGTCCTGGACACTACATATCCTGAAATCTATATTGTCATATCAGTTATATGATCATGGTAGCTTTATTGTCATAGTGAATATCTTGTCGTCGTGACTATTCTATCATAATGGCTTAATTGTCATAGGAAATATGTTGACATGAGGGCTATATTTTCATGATATTCATAAAGTCATTGATAGATTGCTATCAAGGTGACTCTAATAGCCTGGCTATTGATGTATATCGTGACATTATTGTCACGATAGCTGCATTGTCATAGTGGCTATATTGTCGTTTCCTGTATTTCCAATGTTACTCTTTTGTGAAGATTGCTTTATTGTCATTGTAGCTATAGTGTCATGGGGAATATATTTACTTAGTAGCAGTATTGTCATTATGAACATATCGTCATTTTGGCTATCTGCTCATTTTGGTTACATTGCGAAGATTTACATATCGTCACCTTGGCTATACTGGAAAGGTGATCTCTTTATATTTGCTATATTGTCATTGTTTTTAATCATGTATATTTTTTCATGAGTGATACATTATCTTGATAACTATATCATTAAAGTGACAGTATATTGTGATGGTGACTATATTGTCATTACGACTACAATCTCTTATTGGCTATATTGCTAAAATATCTACATTTGACTACATTTTCATTGTAGCTTATTTAATGGTGTTGATTTACCCTTGGAGATATATCATTATAAAAACGGATATTTCATTTTGTTTAAATTATGAGGTGAATACATTGTCATGATATGCTATATTGTTATAGTTTCAGTACTGTCATGGTGAATGTATATTATGTTGGCTACATTACAATGGAAGCCATAGTGGCAGGGTGGCTATATTTTCATGGTTTGATCATTTTGTTATTAGTATTTTATTGTATTTTTGAATATATTGTCATATTGACTGTGTTGCCATAATTTCTATATTCTCATTTTATTTATTAAATTGATGGCAATATTGTCATGGAGACTGTATTGACATGTTACCTGTATGGTCATCATGGTTGTCTTGTCATCGTGACTCTATGGTCATGATGGCTATAGTGTCGTTAAGATTACATTCTTTTGGTAACTATATTGCCATCATGGCATTTTGTCAGAGTAGCTATATTGTTAAGTTAGCTATCTTACTGTGGTGGGTATTTTTTTCTATTTTGGTATGTTGCCAAGATGGCTATACTAGAATTTTGGCAAGATTAGCATGGTGATATAGTGTTCGCAGCCCAACTGTTGTTTTGGACATTTTTTCATGGGATTACATTATCATGGTACTTACATTGTAAAGGTTTCTATATTTCATGCAAGCTACAATGTAAAGATGACGATATTGGCATGGCGGGTGTATTGTCATGTTCAATATAACGCCATCCTGGCTACATTATCTTGGTCGCTATATCAACTTGATGGCTATATTGCTACGGTCAATTTCATCGTTGGGGATGTATTTTGTATTTACCTACACTTTAGTTTTGATTGTATGATCATTATAATATTTCTATGTCGGCTTATTTGGCATCTTGAGTGTATCTGTCTGGATATCATATCATCATGTAACTTGTCTGTCATGCTTTTAAATGGTGATGTTGCTTATGTGAAAATGCTGATTACATTATCATCATTAATGTATGATTATTGTAACTATGTAGCAATGGCAATATATTTTTTGATCATTTTGGTATGTTGACTTCATTTTGATAGTAGTTATATTGGTATGGCGGGTACATTTTCATGGTTCTGACATTGGTTTATGGGCTATACTGTCAAGGCGGCTGTATAGTATTGATGAATTCTGTTTTGGACGCTATTGTCTCCTGAACACTATATACTTTAGAGGCTTTATGTTTCCTATGATCCGAAAGCGACTATTTTCTCACGGCATCTATATTGTCATGGGGCTATATTGTCGTTGTGAACATATTCTGAATGTTTCTTTAATGTTGCGTTGACTATATTGTTATATCAGTTATATGGCCATGGTGGCTTTGTTGTTATAGTGAATATATTGTAGTTGTGACTATACAATCATAATGGCTAAATTGTCATAGGAAATATGTTGATTTTGATGCTATATTCTCATGATACTTTTATGGTAATTGTAAAAAATTTTTCAAGTTTACTCTAATATCACGGTGATTAATTTATGTTTTGACATTATTGTTATGGTGGCTGTACAATCATGGTGGCTATATTGTCGTTTCATGCGTTTTCAATGCTACTATTTAGTGAATATGGCTTTAATATCAGTGTCGCTATACTTTCATTGGGAACAAATTTTCATAGTGAAGCAATTGTCATTATGAAATAAAGTCATTTTGGCTATCTTCTAATTTGGGTTACATTGCTATGTTATATTTATCGTCACCTTGGCTATATTGGGAAGATGATTTTTTTATAGGTGGTATATTGTCATTTTTTAATCGTGCATATTCTGTTATAAGTGATATATTATCATGATACCCATATCATTAAGGTGAAAATATTGGCATGGCGACTATATTGTCTTTATGACTGTAATCTTATGACAACAATATAGGTACCCTGATATATAGGCAACATGAATAGACAATCACACACATGTAATATAACAAAAAATAACAAATAGCCATCATGGCAATATATTCATTTAACAATATAGCCAACATGGCAATATAGTTACCATATCAATATAATCTTAATGGAGATATAACTACCATGACCATATAGACACGATGACAATACAACCACCAATGCAATACAGGAAGCATGACATTATATTATGACAATATAGCCACCAATTCAACAAATCAAATGACAGTATAGATATTATGGCAACAGTCACCATGACAATATACACAGAAGTGGAATATAATCGACATAACAAAATGATTATATTATGAAAATATAGCCACTCTGACACTATGGCTTCAATTAGAATATAGCCAACATAATAATACATATACAATGACATTCCTGAAACCATAAAAATATAGCATATCACGACAATGTAGTCCCCTAATGATTTAATCAAAATGAGAATCTCTTTTTATAATGATACATCTTCAAGGGCAAACCCAACACCAATATAAAAGCTACCGTGAAAATGTAGTCACCATGACATTATAACCATTGTGATGAAATTGGCACCATGACAATAAAGTTACTTTGGCAAGATATCCAACATGATATCATTGTCATAATAACAATATAGTCAAAATACCAATATATAGTTACCGGAATGTTATAGTTATCATGATAATGTATCACTTACGACAAAAAATGCATGATTAAAAAATGAAAATATAGCAACCGTAGAAAAAGATCACGTTGCTGATATAGCCAAGGTGATGATATATATATGATACAAATATAACCAAAATAAGGAGATAGCCAAAATGACAGTATGTTCATAATGACAATAATTCCACTATGAAAATATATTCTCCATGAGACTATAGGTACACTGACAGTAAAGCTATCTTTACAAAAGCGTAGAATTAAAATACAGGAAACTACAATATAGCCACCATAACAATACAGCCATCTTGAAAATAACATCACGATATAACTCAGTCACCAGGACAGTAGAGTCACCTTGCAGTAATCTTACGATAACTTTATAAATATGAAAATATAGCCCCCATGTCAAGATATTTGCTATGACAATTTAGCCATTATGAAAATATAGTCACGACGACAATCTATTCACTATGACAATAAAGCTACCATGATCATATAACTGAAATGACAATATAATCAAAGCAAAAATATAGAAACATTCAACTTATATTGACAATGGCAATATAACCACCTGACTATATAAATACTGTTAATAGATAGTCATTTTCGGATCATAGCAAAAATATAGACTCCAGGACAATATAGTCTCTGTGAAAAAACAGTGACTCAGACAGGATTTATCATCATGATATGGTCATAACATTATAGCTGTCATGGAATTGTAGTCAGCATGACAAAATTATCACATTGAAATAAAACGACATTACAGTATAGTTACCATAATCATACACCAATCATGATTATATAATCAGCAGGTTAACATAAACAAGATCATAGTGTAAAAACCATGACAATTTAAGTGACATGATGAGATGATATCCATTCACTTACATTTACAATACCACATAAGTTGTCATGAAAATATTATCATGATCATATAATCACAACAGTATTGTCACTAATTACAAAATATATCCCGAAAGACAAAATTAACCAAAACCAATATAGCCATCAAGGTGATATAGCGACCAAGATAATGTAGCCAGGACGGCATTATATTGAAAGTAAGAATACAACCACCATGCCTATGTCTTCACCATGACAATGTAGCTACCATGAAAATATAGTAACCTTGACTATGTAGCTACAATGATAAAATATACAATTGAAAAATATCCACAACAAGAGTTAAGCTGCTAAAACACTATATCGCTATGCCAATATCGCCAAAATGTTATTATTGCCATCATGATAATATACCTCCAGAAAAGAAATATATATATTCAATACTCGACAATATAGCGATTCTGAAATATTGCCAACATGAAAAGACAGCCACCTTCTCGTTGTATAACAAAAATGACAAATAGCCATTATGGCGATATAGGGATTTAACAATACAGCCACTATGGTAATATAGTTACCAAAACAATGTGATCTTAACGCCAATGTAGCCAACATGACTATATAGTCACGTTGACAATACAACCACCGTGACAATACAGATAACATGGCAGCAAAGTCTCTAAGACAATATTGCCATCAATTTGACAAATTATATAACAATATAGATATTATGACGACATAGTCACCATGACAATATACTCAGAAATGCAATATATTCGCCATGATAAAATTATGCTACCATGAAAATATAGCCACCTACCATTTTGGTTTCCATTGCAATGTAGAAACAGTAATAAAAGATTTACCATGAAGGTACTGAAACCATAACAGTATAGCATATCATGACAATGTAGTCAGCTGATAATTCAATCAAAATGACAATTTCTCTTCTATAATGGTATAT
Organism: Panulirus ornatus; assembly: GCF_036320965.1. Lineage (NCBI taxonomy): Eukaryota > Metazoa > Arthropoda > Malacostraca > Decapoda > Palinuridae > Panulirus > Panulirus ornatus. The sequence continues at coordinate 11,462,344 of NC_092278.1, forward strand.
CCTCAAGGGCAATATCAACACCATTATAAAAATCATGATAAAAAAGTCACCATGACGATACAGTTATATTGGCAATATAGCCACTGTGACATTATAGTCATAATGATTATATAGTCGCTATGACAATATTGCCACCATAAAAATATAATTATCATGATAACATTTCGCTTATGACAAAGTATGCAAGAGTTAAATAATGACAATGTATCACCTATAAAAGGTCACCTAGCCAATATAGCTAAGGTGACGAAATATACATTATAGCAATGTAATTAAAATGAGAAGATAGCCAAAATGACTGTATAGTCATAATGACAGTACTGACAGTATGAAAATATGTTCCCCATGACACTATAGCTACAATGACAACAAAGCCATATTCAGAAAAGAGCAACAATGAAAATACAGCAAAGGAGAATACAGCCACCATCATATTTCAGCAACCATGATAATAATGTCACGATACAAATCATCAACATGTCATTAGTCACCTTGATGGTAAACTTACAATGACTATATAAATACCATGAAAATATAGGTTCCATGTCAACATGTCTGCCATGATAATCTGGCCATTATGATAATACAGTCATGACGGTAATTTATTCACTACAACAATATAGCCACAGCGATCATATAAATAATGTGACAATACAGTCAAGAGAAATATACAAATCATATTCACTATGGCAGTATAACTACATGACAATATAGATGCTGTGACAAATAGTTGCTTTTGAATCATAGCAAACATATAGCCGGCAGGAAAACATAGTCTACATGACAAAATAGCGACCAAGAAAGGATATATCATTATAATATAGATACCTTGAGAGTATAGACCATAAAACAATGTAACAATCATGAAACTGTACCTGACGAAACATTATAGATGTCATGAAATTTAGTCAACATGACAAAATTATCATAATGAAATATCATCGGCATTACAATATAGTTACCATAATCATAGACCAATCATGATCATATAATCAGCAGGTTGACATAAACATTATCACAGTGTAAAAACCATGACAGTATAAGTGACATGATAATATGATATCCATGCACATACACTTACAATACCAAAGAAGCCGCCGTGAATATATTGTTATCATGATCATATAATCACAACAATATTGTAGGTAGTGACAAATATATCCCCAACGACAAAATTAATCATAGCAATATAGCCATCAACTTGTTATAGCGACCAAGATAATGTAGCGAGCATTGTATTGAGAATTACAATACAGCCACCGTGCCAATGTCGTCACCATGACAATATAGCTACAATGAAAATATAGTAACGTTGATAATGTAGCTGCCATGGCAAAATATTCAAGATAGAAAATACCCAAAATATAGCCACAACAAGAGTTTAGCTGCTAAGACGATATATCACCATGCCAATATCTCCAAAATGTTAGTATAGCCATCATGGCAATATATCAACAGAAAAAATACTCATCACAACGATATAGGTAACTTGACAATATACTACTCTGACAATATAGGTAACATTAGAAGACAGCCACCTCTTTGAAATATAAAAGAAAAAAAAATTACAAAAAGCCATCATGGCAATATGGTAAGTAAACAATATAGCCATCATGACAATATGGTAACCAAACATTATAGCCATCATGGTAATATGATTACCATAGCAATGTATTCTTAATGGCAATATAGTCATCATGTCCTTATAGTCACGATCACAATACAACTACCACGACAATACAGTAAACATCAAAATACAGTCTCTAAGACAATATTGCCACTAATTCGTCAAATTAAATAACAATTTATATGTTATGGCAACACAATCACGATGACAATATACTCAGAAATGTTATATAATTGTCATAATAAAATGATCCTACCATGAAAATATAGTCACCCTGCCACTATGGCTTCCAGTACAATATAGCCATATAAAAAAAAAATTCACCACGACAGTACTGAAACCATAACAATATAGCATATCACGACAATGTAGTCACTTGATCATTTAATGAAAACTAAAAATTTCTCTTCTATTATGGTATAACCTCAGGGACAAAATTTTATACACCATTAAAAAGCTGCCATGAAAATACAGTCACTATGACATAAATATCATGATGAAATATGTTCATGGCAATATAGCCACTCTGAGATTATAGTCATTATGACAATATAGTCGCTATTAAAATACTGTCATATTAATGATATAGTTATCAAAAGGATATATCACTTGTGACAAAATATGCATGATTAGAAAATGACAATATAGCACCTATAAAAAAAGACCAAATTGCCACAATAGTCAAGTTGACGATATATACATCATAGTAATGTAAAGAAAAAGAGATGATAACCAGAACGACGGTATGTTCATAATGACAATACTGCAACTATGAAAATATGTTCCCCACGATTCTCCAGCTTCACTGACATTAAAGCCATCTTCACAAAACGAGTACTATTGAAAAAATAGCAAGCGACTATACAGCCATCAAGACAGTACAGCAACCATGACAATAATCTCTCGATATAAATCAATCGAAGGGCATTAGGGTCACCTTGGTAATGAATGTACAATGAGTACATGAACATCATGAAAATACAGCGTCCATATAAATATATTTGTCTTGAAAATATAGCCTCCGTATGAATATCTTTAAAGTGACAGTTTCACCATTCTGATAATATAGTCAAGACGATAATATATTCACCATAACAATAAAGCCACCATGATCACATAAATGATATGACAATATAGTCAACGCAACAATAAACGCATTTATAAATTATATCCACTCTGGGAATACAGCTACAAGAAAATATAGATACTGTGACAAAACAGTCATTTTTGGATCATAGGAAACATATAGCGTCCAAGAGAATATAGTCTCTATGATAAAATAGCGAAGAAGACAGGATTTATCATCACAATACAGTCACCTTGACATATAGCCAATAAAACAGTGGAACAACCATGAAAATTTACCTACAATAACAACATAGCTTTCATGAAAATATAGTTACTATGACAAACTCATTACAATGAAAAACAAACGATATCTCATTATGGTGTCGATAATCATACACCAATCATGATCATATAAGATAAAACCTTCAAAACAAAGTAAGGGTAGCGACAACGCAGGGAGGAATAGCTACAACCTAGCTCTAAAAGACGATAGCAGCTCCGTACACGTCGGTAGCTGGTGCGCAACTGTCATCAGGTGACTACATAGTCATGATATGCTATATTGTCATGGTTTCAGTACTGTCGTAGTGAATGAATTATTATGTTAGCAATATTGTACGGGCAGGGTGGCTAAATTTTCATGGTAGGATAATTTTGTTATCGCGGTTATATTGCATTTGTGATAATACTGTCATGGTTACTGTGTTCCAGTAATATCTATATTATCATATAATTTGTTGAAGCGATTGCAATATTTTCGTAGAGACTCTAATGTCATGTTGCTTGTATTATCATGGTGGTTGCATGTCATTTTGATTATATAGTTTGTTGGTTATATTCCAGTTATGATTACATGGTTATGGTAACTATATTACCATGGTGACTATACTGATAGGTGACTACATTGCCATGATAGCTATTTTTCATTTTTGTCATACTGTAAGGAGGTGACTGTCTTTTCATATTCAATATATTATCAGGGTAGCTATATTGGTAAGTTAGCTATATCATTGTGGTGCTTATTTTCTTTTTCTGGTGGTATATTGCCATGTTGCCCAGACTAACATTTTGGCGATATTGGCATGGTGATATAGTGTCTTAGCAAATAAACTGTTATAGTGGATATGTTCCATGGGATTTTATTATCATAGTAGCTACATTGTCAATGTTACTATATTTTCATTGTAGCTCCATTCTCATGGTGACGATATTGCCATTGTGGCTGTATTGTTATTTTCAATATAATTGTATCCTAACTACATTATCTTGGTCGCTATATCTACTTGCTGCCTATATTGCTATGGTTAATTTTGTCGTTGGGGATATATTTTGTCATTAACTACAATATTGTTTTAATCATATGATCATGATAACAATATATTCATGGCGGCTTATTTGGTAATGTTAGTGCAAGTGTATGGATATCATATTATCATGTCACTATATTGTCATGGTTTTTATACTGTGATGGTGTTTATGTCAGCCTCCTGATGATATTATCATGTTTGATATATGATTATGGTAACTAAATTGTAATGGCGATTATATTACATTGTGACAATTTTGTCATGTTGCCTGCATTTTCATGGTAGCTATATTGTTATGGCAGGTACATTTTCATTGTTGTTTCATTGTTATATCGGCTACACTGTCAAGGTGACTATATCTTAATTAAAAATCTTGTCTTGGTCGCTATTTTGTCATGAACAATATATTGTCCTGGAGCCTATAAGTTTGCTATGATCCGAAAAAGACTATTTTTTCACAGCATCAATATTGTCAGGTGCTTATATTGCCATAATGAATATAATTTGAAGGCTTCCTTATTGTTGTGTTCACTGTATTGTCATATCACTTATATGATCATGGCTATATTGTTATAGTGAATATATTGCCGTCTTGACTATATTATCATATTGGCTAAATTGTCATGGTAAGTATGTTGACATGGAAGCCTTATTTTCATGATCTTTATATAGTCAGTGAATTATATCGTGACATTATTGTCATAGTGGCTGTGCTTTCATGGTGGCTATATTGTAGTTTCCTGTATTTTCACTGTTACTCTTTTGTGAAGATTGCTTTATTGTCATTGTAGCTATAGTGTCATGGGGGATATATTTTCATAGCAGCAGTATTGTCATTATAAACATACCGTCATTTTGGCTATGTACTCATTTTGGTTATATTGCGAAGATTTACATATCGTCACCTTGGCTATATTGGGAAGGTGATCTCTTTATAGGTACTATATTGTCATTTTTTTTAAATCATGTATATTTGTCCATATATTGTCAAGGTGATCTCTTTTATAGCTGCTATGTTGTCATTTTTTTTAGTCAGGCATATTTTTTCATAAGCGATACATTATCTTGATAACTTTACTATTAAGGTGACAGTGTTGACAATATGACTATAATCTCTTAGTGGCTATATTGCTAACATAACTATACTGTCATGGTGACTACATTATGATGATGGTTATAATGACAGTTTGACTGCATTTTCATTGTAGCATATTTAATGGTGTTGATTTTGCACTTGAAGATATATTATAAAAACGATAATATCCTTTCTTCAAATTATCATGTAAATATATTGTCATGATATGCGATATTGCTATAGTTTCAGTACTGTCATCTTGAATGTATATTATGTTGGTTACATTACAATTAGTCATAGTGGCAGGGTAACTATATTTTCATGGTTGGATCATTTTGTTATGACGATTTTATTGTATTTGTGAGTATATTCTCATGGTTACTGTGTTGCCGTAATTTCTGTGTTGTCCTGGACACTACATATCCTGAAATCTATATTGTCATATCAGTTATATGATCATGGTAGCTTTATTGTCATAGAGAATATCTTGTCGTCGTGACTATATTATCATAATGGCTAAATTGTCATAGGAAATATGTTGACATGAGGGCTATATTTTCATGATATTCATAAAGTCATTGAAAGATTACTATCAAGGTGACTCTAATAGCCTGGCGATTGATGTACGTAGTGACATTATTGTCAAGATACCTGCATTGTCATGGTGGCTATATGTCGTGGCTATATGATCATAATGACTAAATTGTCATAGGAAATATGTTGACATGAGGGCTATATTTTCATGATATTCATTGTTATTGAAAGATTACTATCAAGATGACTCTAATAGCCTGGCGATTGATGTATATCGTAACATTATTGTCACGATAGCTGCACTGTCATGGTGGCTATATTGTCGTTTCCTGTATTTTCACTGTTACCCTTTTGTGAAGATTGCTTTATTGTCATCGGAGCTATAGTGTCATGGGGAATATATTTTCGTAGTAGCAGTATTGTCATTATGAACATATCGTCATTTTGACTATATGCTTATTTTGGTTATATTACGAAGATTTACATATCGTCACCTTGGCTATATTGGCAAGGTGATCTCTTTATAGTTGCTATATTGTCATTTTTTTTAATCATGTATATTTTTTCATGAGTGATACATTATATTGATAACTATATCATTAAAGTGACAGTATATTGTCATGATGACTACATTGCCATTATGACTACAATCTCTTAGTGGCTATATTGTTAAGATAACTACATGTGACTACATTTTCATTATAGCTTATTTAATGATGTTGGTTTACCCTTGAAGATATATTATTATAAGAACGGATATTTCATTTTGTTTAAATTATGAGATGAATACATTGTCATGATATGCTATATTTTTATAGTTTCAGTACTGTCATGGTGAATGTATATTATGTTGGCTACATTACAATGGAAGCCATAGTGGCAGGGTGGTTATATATTCATGGTTTGATCATTTTCCTATTAGTATTTTATTGTATTTTTGAATATATTATCATGGTGACTGTGTTGCAATAATTTCTATATTGTCATTTGATTTATTAGATGGATGGCAATATTGTCATAGAGACTCTATTGTCATGTTGCCTTTATGGTCATCATGGTTGTCTTGTCATCTTGACTCTATGTTCATGATGGCTATACTGTCGTTAAGATTACATCCTTATGGTAACTATATTGCCATCATGGCTTTTTGTCAGAGTAGCTATATTGTTAAGTTAGCTATCTTATTGTGGTGGGTATTTTTTTTCCTTTTGGTATATTGCCATGATGGCTATACTAGAATTTTGGCAAGATTAGGATGGTGTTATAGTGTTCGCAGCCCAACTATTGTTTTGGCCATTTTTTCATGGGATTACATTATCATGGTACCTACATTGTCAAGGTTACTATATTTCATGCAAGCTACATTGTAAAGATGACGATATTGGCATGGCGGGTGTATTATCATGATCAATATAACGCCAACCTGGCTACATTATCCTGGTCACTATATATCAACTTGATGGCTATATTGCTACGGTCAATTTCATCGTTGGGGAAGTATTTTGTCTTTACCTAGAATTTCTTTATGATTATATGATCATGATAATATTTCTATGACGGCTTTTTTGGCATCTTGAGTGTATCTCTTTGGATATCATATCATCAGGTAACTTAGTTTATCATGCTTTTAAACGGTGATGGTGCTTATGTGAAAATGCTGATTACATTATCATAATTAATGGATGATTATTGTAACTATATAGATATGGCAATATCTTTTTTGATCATATTATATGTTGACTTCATTTTGATAGTAGTTATATTGGTATGGCAGTTACATTTTCATGGTTCTGACATTGGTTTATGGGCTATACTGTCAAGGCGGCTGTATAGTATTGATGAATTCTGTTTTGGACGCTATTGTCTCCTGGACAATATATACTTTAGAGGCTATATGTTTCCTGTGATCCGAAAGCGACTATTTTGTCACGGTATCCTTATTGTCAGGTGGCTATATTGACGTTGTGAACATATTCTGAATGTTTTTTTTAATGTTGCGTTGACTGTATTGTTATATCAGTTATATGGCCATGGTGGCTTTTTTGTTATAGTGAATATATTGTAGTTGTGACTATACTGTCATAATGGCTAAATTGTCATGGGAAATATGTTGATATTGATTCTATATTCTCATGATACTTTTATGGTAATTGTTAAAAATTTTTCAAGTTTACTCTAATATAATAGTGATTGATTTATGTTTTAACATTATTGTTATGGTGGCTGAACAATCATGGTGGCTATAATGTCGTTTGATGCGTTTTCAATGTTACTATTTAGTGAATATGGCTTTAATGTCAGTGTAGCTATACTTTCATTGGGAACAAATTTTCATAGTGACGCAATTGTCATTAGGAAATAAAGTCATTTTGGCTATCTTCTAATTTGGGTTACATTACTATGTTATATATATCGTCACCTTGGCTATATTGGGAAGTTGATTTTTTTATAGGAGGTATGTTGTCATCTTTTTATCGTGCATATTCTGTTATAAGCGATATATTATCAAGATACCCATATCATTAAGGTGAAAATATTGGCATGGCGACTATAATTTCTTTATGACTGTATTCTTATGACAACAATATAGGTACCCTGATGTACAGGACACATGAAAAGACAATCACACCCTCGTAATATAACAAAAAATAACAAGTATCCATCATAGCACTATATTCATTTAACAATATAGCCACCATGGCAATATAGTTACCATATAAATATAATCTTAATGGAAGTATAACTACCATGACCATATAGACACGATGACAATACAACCACCAAGACAATACAGGAACCATGACATTATATTATGACAATATAGCCAACAATTCACCAAATCAAATGACAATATAGATATTATGGCAACAGTCACCATGACAATATACACACAAGTGGAATATAATCGACATAACAGAATGATTATATTATGAAAATATAGCCACTCTGACACTATGGCTTCAATTGGAATATAGCCAACATAATAATACATATACAATGACATTCATGAAACCATAACAATATAGCATGTCACGACAATGTAGTCCCCTAATGATTTGATTAAAATGAGAATCTCGTTTTATAATGATACATCCTCAAGGGCAAACCCAACACCAATATAAAAGCTACCTTGAAAATGTAGTCACCATGACATTATAACCATCATGATGAAATAGACACCATGACAATAAAGTTACTTTGGCAAGATATACAACATGATATCATTGTCATAATAACAATACAGTCAAAATGCCAATATATTGTTACCGGAATGTTATAGTTATCATGATAATGTATCACTTACGACAAAAAATGCATGATTAAAAAAATGAATATATAGCAACTATAAAAAATGACCACGTTGCTAATATAGCCAAGGTGATGATATATATATGATACAAATGTAACAAAAACAAGGAGATGGTCAAAATGACAGTATGTTCATAATGACACTAATTCCATTATGAAAATATATTCTCCATGACACTATAGATACATCGACACTAAAGCTATCTTCACAAAAGCGTAAAATTTAGATACAGCAAACTACAATATAGCCACCATGACAATACAGCCATCTTGACAATAATATCACGATATAACTCAATCACCAGGACAATAGAGTCACCTTGACAGTAATCATACAATGACTTTATAAATATCATGAAAATATAGCCCCCATGTCAAGATATTTGCTACGACAATTTAGCCATTATGAAAATATAGTCACGACGACAATATAGTGAATACCATGACAATAAAGCTACCATGATCATATAACTGATATGACAATATAACCAAACTAAAAATATAGAAACATTCAACTTATATTCACAATGGCAATATAACCACCTGACAATATAGATACTGTTAATAGATAGTCGTTTTCGGATCATAGGAAAAATATAAATTCCAGGACAATATAGTCTCTGTCAAAAAACAGTGACTCAGACAGGATTTATCATGATATGCTCATAACATTATAGCTGTCATGGAATTGTAGTCAACATGACAAAATTATCACAATGAAATAATACATTACAATATAGTTACCATAATCATACACCAGTCATGATTATATAATCAGCAGGTTGACATAAACAAGATCAATGTGTAAAAACCATAACAATTTAAGTGATATGATGAGATGATATCCATTCACTTACACTTACAATACCACATAACTTTTCATGAAAATATTATCATGATCATATAATCACAACAGTATTGTCACTAATTACAAAATATATCCCGAAAGACAAAATTAACCATAACAATATGGCTATCAAGTTGATATAGCGACCAAGATAATGTAACCAAGACGGTATTATATTGAAAGTAAGAATACAACCACCATGCCAATGTCTTCACCAGGACAATGTGGCTACCATGAAAATATAGTAACCTTGACTATGTAGCTATAATGATAAAATATATAACTGAAAAATATCCACAACAAGAGTTTAGTTGCTAAAACACTATATCGCTATGTCAATATCGCCAAAATGTTATTATTGCCATCATGATAATATACCGCCAGACAAGAAATATATATATACCCTATACTCGACAATATAGCTATTTGACAATATTGCGAACATGAAAAGACAGTCACCTCCTTGTTATATAATGAAAATGACAAATAGCCATCTTGGCGATATAGGGATTTAACAATACAGCCACTATGGTATTATAGTTACCATAACAATGTGATCTTAACGACAATGTAGCCAACATGACTATATAGTCACGTTGACAATACAACCACCGTGACAATATAGATAACATAACAGTACCGTCTCGAAGACAATATTGCCATCAAATTGACAAATTATATGACAATGTAGATATTATAGTAACATAGTCACCATGACAATATACTAAGAAATGCAATATAATCGCCATGATAAAATTATCCTACCATGAAAATATAGCCACCTACCATTTTGGTTTCCATTGCAATGTAGAAACAGTAATAAAAAATTTACCATGAAGGTAATGAAACCATAACAGTATAGCATATCATGGCAATGTAGTCAGTTGATAATTTAATCAAAATGACAATTTTTCTTCTATAATGGTATATCCTCGTGGGCAATATCAACACCATTCAAAAAGTTTCTACGAAAATACAGTCATTATGACATTATGAAAATCATGATAAAAAATTCATCGTGACAATATAGTTATCTTGGCAATATAGCCACTGTGACTTTATAGTCATAATGATAATATAGTCTCTATGACAATATTGTCACCATAAAAATATGATTATCATAATAATATTTCGCTTATGACAAAGTATGCAAGAGTTAAATAATGACAATATATCACCTATAAAAAGATCACCTTGCCAATATAGCTAAGGTGACGATGTATACATTATAGCAATGTAACTAAAATGAGAAGATAGCCAAAATGACGGTATGGTCATAATGACAATACTGCCACTATGAAAATATGTTCCCCATGACTCTATAGCTACACTGAAAACAAACCCATATTCACAAAACAGCAACATTGAAAATACAGCAAACGAGAATATATCCACTGTCATAGTTCAGCCAACATGATAATAATGTCACGATGAAAATCATCACCATGTCATTAGTCATCTTCATAATAAACTTACAATGACTATATAAATATCATGAAAATATAGCCTCCATGTCAACATGTCTGCCATGGTAATCTGGCCATTATCATAATATAGTCATGACGGCAATTTATTCACTATAACAATATATCCACAGTGATCATATAACTGATGTGACAATACAGTCAAAGAAGCAAAAAAGAAATATACAAATCATATTCACTATGGCAGTATAACTACATGACAATATAGATACTGTGCCAAATAGTCGCTTTTGAATCATAGCAAACATATAGCCCTCAGGACAACATAGTCTCTATGACAAAATAGCGACTAAGACAGGATATATCATTATAATGTAGACACCTTGACAATATAGACCATAAAACAATGTAATAATCATGAAACTGTACTTGCCAAAACATTATAGATGTCATGAAATTTTAGTCAACATGACAAAATTGTCATAATGAAATATCTTCGGCATTACAATATAGTTACCATAATCATAGCCCAATCATGATCATATAATCAGCAGGTTGACATAAACAATATCACAGTATAAAAACCATGACAGTATAAATGACATGATGATATGATATCCATACACATACACTTACGATATCAAAGAAGCCGCCATGAATATATTGTTATCATGATCATATAATTACAACAATATTTTAGGTAGTGACAAATATATCCCCAACGACAAAATTAATCATAGCAATATAGCCATCAACTTGTTATAGCGACCAAGATAATGTAGCGAGCATTGTATTGAGAATTACAATACAGCCACCGTACCAATGTCGTCACCATGACAATATAGTTACCATGAAAATATAGTAAAGTTGATAATGTAGCTGCCATGGCAAGATATTCAAGAGAGAAAATACCCAAAAGATAGCCACAACAAGAGTTTAGCTGCTAAGACGATATATCACCATGCCAATATCTCCAAAATGTTAGTATAGCCATCATGGCAATATATCAACAGAAAAAATACTCATCACAACGATATAGCTAACTTGACAATATACTACTCTGACAATATAGGTAACATTAAAAGAAAGCCACCTCCTTCAAATATAAAAAAAAAAATGACAAATAGCCATCATGGAAATATGGTAATTAAACAATATACCCATCATGGCAGTATGGTAACCAAACAATATAGCCATCATGGCAATATGATTACCATAGCAATGTGTTCTTAATGGCAATATAGTCACCATGTCCTTATAGTCACGATGACAATACAACTACAATGACAATACAGAAAACAAAATACAGTCTCTAAGACAATATTGCCACTAATTCAACAAGTTAAATGACAATATAGATATTATGGCAACACAATCACGATGACAATATACTCAGAAATGTTATATAATCGTCATAATAAAATGATCCTACCATTAAAATATAGTCACCCTGCCACTATGGCTTCCATTACAATATAGCCACAATAACAAAACATTCACCACGACAGTACTGAAACCATAACAATATAGCATATCAAGACAATGTAGTCACTTGATCATTTAATGAAAAAGGAAAAATTCGCTTCTATAATGGTATAACCTCAGGGACAAAATTTTATACACCATTAAAAAGCTGCCATGAAAATACAGTCACTATTACATAAATATCTTGATAAAATAGTGACCATAGCAATATAACCACTCTGAGATTATAGTCATTATGACAATAAAGTCGCTATTAAAATACTGTTACCTTAATATTAAAGTTATCAAAATAATGTATCACTTGTGACATAATATGCATGATAAGAAAATGACAGTATAGCACCTATAAAAAAGATCACCTTGGCACTATAGTCAAGGTGACGATATATACATCATAGCAACGTAAAGAAAAAAGAGATGATAACCAGAACGACGGTATGTTCATAATGATAATACTGCAACTATGAAAATATGTTCCCCACGATTCTCTAGCTTCACTGACAATAAAGCCATCTTCACAAAAAGAGTACTATTGAAAAAATATCAAACGACTATACAGCCATCAAGACAGTACAGCAACCATGACAATAATCTCTCGATATAAATCAATCGCCAGGACATTAGCGTCACCTTGATAATGAATATACAATGAGTACAAGAACATCATGAAAATATAGCGTCCATATAAATATATTTGTCGTGAAAATATAGCCTCGATATGAATATCTTTAAAGTGACAGTTTCGCCATTCTGATAATATAGTCAAGACGCTAATATATTCACCATAACAATAAAGCCACTATGATCACATAAATGATATGACAATATAGTCAACGCAACAATAAAGGCATTCATAAATTATATCCACTCTGAGAATACAGCCATATGAAAATATAGATACTGTGACAAAATAGTCATTTTTGGATCATAGCAAACTTATAGCGTCCAAGAGAATTTAGTCTCTATGACAAAATAGCGAAGAAGACAGGATTTATCATCACAATACAGTCACCTTGACAGTATAGCCAATAAAACAGTGTAACAACTATGAAAATGTACCTACCATAACAATATAGTTTATATGAAAATATAGTTACTATGACAAATTCATTACAATGAAATACAAACTATATCACATTATGGTTTCGATAATCACACACCAATCATGATCATATAGGATAAAACCTTCAAAACAAAGCAAGGGTAACGACAACGCAGGGAGGAATAGCTACAACCTAGCTCTGAAAGATAACAGCAGCTCCGTACACGTCGGTAGCTGGTGCGCGACTGTCATCAGGTGACTACATTGTCACGATATGCTATATTGTCATGGTTTCAGTACTGTCGTAGTGAAAGTATTATTATTTTAGCTATATTTCAGTGGCAGGGTGGCTAAATTTTTATGGTAGGATAATTTTGTTATCGCGGTTATATTGCATTTGTGATAATACTGGCATGGTTACTGTGTTCCAGTAATATCTATATTAACATTTAATTTGTTGAGGCAATTGCAATATTGTCGTAGAGACTCTAATGTCATGTTGCCTGTGTTGTCATGATGGTTGCATGTCATCTTGACTATATAGTCATGTTGGTTATATTCCAGTTATGATTACATGATTATGGTAACTATATTGCCATGGTGACTATATTGATAGGTGACTACATTGCCATGATAGCTATATCTCATTTTTGTTATACTGTAAGGAGGTGACTGTCTTTTCATATTGAATATATTATCAGGGTAGCTATATTGTTAAGTAAGCTATATCATTGTGGTGCTTGTTTTCTTTTTCTGGTGGTATATTGCCATGATGCCTAGACTAACATTTTGGCGATATTGGCATGGTGATATAGGGTCTTAGCAAATAAACTGTTAGTATGGTTCTGTTCCATGGGATTTTATTATCATAGTAGCTACATTGTCAATGTTACTATATTTTCATGGTAGCTCCATTGCCATGGTGACGATATTGCCATTGTGGCTGTATTGTTATTTTCAGTATAATGCCAACCTAGCTATATTATCTTGGTCGCTATATTGCTATGGATAATTTTGTCGTTGGGGATATATTTTGTCATTAACTACAATTTTGTTTAAATCATATGATCATGATAACAATATTTTCATGGCGGCTTATTTGGTAATGTGAGTGCAAGTGTATAGATATCATATTATGATGTCATTATATTGTCATGGTTTTTATACTGTGATGGTGTTTATGTCAGCCTCCTGATGACATTATCATGTTTGATATATGATTATGGTAACTAAATTGTAATGGCGATTATATTTCATTGTGACAATTTTGTCATGTTGCCTGCATTTTCATGGTAGCTATATTGTTTTGGCAGGTACATTTTCATTGTTGTTTCATTGTTTTATCGGCTATAGTGCTAAGGTGACTATATATTAATTAATAATCTTGTCTTGGTCGCTATTTTCTCATGGACACTATATTGTCCTGTAGCCTATATGTTTGTTATGATCCGAAAGAGACTATTTTGTCACAGGATCAACATTGTCAGGTGCTTATATTGCTATAACGAATATAATTTGAAGGCTTCCTTATTGTTGCGTTGACTGTATTGTCATATCACTTATATGATCATGATTATATTGTTATAGTGAATATATTGTCGTCCTGACTATATCATCATATTGGCTAAATTGTCATTGTAAGTATGTTGATTTTGAAGCCTTATCTTCATGATGTATATATAGTCAGTGAATTATTATTTTATATTTTTTTATTATACTTTGTCGCTGTCTCCCGCGTTTGCGAGGTAGCGCAAGGAAACAGACGAAAGATATGGCCCAATCCCCCACCATACACATGTATATACATACGTCCACACACGCAAATATACATACCTACACAGCTATCCATGGTTTACCCCAGACGCTTCACATGCCTTGATTCAATCCACTGACAGCACGTCAACCCCGGTATACCACATCGCTCCAATTCACTCTATTCCTTGCCCTCCTTTCACCCTCCTGCATGTTCAGGCCCCGATCACACAAAATCTTTTTCACTTCATCTTTCCACCTCCAATTTGGTCTCCCTATTCTCCTCGTTCCCTCCACCACCGACACATATATCCTCTTGGTCAATCTTTCCTCACTCATTCTCTCCATGTGCCCAAACCACTTCAAAACACCCTCTTCTGCTCTCTCAAGCACGCTCTTTTTATTTCCACACATCTCTCTTACCCTTACGTTACTCACTCGATCAAACCACCTCACACCACACATTGTCCTCAAACATCTCATTTCCAGCACATCCATCCTCCTGCGCACAACTCTATCCATAGCCCACGCCTCGCAACCATACAACATTGTTGGAACCACTATTCCTTCAAACATACCCATTTTTGCTTTCCGAGATAATGTTCTCGACTTCCACACATTCTTCAAGGCCCCCAGAATTTTCGCCCCCTCCCCCACCCTATGATCCACTTCCGCTTCCATGGTTCCATCCGCTGCCAGATCCACTCCCAGATATCTAAAACACTTCACTTCCTCCAGTTTTTCTCCATTCAAACTCACCTCCCAATTGACTTGACCCTCAACCCTACTGTACCTAATAACCTTGCTCTTATTCACATTTACTCTTAACTTTCTTCTTCCACACACTTTACCAAACTCAGTCACCAGCTTCTGCAGTTTCTCACATGAATCAGCCACCAGCGCTGTATCATCAGCGAACAACAACTGACTCACTTCCCAAGCTCTCTCATCCCCAACAGACTTCATACTTGCCCCTCTTTCCAAAACTCTTGCATTTACCTCCCTAACAACCCCATCCATAAACAAATTAAACAACCATGGAGACATCACACACCCCTGCCGCAAACCTACATTCACTGAGAACCAATCACTTTCCTCTCTTCCTACACGTACACATGCCTTACATCCTCGATAAAAACTTTTCACTGCTTCTAACAACTTTCCTCCCACACCATATATTCTTAATACCTTCCACAGAGCATCTCTATCAACTCTATCATATGCCTTCTCCAGATCCATAAATGCTACATACAAATCCATTTGCTTTTCTAAGTATTTCTCACATACATTCTTCAAAGCAAACACCTGATCCACACATCCTCTACCACTTCTGAAACCACACTGCTCTTCCCCAATCTGATGCTCTGTACATGCCTTCACCCTCTCAATCAATACCCTCCCATATAATTTACCAGGAATACTCAACAAACTTATACCTCTGTAATTTGAGCACTCACTCTTATCCCCTTTGCCTTTGTACAATGGCACTATGCACGCATTCCGCCAATCCTCAGGCACCTCACCATGAGTCATACATACATTAAATAACCTTACCAACCAGTCAACAGTACAGTCACCCCCTTTTTTAATAAATTCCACTGCAATACCATCCAAACCTGCTGCCTTGCCGGCTTTCATCTTCCGCAAAGCTTTCACTACCTCTTCTCTGTTTACCAAATCATTTTCCCTAACCCTCTCACTTTGCACACCACCTCGACCAAAACACCCTATATCTGCCACTCTATCATCAAACACATTCAACAAACCTTCAAAATACTCACTCCATCTCCTTCTCACATCACCACTACTTGTTATCACCTCCCCATTTGCGCCCTTCACTGAAGATCCCATTTGCTCCCTTGTCTTACGCACTTTATTTACCTCCTTCCAGAACATCTTTTTATTCTCCCTAAAATTTAATGATACTCTCTCACCCCAACTCTCATTTGCCCTTTTTTTCACCTCTTGCACCTTTCTCTTGACCTCCTGTCTCTTTCTTTTATACATCTCCCACTCAATTGCATTTTTTCCCTGCAAAAATCGTCCAAATGCCTCTCTCTTCTCTTTCACTAATACTCTTACTTCTTCATCCCACCACTCACTACCCTTTCTAATCAACCCACCTCCCACTCTTCTCATGCCACAAGCATCTTTTGCGCAATCCATCACTGATTCCCTAAATACATCCCATTCCTCCCCCACTCCCCTTACTTCCATTGTTCTCACCTTTTTCCATTCTGTACTCAGTCTCTCCTGGTACTTCCTCACACAGGTCTCCTTCCCAAGCTCACTTACTCTAACCACCCTCTTCACCCCCACATTCACTCTTCTTTTCTGAAAACCCATACAAATCTTCACCTTAGCCTCCACAAGATAATGATCAGACATCCCTCCAGTTGCACCTCTCAGCACATTAACATCCAAAAGTCTCTCTTTCGCACGCCTGTCAATTAACACGTAATCCAATAACGCTCTCTGGCCATCTCTCCTACTTACATAAGTATACTTATGTATATCTCGCTTTTTAAACCAGGTATTCCCAATCATCAGTCCTTTTTCAGCACATAAATCTACAAGCTCTTCACCATTTCCATTTACAACACTGAACACCCCATGTATACCAATTATTCCCTCAACTGCCACATTACTCACCTTTGCATCAAATCACCCATCACTATAACCCGGTCTCGTGCATCAAAACCACTAACACACTCATTCAGCTGCTCCCAAAACACTTGCCTCTCATGATCTTTCTTCTCATGCCCAGGTGCATATGCACCAATAATCACCCACCTCTCTCCATCAACTTTCAGTTTTACCCATATTAATCGAGAATTTACTTTCTTACATTCTATCACATACTCCCACAACTCCTGTTTCAGGAGTATTGCTACTCCTTCCCTTGCTCTTGTCCTCACACTAACCCCTGACTTTACTCCCCAGACATTCCCAAACCACTCTTCCCCTTTACCCTTGAGCTTCGTTTCACTCAGAGCCAAAACATACAGGTTCCTTTCCTCAAACATACTACCTATCTCTCCTTTTTTCACATCTTGGTTACATCCACACACATTTAGGCACCCCACTCTAAGCCTTCGAGGAGGATGAGCACTCCCCGCGTGACTCCTTCTTCTGTTTCCCGTTTTAGAAAGTTAATACAAGGAGGGGAGGATTTCTGGCACCCCGCTCCCATCCCCTCTAGTCGCTTTCTACGACACGCGAGGAATACGTGGGAAGTATTCTTTCACCTCTATCCCCAGGGATAATATACATATATATATACATATACACATACACACACATACACATACATACGCACATATATACACACAGACACACATACATATATATACATATGAAAAATGTAAGAAACAATTTAGAAAACTGAAACTTCTAGCTTGAAATGAATGAAAAAATGAATGTCACATAATGGTTCAACCTCTGGCTATGGAAAAAGGAAATGTATAATTTATTTACACAAACGTCAATAGCAGTTCTCATCAATTTAACCACTGTATCAATAAGCTTCAATGTCTAAGCTACATTTTCCTCCAATTTCACTATACAATATATATATATATATATATATATATATATATATATATATATATATATATATATATATATATATATATATATATATATATATATATACATATATATATATACACATACATACACATACACACACACACATACATACGCACATATACACACACACACATACATATATATACATATGAAAAATGTAAGAAACAATTTAGAAAACTGAAACTTCTAGCTTGAAATGAAATGAAAAAATGGATGTCACATAATGGTTCAACCTCTGGCTATGGAAAAAAGGAAAATGTATAATTTATTTACACAAACGTCAATAGTAGTTCTCATCAATTTGACCACTGTATCAATAAGCTTCAATGTCTAAGCTACATTTTTTTTCAATTTTAATACAAATCAATGAAAAATATGAGTGAACTCAAAAGAAATACAATAATTTTATTTTCTGTACAAGCTAAGGATATTCATAATCAAGAAACTGTTTCCTATTCAAATGAAGTTTAGGTCATTGAATTATATCGTGAATTTATTGGTATAGTGGCTGTACTTTCATGGTGGCTATATAGTCGTTTGCTGTATTTTCACTGTTACTCTTTTGTGAAGATTGCTTTATTGTCATTGTAGCTATAGTGTCATGGGGGATATATTTTCATAGCAGTAGAATTGTCATTATAAACATACCGTCATTTTCGCTATCTACTCATTTTGGTTATATTGCGAAGATTAACATATCGTCACCTTGGCTATATAGTCAAGGTGATCTCTTTTATAGTTGCTATATTGTCATTCTTTTTAGTCATGCATATTTTTTCATAAGCGATACATTATAGTGATAACTTTACTATTAAGGTGACAGTATATTGCCATTGTGACAATGGTGACATTATGACTATAATGTCTTAGTGGCTATATTGCTAAGATAGATATACTGTCATGGTGACTATTTCATGATGATGTTTATAATGACAGTTTGACTGCATTTTCATTGCAGCATATTTAATGGTGTTGATTTTGCCCTTGAAGATATATCATAAAAACGAAAATATCCTTTTTTTCAAATTATCATGTGAATATATTGCCATGATATGCGATATTGATATAGTTTCAGTACTGTCATGTTGAATTCATTTTATGTTGGTTACATTACAATTAAAGTCATAGTGGCAGGGTAACTATATTTTCATGGTTGGATCATTTTGTTATGACGATTTTATTGTATTTGTGAGTATATTCTCATGGTTACTGTGTTGCCGTAATTTCTATATTGTCCTGGACACAACATATCCTGAAATCTATATTGTCATATCAGTTATATGATCATGGTAGCTTTATTGTCATAGTGAATATCTTGTCGTCGTGACTATATTATCATAATGACTAAATTGTCATACGAAATATGTTGACATGAAGGCTATATTTTCATGATATTCATAAAGTCATTGAAAGATTACTATCAACGTGACTCTAGTAGCCTGGCGATTGATGTATATCGTGACATTATTGTCACGATAGATGCATTGTCATGGCGGCTACATTGTCGTTTCCTGTATTTTCAATGTTACTCTTTCGTGAAGATTGCTTTATTGTCATTGTAGCTATAGTGTCATGGGGAATACATTTTCGTAGTAGCAGTATTGTCATTATAAACATATCGTCATTTTGGCTATCTGCTCATTTTGGTTACATTAGGAAGATTTACATGTCGTCACCTTGGCTATATTGGCAAGGTGATCTCTTTATATTTGCTATATTGTCATTTTTTTGAATCATGTATATTCTTTCATGAGTAATACTTTATCTTGATAACTCTATCATTAAAGTGAAATTATATTGTCATGGTGACTATATTGTCATTATAACTACAATCTCTTAGTGACTATATTGTTAAGATAACTACATGTTACTACATTTTCAATGTAGCTTATTTAATGGTGTTGATTTACCCTTGGAGATATATCATTATAAAAACGGATATTTCATTTTGTTTAAATTATGAGGTGAATACATTGTCATGATATGCTATATTGTTATAGTTTCAGTACTGTCATTGTGAATGTATATTATGTTGGCTACATTACAATGGAAGCCATAGGTGGCAGGGTGGCTATATTTTCATGGTTTGATCATTTTGTTATTAGTATTATTTTTATTTTTTTATTATACTTTGTCGCTGTCTCCCGCGTTTGCGAGGTAGCGCAAGGAAACAGAGGAAAGAAATGGCCCAACCCCCTCCCCATACACATGTATATACATACGTCCACACACGCAAATATACATACCTACACAGCTTTCCATGGTTTACCCCAGACGCTTCACATGCATTGATTCAATCCACTGACAGCACGTCAACCCCGGTATACCACATCGCTCCAATTCACTGTATTCCTTGCCCTCCTTTCACCCTCCTGCATGTTCAGGCCACGATCACACAAAATATTTTCACTTCATCTTTCCACTTCCAATTTGGTCTCCCTCTTCTCCTCGTTCCCTCCACCTCCGACACATATATCCTCTTGGTCAATCTTTCCTCACTCATTCTCTTTTATTTCCACACCATCTCTCTTACCCTTACGTTACTCACTCGATCTAACCACCCTTTAACAACCAAAACTTGTCCTCAAACATTTTATTTCCCCCGCACTTTCCCTTTCCCCCTTTCGCACAAAATTATTCCCCTAGCCCACGCCCCGCAACCTTTCAACCCTTTGGGGAACCCACTATTCCTTTCAAACATACCCATTTTTGCTTTTCCGAGATAAGTTCTCGACTTCCCCACATTCTTTAAGGGCCCCCGGAATTTTCCCCCCCTCCCCACCCCAAAGATCCCCTTCCCCCTTCCCCTGGTTTTCCAATTCCCGCGCCGATTCCCCCTCCAAAAAATTAAAACCCAAAACACTTCACTTCCCCCAGTTTTTTTCCATTTTTAAAATCACTCCCAATTGGCTTGACCCTCCCAAACCCCCACTGTACCTTAATAACCTTGGGTCTTATTCAATTTACTCTTAACTTTTTTCTTTCCCCCAAATTTACCAAAAATCAGTCACCGCTTTTGCAGTTTCTCCCCCTGAAAATTAGCCCCAGCGCGGTTTTCAATTAGCGAACAACAACGCTCACTTCCCCAAACTCTCTCATCCCCAAAGACTTCAATTTTTCCCCCCCTTTTTAAAAATCTTGCATTTACCCCCCTAAAACCCCATCCATAAACAAATTAAACAACCTGGGGGCATCACCCCCCCTGGGCCCAAAACCTACATTTTTACTGGGGAACCCCAAAACCTTTCCTCTCTTCCTACCTTTCACTGCCTTACATCCCGATTAAAAAAAATTTTTTACTGGGTTCTAAAAACTTTCCCCCCACACCATGTATTCTTTAAAACCTTCCCCAGGCATTTTCTATCAACTCTATCTTTTGCCTTCCCAGATCCTTAATTTTACATACAATCCATTTGCTTTTTAAATATTTCTCCTACATTTTTAAAACAAACACCTGATCCCCACCTTTCCCCTACCATCTGAAACCACACTGCTCTTCCCCAAACTGATGCTCTGGACATGCCTTTTACCCTCTCAATCAATACCCTCCCCTTAAATTTCCCCCGCAATTTTTAAAAAACTTAAAACCCGGGAATTGACCTCACTTTTTTTCCCCCCTTTTTCCTTTGTACAATGGCACTTTGCAAACCCTTCCCCAAATTTCCTCAGGCACCCTCCCCAAAGAGTAAAAAATACATTAAAAAACCTTACCAACCAGTCAAAAAATAAAAGTCCCCCCTTTTTTAATTAAAATTTCCCCCTGCAAAACCATCCCAAAAAATGCTGCCTTGGCCCGGGTTCATCCCTTTCCCCAAAAAGTTTACCAAATCATTTTCCCCAACCCCCCCCTTTGAAAACCACCTGACCAAAAAAACCCCTTTTCTGCCACTCTATATCAAACACCAAATTAAAAAAACCCTTTAAAATATCAAATCCCTCTCCTTCTCACATCACACTAATTTTTTATCCCTCCCCCTTTGCGCCCTTCACTGAAGGTTTCCCAAATTTTCTCCTTGTCTTTCGCACTTTATTTACCCCCTTTTGAAAATTTTTTTTTAAATTTTCCCTAAAATTTAATGTACTCTCTCACCCCAAAATCTTTTGCCCTTTTTTTTTCACCCCTTTTCACCTTTCTCTTGACCCCCTGTCTCTTTCTTTTTTACCTCTCCCACTCAATTCATTTTTTCCCTGCCCAAAAATGTCCAAATGCCTCTCTCTTCTCTTTCACTAATTTCTTTTATTTCTTCATCCCCCCCCCTCCCCCTACCCCCCTAATAACCCCCTCCCACTCTTCTCTTTCCACAAAAGGGATTTTTTTTGCCCCAATTTCCCTCATTTAATTCCCTAAATACATCCCCTTCCTCCCCAAAAACCCATTTCTTCCCTTTTTTCTCCCCCCTTTTTTTCCCTTCTGGGACTTTAGTTTCTCCGGGACTTCCCCACACAGGGATCCTTCCCCCGCCCCACTTACTCTAAAACCCCCCCCCCCTTTACCCCCAAAATTCACTCTTTTTTTTCTGGGAAAAACCCATACAAATCTTCACCTTAGCCTCCACCAAAATTAAAGATCAGGGCATCCCTCCGTTCCCTCTCAGCAATTAACATCCAAAAGTCTCTCTTTCGCCGCCTGTCAAAATTAACACGTAATCCAAAAAAGGCTCTCTTTGGGGGCCAACTCTTCCCACTTACATAAGATAATTATGTATATCTGCCTTTTTAAACCAGGTATTCCAATCATTTAGTCCCTTTTTAGCCCTTTTAAAACTACAAGCTCTTCCCCCATTTTTTTTTTACAAAAACTGAACACCCCTTTTATACCAATTATTCCCTCAAATGCCACATTTCTCCTTTTTATTCCAAAAACCCCCAACACTTAACCCCGGGGGTTTTCCCTGGGATCCAAAACCACTAACACACTCATTCAGCTGCTCCCAAAAAAAAATTTTCCTCTCCCTGATCTTTTTCTTATGCCCAGGTGCATATGGGACCAATTTTCACCCACCCCTTTTCCCATCAAAATTTCAGGTTTTTTCCCTTTTTTAAAACGGAAAGTTTTCTTTTTTACCTTCTATCAATCTCCCCCAACTTTCCCGTTTCAGGAGTAAAAACTACTCTTTTCCCTTGCTTTTGTTTCCCTTTTCCCCCAACCCCGACTTTACTCCCCAGACTTCCCAAAAAACTTTCCCCCCTTTTCCCCTTTAGCTTTTGTTTCCTCAGAAACCAAAACATCCCGGTTTTCCCTTTTCCCCAAACCCTATACCTATCTCTCCTTTTTTTTAAAATCTTGGTTACATCCACACACATTATAGGCACCCCACCTGCTAGCCCTATCGAGGAGGATGAGCACCCCCGCGTGACTCCTTCTTCTTTCTTTCCCGTTTTAGAAAGTTAATACAAGGAGGGGGGAGGATTTCTGGCACCCCGCTCCATCCCCTCTAGGTAGCTTTCTACGACACGCGAGGAATACGTGGAAAGTATTTCTTTCACCTCTATCCCAAGGGATAATATAAATATATATATACATATACACATACACACACATACACATACATACGCACCATATATACACACAGACACACTACATATATATACATATGAAAAATGTAAGAAACATTAGAAAACTGGAAACTTCGTGCTTGAAATGAATGAAAAAATTTGAATGTCACATAATGGTTCAACCTCTGGCTATGGAAAAAAGAAATGTATTTTATTTTAAACTAACGTCAATAGCAGTTCTCATCAATTTAACCACTTGTATCAATAAGCTTCATATGTCTAGCTACTTTTTCCTCCAATTTCACTTATACAATATATTATATATATATATATATATATATATATAATATAAATTTATATATATATATTATATATATATTATTATATTATAAATAATACATATATATTTACCACATAATACACATCACACACACACATTCATAACGCCCATATAACACCACACACATACATTTATACATATGGAAAAATGTAAGAAACAATTTAGAAAAACTGTAAAACAGTTCTAGCTTGAAATGAAATGTAAAAATGGATCTGCTCATCTAATGGTTCAAACTTGGCTATGGAAAAAGGAAAATGTATAATTTATTTACACAATCGTCAAATAGTAGATTCTCATCAATTTGACCACTGTATCAATAAGCTTCAATGTTACTAAGGCTACATTTTTTTTCAATTGTTTTAATACAAATATGAAAAATATGAAAGTGAACTCAAAAGAATTACATAATTTTATTTTCTGTCAAGCTAAGGATATTCATAATCAAGAGATACGTTTCCTATTCAAATGAAGTTCTAGGTCATGAATTATATCGTGGAATTTTATTGGTATAGTGGGCTGTTATTTCATGGTGGCTTATATAGTCGTTTTGCTGTTATTTTCACTGTTACTCTTTTGTGAAGATTCTTTATTGTCTTGTAGCTTTAGTGTCTATGTGGGGATATATGTTCATTAGCAGAGAATTGTCATTATAAAACATTACCGTCATTTTCGCTATCTACTCATTTTGGTTTTATTGCGAAGATTAACATATCGTCACCTTGGCTATATAGTCAAGGTGATCTTTTTATAGTTGTATATTGTCATTCTTTTTAGTCATGCATATTTTTTTCATAAGCGATTACATTATAGTGGTGATAAAAAACTTTACTATTAAGGTGACAGTATATTGCCATTGTGACTATGGTGCATTAATGACTATAATGTCTTAGTGGCTATATGCTAGATTGATGTACTGTCATGGTGGACTATTCATGATGATGTTTATAATGACAGTTTGACTGCATTTTTAATTGCAGCATATTTAATGGTGTGAATTTTGCCCTTGAAGATATATCATAAAAACGAAAAAAATATCCTTTTTTTCAAATTATCATGTGAATATATTGCCATGATATGCGTATTGATATAGAGTTTCAGTACTGTCATGTTGAATCATTTTATGTTGGTTACATTACAATTAAAGTCATAGTGGCAGGGTAACTATATTTCATGGTTGGTATCATTTTGTTATGACGATTTTATTGTATTTGTGCCACGTATATTTAGTATGGTTACTGTGTTGCCGTAATTTCTATATTGTCCTGGGACACAACATATCCTGAAATCTATATTGTCATATCAGTTATATGATCATGGTAGCTTTATTGTCCATAGTGAATATCTTGTCGTCGTGTACTTTTAGTATCATAATGACTAAATTGTCATAAGGAATATGTTGACATGAAGGTCTATTATTTTCATGATATCATAAGTCATTGAAAGATTACTATAAACGTGACTCTAGTAGCCTGGCGATTGATGTATATCGTGACATATTGTCACGATAGATGCATTGTCTTGGCGGCTACATTGTCGTTTCCTGTATTTTCAATGTTACTCTTTCGTTGAAGATGGCTTTATTGTCATTGTAGCTATAGTGTCATGGGGAATACATTTTCGTTAGTAGCAGTATTGTCATTATAAATATCGTCATTTTGGCTATCTGCTCTTTTTGGTTACATTAGGAAGATTTACATGTCGTCACCTTGGCTATATTGCAAGGGTGAATCTCTTTATATTTGCTATATTGTCATTTTTTTTTTGATTCATGTATATTCTTTCATGAGTAATACTTTATCTTGATAACTCTATCATTAAAGTGTGAAATTATTTTGTCATTGGTGACATATTGTCTTTATAAACTACAATCTCTTAGTGACTATATTGTTAGATAACTACATGTTAACTACATTTTCAATGTAGCTTATTTAATGGTGTTGATTTACCCTTGGAGATATAATCATTTATAAAAAAATACGGATATTTCATTTGTTTAATTATGAGGTGAATACATCTTGTCATGATATGCTTATTGTTATAGTTTCAGTACTGTCATTGTGAATGTGATATTATGTTGGCTACATTACAATGGAAGCCATAGGTGGCAGGGTGGCTATATTTTCATGGTTTGGATAGTTTGATCATTTTGTTTATTTTTTTTTTTTTGTTTTTATTACCCCCCCCCCCCCCCCCCCCCCCCCCCCCCCCCCCCCCCCCCCCCCCCCCCCCCCCCCCCCCCCCCCCCCCCCCCCACCCCATTTTTTCCCAACATATATTATTTGTATGTTTTTATTATTCTTTGTCGCTCTGTCTCCCGCGTTTTTGCGAGGTTAGCGAAGGAAACAGTGGAAAGAAATGGCCCAACCCCTCCCATTTACACATGTTATTACATACGATTTCCACACACGCAAATTTATCTATACCTACACAGCTTTCAATGGTGTACCCCTAGACGCTTCACATGTTCATTGATTCAATCCACTGACAGCACGTCAAAACCCCGGTCTAACCTCATCGCTCAATTCACTGTATTCCTTGCCCTCCTTTCACCCTCCCGCTGGTTCAGGCCACGATCCACACAAAATAATTTTTCACTTCATCTTTCCACTTTCAATTTGGTACTCCCTCTTCTCATCCGTTCCCTCCACCTCGGTCACATATATCTCTTGGTCAATCTTTTCCTCTAGACTCATTCTCTTTTTATTTTCCACACATCTCTCTACCCTTACGTTACTCACTCGATCTAACCACCTCACAACCAACATTGTCCTCAAATATCTCATTTCCAGCACATCCATCCTCCTGCGCACAAACTCTATCCATAGCCACGCCTCGCAACCATACAACATTGTTGGAACCACTGTTCCTTCAAACTTACCCATTTTTGCTTTCCGAGATAATGTTCTCGACTTACACACATTCTTCAAGGCCCCCAGAATTTTCGCCCCCTCCCCCACCCTATGATCCACTTCCGCTTCCATGGTTCCATCCGCTGCCAGATCCACTCCCAGATATCTAAAACACTTCACTTCCTCCAGTTTTTCTCCATTCAAACTCACCTCCCAATTGACTTGACCCTCAACCCTACTGTACCTAATAACCTTGCTCTTATTCACATTTACTCTTAACTTTCTTCTTCCACACACTTTACCAAACTCAGTCACCAGCTTCTGCAGTTTCTCACATGAATCAGCCACCAGCGCTGTATCATCAGCGAACAACAACTGACTCACTTCCCAAGCTCTCTCATCCCCAACAGACTTCATATTTCCCCCTCTTTCCAAAACTCTTGCATTTACCTCCCTAACAACCCCATCCATAAACAAATTAAACAACCATGGAGACATCACACACCCCTGCCTCAAACCTACATTCACTGAGAACCAATCACTTTCCTCTCTTCCTACACATACACATGCCTTACATCCTCGATAAAAACTTTTCACTGCTTCTAACAACTTTCCTCCCACACCATGTATTCTTAATACCTTCCACAGAGCATCTCTATCAACTCTATCATACGCCTTCTCCAGATCCATAATTGGTACATACAAATCCATTTGCTTTTCTAAGTATTTCTCACATACATTCTTCAAAGCAAACACCTGATCCACACATCCTCTACCAATTCTGAAACCACACTGCTCTTCCCCAATCTGATGCTCTGCACATGCCTTCACCCTCTCAATCAATACCCTCCCATATAATTTACCAGGAATACTCAACAAACTTATACCTCTGTAATTTGAGCACTCACTCTTATCCCCTTTGCCTTTGTACAATGGCACTATGCAACCATTCCACCAATCCTCAGGCACCTCACCATGAGTCATACATACATTAAATAACCTTACCAACCAGTCAACAGTACAGTCACCCCCTTTTTTAATAAATTCCACTGCAATACCATCCAAGCCTGCTGCCTTGCCGGCTTTCATCTTCCGCAAAGCTTTCACTACCTCTTCTCTGTTTACCAAATCATTTTCCCTAACCCTCTCACTTTGCACACCACCTCGACCAAAACACCCTATATCTGCCACTCTATCATCAAACACATTCAACAAACCTTCAAAATACTCACTCCATCTCCTTCTCACATCACCACTACTTGTTATCACCTCCCCATTTGCGCCCTTCACTGAAGATCCCATTTGCTCCCTTGTCTTACGCACTTTATTTACCTCCTTCCAGAACATCTTTTTATTCTCCCTAAAATTTAATGATACTCTCTCACCCCAACTCTCATTTGCCCTTTTTTCACCTCTTGCACCTTTCTCTTGACCTCCTGTCTCTTTCTTTTATACATCTCCCACTCAATTGCATTTTTTCCCTGCAAAAATCGTCCAAATGCCTCTCTCTTCTCTTTCACTAATACTCTTACTTCTTCATCCCACCACTCACTACCCTTTCTAATCAACCCACCTCCCACTCTTCTCATGCCACAAGCATCTTTTGCGCAATCCATCACTGATTCCCTAAATACATCCCATTCCTCCCCCACTCCCCTTACTTCCATTGTTCTCACCTTTTTCCATTCTGTACTCAGTCTCTCCTGGTACTTCCTCACACAGGTCTCCTTCCCAAGCTCACTTACTCTAACCACCCTCTTCACCCCCACATTCACTCTTCTTTTCTGAAAACCCATACAAATCTTCACCTTAGCCTCCACAAGATAATGATCAGACATCCCTCCAGTTGCACCTCTCAGCACATTAACATCCAAAAGTCTCTCTTTCGCACGCCTGTCAATTAACACGTAATCCAATAACGCTCTCTGGCCATCTCTCCTACTTACATAAGTATACTTATGTATATCTCGCTTTTTAAACCAGGTATTCCCAATCATCAGTCCTTTTTCAGCACATAAATCTACAAGCTCTTCACCATTTCCATTTACAACACTGAACACCCCATGTATACCAATTATTCCCTCAACTGCCACATTACTCACCTTTGCATCCAAATCACCCATCACTATAACCCGGTCACGTGCATCAAAACCACTAACACACTCATTCAGCTGCTCCCAAAACATTTGCCTCTCATGATCTTTCTTCTCATGCCCAGGTGCATATGCACCAATAATCACCCACCTCTCTCCATCAACTTTCAGTTTTACCCATATTAATCGAGAATTTACTTTCTTACATTCTATCACATACTCCCACAACTCCTGTTTCAGGAGTATTGCTACTCCTTCCCTTGCTCTTGTCCTCACACTAACCCCTGACTTTACTCCCCAGACATTCCCAAACCACTCTTCCCCTTTACCCTTGAGCTTCGTTTCACTCAGAGCCAAAACATACAAGTTCCTTTCCTCAAACATACTACCTATCTCTCCTTTTTTCACATCTTGGTTACATCCACACACATTTAGGCACCCCACTCTAAGCCTTCGAGGAGGATGAGCACCCCCCGCGTGACTCCTTCTTCTTTTTCCCGTTTTAGAAAGTTAATACAAGGAGGGGAGGATTTCTGGCACCCCGCTCCCATCCCCTCTAGTCGCTTTCTACGACACGCGAGGAATACGTGGGAAGTATTCTTTCACCTCTATCCCCAGGGATAATATACATATATATATACATATACACATACACACACATACACATACATACGCACATATATACACACAGACACACATACATATATATACATATGAAAAATGTAAGAAACAATTTAGAAAACTGAAACTTCTAGCTTGAAATGAATGAAAAAATGAATGTCACATAATGGTTCAACCTCTGGCTATGGAAAAAGGAAATGTATAATTTATTTACACAAACGTCAATAGCAGTTCTCATCAATTTAACCACTGTATCAATAAGCTTCAATGTCTAAGCTACATTTTCCTCCAATTTCACTATACAATATATATATATATATATATATATATATATATATATATATATATATATATATATATATATATATATATATATATATATATATATATACATATATATATATACACATACATACACATACACACACACACATACATACGCACATATACACACACACACATACATATATATACATATGAAAAATGTAAGAAACAATTTAGAAAACTGAAACTTCTAGCTTGAAATGAAATGAAAAAATGGATGTCACATAATGGTTCAACCTCTGGCTATGGAAAAAAGGAAAATGTATAATTTATTTACACAAACGTCAATAGTAGTTCTCATCAA
Organism: Panulirus ornatus; assembly: GCF_036320965.1. Classification (NCBI taxonomy): domain Eukaryota; kingdom Metazoa; phylum Arthropoda; class Malacostraca; order Decapoda; family Palinuridae; genus Panulirus; species Panulirus ornatus. The sequence continues at coordinate 11,493,432 of NC_092278.1, forward strand.
TTTGACCACTGTATCAATAAGCTTCAATGTCTAAGCTACATTTTTTTTCAATTTTAATACAAATCAATGAAAAATATGAGTGAACTCAAAAGAAATACAATAATTTTATTTTCTGTACAAGCTAAGGATATTCATAATCAAGAAACTGTTTCCTATTCAAATGAAGTTTAGGTCATTGAATTATATCGTGAATTTATTGGTATAGTGGCTGTACTTTCATGGTGGCTATATAGTCGTTTGCTGTATTTTCACTGTTACTCTTTTGTGAAGATTGCTTTATTGTCATTGTAGCTATAGTGTCATGGGGGATATATTTTCATAGCAGTAGAATTGTCATTATAAACATACCGTCATTTTCGCTATCTACTCATTTTGGTTATATTGCGAAGATTAACATATCGTCACCTTGGCTATATAGTCAAGGTGATCTCTTTTATAGTTGCTATATTGTCATTCTTTTTAGTCATGCATATTTTTTCATAAGCGATACATTATAGTGATAACTTTACTATTAAGGTGACAGTATATTGCCATTGTGACAATGGTGACATTATGACTATAATGTCTTAGTGGCTATATTGCTAAGATAGATATACTGTCATGGTGACTATTTCATGATGATGTTTATAATGACAGTTTGACTGCATTTTCATTGCAGCATATTTAATGGTGTTGATTTTGCCCTTGAAGATATATCATAAAAACGAAAATATCCTTTTTTTCAAATTATCATGTGAATATTTTGCCATGATATGCGATATTGATATAGTTTCAGTACTGTCATGTTGAATTCATTTTATGTTGGTTACATTACAATTAAAGTCATAGTGGCAGGGTAACTATATTTTCATGGTTGGATCATTTTGTTATGACGATTTTATTGTAATTGTGAGTATATTCTCATGGTTACTGTGTTGCCGTAATTTCTATATTGTCCTGGACACAACATATCCTGAAATCTATATTGTCATATCAGTTATATGATCATGGTAGCTTTATTGTCATAGTGAATATCTTGTCGTCGTGACTATATTATCATAATGACTAAATTTTCAATGGAAATATGTTGACATGAGGGCTATATTTTCATGATATTCATAAAGTCATTGAAAGATTACTATCAACGTGACTCTAGTAGCCTGGCGATTGATGTATATCGTGACATTATTGTCACGATAGATGCATTGTCATGGCGGCTACATTGTCGTTTCCTGTATTTTCAATGTTACTCTTTCGTGAAGATTGCTTTATTGTCATTGTAGCTATAGTGTCATGGGGAATACATTTTCGTAGTAGCAGTATTGTCATTATAAACATATCGTCATTTTGGCTATCTGCTCATTTTGGTTACATTAGGAAGATTTACATGTCGTCACCTTGGCTATATTGGCAAGGTGATCTCTTTATATTTGCTATATTGTCATTTTTTTGAATCATGTATATTCTTTCATGAGTAATACTTTATCTTGATAACTCTATCATTAAAGTGAAATTATATTGTCATGGTGACTATATTGTCATTATAACTACAATCTCTTAGTGACTATATTGTTAAGATAACTACATGTTACTACATTTTCAATGTAGCTTATTTAATGGTGTTGATTTACCCTTGGAGATATATCATTATAAAAACGGATATTTCATTTTGTTTAAATTATGAGGTGAATACATTGTCATGATATGCTATATTGTTATAGTTTCAGTACTGTCATTGTGAATGTATATTATGTTGGCTACATTACAATGGAAGCCATAGGTGGCAGGGTGGCTATATTTTCATGGTTTGATCATTTTGTTATTAGTATTATTTTTATTTTTTTATTATACTTTGTCGCTGTCTCCCGCGTTTGCGAGGTAGCGCAAGGAAACAGAGGAAAGAAATGGCCCAACCCCCTCCCCATACACATGTATATACATACGTCCACACACGCAAATATACATACCTACACAGCTTTCCATGGTTTACCCCAGACGCTTCACATGCATTGATTCAATCCACTGACAGCACGTCAACCCCGGTATACCACATCGCTCCAATTCACTGTATTCCTTGCCCTCCTTTCACCCTCCTGCATGTTCAGGCCACGATCACACAAAATATTTTTCACTTCATCTTTCCACTTCCAATTTGGTCTCCCTCTTCTCCTCGTTCCCTCCACCTCCGACACATATATCCTCTTGGTCAATCTTTCCTCACTCATTCTCTTTTTATTTCCACACATCTCTCTTACCCTTACGTTACTCACTCGATCTAACCACCTCACAACACACATTGTCCTCAAACATCTCATTTCCAGCACATCCATCCTCCTGCGCACAACTCTATCCATAGCTCACGCCTCGCAACCATACAACATTGTTGGAACCACTATTCCTTCAAACATACCCATTTTTGCTTTCCGAGATAATGTTCTCGACTTCCACACATTCTTCAAGGCCCCCAGAATTTTCGCCCCCTCCCCCACCCTATGATCCACTTCCGCTTCCATGGTTCCATCCGCTGCCAGATCCACTCCCAGATATCTAAAACACTTCACTTCCTCCAGTTTTTCTCCATTCAAACTTACCTCCCAATTGACTTGACCCTCAACCCTACTGTACCTAATAACCTTGCTCTTATTCACATTTACTCTTAACTTTCTTCTTCCACACACTTTACCAAACTCAGTCACCAGCTTCTGCAGTTTCTCACATGAATCAGCCACCAGCGCTGTATCATCAGCGAACAACAACTGACTCACTTCCCAAGCTCTCTCATCCCCAACAGACTTCATATTTCCCCCTCTTTCCAAAACTCTTGCATTTACCTCCCTATCAACCCCATCCATAAACAAATTAAACAACCATGGAGACATCACACACCCCTGCCGCAAACCTACATTCACTGAGAACCAATCACTTTCCTCTCTTCCTACACGTACACATGCCTTACATCCTCGATAAAAACTTTTCACTGCTTCTAACAACTTTCCTCCCACACCATATATTTTTGATACCTTCCACAGAGCATATCTATCAACTCTATCATATGCCTTCTCCAGATCCATAAATGCTACATACAAATCCATTTGCTTTTCTAAGTATTTCTCACATACATTCTTCAAAGCAAACACCTGATCCACACATCCTCTACCACTTATGAAACCACACTGCTCTTCCCCAATCTGATGCTCTATACATGCCTTCACCCTCTCAATCAATACCCTTCCATATAATTTACCAGGAATACTCAACAAACTTATACCTTCGTAATTTGAGCACTCACTCTTATCCCCTTTGCCTTTGTACAATGGCACTATGCACGCATTCGCCAATCCTCAGGCACCTCACCATGAGTCATACATACATTAAATAACCTTACCAACCAGTCAACAATACAGTCACCCACTTTTTTAATAAATTCCACTGCAATACCATCCAAACCTGCTGCCTTGCCGGCTTTCATCTTCCGCAAAGCTTTCACTACCTCTTCTCTGTTTACCAAATCATTTTCCCTAACCCTCTCACTTTGCACACCACCTCGACCAAAACACCCTATATCTGCCACTCTATCATCAAACACATTTAACAAACCTGTGTTACCATAATTTCTATATTCCCTTTTGATTTATTAAATTGATGGCAATATTGTCATAGAGACTGTATTGTCATGTTGCCTGTATGGTCATCATGGTTGTCTTGTCATCATGACTCTATGGTCATGATGGCTATACTGTCATTAAGATTACATCCTTATTGTAACTATATTGCCATCATGGCTTTTTGTCAGAGTTAGAGGCTATATGTTTCCTATGATCCGAAAGCGACTATTTTGTCACGGTATATATTTTGTCAGGTGGCTATATTGACGTTGTTAATATATTCTGAATGCTTCTTTAATGTTCCGTTGACTATATTGTCATATCAGTTATATGGCCATGGTGGCTTTGTTGTTATAGTGAATATTTTGTAGTTGTTACCATACTATCATAATGGCTAAATTGTCATGGGAAATATGTTGATATGGATGCTATATTCTCATGATACTTTTATGGTAATTCTGGACATTTTTTCAAGTTTACTCTAATATCACAATGATTGATTTATGTTGTAACATCATTGTTATGGTGGCTGTACAATCATGGTGGCTATATTGTCGTTTGATGCGTTTTCAATGTTACTATTTAGTGAATATGGCTTTAATGTCTGTGTAGCTATACTTTCATTGGGAACAAATTTTCATAGTGACGCAATTGTCATTATGAAATAAAGTCATTTTGGCTATCTTTTAATTTGGGTTACATTGCTATGTTATATATGTCGTCACCTTGGCTATATTGGGAAGGAGATATTTTTTATAGGTGGTATATTGTCATTTCTAAATCGTGCATATTCTGTTATAAGCGATTTATTATCATGATACCCATATCATTAAGGAGAAAATATTGGCATGGCGACTATGTTGTGTTTATGACAGTAATCATATGATAACAATGTAGGTACATTGATATATAGGCAACATGAAAAGACAATCACCTCCTTGTAATGTAACAAAAAATAACAAATAGCCATCATGGCAATATATTCGTTTAACAATATAGCCGCCATGGCAATATAGTTACCATATCAATATAATCTTAATGGAAATATGACTACCATGACCATATAGACACGATGACAATACAACCACCAAGACAATACAGGAACCATGACATTACATTATGACAACATAGCCACCAGTTCAACAAATCGAATGACAGTATAGATAATATGGCAACAGTCACCATGACAATATACACACAAGTGGAATATAATCGACATAACAAAATGATATCATGAAAATATAGCCACTCTGCCACTATGGCTTCCATTGCAATATAGCCAACATAATAATACATATACAATGACTTTCCTGAAACCATAACAATATAGTATATCACGACAATGTAGTCACCTAATGATTTAATCAAAATGAGAATCTCGTTTTATAATGATACATCCTCAAGGGAAAACCCAACACCAATATAAAAGCTACCGTTAAAATGTAGTCACCATGACAATATAACCATCATGATGAAATAGACACCATGACAATAAAGTTACTTTGGGAAGTTATCCAACATGATATCATTGTCATAATAACAATATAGTCAAAATGCCAATATATAGTTACCGGAATGTTATAGTTATCATGATAATGTATCACTTACGACAAAAAATGCAAGAATAAAAAAATGAAAATGTAGCAACCGTAAAAAAAAATCGCTTGCTAATATAGCCAAGGTGATGATAGATATATATGATAGAAATGTAACCAAAATAAGGAGATGGCCAAAATGACAGTATGTTCATAATGACAATAATTCCACTATGAAAATATATTCTCCATGACACTATAGGTACACTGACAGTAAAGCTATCTTCACAAAAGCGTAAAATTAAAATACAGCAAACTACAATATAACCACCATGGCAATACAGCCATCTTGACAATAATATCACGATATAACTCAATCACCAGGACAATAGAGTCACCTTCACAATAATCTTAACATGACTTTATAAATATCAGGAAAATATAGCCCCCATGTCAAGATATTTTCTTTGGCAATTTAGCCATTATGAAAATATAGTCACGACGACAATCTATTCACTATGACAATAAAGCTACCATGATCATATAACTGATATGACAATATAATCAAAGCAAAAATATAGAAACATTTAACCTATATTCACAATGGCAATATAACCACCTGTCAATATAGATACCCTTAATAGATAGTCGTTTTCGGATAATAGCAAAAATATAGACTCCAGGACCATATAGTCTCTGTGAAAAAACAGTGACTCAGACAGGATTTATTATCATGATATGCTCATAACATTATAGTTGTCATGGAATTGTAGTCAACATGAAAAAATTATCACAATGAAATAAAACGACATTACAATATAGTTACCATAATCATACACCAATCACGATTATATAATCAGCAGGTTGACATAAACAAGATCATAGAGTAAAAACCATGACAATTTAAGTGACATGATGAGATGATATATATTCACTTACACTTATAATACCACATAAGGTTTCATGAAAATATTATCATTATCATATAATAACAACAGCATTGTCACTAATTATAAAATATATCCCGAAAGACAAAATTAACCATAACAATATAGCCATCAAGTTCATATAGCGTCCAAGATTATGTAGCCAGGACGGCATTATATTGAAAGTAAGAATACAACCACCATGCCAATGTCTTCACCATGACAATGTAGCTACCATGAAAATATAGTAACTTTGACTAGATAGCTACCATGATAAAATATACAATTAAAAAATATCCACAGGAAGAGTTTAGCTGCTAAAACACTATATCGCCATGCCAATATCGCCTAAATGTTGTTATTGCCATCATGATAATATAACGCCAGAAAAGAAATATATATACCCACTACTCGACAATATAGCTATTCTGACAATATTGCCAACATAAAAAGACAGTCACCTCCTTGTTATATAACAAAAATGACAAATAGGCATCATGGCCATATAGTGATTTAACAATACAGCCACTATGGTAATATAGTTACCATAACAATGTGATCTTAACGACAATGTAGCCAACATGACTATATAGTCACGTTGACAATACAACCACCGTGACAATACAGATAACATGACAGTACCGTCTCTAAGACAATATTGCCATCAATTTGACAAATTATATGACAATATAGATATTATGGCAACATAGTCACTATGACAATATACTCAGATATGCAATATAATCGCCATGATAAAATTATCCTACCATGAAAATATAGCCACCTACCATTTTGGTTTCCATTGCAATGTAGAAACAGTAATAAAAGATTTACCATGACAGTAATGAAACCATAACAGTATAGGATATCATGGAAATGTCGTCGTCAAATAATTTGATCAAAATGACAATTTCTCTTCTATAATGGTATATCCTCATGGGCAATATCAACACCATTAAAAAAGCTTCGACGAAAATACAGTCATTATGACATTATAAAAATCATGATAAAAAAGTCACCATGACAATATAGTTATCTTGGCAATATAGCCACTGTTACATTATAGTCATGATGATAATATAGTCGCTATGGCAATATTGTCACCATGAAAATATAATCATCATGATAATATTTCGCTTATGACAAAGTATGCAAGAGTTAAATAATGACAATATATCACGTATAAAAAGATCACCTTGCCAATAAAGCTAAGGTGACGATATATACATAATAGCAATGTAACTAAAATGAAAAGATAGCCAAAATGACGGTATGGTCATAATGACAATACTGCCACTATGAAAATATGTTCCCCATGACACTATAGCTACACTGACAACAAAGCCATATTCACAAAAGACCAACATTGAAAATACAGCAAACAAGAATATAGCCACAATCATAGTTCAGCCAATATGAAAAAAATGTCACGATACAAATCATCACCATGTCATTAGTCACCTTGATAATAAACTTGCAATGACTATATAAATATCATGAAAATATAGCCTCCATGTCAACATGTCTCCCATGATAATCTGGCCATTATAATATAGTCATGACGGCAATTTATTCACTATGAAAATATAGCCACAGTGATCATATAACTGATGTGACAATACAGTCAAAGAAACAAAAAAGAAATATACAAATCATATTCACTATGGCAATATAACTACATGACAATATAGATACTGTGACAAATAGTCGCTTTTGAATCATAGCAAACGTACAGCCGGCAGGACAACATAGTCTCTATGAGAAAATAGCCACCAAGACAGGATATATCATTGTGATATAGACACCTTGACAGTATAGACCATAAAACAATGTAACAATCATGAAACTGTTCCTGCAAAAACATTATAGGTGTCATGAAATTTTAGTCAACATGACAAAATTTCGTCAACATGACAAAATTTAGTCAACATGACAAAAAATCATAATGAAATACCATCGGCATTACAATATAGTTACCACAATCATAGACCAATCATGATCATATAATCCGCAGTTTGACATAAACAATATCACAGTATAAAAACCATGACAGTATAAGTGACATGATGATATGATATCCATACACTTACAATACCAAAGAAGCCGCCATGAATATATTGTTATCATGATCATATAATCACAACAATATTGTAGGTAGTGACAAATATATCCCTACCGACAAAATTAATCAAAGCAATATAGCCATCAACTTGTTATAGCGAACAAGATAATGTAGCGAGCATTGTATTGAGAATTACAATACAGCCACCGTGCCAATGTCGTCACCATGACAATATAACTACCATGAAAATATATTAACGTTGATAATGTAGCTGCCATGGCAAAATATTCAAGATAGAAAATACCCAAAAGATAGCCACAACAAGGGTTTAGCTGCTAAGACGATATATCACCATGCCAATATCTCTAAAATGTTAGTATAGCCATTATGGCAATATATCAGCAGAAAAAATACTCATCACAACGATATAGCTAACTTGACAATATACTACTCTGACAATATAGGTAACATTAAAAGACAGCCACCTCCTTGAAATATAAAAGAAAAAAAATGACAAATAGCCATCATGGCAATATGGTAACTAAACAATATAGCCATCATGGCAATATGGTAACCAAACAATATAGTCATCATGGCAATATGATTACCATAGCAATGTATTCTTAATGGCAATATAGTCACCATGTCCTTATAGTCACGATGTCAATACAACTACCATGGCAATACAGAAAACATCAAAATACAGTCTCTAAGACAATATTTCTACTAATTCAACAAGTTAAATGATAATATAGATATTATGGCAACACAATCACGATGACAATATACTCAGAAATGTTATATAATCGTCATAATAAAATGATCCTAAAATGAAAATATAGTCACCCTGCTACTATGGCTTCCATTACAATATAGCCACAATAACAAAACATTCACCAAGACAGTACTGAAAACATAACAATATAGCATATCATGACAATGTAGTCACTTGATCATTTAATGAAAAAGAAAAATTTCGCTTCTATTATGGCATAACCTCAGGGAAATAATTTTATACACCATTAAAAAGTTGCCATGAAAATACAGTCACTATGACATAAATATCATGATAAAATAGTGACCATGGCAATATAGCCACTCTGAGATTATAGTCATTATGACAATATAGTCGCTATTAGAATACTGTCTCCTTAATAATAAAGTTATCAAAATGATATATCGCTTTTGACAAAATATGCATGATTAGAAAATGACAGTATAGCACCTATGAAAAAGATCACATTGCCACTATAGTCAAGGTGACGATATATACATCATAGCAACGTAAAGAAAAAGAGATGATAACCAGAACGACGGTATGTTCATAATGACAATACTGCAACTATGAAAATATGTTCCCCATGATTCTCCAGCATCACTGACAATAAAGCCATCTTCAAAACAAGAGTAATATTGAAAAAATAGCAAACGACTATACAGCCATCAAGACAGTACAGCCACCATGACAATAATCTCTCGATATAAATCAATCGCCAGGACGTTAGCGTCACCTTGATAATGAATATACAATGAGTACATGAACATCATGAAAATATAGCGTCCATATAAATATATTTGTCGTGAAAATATAGCCTCCATATGAATATCTTTAAATTGACAGTTTCACCATTCTGATAATATAGTCAAGATTCTAATATATTCACCATAACAATAAAGCCACCATGATCACATAAATGATATAACAATATAGTCAACGCAACAATAAACGCATTTATAAATTATATCCACTCTGAGAATACAGCCACAGGAAAATATAGATACTGTGACAAAATAGTCATTTTTGGATCATAGCAAACATATAGCGTCCATGAGAATATAGTCTCTACGACAAAATAGCGAAGAAGACAGGATTTATCATCACAATACAGTCACCTTGACAGTATAGCCAATAAAACAGTGGAACAACCATGAAAATGTACCTACTATAACGATATAGCTTACATGAAAATATAGTTACTATGACAAATTTATTACAATGAAATACAAACGATATCACATTATGGTTTCGATAATCATTCACCAATCATGATCATATAAGATAAAACCTTCAAAACAAAGGAAGGGTAACGACAACGCAGGGAGGAGTAGGTACAACCTAGCGCTGAAAGACGACAGCAGCTCTGTACATCTCGGTAGCTGGTGCGCGACTGTAATCAGGTGACTACATTGTCATGATATGCTATATTGTCATGGTTTCAGTACTGTCGTAGTGAACGTATTATTATGTTAGCTATATTGCAGAGGCAGGGTGGCTAAATTTTCATGGTAGGATAATTTTGTTATCGCGGTTATATTGCATTTGTGATAATACTGTCATGGTGACTGTGTTACAGTTATATCTATATTATCATTTAATTTATTGAAGCGATTGCAATATTGTCGTAGAGCCTCTAATGTCATGTTGCCTGTATTGTCATGATGGTTGCATGTCATCTTGACTATATAGTCATGTTGGTTATATTCTAATTATGATTACATGGTTATGGTAACTATATTGCCATGGTGACTATATTGATAGGTGACTAAATTGCCATGATAGCTATTTTTCATTTTTGTTATACTGTAAGGAGGTGACTGTCTTTTCATATTGAAAATATTATCAGGGTAGCTATATTGTTAAGTTAACTATATTATTGTGGTGCTTATTTTCTTTTTCTGGTGGTATATTGCCATGAGCCTAGACTAACATTATGGCGATATTGGCAAATAAACTGTTATTGTGGATATGTTCCATGGTATTATATTATCATAGTAGCTACATTGTCAATGTTACTATATATTTATCCATTCTCATGGTGACGATATTGCCATTGTGGCTGTATTGTTATTTTCAATATAATGCCATCCTAACTACATTATCTTGGTCGCTATATTTACTTGCTGGCTATATTGCTATAGTTAATTTTGTCGTTGGGGATATATTTTGTCATTAACTACAATTTTGTTTTAATCATATGATCATGATAACAATATTTTCATGGCGGCTTATTTGGTAATGTGAGTGCAAGTGTATGGATATCATATTATCATATCACTATATTGTCATGGTTTCATACTGTGATGGTGTTTATGTTAGCCTCCTGATGATATTATCATGATTGATACATGATTATGGTAACTAAATTGTAGTGGCGATTATATTTCATTGTGACAATTTTTTCATGTTGCCTGAATTTTCATGGTAGCTATATTGTTATGGCAGGTACATTTTTATTGTTGTTATATTGTTTTATCGGCTATACAGTCAAGGTGACTATATCTTGATTAAAAATCTTGTCTTAGTCGCTATTTTGTCATGGACACTATATTGTCCTGGACCATTTATGTTTGCTATGATCCGAAAGAGACTATTTCGTCACAGCATCAATATTGTCAGGTGCTTATATTGCCATAATGAATATAATTTGAAGGCTTCCTTATTGTTGCGTTGACTGTATTGTCATATCACTTATATAATCATGGCTATATTGTTATAGTGAATATATTGCCGTCTTGACTATATTATCATATTGGCAAATTGTCATGGTAAGTATGTTGACATGGAAGTTTTATTTTCTTGATTTTTATATAGTCAGTGAATTATATCGTGACATTATTGGTACAGTGGCTGTACTTTCATGGTGGCTATATAGTCGTTTGCTGTATTTTAACTGTTACTTTTTGTGAAGATTGCTTTATTGTCATTGTAGCTACAGTGTCATGGGGGATACATTTTCATAGCAGCAGTATTGTCATTATGAACATACCGTCATGTTGGCTATCTACTCATTTTGGTTACATTGCGAAGATTTACATATCGTCACCTTGGCTATATTGTCAAGGTGATCTCTTTTATAGTTGCTATGTTGTCATTTTTTTTAGTCATGCATATTTTTTCATAAGCGATACATTATCGTGATAACTTTACTATTAAGGTGACAGTATATTGTCATTGTGACAATGTTGACAATATGACTATAATCTCTTAGTGGCTATATTGCTAAGATAACTATACTGTCATGGTGACTATTTCATGATGATGGTTATAAGGACAGTTTGACTGCATTTTCATTGTAGCATATTTAATGGTGTTGATTTTGCGCTTGAAAATATATTATAAAAACGAAAATTTCCTTTTTTTTAAATTATCATGTGAATATATTGCCATGATATGCGATATTGTTATTGTTTCAGTACTGTCATGTTGAATTCATTTTATGTTGGTTACATTACAATTAAAGTCATAGTGGCAAGGTAACTATATTTTCAGAGTTGGATCATTTTGTTATGACGATTTTATTGTATTTGTGAGTATATTCTCATGGTTACTGTGTTGCCGTAATTTCTATATTGTCCTGGACACTACATATCCTGAAATCTATATTGTCATATCAGTTATATGATCATGGTAGCTTTATTGTCATAGTGAATATCTTGTCGTCGTGACTATATTATCATAATGGCTAAATTGTCATAGGAAATATGTTGACATGAGGGCTATATTTTCATGATATTCATAAAGTCATTGAAAGATTACTATCAACATGTCTCTAATAGCCTGGCGATTGATGTATATCGTGACATTATTGTCACGATAACTGCATTCTCATGGTGGTTATATTGTCGTTTCCTGTATTTTCAATGTTACTCTTTTGTGAAGATTGCTTTATTGTCATTGTAGCTATAGTGTCATTGGGAATATATTTTCTTAGTAGCAGTATTGTCATTATAAACATATCGTCACTTTGGCTACCTGCTCATTTTGGTTACATTGCGAAGATTTACATATCGTCATCTTGGCTCTATTGGCAAGGTTATCTCTGTATAGTTGCTACATTGTCATTTTTTTATCATATATATTTTTTCATGAGTGATACATTATGTTGATAACTATATCATTAAAGTGACAGTATATTGTCATAGTGACTATATTGTCATTATGACTACAATCTCTTAGTGGCTATATTGCTAAGATAACTACATGTGACTACATTTTCATTGTAGCTTATTTAATGGTGTTGATTTACCCTTGGAGATATATCATTATAAAAACGGATATTTCATTTTGTTTAAGTTATGAGGTGAATACATTGTCATGATATGCTATATTGTTTTAGTTTCAGTACTGTCATGGTGAAGTATATTATGTTGGCTACATTACAATGGAAGCCATAGTGTCAGGATGGTATTATTTTCATGGTTTGATCATTTTGTTGTTAGTATTTTATCGTATTTTTGAATTTATCGTCATGGTGACTGTGTTGCCATAATTTCTATATTGTCATTTGACTTATTAAATTGATGGCAATATTGTCATAGAGACTGTATTTTCATGTTGCCTGTATGGTCATCATGGTTGTCTTGTCATCGTCATGGTCATGATGGCTATACTGTCGTTAAGATTACATTCTTATGGTAACTATATTACCATCATGCTTTTTGTCAGAGTAGCTATATTGTTAAGTTAGTTATCTTATTGTGGTGGGTATTTTTTTCCGTTTTTTATATTGCCATGATGGCTATACTAGAATTTTGGCAAAATTAGCATGGTGATATAGTGTTCGCAGCCCAACTGTTGTTTTGGACATTTTTTCATGGGAATACATTATCATTGTACCTACATTGTCAAGGTTACTATATTTCATGCAAGCTACATTGTAAAGATAACGATATTGGCATGGCGGGTGTATTGTATGTTCAAAATAACGCCATCCTGGCTACATTATCTTGGTCGCTATATCAACTTGATGGCTATATTGCTAAGGTCAATTTCATCGTTGGGGATGTATTTTGTCTTTACCTACAATTTGGTTGTGATTATATGATCATGATAATATTTCTATGACGGCTTATTTGGCATCTTGATTGTATCTGTCTGGATATCATATCATCATGTAACTTAGTCTGTCTTGCTTTTAAACGGTGACGGTGCTTATTTGAAAATGCTGATTACATTATCATCATTAATGTATGATTATTGTAATTATATAGCAATGGCAATATCTTCTTTGATCATTTTGGTATGTTGACTTCATTTTGATAGTAGTTTTATTGGTATGACAGGTACATTTTCATGGTTCTGATATTGTTTTATAGGCTATACTGTCAAGGCGGCTGTATAGTATTGATAAATTCTGTTTTGGACGCTATTGTCTCCTGGACACTATATACAATTAGAGGCTATATGTTTCCTATGATCCGAAAGCGACTATCTTATCACGGGATCTATATTGTCAGGTGGCTATATTGACGTTTTGAACATATTCTGAATGTTTCTTTAATGTTCCATTGACAATATTGTTATATCAGTTATATGGCCATGGTGGCTTTCTTGTTAAAGTGAATATATTGTAGTTGTTACTATACTATCATAATGGCTACATTGTCATGGGAAATATGTTGATATGGATACTATATTCTCATGATACTTTTACGGTAATTGTAAAAATGTTTTCAAGTTTACTCTAATATCACAGTGATTGATTTATGTTGTAACATTATTGTTATGGTGGCTGTACAATCATTGTGGCTATATTGTCGTTTGATGTGTTTTCAATGTTACTATTTAGTGAATATGGCTTTAATGTCAGTGTAGCTATACTTTCATTGGGAACAAATTTTCATGGCGACGCAATTGTCATTATGAAATAAAGTCATAATGGCTCTCTCCTAATTTGGGTTACATTGCCATGTTATATATATCGTCTCCTTGGCTATATTGGGAATGTGATTTTCTTTATAGGTGGTATATTGTCATTTTTTTTAATCGTGCATATCCTGGTATAAGCGATATATTATCATGATACCCATATCATTAAGGTGAAAATATTGACTGGCGACTATATTGTCTTTATGACTGTAATCTTATGATAACAATATAGGTAGCCTGATATATAGGCAACATGAAAGGACAATCACCCCCTTGTAATATAGCAAAAAATAACAAATAGCCATCATGGCAATATATTCATTTAACAATATAGCCACCATGGCAATATAGTTACAATATCAAAATAATCTTAATGGAAATATAACTACCATGACCATATAGACACGATGACAATACAACCACCAAGACAATACAGGAACCATGACATTACATTATGACAATATAGCCACCAATTCAACAAATCAAATGACAGTATAGATATTATGGCAACAGTCACCATGACAATATACACACATGTGGAATATAATCGACATAACAAAATGATTATATTATTAAAATATAGCCACTCTCCACTATGGCTTCCATTGGAATATAGCCAACATAATAATACATATACAATGATATTCCTGAAACCATAACAATATAGCATATCACGACAATGTAGTCCACTAATGATTTAATCAAAATGAGAATCTCGTTTTATAATGATACATCCTCTAGGGCAAACCCAACACCAATATAAAAGCTACCGTGAAAATGTAGTCACCATGAAATTATAACCATCATGATGAAATAGACACCATGACAATAAAGTTACATTGGCAAGATATCCAACATGATATCATTGTCATAATAACAAAATAGTAAAAATACCAATATATAGTTACCGGAATGTTATAGTTATTATGATAATGTATCACTTACGACAAAAAATGCAAGAGTAAAAAAATGAAAATATAGCAACCGTAAAAAAAGATCGCGTTGCTAATATAGCCAAGCTGATGATATATATATATATATATATATATATATATATATATATATATATATATATATATATATATTTTCATACTATTCGCCATTTCCTGCGTTTGCAAGGTAGCGTTAAGAACAGAGGACTGGGCCTCAGAGGGAAAACCCCACCTGGCCCCCCTCTCCGTTCCTTCCTTTGGAAAAAAAAAAAAAAAAACGAGAGGGGAGGATTTCCAGCCACCCGCTCCCTTCCCTTTTAGTCGCCTTCTATGACACGCAGCGAATACGCGGGAAGTATTCTTTCTCCCCTATCCCCAGGGATAATATATATATATATATATATATATATATATATATATATATATATATATATATATATATATATATATATATATATATGATAGAAATGTAACCAAAATAAGGAGATGGCCAAAATTACAGTATGTTCATAATGACAATAATTCCACTATGAAAATATATTCTCCATAACACTATAGGTACACTGACAGTAAGGTATCTTCACAGAAGCATAAAATCAAAATACAGCAAGCTACAATATAGCCAACATGACAATACGGCCATCTTGACAATAATATCACTATATAACTCAATCACTCAGTCACCTTGACAGTAATCTTACAATGACTTTATAAATATCATGAAAATATAGACCCTATGTCAAAATATTTGCTATGACAATTTAGCCATTATGAAAATATAGTCACGATAACAATCTATTCATTATGACAATAAAGCTACCATGATCATATAACTGATATGACAATAAAATCAAAGCAGAAATATAGAAACATTCAACTTATATTCACAATGGCAATATAACCACCTGACAATATAGATACTGTTAACAGACAGTCGTTTTCTGATCATAGCAAAAATATAGACTCCAGGACGATATAGTCTCTGTGAAAAAACAGTGACAAAGACAGGATTTATCATCATGATATGCTCATAACATTATAGCTGTCATGGAATTGTAGTCAACACGACAAAATTATCACAATGAAATAAAACGACATTACAATATAGCTACCATAATCATACACCAATCATGAATATATAATCATCAGGTTGACATAAACAAGATAATAGTGTAAAGTCCATGACAATTTAAGTGACATGATGAGATGATATCCATTCAATTACACTTACAATACCACATAAGTTTTCATGAAAATATTATCATGATCATATAATCACAACAGTATTGTCACTAATTACAAAATATATCGCAAAAGACAAAATTAAGCATAACAATATAGCCATCAAGTTGATATAGCGACCAAGATGATGTAGCCGAGACGGCATCATATTGAAAGTAAGAATATAACCACCATGCCAATCTCTTCACCATGACAATGTAGCTACCATGAAAATATAGTAACCTTGACTATGTAGTTACCATGATAAAAGATGCAATTGAAAAATATCTACAACAAGAGTTTAGCTGCTAAAACACTATATCGCCATGCAAATATCGCCAAGATGTTATTATTGTCATCATGATAATAAACCGCCAGAAAAGAAATATATATACCCACTACTCGACAATATAGCTATTCTGACAATATTGCCAACATGAAAAGACAGTCACCTCCTTGTTTATATAACAAAAATGACAAATAGCCATCATGGCGATATAGTGATTTAACAATACAGCCACTATGGTAATATAATACCATACCAATGTGATTCTAACGACAATGTAGCCAACATGACTATATAGTCACGATGACAATACAACCACCGTGACAATACAGATAACATAACAGTACCGTCTTTAAGACAATATTGCCATCAATTTGACAAAATATATGACAATATAGATATTATGGCAACATAGTCACCATGACAATATACTCAGAAATGCAATATAATCGCCATGATAAAATGATCCTACCATGAAAATATAGCCACCTACCATTTTGGTTTCCATTGCAATGTAGAAACAGTAATGAAAGATTTACCATGACAGTACTGAAACCATAACAGTATAGCATATCATGGCAATGTAGTCAGCTGATAATATAATCAAAATGACAATTTCTCTTCTATAATGGTATATCCTCAAGGGCAATATCAACTCTCATTAAAAAAGCTAATACGAAAATACGGTCATTATGACATTATAAAAATCATGATAAAAAAGTCACCATGACAATATTGCTATCTTGGCAATATAGCCACTGTGACATTATAGTCATAATGATAATATAGTCGCTATGACAATCTTGTCACCATAGAAATATAATTATCATGATAATATTCCACTTATGACAAAGAATGCAAGAATTAAATAATGACAATATATCACCTATAAAAAGATCACCTTGCCAATATAACTAAGGTAACGATATATACATTACAGGACCGTAAATAAAATGAAAGGATAGCCAAAATGACGGTATGGTCGTAATGACAATACTGCAACTATGAAAATATGTTTCCCATAACACTATAGCTACACTGACAACAAAGCCATATTCAAAAAAGAGCAACATTCAAAATACAGCAAACGAGAATATAGCCACTATCATAGTTCAGGCACCATGATAATAATGTCACGATACAAATTATCACCATGTCATTAGTCAACTTGATAATAAACTTACAATGACTATATAAATATCATGAAAATATAGCCTCCATGCTAACATGTCTACCATGATAATCTGGCCATTATGATAATATATTCATAACGGCAATTTATTCACTATAACAATATAGCCACAGTGATCATATAACTGATGTGACAATACATTCAAAGAAGCAAAAAAGAAATATACAAATCATATTCACTATGGCAGTATAACTACATGACAATATAGATACTGTTACAAATAGTCGCTTTTGAATCATAGCAAACATATAGCCGGCAGGACAACATAGTCTCTATGACAAAATAGCGATCAAGACAGGATATATCATTATAATATACACACCTTGACAGTAAAACAATGTAACATTCACGAAACTGTACCAGCCAAAACATTATAGATGTCATGAAATTTAGTCAACATGACAAAATCATCATAATAAAATATCATCGGCATTAAAATATAGTTACCATAATCATAGACAAATCATGATCATATTATCAGCAGGTTGACATAAACAATATCACATTATAAAAACTATGACAGAATAAGTGACATGATGATATGATATCTATACAGTTACACTTACAATACCAAAGAAGCCGCCATGAATATTACCATGAAAATATAGTAACCTTGACTATGTAGCTACCATGATAAAATATGCAATTGAAAAATATCCACAACAAGGGTTTAGCTGCTAAAACACTATATCGCCATGCCAATATCGCCAAAATGTTATTATTGCCATCATGATAATAAACCGCCAGAAAAGAAATATATATACCTATTACTCGACAATATAGCTATTCTGACAATATTGCCAACATGAAAAGACAGTCACCTCCTTGTTTATATAACAAAAATGACAAATAGCCATCATGGCGATATAGTGATTTAACAATACAGCCACTATGGTAATATAATTACCATAACAATGTGATTCTAACGACAATGTAGCCAACATGACTATATAGTCACGATGACAATACAACCACCGTGACAATACAGATAACATAACAGTACCGTCTCTAAGACAATATTGCCATCAATTTGACAAATTATATGACAATATAGATATTATGGCAACATAGTCACCATGACAATATACTCAGAAATGCAATATAATCGCCATGATAAAATGATCATACCATGAAAATATAGCCACCTACCATTTTGGTTTCCATTGCAATGTAGAAACAGTAATGAAAGATTTACCATGACAGTAATGAAACCATAACAGTATAGCATATCATGGCTATGTAGTCAGCGGATAATTTAATCAAAATGACAATTTCTCTTCTATAATGGTATATCCTCATGGGCAGTATCAAGTCCATTAAAAAAGCTAATACGAAAACACAGTCATTATGACATTATAAAAATCATGATAAAAAAGTCACCATGACAATATTGCTATCTTGCCAATATAGCCACTGTGACATTATAGTCATAATGATAATATAGTCGCTATGACAATCTTGTCACCATAAAAATATAATTATCATGATAATATTCCACTTATGACAAAGAATGCAAGAATTAAATAATGACAATATATCACCTATAAAAAGATCACCTTGCCAATGATATATACATGGTACGATATATACATTATGATATGGTGACGATATATACATACAGCACTGTAAATAAAATGAAAGGATAGGCAAAATGACGGTATGGTCATAATGACAATACTGCCACTATGAAAATATGTTCCCCATGACACTATAGCTACACTGACAACAAAGCCATATTCACAAAAGAGCAACACTGAAAATACAGCAAACGAGAATATAGCCACTATCATAGTTCAGCCACCATGATAATAATGTCACGATACAAATCATCACCATGTCATTAGTCACCTTGATAATAAACTTACAATGACTATATAAATATCATGAAAATATAGCCTCCATGTCAACATGTGAACCTTGATAGTCTAGCCATTATGATAATATAGTCATAACGGCAATTTATTTACTATAACAATATAGCCACAGTGATCATATAACTGATGTGACAATACATTCAAAGAAGCAAAAAAGAAATATACAAATCATATTCACTATGGCAGTATAACTACATGACAATATAGATACTGTGACAAATAGTCGCTTTTGAATCATAGCAAACATATAGCCGGCATGACAACATAGTCTCTATGACAAAATAGCGACCAAGACAGGATATATCATTATAATATAGACACCTTGACAATAAAACAATGTAACAATCACGAAACTGTACCAGCCAAAACATTATAGATGTCATGAAATTTTAGTCAACATGACAAAATTATCATAATAAGATATCATCGGCATTAAAATATAGTTACCATAATCATAGACAAATCATGATCATATAATCAGCAGGTTGACATAAACAATATCACAGTATAAAAACCATGACAGTATAAGTGACATGATGATATGATATCCATACACTTACACTTACAATACCAAAGAAGCCGCCATGAATATATTATCATGATCACATAATCACAACAATATTGTAGGAAGTGACAAATATATCTCCGACAAAATTAATCATAGCAATATAGCCATCAACTTGTTATAGCGACCAAGATAATGTAGCGAGCATTGTACTGAGAATTACAATACAGCCACCGTGCCAATTTCGTGAACATGACAATAGAGCTACCATGAAAATATAGTAACGTTGATAATGTAGTTGCCATGGCAAAATATTCAAGATAGAAAATACCCAAAACATATCCACAACAAGAGTTTAGCTGCTAAGACGATATATCACTATGCCAATATCTCTAAAATGTTAGTATAGCCATCATGGCAATATATCAACAGAAAAAATATTCATCACAAAGATATAGCTAACTTGACAATATACTACTCTCACAATATATGTAACATTAAAAGACAGCCACCTACTTCAAATATAAAAGAAAAAAAATGACAAAAAGACATCATGGCAATATGGTAACTAAACAATATAGCCATCATGGCAATATGGTAACCAAATAATATAACCATCATGGCAATATGATTACCGTAGCAATGTATTCTTAATGGCAATATAGTCACCATGTCCTTATCGTCACGAAGACAATACAACTACCATGACAATACAGAAAACATCAAAATACAGTCTCTAAGATAATATTGCCACTAATTAAACAAGTTAAATGACAATATAGATATCGTGGCAACACTATCACGATGACAATATACTCAGAATTTTATATAATCGTCATTAAAAAATGATCCTACCATGAAAATATAATCACTCTGCCACTATGGCTTCCATTACAATATAGCCACAATAACAAAACATTCACCACAACAGTACTAAAACCATAACCATATAGCATATCATGACAATGTAGTCACTTGCTCATTTAATGAAAAATAAAAATTTCGCTTCAATTATGGTATAACCTCAGGGACAAAACTTTATACACCATTAAAAGCTGCCATGAAAATACAGTCACTATGACATAAATATCATGATAGAATAGTGACCATGGCAATATAGCTACTCTGAGATTATAGTCATTATGACAATAGAGTCGCTATTAAAATACAGTCACCTTAATAATAAAATCATGAAAATGATATATCGATTGTGACAAAATATAAATGATTAAAAAATAACAGTATAGCACCTATAAAAAAGATCACCTTGCCACTATAGTCAAGGTGACGATAAATACATCATACGAATGTAAAGAAAAAGATATGACAACCAGAACGACGGTTTGTTCATAATGACAATACTGCAACTATGAAAATATGTTCTTTACGATTCTCCAGCTTCACTGACAATAAAGCCATCTTCATAAAAAGAGTACTATTGAAAAAATAGAAAACGACTATACAGCCATCAAGACAGTACAGCCACCATGACAATAATCTCTCGATATAAATCAATCGCCAGGACATAAGCGTCAACTTGATGATAAATATACAATGAGTACATAAACATCATGAAAATATAGCGTCCATATAAATATATTTGTCGTGAAAATATAGCCTCCATATGAATATCTTTAAAATGACAGTTTCGCCATTCTGATAATATAGTCAAAACGCTAATATATTCACCATAACAATAAAGTCACCATGATCACATAAATGATATGACAATATAGTCAACGCAACAATAAACGCATTCATAAATTATATCCACTCTGAGAATACAGCCACATGAAAATATAGATACTGTGACAAAATAGTCATTTTTGGATCATAGCAAACATATAACGGCCAAGAGAATATAGTCTCTATGACAAAATAGTGAAGAAGACAGGATTTATCATCACAATACACTCACCTTGACAGTATAGCCAAAAAAACAGTGGAACAACCATGAAAAACTACCTACCATAACAATTTAGATTACATGAAAATATAGTTACAATGACAAATTCATTACAATGAAATACAAGCGATATCACATTATGGTTTCGATAATCATACACCAATCATGATCATATAAGATAAAACCTTCAAAAGAAAGGAAGGGTAGCGACAACGCAGGGAGGAATAGCTACAAACTATCTCTGAAAGACGATAGCAGCTCCGTACACGTCTGTAGCTGTTGCGCGACTGTCATCAGGTGACTACATTGTCATGATATGCTATATTGTCATGGTTTCAGTACTGTCGTAGTGAATATATAATTATGTTAGCTATATTGCAGTGGCAGGGTGGCTAAATCTTCATGGTAGGATAATTTTCTTATCGCGGTTATATTGCATTTATGATAATACTGTCATGGTGACTGTGTTCCAGTAATATCTATATTATCATTTAATTTGTTGAAGCGATTGCAATATTGTCGTAGAGACTCTAATATCATATTGCCTGTATTGTCATGATGGTTGCATGTCATCTTGACTATATGCTCATGTTGGTTATATTCCAGTTATGATTATATGGTTATGGTAACTATATTGCCATTGTGACTATATTGATAGGTGACTATATTGCCATGATAGCTATTTTTCATTTTTGTTATACTTTAAGGAGGTGACTGTCTTTTCATAAAATATATCATCAGGGTAGCTATATTGTTAAGTTAGCTATATCATTGTGGTGCTTATTTTCTTTTTCTGGTGGTATATTGCCATGATGCCTAGACTAAAATTTTGGCGACATTGGCATGGTGATATAGTGTCTTAGGAAATAAACTGTTGTTGTGGATATGTTCCATGGGATTTTATTACCATAGTAGCTATATTGTCAGTGTTACTATATTTTCATGGTAGCTCCATTGTCTTGGTGATGATATTACCATTGTGGCTGTATTGTTATTTTCAATATAATGCCATCCTAACTACATTATCTTGGTCGCTATATTTACTTGCTAGTTATATTGCTATGGTTAATTTTGTCGTTGGGGATATATTTTGTCATTAACTACAATTTTGTTTGAATCATATGATCATGACAACAATATTTTCATGGCGGCTTATTTGGGAATGTGAGTGCAAGTGTATGGATATCATATTGTCATGTCACTATATTGTCATGGTTTTCATACTGTGATGGTGTTTATGTCAGCCTCCTGATGATATTATCATGATTGATATATGATTATGGTAACTAAATTGTAATGGCGATTTTATTTCATTGAGACAATTTTTTCATGTTGCCTGCATTTTTATGGTAGCTATATTGTTATGGCAGGTACATTTTTATTGTTGTTTCATTGTTTTATCGGCTATACTGTAAAGGTGACTATATCTTAGTTAAAAATCTTGTCTTGGTCGCTATTTTGTCATGGACACTATATTGTCCTGGAGCCTATATGTTTGCTATGATCCGAAAGAGACTATCTTGTCACATCATCAATATTGTCAGGTGCTTATATTGCCATAATGAATATAATTTGAAGGCTTCCTAATTGTTGCGTTGACTGTATTGTCATATCACTTATATGATCATGGCTATATTGTTATAGTGAATATATTGCCGTTTTGACTATATTATCATATTGGCTATATAGCTATAGCTATATAGACGTTTGCTGTATTTTCACTGTTACTCTTTTGTGAAGATTGCTTTATTGTCATTGTAGCTATAGTGTCATGGGGGATACATTTTCATAGCAGCAGTATTGTCATTATGAACATACCGTCATGTTGGCTATATACTCATTTTGGTTATATTGCGAAGATTTACATATCGTTACCTTGGCTATATTGTCAAGGTGATCTCTTTTATTGTTGCTATGTTGTCATTTTTTTTAGTCATGCATATTTTTTCATAAGCGATTCATTATCGTGATAACTTTACTATTAAGGTGACAGTATATTGTCATTGTGACAATGTTGACATTATGACTATAATCTCTTAGCGGCATATTGCTAAGATAACTATACTGTCATGGTGACCATTTCATGATGATGGTTATAATGACAGTTTGACTGCATTTTCATTGTAGCATATGTAATGGTGTTGATTTTTCCCTTAAAGATAGATCATAAAAACGAAAATTTCCTTTTTTTTAAATTATTATGTGAATATATTGCCATGATATGCGATATTGTTATAGTTTCAGTACTGTCATGTTGAATGTATATTATGTTGATTACATTACAATTAAAGTCATAGTGGCAGGGTAACAATATTTTCATGGTTGGATCATTTTGTTATGACGATTTTATTGTATTTGTGAGTATATTCTCATGGTTACTGTGTTGCCGTAATTTCTATATTGTCCTGGACACTATATATCCTGAAATCTATATTGTCATATCAGTTATATGATCATGGCAGCATTATTGTCATTGTGAATATCTTGTCGTGACTATATTATCAAAATGGCTTAATTGTCATAGGAAATATGTTGATATGAGGGCTATATTTTCATGATATTCATAAAGTCATTGAAAGATTACTATCAAGGTGACTCTAATAGCCTGACGATTGGTGAATATCGTGACATTTTTGTCACGATAGCTGCATTGTCATGGTGGCTATATTCTCGTTTCTGTATTTTCAATGTTACTCTTTTGTGAAGATTGCTTTATTGTCATTGTAGCTATAGTGTCATGTTGAATATATTTTCGTAGTAGCAGTATTGTCATTATGAACATATCGTCATTTTGGCTATCTGCTCATTTTGGTTACATTGCGAAGATTTACATATCGACACCTTGGCTATATTGGCAAGGCGATCTCTTTATAGTTGCTATATTGCCATTTTTTTTAATCATGTATATTTTTTCATGAGTGATACATTATCTTGATAGTTATATCATTAAAGTGACAGTATATTGTCATGATGGCTATATTGTCAATATGACTACAATCTCTTAGTGGCTATATTGCTAAGATAACTACATGTGACTACATTTTCATTGTAGCTTATTTAATGGTGTTGATTTACCCTTGGAGATATATCATTATAAAAAGGGATATTTCATTTTGTTTACATTACGAGGTAAATACATTGTCATGATATGTTATACTGTTATAGTTTCAGTACTGTCATGGTGAATGTATATTATGTTGGCTACATTACAATGGAAGCAATAGTGTCAGGGTGGCTATATTTTCATGGTTTGATCATTTTGTTATTACTATTTTATTGTATTTTTGAATATATTGTCATGGTGACTGTGTTGCCATAATTTCTATATTGTCATTTGATTTATTAGATTGATGGCAATATTGTCATAGAGACTGTATTGTCATGTTGCCTGTATGGTCATCATAGTTGTCTTGTCATCGTGACTCTATGGTCATGATGGCTATACTGTCATCAAGATTACATTCCTATGGTAACTATATTGCCATCATGGCTTTTTGTCAGAGTAGCTATATTGTTAAGTTAACTAACTTATCGTGGTAGGTATTTTTTTTTCTTTTGGTATATTTCCACGATGGCTATACTAGAATTTTGGCAAGATTAGCATGGTGATATAGTGTTCGCAGACCAACTGTTGTTTTGGACATTTTTTCATGGGAATACATTATCATGGTACCTACATTGTCAAGGTCACTATATTTCATGGAAGCTACATTGTAACGATGACGATATTGGCATGGCGGGTGTATTGTTATGTTCAATATAACGCCATCCTGGCTACATTATCTTGGTCGCTATATCAACTTGATGGCTATATTGCTACGGTCAATTTCATCGTTGGGGATGTATTTTGTCTTTACCTACAATTTGGTTGTGATTATATGATCATGATAATATTTCTATGACGGCTTAT
Source organism: Panulirus ornatus (assembly GCF_036320965.1). Lineage (NCBI taxonomy): Eukaryota > Metazoa > Arthropoda > Malacostraca > Decapoda > Palinuridae > Panulirus > Panulirus ornatus. Next base: position 11,520,014 of record NC_092278.1, read on the forward strand.
TTGGCATCCTGAGTGTATCTGTCTGGATATCATACCATCATGTAACTTAGTCTGTCATGCTTTTAAACGGTGATGGTGCTTATGTGAAAATGCTGATTACATTATCATCATTAATGTATGATTATTGTAACTATATAGCAATGAGAATATCTTTTTTAATCATTTTGGTATGTTGACTTCATTTTGATAGTAGTTATATTGGCATGGCAGGTACATTTTCATGGTTCTGACATTGTTTTATGGGCTATACTGTCAAGGCGGCTGTATAGTATTGATAAATTCTGTTTTGGACGCTATTGTCTCCTGGACACTATATACTTTAGAGGCTATATGTTTCCAATGATCCGAAAGCGACTATTTTGTCACGGTATCTATATTGTCAGGTGGCTATATTGACGTTGTGGACATATTCGGAATATTTTTTTAATGTTGCGTTGACTATATTGTTATATCAGTTATATGGCCATGGTGGCTTTGTTGTTATAGTTAAAAATATTGTAGTTGTGACTATACTATCATAATGGCTAAATTGTCATGGGAAATATGTTGATATGGATGCTATATTCTCATGATACTTTTATGGTAATTGTAAAAAAATATTCAAGTTTACTCTAATATCACAATGATTGATTTATGTTGTAACATTATTGTTATGGTGGCTGTACAATCATGGTAGCTATATTGTCGTTTGATGCGTTTTCAATGCTACTATTTAGTGAATATGGCTTTAATGTCAGTGTAGCTATACTTTCATTGGGAACAATTTTTCATAGTTACGCAATTGTCATTATGAAATAAAGTCATTTTGGCTATCTTCTTATTTGGGTTACATTGCTATGTTATATATATCTTCACCTTGGCTGTATTGGGAAGGCGACTTTTTTTATATACTCATTGTAAGTTTATTATCAAGGTGACTAATGACATGGTGATGATTTGTATCGTGACATTATTATCTTGGTGGCTGAATATGATGGTTTCTATATTCTCGTTTGCTGTATTTTCAATGTTGCTCTTTTGTGAATATGGCTTTGTTGTCAGTGTAACTATTGTGTTATGGGGAACATATTTTCATAGTGGCAGTATTGTCATTATGACCATACAGTCATTTTGGCTATCCTTTCATTTTAGTTACATTGCTATAATGTATATATCGTCACCTTACCTATATTGCCAAGGTGATCTTTTTATAGGTGATATATTGTCATTATTTAACTCTTGCATACTTTGTCAAAAGCGAAATATTATCATGATAATTATATTCTTATGATGACAATATTGTCATAGCGACTATATTATCATTATGACTATAATGTCACATTGGGTATATTACCAAGATAACTATATTGTCATGGTGACCTTTTTATCATGATTTTTATAATGTCATAATGACTGTATTTTCGTAGAAGCTTTTTTAATGTAGTTGATATTGCCCTTGAGGATATACCATTATAGAAGAGAAATTGTCATTTTGATTAAATTATTTTTGACTACATTGCCATGATATGCTATACATGATATGCTATACTAAATCTTTTATAACAGTTTCTACATTGCAATGGAAGCCAAAATAGTAGGTGGCTATATTTCCATGGTAGGATAATTTCATCACGGCGATTATATTGCATTTCTTAGTATATTGTCATGGTGACTATGTTCCCATAATTATATCGACATATAATTTGTCATATTGATGGCAATATTGTCTTAGAGACGGTACTGTCATGTTATCTGTATTGTCATGGTGGTTGTATTTTCAACGTGACTATATAGTCATGTTTGCTACATTGTCGTTAGAATCACATTGTTATGGTAACTATATCAACATAGTGGCTGTATTGTTAAATCACTATAACGCCATGATGGCTATTTGTCATTTTTGTTATATAACAAAGAGGTGACTGTCTTTTCATGTTGGCAATATTGTCAGAATAGCTATATTGTCGAGTATTGGGTATATATATTTCTTTTCTGGCGGTATATTATCATGATGGCAGTAATAACATTTTAGCGATATTGGCATAGCGATATAGTGTTTCAGCAGCTAAACTCTTGTGGATATTTTTCGATATTATATTTTATCATGGTAGCTACATAGTAAAGGTTACTATATTTTCATGGTAACTACATTGTCATAGTGAAGACATTGGCATGGTGGTTCTATTCTTACTTTCAATATAATGCCGTCCTGGCTACATTCTCTTGGTCACTATATCAACTTGATGGCTATATTGTTATGGTTGTTTTTGTCTTTCGGGATATATTTTGTAATTAGTGACAATACTGTTGTGATTATATGATCATGATAATATTTTCATGAAAACTTATGTGGTATTGTAAGTGTAAGTGAATGGATATCATCTCATCATGTCACTTAAATTGTCATGGTTTTTACACTATAATCTTGTTTATGTCAACCTGCTGATTATATAATCATGATTGGTGTATGATTATGGTAACTATATTGTAATGTCGTTTTATTTCATTGTGATAATTTTGTCATGTTGACTACAATTCCATAACACCTATAATGTTATGAGCATATCATGATGATAAATCCTGTCTGAGTCATGTTTTATCACAGACTCTATATTGTCCTGGAGTCAATATTTTTGCTATGATCCGAAAACGAGTATCTATTAACAGTATCTATATTGTCAGGTGGTTATATTGCCATTGTGAATATATGTTGATTGTTTCTTTATTTTTGCTTTGATTATAGTGTCATATCAGTTGTATGATCATAGTATCTTTATTGTCATAGTGAATAGATTGTCGTCGTGACTATATTTTCATAATGGCTAAATTGTCATAGCAAATATCTTGACATGTGGGCTATATTTTCATGATATTTATAAAGTCATTGTAAGATTACTGTCAAGGTGACTCTATTGTCCTGGTGATTGAGTTATATCGTGATATTATTATCAAGATGGCGCTCTTGTCATGGTGGCTATATTGTAGTTTGCTGTATTTTGATTTTACGCTTTTGTGAAGATAGCTTTACTGTCAGTGTACCTATAGTGTCATGGAGAATATATTTTCATAGTGGAATTATTGTCATTATGAACACACTGTCATTTTGGCCATCTCCTTATTTTGGTTACATTTCTATCATATATATATCATCACCTTGGCTATATTAGCAATGTGATCTTTTTTTACTGTTGCTATATTTTCATTTTTTTAATCATACATATATTTGTCGTAAGTGATACATTATCATGATAACTATAACATTCCGGTAACTATATATTGGCATTTTGACTATATTGTTATTATGACAATGATATTATGTTGGATATCTTGCCAAAGTAACTTTATTGTCATGGTGTCTATTTCATGATGATGGTTATAATGTCATAGTGACTACATTTTCACGGTAGCTATGATATTGGTGTTGGGTTTGCCCTTCAGGATGTATCATTATAAAACGAGATTCTCATTTTGATTAAATCATTAGGGGACTACATTGTCGTGATATGCTATATTGTTATGGTTTCATGAACGTCATTGTATTTGTATTATTATGTTGGCTATATTCCAATGGAAGCCATAGTGGCAGAGAGGTTATATTTTCATATTATAATCATTTTGTTATGTCGATTATATTCCACTTGTGTGTATATTGTCATGGTGACTGTTGCCATAATATCTACACTGTCATTTGATTTGTTGAATTGATGGCTATATTGTCATAATGTAATGTCATGGTTCCTGTATTGTCTTGGTGGTTGTATTGTCATCGTGTCTATATGGTCATGGTAGTTATATTTCCATTAAGATTATATTGATACGGTAACTATATGGCTATGGTGGCTAAATTGTTAAATGAATACATTGCCATGATGGTTATTTGTTATTTTTTGTTATATTACAAGGTGGTGATTGTGTTTTCATGTTCCCTATATATCAGGGTACCTATATTGTTATCATAAGATTACAGTCATAAAGACAATATAGACGCCATGCCAATATTTTCACCTTAATGATATGGGTATCATGATAATATATCGCTTATAACAGAATATGCACGATTAAAAAATGACAATATACCACCTATAAATATCATGAAAATATAGCCTCCATATCAACATGTCTGCCATGATAATCTGGCCATTATGATAATATATTCATGCCGGCAATTTATTCACTATAACAATATAGCCACAGTGATCATATAACTGATGTGACAATACAGTCAAAGAAGCAAAAAAGAAATATGCAAATCATATTCACTATGGCAGTATAACTACATGACAATATAGATACTGGGACAAATAGTCGCTTTTGAATCATAGCAAACATATAGCCGGCAGGACAACATAGTCTCTATGACAAAATAGCGACCAAGACAGGATATATCATTTTAATATAGACAATTTTACAGAATAAACCATAAAACAATATAACAATCATGAAACAGTACCTGCCAAAACATTATAGATGTCATGAAATTTTAGTCAACATGACAAAATTATCATAATGAAATATCATCGGCATTACAATAGTTATCATAATCATAGACCAATCATGATCATATAATCAGAAGGTTGACATAAACAATATCACAGTATAAAAACCATGACGGTATAAGTGACATGATATGATATCCATACATATACACTTACAATACCAAAGAAGCCGCCATGAATATATTGTTATCATGATCATATAATCACAACAATATTGTAGGTAGAGACAAAAATATCCCCAACGACAAAATTAATCATAGCAATATTGCCATCAACTTGTTATAGCGACCAAGATAATGTAGCGAGCATTGTATTTAGAATTACAATAAAGCCACCGTGCCGATGTCGTCACCAATGCAATATAGCTACCATGAAAATATAGTAACGTTGATAATGTAGCTGCCATGGCAAAATATTCAAGATAGAAAATACCCAAAAGATAGCCACAACAAGAGTTTAGCTGCTAAGACGATGTATCACCATGCAAATATCTCTAAAATGTTAGTATAGCCATCATGGCAATATATCAACAGAAGAAATACTCATCACAACGATATAGCTATTTTGACAATATACTACTCTGACGATATAGGTAACATTAAAAGACAGCCACCTCCTTGAAATATAAAAGAAAAAAAATAACAAATAGCCATCATGGCAATATGGTAACTAAACAATATAGCCATCATCTCAATATGGTAACCAAACAATATAGCCATCATGGAAATATGATTACCATTGCAATGTATTCTTAATGGCAATATAGTCACCATATCCTTATAGTCACGATGACAATACAACTGCCATGACAATACAGAAAACTTCAAAATACAGTCTCTAAGACAATATTGCCACTAATTCAACAAGTTAAATGACAATATAGATATTATGGCAACACAATCACGATGACAATATACTTAGAAATGTTATATAATCGACATAATAAAATGATCCTATCATGAAAATATAATCATCCTGCCACTATGGCTTCCATTACAATATAGCCACAATAACAAAACATTCATCACGACAGTACTAAAAACCATAACAATATAGCATATCATGAAAATGTAGTCACTTGATCATTTAATGAAAAATAAAAATATCGCTTCTATTATGGTATAACCTCAAGGACAAAATTTTATACACCATTAAGAAGCTGCCATGATAAATACAGTCACTATGACATAAATATCATGAGAAAATAGTGACCATGGAATATAGCCAATCTGAGATTATAGTCATTATGACAATATAGTCGCTATTAAAATACTGTCACTTTAATAATAAAGTTATCAAAATGATATATCGCTTGTGACAAAATATGCATGATTACATAATGACAGTATAGCACCTATAAAAAAGATCACCTTGCCACTATAGTCAAGGTGACGATATATACATCATAGCAACGTAAAGAAAAAGAGATGATAACCAGAACGACGGTATTTTCATAATGACAATACTGCAACTATGAAAATATATTCCCCACGATTCTCCAGCTTCACTGACAATAAAGCCATCTTCACAAAAAGAGTACTATTGAAAAAATAGGAAAAGACTATACAGCCATCAAGACAGTACAGCCACCATGACAATAATCTCTCGATATAAATCAATCGCCAGGACATTAGCGTTACCTTGATAATGAATATACAATGAGTACATGAACATCATGAAAATATAGCGTCCATATAAATATATTTGTCGTGAAAATATAGCCTCCATTTGAATATCTTTAAAGCGACAGTTTCGCCACTCTGATAATATAGTCAAGACGCTAATATATTCACCATAACAATAAAGTCACCATGATCACATAAATGATATGACAATATAGTCAACGCAATAATAAACGCATTCATAAACTATATCCACCCTGAGAATATAGCCACATGAAAATATAGATACCGTGACAAAATAGTCATTTTTGGTTCATAGCAAACATATAGCGTCCAAGAGAATATAGTCTCTATGACAAAATAGCGAAGAAGACAGGATTTATCATCACAATACAGTCACCTTGACAGTATAGCCAATAAAACAGTGGAACAACCATGAAAATTTACCTACAATAACAACATAGCTTACATGAAAATATAGTTACTATAACAAATTCATTACAATGAAATACAAACGATATCACATTATGGTTTCGATGATCTTACACCAATCATGATCATATAAGATAAAACCTCCAAAACAAAGCAAGGGTAGAGACAACGCAGGGAGGAATAGCTACAACCTAGCTCTGAAAGACGATAGCAGCTCCGTACACGTCGGTAGCTGGTGCGAGACTGTCATCAGGTGACTACATTGTCATGATATGCTATATTGTCATGGTTTCAGTACTGTCGTAGTTAATGTATTATTATGTTACCTATATTGCAGTGGCTGGGTGGCTAAATTTTCATGGTAGGAAAATTTTGTTATCGCGGTTATATTGCATTTGTGATAATACTGTTATGGTGACTGTGTTCCAGTAATATCTGTATTATCATTTAATTTGATGAAGCGATTGCAATATTGTCGTAGAGATTCTAATGTCATGTTGCCTGTATTGCCATGATGGTTGCATGTCATCTTGAATATATAGTCATGTTGGTTATATTCCAGTTATGATTACATGGTTATGGTAACTATATTGCCATGGTGACTATATTGGTAGGTGACTACATTGCCATGATAGCTATTTTTCATTTTTGTTATACTGTAAGGAGGTGACTGTCTTTTGATATTGAATATATTAGCAGGGTAGCTATATTGTTAAGTTAGCTATATCATTGTGGTGCTTATTTTCTTTTTCTGGTGGTATATTGCCATGATGCCTAGACTAACATTTTGGCGATATTGGCATGGTGATATAGTGTCTTAGCAAATAAACTGTTATTGTGGATAGGTTCCATGCTATTTTATTATCATAGTAGCTACATTGTCAATGTTACAATATTTTTATCCATTGTCATGGTGACGATATTGCCATTGTGGCTCTATTGTTATTTTCAGTATAATGTCATCCTAACTACATTATCTTGGTCGCTATATCTACTTGCTAGCTATATTGCTATGGTTAATTTTGTTGTTGGGGATATATTTTGTCATTAACTACAATTTTGTTTTAATCATATGATCATGATAGCAATATTTTCATGGCGGCTTATCTGGTAATGTGATTGCAAGTGTATGGATATCATATTATCATGTCACTATACTGTCATGGTTTTTATACTGTGATGGTGTTTATGTCAGCCTCCTGATGATATTAACATGATTGATATATGATTATGGTAACTAAATTGTAATGGCGATTATATTTCATTGTGATAATTTTGTCATGTTGCCTGCATTTTCATGGTAGCTATATTGTTATCGCAGGAACATTTTCATTGTTGTTTCATTGTTTTATCGGCTATACTGTCAAGGTGACTATATCTTAATTAAAAATCTTGTCTTGGTCGCTATTTTGTCATGGACACTATATTGTCCTGGAGCCTATATGTTTGCTATGATCCGAAAGAGACTATTTTGTCACAGCATCAATATTGTCAGGTGCTTATATTGCTATAATGAATATAATTTGAAGGCTTCCTTATCGTTGCGTTGACTGTATTGTCATATCACTTATATGATCATGGCTGTATTGTTATAGTGAATATATTGCCGTGTTGACTGTATTATCATATTGGCTAAATTGTCATGGTAAGTATGTTGACATGGAAGCCTTATTTTCATTATGTTTATATAGTCAGTGAATTATATCGTGACATTATTGTCATAGTGGCTGTACTTTCATGGTGGCTATATAGTCGTTTCCTGTATTTTGACTGTTACTCTTTTGTGAAGATTGCTTTATTTTCATTGTAGCTATAGTGTCATGGGGGATATATTTTCATAGTAGCAGTATTGTCATTATGAACATACCGTCATTTTGGCTATCTACTCATTTTGGTTATATTGCGAAGATTTACATATCGTCACCTTGGCTATATTGTCAAGGTGATCTCTTTTATAGTTGCTATATTGTCATTTTTTTAGTCACGCATATTTTTTCATAAGCGATACATTATCGTGATAACTTTACTATTAAGGTGACAGTATATTGTCATTGTGACAATGTTGACATTATGACTATAATCTCTTAGTGACTATATTGTTGAGATAACCATACTGTCATGGTGACTATTTCATGATGATGGTTATAATGACAGTTTGACTGCATTTTCATTGTAGGATATTTAATGGTTTTGATTTTGCCCTTGAAGATATATCATAAAACGAAAATATCCTTTTTTTTAAATTATCATGTGAATATATTGCCATGATATGCGATATTATTATAGTTTCAGTACTGTCATGTTAAATGTATATTATGTTGGTTACATTACAATTAAAGTCATAGTGGCAGGGTAACAATATTTTCATGGTTGGATCATTTTTGTTATGACGATTTTATTGTATTTGTGAGTATATTCTCATGGTTATTGTCTTGCCATAATTTCTATATTATCCTGGACACTACATATCCTGAAATCTATATTGTCGTATCAGTTATATGATCATAGTAGCTTTATTGTTATAGTGAATATCTTGTCGTCGTGAATGTATTTTCATAAAGGCTAAATTGTCATAGGAAATATGTTGACATGAGGGCTTAATTTTCATGATATTCATAAAGTAATTGTAAGATTACTATCAAAGTGACTATAATAGCCTGGCGATTGATGTATATCGTGACATTATTGTCACGATAGCTGCATTGTCATGGTGGCTATATTGTCGTTTCCTGTATTTTCAATGTTACTCTTTTGTGAAGATTGCTTTATTGTCATTCTAGCTATAGTGTCATGGGGAATATATTTTCATAGAAGCAGTATTGTCATTATGAACATATAGTCATTTTGGCTATCTGTTCATTTTGGTTATATTGCGAAGATTTACATATCGTCACCTTGGCTATATTGGCAAGGTGATCTCTTCATAGTTGCAATATTGTCATTTTTTTTAATCATGTATATTTTTTCATGAGTGATACATTATCTTGAAAACTATATCATTAAAGTGACAGTATATTATCATGGTGACTATATTGTCATTATGACTACAATCTCTTAATTGCTATATTGCTAAGATAACTATATGTGACTACATTTTCATTGTAGCTTATTTAATGGTGTTGATTTACCCTTGGAGATATATCATTATAAAAACGGATATTTCATTTTGTTTAAATTATGAGGTGAATATATTGTCATGATATGCTATATTGTTATAGTGTTAGTACTGTCATGGTGAATGTATATTATGTTGGCTACATTACAATGGAAGCAATAGTGGCAGGGTGGCTATATTTTCATGGTTTCATCATTTTGTTATTAGTATTTTATTGTATTTTTGAATATATTGTCATGGTGACTGTGTTGCCATAATTTCTATATTGTCATTTGATTTATGAAAATTATGGCAATATTGTCATGGAGACTGTATTGTCATGTTGCCTGTATGGTCATCATGGTTCTCTTGTAATCGTGACTCTATGGTCATGATGGCTATACTGACATTTAGATTACATTCTTATGGTAACTATATTGCCATCAAAGCTTTTTGTCAGAGTAGCTATATTGTTAAGTGAGCTATCTTATTGTGGTGGGTATTTTTTTTCCTTTTGGTATATTGCCATGATGGCTATACTAGAATTTCGGCAAGATTAGCATGATGATATAGTGTTCGCAACCCAACTGTTGTTTTGGACATTTTGTCAGGGGAATACATTATCATGGTACCTACATTGTCAAGGTTACTATATTTCATGCAAGCTATATTGTAAAGATGACGATATTGGCATGGCGGGTGTATTGTTATGTTCAATATAACGCCATCCTGGCTACATTATCTTGGTCGCTATATCAACTTGATGCCTATATTGCTACAGTCAATTTCATCGTTGTTAATATATTTTGTCTTTACCTAAAATTTGGTTGTGATTATATGATCATGATAATATTTCTATGACGGCTTATTTGGCATCTTGAGTGTATCTGTCTGGATATCATATCATCATGTAACTTAGTCTGTCATGCTTTTAAGCGGTGATGGTGCTTATGTGAAAATGCTGATTACATTATCATCATTAATGTATGATTATTGTAACTATAGAGCAACGGCAATATCTTTTTTAATCATTTTGGTGTGTTGACTTCATTTTGATAGTAGTTATATTGGTATAGCAGGTACATTTTCATGGTACTGACATTGTTTTATGGGCTATACTGTCAAGGCGGCTGTATAGTATTGATAAATTCTGTTTGGGACGCTATTGTCTCCTGGACACTATATACTTTAGAGGCTATATGTTTCGTATGATCCGAAAGCGACTATTTTGTCACGGTATCTACATTGTCAGGTGGCGATATTGACGTTGTTAACATATTCTGAATGTTTCTTTAATGTTGCGTTGACTATATTGTCATATCAGTTATATGGCCATGGTGGCTTTGTTGTTATAGTGAATATATTGTAGTTGTGACTATACTATCATAATGGCTAAATTGTCATGGGAAATATGTTGATATGGATGCTATATTCTTATGATACTTTTATGGTAATTGTAAAAAATTTTTCAAGTTTACTTTAATATCACAGTGATTGATTTATGTTGTAACATTATTGTTATGGTGGCTGTACAATCATGGTGGCTATATTGTCGTTTGATGCGTTTTCAATGTTACTATTTAGTTAATATGGCTTTAATGTCAGTGAAGCTATACTTTCATTGGGAACAAATTTTCATAGTGACGCAATTGTCATTATGAAATAGTCATTTTGGCTATCTTCTAATTTGGATTACATTGCTATGTTATATATATCGTCACCTTGGCTATATTGGGAAGGTGATTTTTTATAGGTGGTATATTGTCATTTTTTAATCGTGCATATTCTGTTATAAGCGATGTATTATCATGATACCCATATCATTAAGGTGAAAATATTGGCATGGCGACTATATTGTCTTTATGACTGTAATATTATGGCAACAATATAGGTACCCTGATATATAGGGACCATGAAAAGACAATCACCCCCTTGTAATATAACAAAAAATAACAAATAACCATCATGGCAATATATTCATTTAACAATATAGCCACCATGGCAATATAGTTACCGTATCAATATAATCTTAATGGAAATATAACTACCATGACCATATAGACAGGATGACAATACAACCACCAAGACAATACAGGAACCATGACATTACATTATGACAATATAGCCACCAATTCAACAAATCAAATGACAGTATAGATATTATGGCAACAGTCACCATGACAATATACACACAAGTGGAATATAATCGACATAAGAAAATGATTATATTATGAATATATAGCCACTCTGCCACTATGGCTTACATTGGAATATAGCAAACACAATAATACATATACAATGACATTCCTGAAACCATAACAATATAGCATATCACGACAATGTAGTCCCCTAATGATTTAATCAAAATGAGAATCTCGTTTTATAATGATACATCCTCAAGGGCAAACCCAACACCAATATTAAAGCTACCGTGAAAATGTAGTCACCATGACATTATAACCATCATGATGAAATAGACACCATGACAATAAAGTTACTTTGGCAAGATATCCAACATGATATCATTGTCATAATAACGGTATAGTCAAAATGCCATTATATAGTTACCAGAATGTTATAGCTATCATGATAGTGTATCACTTACGACAAAAAATGCGTTATTAAAAAATGAAAATATAGCAACAGTAAAAAAAGATCACGTTGCTAATATAGCCAAGGTGATGATATATTTATGATAAAAATGTAAGCAAAAAAAGGAGATGGCCAAAATGACAGTATGTTCATAATGACAATAACTACACTATGAAAATATATTCTCTATGACACTATAGGTACACTGACAGTAAAGTTATCTTCACAAAAGCGTAATATTAAAATACAGCAAACTACAATATAGACACCATGACAATACAGCCATCTTGACAATAATATCACGATATAACTCAATCACCAGGACAATAGAGTCAACTTGACAGTAATCTTACAATTACTTTATAAATATCATGAAAATATAGCCCCCATGTCAAGATATTTGCTATGACAATTTAGCCATTCTGAAAATATAGTCACGACGACAATCTATTCACTATGACAATAAAGCTACCATGATCATATAACTGATATGACAATATAATGAAAGCAAAAATATAGAAACATTCAACTCATATTCACAATGGCAATATAACCACCTGACAATCCAGATACTGTTTATAGATACTCGTTTCCGGATCATAGCAAAAATATAGAATCCAGGACAATATACTCTCTGTGAAAAAACAGTGACTCAGACAGGATTTATCATCATGATATAGTCATAAGACTATAGCTGTCATGAAATTGTAGTCAACATGACAAAATTATCACAATGAAATAAAACCATATTACAATATAGTTACCATAATCATACACCAATCATGATTATATAATCAGCAGGTTGACATAAACAAGATCATAGTTTAAAAACCATGACAATTTAAGTGATATGATGAGATGATATCCATTCACTTTCACTTACAATACCACATAAGTTTTTATGAAAATATTATCATGATCATAAAATCACAACAGTATTGTCACTAATTACAAAATATATCCCGAAAGACAAAACTAACCATAGCAATATAGCCATCAAGTTTATATAGCGACCAAGATAATGTAGCCAGGACGGCATTATATTGAAAGCAAGAATACAAACACCATGCCAATGTCTTCACCATGACAATTTAGCTACCATGAAAATATAGTAACCTTGACTAGGTAGCTACCATGATAAAATATACAATTGAAAAATATCCACAACAAGAGTTTAGCTGCTAAAACACTATATCGCCATGCCAATATCGCCAAAATGTTATTATTGCATCATGATAATATACCGCCAGAAAAGAAATATATATACCCACTACTCGACAATATAGCTATTCTGACAATATTGCCAACATGAAAAGACAGTCACATCATTATTATATAACAAAAATGACAAATAGCTATCATGGCGATATGGTGATTTAACAATACAGCCACTATGGTAATTTAGTTACCATAACAATGTGACCTTAACGACAATGTAGCCAACATGACTATATAGTCACGTTGACAATACAACCACCGTGACAGTACAGATAACATGACAGTACCGTCTCTAAGACAATATTGCCTTCAATTTGACAAATCATATGACAATATAGATATTATGGCAACATTGTCACCATGACAATATACTCAGAAATGCAATATCATCGCCATGATAAAATTATCCTACCATGAAAATATAGCCACCAACCATTTTGGTTTCCATTGCTATGTAGAAAAAGTAATAAAAGATTTACCATGACAGTACTGAAACCATAACAGTATAGCATATCATGGCAATGTAGTCACCAAATAATTTAATCAAAATGACAATTTCTCTTCTATAATGATATATCCTCAAGGGCAATATCAACACCATTAAAAAAGCTTCTACGAAATACAGTCATTATGACAATATAAAAATCATGATAAAAAAGTCACCATGCTAATATAGTTATCTTGGCAATATAGCCACTGTGACATTAGAGTTATAATGATAATATAGTCGCAATGACAATATTGTCAACATAAAAATATAATTATCATAATAATATTTCGCTTATGACAAAGTATGCAAGAGTTAAATAATGACAATATATCACCTATAAAAAGATAACTTGGCCAATATGGCTAAGGTGACGATATATACATTATATCAATGTAACCAAAATGAAAAGATAGCCAAAATGACGGTATGGGCATAATGACAATACTGCCACTATGAAAATATGCTCCCCATGACACTATAGCTACACTGACAACAAAGCTATATTCACAAAAGAGCAACATTGAAAATACAGCAAACGAGAATATAGCCACCATCATACTTCAGCCACCATGATAATAATGTCACGATACAAATCATCACCATGTCATTACTCACCTTGATAATAAACTTACAATGACCATATAAATATCATGATAATATAGCCTCCATTTCAAAATGTCTGCCATGATAATCTGGCCATTATGATAATATAGTCATGAAGGCAATTTATTCACTATAACAATATAGCCACAGTGATCATGTAACTGATGTGACAATGCAGTCAAAGAAGCAAAAAAGATATATACAAATCATATTCACTATGGCAGTATAACAACATGACAATATAGATACTGTGACAAATAGTCGCTTTTGAATCATAGCAAACATATAGCCGGCAGGACAACATAGTCTCTATGACAAAATAGCGACCAAGACAGGATATATCATTATAATATAGACACCTTGACAGTATAGACCATAAAACAATGTAACAATCATGAAACTGTACCTGACAAAACATTATAGATGTCATGAAATTTTAGTCAACTTGACAAAATTATCATAATGAAATATCATCGGCATTACAATATAGTTACTATAATCATAGACCAATCATGATCATATAATCAGCAGGTTGCCATAAACAATATCACAGTATATAAACCATGACAGTATAAGTGACATGATGATATGCTATCCATACACTTACACTTACAGTCCCAAAGAAGCCACCATGAATATATTGTTATCATGATCATATAATCTCAACAATATTGTAGGTAGTGACAAATATATCCCCAACGACAAAATTGATCATAGCAATATAGCCATCAACTTGTTATAGCGACCAAGATAATGTAGCAAGCATTGTATTGAGAATTAAAATACAGCCACCGTGCCAATATCGTCACCATGACAATATAGCTACCATGAAAATATAGTAACGTTGATAATGTAGCTGCCATGGCAAAATATTCAAGATAGAAAATACCCAAAAGATAGCCACAACAAGAGTTTTGCTGCTAAGACGATATATCACCATGCCACTATCTCTAAAATGTTAGTATAGCGATCATGGCAATATATCAACAGAAAAAATACTCATCACAACGATATAGCTAATTTAACAATATACTACTCTGAAAATATAGGTAACATTAAAAACATCCACCTCCTTAAAATATAAAAAAAAATGACAAATAGGCATCATGGCAATATGGTAACCAATCAATATAACCATCATGGCAATATGGTAATCAAACAATATAGCCATCATAGCAATATGATTACCATAGCAATGTATTCTTAATGGCAATATAGTCACCATGTCCTTATAGTCACGATGACAATACAACTACCATGACAATACAGAAAACATCAAAATACAGTCTCTAAGACAATATTGCCACTAATCATCAACTTAAATGACAATATAGATATTATGGCAACACAATCACGATGACAATATATTCAGAAATGTTATATAATCGTCATAATAAAATGATCCTACCTTGAAAATATAGTCACCCTGCCACTATGGCTTCCATTACAATATAGCTACAATAACAAAACATTTACCACGCCAGTACTGAAACCATAACAATATAGCATATCATGACAATATAGTCACTTGATCATTTAATGAAAAATAAAAATATCGCTTCTTTTATGGTATAACCTCAGGGACAAAATCTTATACACCATTAAAAAGCTTCCATGAAAATACAGTCACTATGACATGAATATCATGATAAAATGTTGACCATGGCAATATAGCCACTCTGAGATTATAGTCATTATGACAATATAGTCGCTATTAAAATACTGTCACCTTAATAATTAAGTTATCAAAATGATTTATCGCTTGTGACAAAATATGCATGATTAGAAAATGACAGTATAGCACCTATAAAAAAGATCACCTTGCCACTATAGTCAAGGTGACGATATATACATCATAGCAACGTAAAGAAAAAGAGATGATAACCAGAACGACTGTATATTCAAAATGACAATACTGCAAGTATGAAAATATGTTCCCCACGATTCGCCAGCTTCACTGACAATAAAGCCATCTTCACAAAAAGAGTACTATTGAAAAAATAGCAAACGACTATACAGCCATCAAGACAGTACAGCCACCATGACAATAATCTCTCGATATAAATCAATCGCCAATACTTTAGCGTCACCTTAATAATGAATATACAATGAGTACATGAACATCACGAAAATATAGCGTCCATATAAATATATTTGTCGTGAAAATATAGCCTCCATATGAATATTTTTAAAGTGACAGTTTCGCCATTCTGATAATATAGTCAAGACGCTAATATATTCACCATAACAATAAAGCTTCCATGATCACATAAATGATATGACAACTATAGTCAACGCAACAATAAACGCATTCATAAATTATATCCACTCTGAGAATACAGCCACATGAAAATATAGATACTGTGACAAAAAAGTCATTTTTGGATCATAGCAAACATATAGCGTCCAAGAGAATATAGTCTCTATGACAAAATAGCGAAGAAGACAGGATTTATCATCACAATACAGTCACCTTGACAGTATAGCCAATAAAACAGTGGAACAACCATGAAAATGTACCTACCATAACAATATAGCTTACATGAAAATATAGTTACTATGACAAATTCATTACAATGAAATACAAGCGATATCACATTATGGTTTCGATAATCATACACCAATCATGATCATATAAGATAAAACCCTCAAAACAAAGCAAGGGTAGCGACAACGCAGGGAGGAATAGCTACAATCTAGCTCTGAAAGACGTTAGCAGCTCCGTACACGTCGGTAGCTGGTGCGCGACTGTCATCAGGTGATTACATTGCCATGATATGCTATATTGTCATGGTTTCAGCACAGTCGTAGTGAATGTATAATTATGTTAGCTATATTGCAGTGGCAGGGTGGCTAAATTTTCATGGTACGATAATTTTGTTATCGCGGTTATATTGCATTTGTGATAATACTGTCATGGTGACTGTGTTCCAGTAATATCTATAATATCATTTAATTTGTTGAACGATTGCATTATTGTCGTAGAGACTCTAAGTTCATCTTGCCTGTATTGTCATGACTATATAGTCATGTTGGTTGTCTTGACTATAGTCATAGTCTTGACTATATAGTCATGTTGGTTATATTCCAGTTATTATTACATGGTTATGGTAACTATATTGCCATGGTGACTATATTGATAGGTGACTACATTGCCATGATAGTTATTTTTCATTTTTCTTATACTGTAAGGAGGTGACTGTCTTTTCATATTGAATATATTATCAGGGTAGCTATATTGTTAAGTTAGCTATATCATTGTGGTGCTTATTTTCTTTTTCTGGTGGTATATTGCCATGATGCCTAGACTAACATTTTGGCGATATTGGCATGGTGATATAATGTCTTAGCAAATAAACTGTTGTTGTGGATATGTTCCATGGGATTTTATTATCATAGTAGCTACATTGTCAATGTTACTGTATTTTCATGGTAGCTCCATTGTCATGGTGACGATATTGCCATTGTGGCTGTATTGTTATTTTCAATATGATGCCATCCTAACTACATTATCTTGGTCGCTATATTTACTTGCTGGCTATATTGCTATGGTTAATTTTGTCGTTGGGGATATATTTTGTCATTAACTACATTTTGTTTTAATCATATGATCATGATAACAATATTTTCATGGCGGTTTATTTGGTAATGTGAGTACAAGTGTATGGATATCATATTATCATATCACTATATTGTCATAGTTTTTATACTGTGATGGTGTTTATGTCAGCTTCCTGATGATATTATCTTGATTGATATATGATTATGGTAAATAAATTGTAATGGCGATTATATTTCATTGTGACAATTTTGTCATGTTGCCTGCATTTTCATGGTAGCTATATTTTTATGGCAGGTATATTTTCATTGTTGTTTCATTGTTTTATCGGCTATACTGTCAAGGTGACTATATCTTAATTAAAAATCTTGTCTTGGTCGCTATTTTGTCATGGACACTATATTGTCCTGGAGCCTATATGTTTGCTATGATCCGAAAGAGACTATTTTGTCACAGGATCAATATTGTCAGGTGCTAATATTGCCATAATGAATATAAATTGAAAGCTTCCTTATTGTTGCGTTGACTGTATTGACATATCACTTATATGATCATGGCTATATTGTTATAGTGAATATACTGCCGTCTTGACTATATTATCATATTGGCTAAATTGTCATGGTAAGTATGTTGACATGGAAGCCTTATTTTCATAATGTTTATATAGTCAGTGAATTATATCGTGACATTACTGTCATAGTGGCTGTACTTTCATGGTGGCTATATAGTCGTTTGCTGTATTTTCATTGTTACTGTTTTGTGAAGATTGCTTTATTGTCATTGTAGCTATAGTGTTATGGGGGATTTATTTTCATAGTAGCAGTATTGTCATTATGAACATACCGTCATTTTGGCTATCTACTCATTTTGGTTATATTGCGAAAATTTACATATCCTCACCTTGGCTATATTGTCAAGGTGATCTCTTTTATAGTTGCTATATTGTCATTTTTTTTAGTCTTGCATATTTTTTCATAAGCGATACATTATTGTGATAACTTTACTATTAAGGTGACAGTATATTGTCATTGTGACAATGTTGACACTATGACTATAATCTCTTAGTGGCTATATTGCTAAGATGACTATACTATCTTGGTGACTATTTCATGATGATGGTTATAATTACAGTTTGGCTGCATTTTCATTGTAGCATATTTAATGGTGTTGATTGTGCCCTTGAAGATATATCATAAAAACGAAAATTTCCTTTTTTCTAAATTGTCATGTGAATATATTGCCATGATATGCGATATTGTTACATTACTGTCATGTTGAATGTATATTATGTTGGTTACATTACAATTAAAGTCATAGTGGCAGGATAACTATATTTTCATGGTTGAATCATTTTGTTATGACGATTTTATTATATTTGTGAGTATATTCTCATGTTTACTGTGTTGCCGTAATTTCTATAGTGTCCTGGACACTGCATATCCTGAAATCTATATTGTCATATAAGTTATATGATCGTGGTAGCTTTATTGTCATAGTGAATATCTTGTCGTCGTGACTATATTATCATAATGGCTAAATTGTCATAGGAAATATGTTGGTATGAGGGCTATATTTCCATGATATTCGTAGTCATTTTATTGTATTTGTGAGTATATTCTCATGGTTACTGTGTTGCCCTAATTTCTATAGTGTCCTGGACACCACATATCCTGAAATCTATATTGTCATATCAGTTATATGATCATGGTAGCTTTATTGTCATAGTGAATATCTTGTCGTCGTGACTATATTATCATAATGGCTAAATTGTCATAGGATATATGTTGACATGAGGGCTATATTTCCATGATATTCATAAAGTCATTGAAAGATTACTATCAAGGTGACTCTAATAGCCTGGCGATTGATGTATATCGTGACATTATTGTCACGATAGCTGCATTGTCATGGTGGCTATATTGTCGTTTCCTGTATTTTCAATTTTACTCTTTTGTGAAGATTGCTTTATTGTTATTGTAGCTATAGTGTCATGGGGAATATATTTTCGTAGTAGCAGTATTGTCATTATGAACATATCGTTTTTTGGCCATCTTCTCATTTTGGTTACATTGCGAAAATTTACATATCGTCACCTTAGCTATATTGGCAAGGTGATCTCTTTATAGTTGCAATATTGTCATTTTTTTTAATCATGTATATTTTTTCATGAGTGATACATTTTTTTTCCTTTTGGTATATTGCCATGATGGCTATACTAGAATTTTGGCAAGATTAGCATGGTGATATAGCGTTCGCAGCCCAACTGTTGTTTTGGACATTTTTTCATGGGAATACATTATCATGGTACCTACATTGTCAAGGTTACTATATTTCATGCAAGCTACATTGTAAAGGTGACGATATTAGCATGGCGGGTGTATTGTTATGTTGAATATAACGCCATCCTGGCTACATTATATTTGTCGCTATATCAACTTGATGGCTATATTCGTACGTTCAATTTCATCGTTGGGGATGTATTTTGTCTTTACCTACAAAGTAATCAAGAGTTAAATAATGACAATATATCACCTATAAAAAGATCACCTTGCCAATATAGCTAAGGTGACGATATATACATTATACCAATGTAACTAAAATGAGAAGATAGCCAAAATGACGGTATAGTCATAATGACAATACTGCCACTATGAAAATATATTCCCCATGACACTATAGCTACACTGACAAAAAAACCATATTAACAAAAGAGCAACATTGAAAATACAGCAAACGAGAATATAGCCCCCATCATATTTCAGTCACCATGATAATAATGTCACGATACAAATCATCACCATGTCATTAGTCACCTTGATAACAAACTTACAATGACCATATAAATATCATGAAAATATACCCTCCATGTCAACATGTCTGCCATGATAATATGGCCACTATTATAATATAGTCATGACCGCAATTTATTCACTATAACAATATAGCCACAGTGATCATATAACTGATGTGACAATACAGTCAAAGAAACAAAAAAGAAATATACAAATCATATTCTCTATGGCAGTATAACTACATGACAATATAGATACTGTGACAAATAGTCGCTTTTGAATCATAGCAAACATATAGCCGGCAGGACAACATAGTTTCTATGACAAAATAGCGACCAAGACAGGATATATCATTATAATATAGACACCTTGACAGTATAGACAATAAAACAATGTAACAATCATGAAGCTGTAACTGCCAAAACATTATAGATGTCATGAAATTTTAGTCAACATGACAAAATTATCATAATGAGAATTCATCGGCATTACAATATAGTTACCATAATCATAGACCAATCATGATCATATAATCAGCAGGTTGAAATAAACAATATCACAGTATAAAACCCATGACAGTATAAGTGACATGATGATATGATATCCATACACATACACTTACGATACCAAAGAAGCCGCCATGAATATATTGTTATCATGATCATATAATCACAACAATATTGTAGGTAGTGACAAATATATCCCCAACGACAAAATTAATCATAGCAATATAGCCAACAACTTGTTATAGCGACCAAGATAATGTAGCGAGCATTGTATTGAGAATTACAATACAGCCACCGTGCCAATGTCGTCACTATGACAATATAGCTACCATGAAAATATAGTAACGTTGATCATGTAGCTGCCATGGCAAAATATTCAAGATAGAAAATACCCAAAAGATAGCCACAACAAGAGTTTTGCTGCTAAGACGATATATCACCATGCCACTATCTCTAAAATGTTAGTATAGCCATCATGGCAATATATTAACAGAAAAAATACTCATCACAACGATATAGCTAACTTAACAATATACTACTCTGAAAATATAGGTAACATTAAAAGACATCCACCTCATTGAAATATAAAAAAAAAATGACAAATAGGCATCATGGCAATATGGTAACTAAACAATATAACCATCATGGAAATTTGGTAACCAAACAATATGGTCATCATGGCAATATGATTACCATAGAAATGTATTCTTCATGGCAATATAGTCACATGTCCTTATAGTCAAGATGACAATACAACTACCATAACAATACAGAAAACATCAAAATACAGTCTCTAAGACAATATTGCCACTAATTCAACAACTTAAATGACAATATAGATATTATGGCAACACAATCACGATGACAATATATTCAGAAATATTATATAATCGTCATAATAAAATGATCCTACCTTGAAAATATAGTCACCCTGCCACTATGGCTTCCATTACAATATAGCCACAGTAACAAAACATTTACCACGCCAGTATTGAAACCATAACAATATAGCATATCATGACAATGTAGTCACTTGATCATGTAATGATGAATAAAAATTTCGCTTCTATTATGGTATAACCTCAGGGACAAAATCTTATACACCATTAAAAAGCTTCCAGGAAGATACAGTCACTACGACATAAATATCATGGTAAAATAGTGACTAGGCAATATAGCCACTCTGAGATTATAGTCATTATGACAATATATTCGTTATTAAAATACTGCCAACTTAATAATTAAGTTATCAAAATGATTTATCGCTTGTGACAAAATATGCATGATTAGAAAATGACAGTATAGCACCTATAAAAAAGATCACCTTGCCACTATAGTCAAGGTGACGATATATACATCATAGCAACGTAAAGAAAAAGAGATGATAACCAGAACGACGGTATATTCATAATGACAATACAGCAACCATGAAAATATGTTCCCTTCGATTCGCAAGCTTCACTGACAATAAAGCCAAATTCACAAAAAGAGTACTATTGAAAAAATAGCAAACGATTATACAGCCATCAAGACAGTACAGCCACCATGACAATAATCTCTCGATATAAATCAATCGCCAGGACATTAGCGTCACCTTGATAATGAATATACAATGGGTACATGAACATCATGAAAATATAGCGTCCATATAAATTTATTTGTCGTGAAAATATAGCCTCCATATGAATATCTTTAAAGTGACAGTTTCGCCATTCTGATAATATAGTCAAGACGCTAATATATTCACCATAACAATAAAGCTTCCATGATCACATAAATGATATGACAACATAGTCAACGCAACAATAAACGCATTTATAAATTATATCCACTCTGAGAATACAGCCACATGAAAATATAGATACTGTGACAAAATAGTCATTTTTGGATCATAGCAAACATATAGCGTCCAAGAGAACATAGTCTCTATGACAAAATAGCGAAGAAGACAGGATTTATCATAACAATACAGTCACCTTGACAGTATAGCCAATAAAACAGTGGAACAACCATGAAAATGTACCTACCATAACAATATAGCTTACATGAAAATATAGTTACTATGACAAATTCATTACAATGAAATACAAACGATATCACATTATGGTTTCGATAATCATACACCAATCATGATCATATAAGATAAAACCCTCAAAACAAAGCAAGGGTAGCGACAACGCAGGGAGGAATAGCTACAATCTAGCTCTGAAAGACGATAGCAGCTCCGTACACGTCCGTAGCTGGTGCGCGACTGTCATCAGGTGATTACATTGCCATGATATGCTATATTGTCATGGTTTCAGTACTGTCGTAGTGAATGTATTATTATGTTAGCTATATTGCAGTGGCAGGGTGGCTAAATTTTCATTGTAGGATAATTTTGTTATCGCGGTTATATTGCATTTGTGATAATACTGTCATGTTGACTGTGTTCCAGTAATATCTATATTATCATTTAATTTGTTGAACGATTGCAATATTGTCGTAGAGACTCTAATGTCATGTTGCCTGTATTGTCATGATGGTTGCATGTCATCTTGACTATATAGTCATGTTGGTTATATTCCAGTTATGATTACATGATTATGGTAGCTATATTGCCATGGTGACTATATTGATAGGTGACTACATTGCCATGATAGCTATTTTTCCTTTTTGTTATACTGTAAGGAGGTGACTGTCTTTTCATATTGAATATATTATCTGGGTAGCTATATTGTTAAGTTAGCTATATCATTGTGGTGCTTATTTTCTTTTTCTGGTGGTATATTGCCATGATGCCTAGACTAACATTTTGGCGATATTGGCATGGTGATATAATGTCTTAGCAAATAAACTGTTGTTGTGGATATGTTCCATGGGATTTTATTATCATAGTAGCTACATTGTCAATGTTACTATATTTTCATGGTAGCTCCATTGTCATGGTGACGATATTGCCATTGTGGCTGTATTGTTATTTCAATATAATGCCATTATATTGAAATATTATCATTATCTTGGTCGCTATATTTACTTGCTGGCTATATTGCTATGGTTAATTTTGTCGTTGGGGATATATTTTGTCATTGACTACATTTTGTTTTAATCATATGATCATGATAACAATATTTTCATGGCGGTTTATTTGGTAATGTGAGTGCAAGTGTGTGGATATCATATTATCATGTCACTATATTGACATGGTTTTTATACTGTGATGGTGTTTATGTCAGCCTTCTGATGATATTAACTTGATTGATATATGATTATGGTAACTAAATTGTAATGGCGATTATATTTCATTGTGACAATTTTGTAATGTTACATACATTTTCATGGTAGCTATATTTTTATGGCAAGTATATTTTCATTGTTGTTTCATTGTTTTATAGGCTATACTGTCAAGGTGTCTATATCTTAATTAAAAATCTTGTCTTGGTCGCTATTTTGTCATGGACACTATATTGTCCTGGAGCCTATATGTTTCCTATGATCCGAAAGAGACTATTTTGTCACAGGATCAATATTATCAGGTGCTAATATTGCCATAATGAATATAAATTGAAAGCTTCCTTATTGTTGCGTTGACTGTATTGTCATATCACTTATATGATTATGGCTATATTGTTATAGTGAATATATTGCCGTCTTGACTATATTATCATATTGGCTAAATTGTCATGGTAAGTATGTTGACATGGAAGCCTTATTTTCATAATGTTTATATAGTCAGTGAATTATATCGTGACATTACTGTCATAGTGGCTGTACTTTCATGGTGGCTATATAGTCGTTTGCTGTATTTTCATTGTTACTCTTTTGTGAAGATTGCTTTATTGTCATTGTAGCTATAGTGTCATGGGGGATATATTTTCATAGTAGCAGTATTGTCATTATGAACATACCGTCATTTTGGCTATCTACTCATTTTGGTTATATTGCGAGATTTACATATCGTCACCTTGGCTATATTGTCAAGGTGATCTCTTTTATAGTTGCTATATTGTCATTTTTTTTAGTCATGCATATTTTTTCATAAGCGATACATTATTGTGATAACTTTACTATTAAGGTGACAGTATATTGTCATTGTGACAATGTTGACATTATGACTATAATCTCTTAGTGGCTATATTGCTAAGATGACTATACTGTCATGGTGACTATTTCATGATGATGGTTATAATGACAGTTTGACTGCATTTTCATTGTAGCATATTTAATGTTGTTGACTTTGCCCTTGAAGATATATCATAAAAACGAAAATTTCCTTTTTTTTTAAATCATCATGTGAATGTATTGCCATGATATGCGATATTGTTATGGTTTCAGTACTGTCATGTTGAATGTATATTATGTTGGTTACATTACAATTAAAGTCTTAGTGGCAGGGTAACTATATTTTCAATGTTGGATCATTTTGCTATGACGATTTTATTGTATTTGTGAGTATATTCTCATGGTTACTGTGTTGCCGTAATTTCTATATTGTCCTGGACACTACATATCCTGAAATCTATATTGTCATATCAGTTATATGATCATGGTGGCTTTATTGTCATAGTGAATATCTTGTCGTCGTGACTATATTATCATAATGGCTAAATTGTCATAGGAAATATGTTGACATGAGGGCTCTATTTTCATGATATTCATAAAGTCATTGAAAGATTACTATCAAGGTGACTTTAATAGCCTGGCGATTGATGTATGTCGTGACATTATTGTCACGATAGCTGCATTGTCATGGTGGCTATATTGTCGTTTCCTGTATTTTCATTATTACTCTTTTGTGAAGATTGCTTTATTTTCATTGTATCTATAGTGTCATGGGGAATATATTTTCGTAGTAGCAGTATTGTCATTATGAACATATCGTCATTTTGGCTATCTGCTCATTTTGGTTACATTGCGAAGATTTGCATATCGTCACCTTGGCTATATTGGCAAGGTGATCTCTTTATAGTTGCTATATTGTCATTTTCTTAATCATGTATATTTTTGCATGAGTGATACATTATCTTGATAACTATATCATTAAAGTGACAGTATATTGTCATGGTGGCTATATTGTCATTATGACTACAATCTCTTAGCGGCTATATTGTTAAGATAACTACATGTGACTACATTTTCATTGTAGCTTATTTAATGGTGTTGATTTACCTTTGGAGATATATCATTATAAAAACGGATATTTCATTTTGTTTAAATTATGAGGTGAATACATTGTCATGATATGCTATGTTGATTTAGTTTCAGTACTGTCATGGTGAATGTATATTATGTTGGCTACATTACAATGGAAGCCATAGTGGCAGGGTGGCTATATTTTCATGGTTTGATCATTTTGTTATTAGTATTTTATTGTATTTTTGAACATATTGTCATGGTGACTGTGTTGCCATAATTTCTATATAGTCATTTGATTTATTAAATTGATGGCAATATTGTCATAGAGACTGTATTGTCATGTTGCCTGTATGGTCATCATGGTTGTCTTGTCATCGTGACTCTATGTTCATGATGGCTATACTGTCGTTAAGATTACATTCTTATGGTAACTATATTGCCATCAAGCTTTTTGTCAGAGTAGCTATATTGTTAAGTTAGCTATCTTATTGTGGTGGGTATTTTTTTTGCTTTTGGTATATTGCCATGATGGCTATACTAGAATTTTGGCAAGATTAGCATGGTGATATAGTGTTCGCAGCCCAACTGTTGTTTTGAACATTTTTTCATGGGAATACATTATCACGATACCTACATTTTCAAGGTTACTATATTTCATGCAAGCTACATTGTAAAGATGACGATATTGGCATGGCGGGTGTATTGTTATGTTCAATATAACGCCATCCTGGCTACATTATCTTGGTCGCTATATCAACTTGATGGCTATATTGCTACGTTCAATTTCATCGTTGGGGATGTATTTTGTCTTTACCTACAATTTGGTTGTGATTATATGATCATGATAATATTTCTATGACGGCTTATTTGGCATCTTGAGTGTATCTGTCTGGATATCATATCATGTAACTTAGTCTGTCATGCTTTTAAACGGTGATGGTGCTTATGTGAAAATGCTGATTACATTATCATCATTACTGTATGATTATTGTAACTATATAGCAATGGCAATATCTTTTTTGATCATTTTGGTATGATGACTTCATTTTGATAGTAGTTATATTGCTATGGCAGGTACATTTTCATGGTTCTGACAGTTTTATGGGCTATATGTCAAGGCGGCTGTAAAGTATTGATAAATTCTGTTTTGGACGCTATTGTCTCCTGGACACTATATACTTTAGAGGCTATATGTTTCCTATGATCCGAAAGCGACTATTTTGTCGCGGTATCTACATTGTCAGGTGGCTATATTGACGTTGTGAACATATTCTGAATGTTTCTTTAATGTTGCGTTGACTATATTGTTATATCAGTTATATGGCCATGGTGGCTTTGTTGTTATAGTGAAATTATTGTAGTTGTGACTATACTATCATAATGGCTAAATTGTCATGGGAAATATGTCGATATTGATGCTATATTCTCATGATACTTTTATGGTAATAGTAAAAAATTTTCAAATTTACTCTAATATCACAGTGATTGATTTATGTTGTAACATTATTGTTATGGTGGCTGTACAATCATGGTGGCTATATTGTCGTTTGATGCGTTTTCAATGTTACTATTTAGTGAATATGGCTTTAATGTCAGTGTAGCTATACTTTCATTGGGAACAAATTTTCATAGTGAGGCAATTGTCATTATGAAATAAAGTCGTTTTGGTTATCTTGTAATTTGGGTTACATTGCTTTTATATATATCGTCACCTTGGCTATATTGGGAAGGTGATTTTTTATATGTGGTATATTGTCATTTTTTAATCGTGCATATTATGTTATAAGCGATATATTATCATGATACCCATATCATTAAGGTGAAAATATTGGCATGGCGACTATATTTTCTTTATAACCGTAATCTTATGATGACAATATAGGTACCCTGATATATAGGCAACATGAAAAGACAATCACCCCCTTGTAATATAACAAAAAATAACAAATAGCCATCATGGCAGTATATTCATTTAACAATATAGCCACCATGGCAATATAGTTACCGTATCAATATAATCTTAATGGAAATATAACTACCATGACCATATAGACACGATGACAATACAACCACCAAGACAATACAGGAACCATGACATTACATTATGACAATATAGCCACCAATCCAACAAATCAAATGACAGTATAGATATTATGGCAACAGTCACCATAACAATATACACACAAATGGAATATAATCGACATAACTAAATGATTATATTATAAAAATATAGCCACTCTTCCACTATGGCTTCCATTGGAATATAGCCAACATAATAATACATATACAATGACATTCCTGAAACCATAACAATATAGCATATCACGACAATGTAGTCCCCTAATGATTTAATCAAAATGAGAATCTCGTTTTATAATGATACATCCTCAAGGGCAAACCCAACACCAATATAAAAGCTACCGTGAAAATGTATTCACCATGACATTATAACCATCATTATGAAATAGACACCATGACAATAAAGTTATTTTGGCAAGATATCCAACCTGATATGATTTTCATAATAACAATAGAGTCAAAATGCCAATATATAGTTACCGGAATGTTATAGTTATCATGATAATGTATCACTTACGACAAAAAATGCATGATTAGAAAATGAAAATATAGCAACAGTAAAAAAAGATCACATTGCTAATATAGCTAAAGTGATGATATATATATATATATATATATATATATATATATATATATATATATATATATATATATATATATATATATATATACATATATGTATATATATATATATATATATATATATATATATATATATATATATATATATATATATATATATATATATATATATATATATATACATATATGTATATATATATATATATATATATATATATATATATATATATATATATATATATATATATATATATATATATATATATATGATAGAAATGTGACCAAAATAACTAGATGGCCAAAATGACAGTATGTTCGTAATGACAATAATTCCACCATGAATATATATTCTCCATGACACTATAGGTACACTGACAGTAAAGCTATCTTGACAAAAGCGTAAAATCAAAATACAGCAAACTACAATATAGCCCCGATGACAATACAGCCTTCTTGACAATAATATCACGATATAACTCAATCACCTGGACAATAGAGTCACCTTGACAGTAATCTTACAATGACTTTATAAATATCATGAAAATATAGCCCCCATGTCAAGATATTTGCTATGACAATTTAGCCATTAAGAAAATATAGTCATGACGACAATCTATTCACTATGACAATAAAGCTACCATGATCATATAACTGATATGACAATATAATCAAAGAAAAAATATAGAAACATTGAACTTATATTCACAAAGGCAATATAACCAACTAACAATATTGATACTGTTAATAGATAGTCGTTCTCGGATCATAGCAAAAATATAGACTCAGGACCATATAGCCTCTGTGAAAAAGCAGTAACTCAGACAGGATTTATCATAATGATATGGTCATAACATTATAGCTGTCATGGAATTGTAGTCACCATGACAAAATTATCTCAATGAAATAAAACGACATTAAAATATAGTTACCATAATCATACACCAATCATGATTATATAATCAGCAGGTTGACATAAACAAGATCATACTGTAAAAACGATGACAATTCAAGTGACATGATGAGATGATATCCATTCACTTACACTTACAATACCATATAAGTTTCCATGAAAATATTATCACGATCATATAATCACAACAGTATTGTCACTAATTACAAAATATATCCCGAAAGACAAAATTAACCATAACAATATAGCCATTAAGTTGATATAGCGACCAAGATAATGTAGCCAGGACGGCATCATATTGAAAGTAAGAATACAACCACCATGCCAATGTCTTCACCATGACAATGTAGCTACCATGAAAATATAGTAACCTTAACTATGTAGCTACCATGATAAATATACAATTGAAAAATATCCGCAACAAGAGTTTAGCTGCTAAGACACTATATCGCCATGTCAATATCGCCAAAATGTTATTATTGCCATCATGATAATATACCGCCAGAAAAGAAATATATATACCCACTTCTCGACAATATATCTATTCTGACAATATTGCCAACATGAAAAGACAGTCACCTCCTTGTTCTATAACAAAAATGACAAATAGCCATCATGGCGATATAGTGATTTAACAATACAGCCACTATGGTAAAATAGTTACCATGAAAATGTGATCTTAACGACAATGTAGCCAACATGACTATATAATCACTTTGACAATACAACCACCGTGACAATACAGATAACATGAAAGTACCGTCTCTAAGACAATATTGCCATCAATTTGACAAATTATATGACAATATAGATATTATGGCAACATAGTCACCATGACAACATACTCAGAAATGCAATATAATCGCTATGATTAAATTATCCTACCATGAAAATATAGCCACCTACCATTTTGGTTTCCATTGCAATGTAGAAACAGTAATAAAAGATTTAACATGACAGTACTGAAACCATAACAGTATACCATATCATGGCAATGTAGTCAGCTGATAATTTAATGAAAAAAACAATTTCTCTTCTATAATGGTATATCCTCAAGGGCAATATCAAAACCATTTAAAAAGCTTCTACGAACATACAGTCATTATGACATTATAAATATCATAATAAAAAAGTCACCATGACAATATAGTTATCTTGGCAACATAGCCACTGTGACATTATAGTCATAATGATAATATAGTCGCTATGACAATATTGTCACCATAAAAATATAATTATCATGATAATATTTCGCTTATGATAAAGTATGCAAGAGTTAAAAAATGACAGTATATCACCTATAAAAAGATCACCTACCAATATAGCTAAGCTGACGATATAAACATTATAGCAATGTAACTAAAATGAAAAGATAGCTAAAATGACGGTATGGTCATAATGACAATACTGCCACTATGAAAATTTGTTCCCCATGACACTATAGCTACACTGACAACAAAGCCATATTCACAAAAGAGCAACATTGAAAATAAAGCAAACGAGAATATAGCCACCATCATAGTTCAGCCACCATGATAATAATGTCACGATACAAATTGTCACCATGTCATTAGTCACCTTGATAATAAACTTACAATGACTATATAAATATCATGAAAATATAGCATCCATGTCAACATGTCTGCCATGATAATCTGGCCATTATGATAATATAGTCATGACGGCAATCTATTCACTATAACAATATAGCCACAGTGATCATATAACTGATGTGATAATACATTCAAAGAAGCAAAAAAGAAATATACAAATCATATTCACTATGGCAGTATAACTACATGACAATATAGACACTGTGACAAATAGTCGCTTTTGAATCATAGCAAACTTATAGCCGGCAAGACAACATAGTCTCTATGACAAAATAGCGACCAAGACAGGTTATATCATTATAATATAGACACCTTGACAGTATAGACCAAAAACAATGTAACAATCATGAAACTGTACCTGCCAAAACATTATAGATGTCATGAAATTTTAGTCATGACAAAATTATCATAATGAAATATCGGCATTACAATATATTTACCATAATCATAGACCAATCATGATCATATAATCAGCAGGTTGACATAAACAATATCACAGTATTAAAACCATGACAGTGTAAGTGACATGATGATTTGATATCCATACACTTACACTTACAATACCAAAGAAGCCTCCATGAATATATTGTTATCATGATCATATAATCACAACAATATTGTAGGTAGTGACAAATATATCCCCAACGACAAAATTAATCATGGCAATGTTGCCATCAACTTGTTATACCGACCAAGATAATGTAGCGAGCATTGTATTGAGAATTGCAATAGAGCCACCGTGCCAATGTCGTCACCATGACAATATAGCTACCATGAAACTATAGTAACGTTGATAATGTAGCTGCCATGGCAAAATATTCAAGATAGAAAATACCCAAAAGATAGCCACAACAAGAGTTTAGCTGCTAAGACGATATATCACCATGCCAATATCTCTAAAATGTTAGTATAGCCACCATGACAATATATCAACAGAAAAAATACTCATCACAACGATACACCTAACTTGACAATATACTTCTCTGACAATATAGGTAACATTAAAAGACAGCCACTTTCTTGAAATATAAAAAAAAGATGACAAATAGCCATCATGGCAATATGGTAACTAAACAATATAGCCATCATGGCAATATGGTAACCAAAAAATATAGCCATCATGGCAATATGATTACCATAGCAATGCATCTTAATGGCAGTATAGTCACCATGTCCTTATAGTCACGATGACAATACAACTAATATGACAATATAGAAAACATCAAAATACAGTCTCTAAGACAATATTGACACTAATTCAACAAGTTAAATGACAATATAGATATTATGGCAACACAATCACGATGACAATATACTCAGAAATGTTATATAATCGTCATAATAAAATGATCCTACCATGAAAATATAGTCACCCTGCCACTATGGCTTCCATTACAATATAGCCACAATAACAAAACATTCACCACAACAGTACTGAAACCATAACAATATAGCATATCATGAAAATGAAGTCACTTGATCATTTAATGTAAAATAAAAGTTTCGCTTCTATTATGGTATAATCTCAAAAACAAAATTTTATACACCATTAAAAAGCTGCCATGAAAATATAGTCACTATGACATAAATATCATGATAAAATAGTGACCATGGCAATATAGCCACTCTGAGATTATAGTCATTATGACAATATAGTCGCTATTAAAATACTGTCACCTTAATAATAAAGTTATCAAAATTAAATATCGCTTGTGACAAAATATGCATGTTAGAAAATGACAGTATACCACCTACAAAAAAGATCACCTTGCCACTATAGTCAAGGTGAAGATATATACATCATAGCAACGTAAAGAAAAAGAGATGATAACCAGAACGACGGTATGTTCATAATGACAATACTGCAACTATGAAAATATGTTCCCACGATTCGCCAGCTTCACTGACAATAAAGCCATCTTCACAAAAAGAGTACTATTGAAAAAATAGCAAACGACTATACAGCCATCAATACAATACAGCCACCATGACAATAATCTCTCGATACAAATCAATCGCCAGGACATTAGCGTCACCTTGATAATGAATATACAATGAGTACATGAACATCATGAAAATATAGCGTCCATATAAATATATTTGTCGTGAAAATATAGCCTCCATATGAATATCTTTAAAGTGACAGTTTCGCCATTCTGATAATATATTCAAGACGCTAATATATTCACCATAACAATAAAGCCACCATGATCACATAAATGATATGACAATATAGTCAACGCAACAAAAAACGCATTTATAAATCATATCTACTCTGAGAATACAGCCACATGAAAATATAGATACTGTGAGAAAATAGTCACTTTTGGATCATAGCAAACATATAACGTCCAAGACAATATAGTCTCTATGACAAAATAGCGAAGAAGACAGAATTTATCATCACAATATAGACACCTTGACAGTATAGCCAATAAAACAGTGGAACATTCATGAAAATGTACCTACCATAACAATATAGCTTACATGAAAATATAGTTACTATGACAAATTCATTACAATGAAATACAAACGATATCACATTATGGTGTCGATAATCATACACCAATCATGATCATATAAGATAAAACCTTCAAAACAAAGCAAGGGTAGCGACAACGCAGGGATTAATAGCTACAACCTAGCTCTGAAAGACGACAGCAGCTCCGTAAACGTCGGTAGCTGGTGAGCGACTGTCATCAGGTGATTACATTGTCATGATATGCTATATTGTCATGGTTTCAGTACTGACGTAGTGAATGTATTATCATGTTAGCTATATTGCAGTGACAGGGTGGCTAAATTTTCATGGTAGGATAGTTCTGTTATCGCAGTTATATTGCATTTGTGATAATACTATCATGGTGACTGTGTTCCAGTAATATCTATATTATCATTTAATTTGTTGAATCGATTGCAATATTGTCGTAGAGACTCTAATGTCATGTTGCCTGTATTGTCATGATGGTTGCATGTCATCTTTACTATATAGTCATATTGGTTATATTCCAGTTATGATTACATGGTTATGGTAACTATATTGCCATGGTGACTATATTGATAGGTGACTACATTGCCATGATAGCTATTTTTCATTTTTGTTATACTGTAAGGAGGTGACTGTCTTTTCATATTGAATTTATTATCAGGGTAGCTATATTGATAAGTTAGCTATATCAGTGTGGTGCTTATTTTCTTTTTCTGGTGTTATATTGCCATGATGCCTAGACTAACATTTTGGAGGTAATGGCATGGTGATATAGTGACTTAGCCAATGAACTGTTATTTTAGATATGTTCCATGGGATTTTATTATCATAGTAGCTACATAGTCAATGTTACTATATTTTCATGGTAGCTACATTGTCATGGTGACGATATTGCCATTGTGGCAGTATTGTTATTTTCAATATAATGCCATCCTAACTATATTATCTTGGTCGCTATATTTACTAGCTGGCTATATTGCTTTGGTTAATTTTGTCGTTGGGGATATATTTTGTCATTAACTACAACTTTGTTTTAATCAAATGATCATGATAACAATATTTTCATAGCGGCTTATTTGGTAATGTGAGTGCAAGTGTATAGATATCATATTATCATGTTACTATATTGTCATGGTTTTTACACTGTGATGGTGTTTAAGTCAGCCTCCTGATGATATTATCATGATTGATATATGATTATGGTAACTAAATTGTAATGGCGATTATATTTCATTGTGAAAATTTTGTCATGTTGCGTGCATTTTCATGGTAGATATATTGTTATTGCAGGTACATTTTCATTGCTGTTTCATTGTTTTATCGGCCATACTGTCAAGATGATTATATATTAATCAAAAATCTTGTCTTAGTCGCTATTTTGTCATGGACACTATATTGTCTTGAAGCCTATATGTTTGCAGTGATCCGAAAGACAGTATTTTGTCACAGCATCAATATTGTCAGGTGCTTATATTGTAATAATGAATATAATTTGAAGGCTTCCTTATTGTTGCGTTGACTGTATTGTCATATCACTTATATGATCATGGTTATATTGTTATAGTGAATATATTGCCGTCTTGACTATATTATCATATTGGCTAAATTGTCATGGTAAGTATGTTGACATGGAAGCCTTATTTTCATGATGTTTATATATTCAGTGAATTATATCTTCACATTATTGTCATAGTGGCTGTACTTTGATGGTGGCTATATAGTCGTTTGCTGTATTTTCGCTGTTACTCTTTTGTGAAGATTGCTTTATTGTCATTGTAGATATAGTGTCATGGGGGATATATTTTCATAGCAGCAGTATTGTCATTATAAACATACCGTCATTTTGGCTATCTGCTCATTTTGGTTATATTGCGACGATTTACATATCGTCACCTTGGCTATATTGTAAAGGTGATCTCTTTTATAGTTGCTATATTGTCATTTTTTTAGTCATGCATATTTTTTCATAAGCGATGCATTATCGTGATAACTTTATTATTAAGGTGACAGTATATTGTCATTGTGACAATGTTGACATTATGACTATAATCTCTTAGTGGCTATATTGCTTAGATAACTATACTCTCATGGTGACTATTTCATGATGATGGTTATAATGACAGTTTGAATGCATTTTTATTGTATCATATTTAATGGTGTTGATTTTGCCCTTGAAGATATATCATAAAAACGAAAATTTCCTTTTTTTTTAAATTATTATATGAATATATTGCCATGATATGCGATATTGTTATAGTTTCAGTACTGTCATGTTGAATGTAGATTATGTTGGTTACATTACAATTAAAGTCATAGTGGCAAGGTAACTATATTTTCATGGTTGGATCATTTTGTTATGACGATTTTATTGTATTTGTGAATATATTCTCATAGTTACTGTGTTGCCGTAATTTCTATATTGTCCTGGACACTATATATCCTGAAATCTATATTGTCATAACAGGTATATGATCATGGTAGCTTTATTGTCATAGTGAATATCTTGTCGTCGTGACTATATTATCATAATGGCTAAATTGTCATAGCAAATATGTTGACATGAGGGCTATATTTTCATGATATTCATAAAGTCATTGAAAGATTACTATCAAGGTGACTCTAATAGCTTGGCGATTGATGTATATCATAACAATATTGTCACGATAGCTGAATTGTCATGGTGGCTGTATTGTCGTTTCCTGTATTTTGAATGTTACTCTTTTTCGAAGATTCCTTTATTGTCATTGTAGCTATAGTGTCATTGGGAATATATTTTCGTAGTAGCAGTATTGTCATTATGAACATATCGTCATTTTGGCTATCTGCTCATTTTCGTTACATTGCGAAGATTTACATATCTTCACTTTGGCTATATTGGCAAGGTGATCTCTTTATAGTTGCTATATTGTCATTTTTTTAATCATATATATTTTTTATGAGTAATACATTATCTTGATAACTATATCATTAAAGTGACCGTATATTGTCATTGTGACCATATTGTCATTATAACTACAAACTCTTAGTGGCTATATTGCTAAGATAACTACATGTGACATATATCATTATAAAAACGGATATTTCATTTTGTTTAAATTATGAGGTGAATACATTGTCATGACATGCTATATTGTTATAGTTTCAGTACTGTCAAGGTGAATGTATATTATGTTGGCTACATTACAATGGAAACCATAGTGGCATGGTGGCTATATTTTCATGGTTTGATCATTTTGTTATCAGTATTTTATTGTATTTTTGAATATATGGTTATGGTGACTGTGTTGCCATAATTTCTATAATGTCATTTGATTTATTAAATTGATGGCAATATTGTCATAGAGACTGTATTGTCATGTTGCCTGTATGGTCATCATGTTTGTCTTGTCATCGTAACTCTATGGTCATGATGGCTATAATGTCATTAAGATTATATTCTTATGGTAACTATATTGCCATCATGGCTTTTTGTCAGAGTAGCTATGTTGTTAAGTTAGCTATCTTATTGTGGTGGGTATTTTTTTACTTTTGGTATATTGCCATGATGGCTATACTAGAATTTTGGCAAGATTAGCATGGTGATATAGTGTTCGCAGCCCATCTGTTGTTTTAGACATTTTTTCATGGGAATACATTATCATGTTACCTATATTGTCAAGGTTACTATATTTCATGCAAGCTACTTTGTAAAGATGACGATATTGGCATGGCGGGTGTATTATGTTCAATATAACGCCATCCTGGCTACATTATCTTGGTCGCTATATCACCTTGATGGCTATATTGCTACGGTCAATTTCATCATTGGGGATGTATTTTGTCTTTACCTACAATTTGGTTGTGATTATATGACCATGATAATATTTCTATGACGGCTTATTTGGCATCTTAATTTTATCTGTCTGGATATCATATCATCATGTAACTTAGTCTGTCATGCTTTTAAACGGTGATGGTGCTTATGTGAAAATGCTGAATACGTTATCATCATTAATGTATGATTATTGTAACTATATAGCAATAGCAATATCTTTTTTGATCATTTTGGTATGTTGACTTCATTTTGATAGAGTTATATTGGTATGGCAGGTACATTTTCATAGGTCTGACATTGTTTTATGGGCTATACTGTCAAGGCGGCTGTATAGTATTGATAAATTCTGTTTTGGACGCTATTGTCTCCTGGATACTATATACTATAGAGGCTATATATTTCTTATGATCCGAAAGCGACTATTTTGTCACGGTATATATATATCCAGGTGGCTATATTAACGTTGTGAACATATTCTGAATGTTTCTTTAATGTTGCGTTGACTATATTGTTATATCAGTTATATGACCATAGTGGCTTTGTTGTTATAGTGAATATATTTCAGTTGTGACTATACTATCATAATGGCTAAATTGTCATGGGAAATATGTTGATATGGATGTTATATTCTCATGTTACTTTTATGGTAATTGTAAACATTTTTTTCAAGTTTACTCTAATATCACAGTGATTGATTTATGTTGTAACATTGTTGTTATGGTGGCTGTACAATCATGGTGGCTATATTGTCGTTTGATGCGTTTTCAGTGTTTCTATTTAGTGAATATGGCTTTAATGTCAGTGTAGCTATACTTTCATTGGGAACAAATTTTCACAGTGACGCAATTATCACCATGAAATAAAGTCATTTTGTCTATCTTCAAATTTGGGTTACATTGCTATGTTATATATATCGTCACCTTGGCTATTTTGGGAAGGTGATTTTTTTATAGGTGGTGTATATTGTCATTTTCAATAGTGCATATTATGTTACAAGCGATATATTATCATGATACCCATATCATTAAGGTGAAAATATTAGCATGGCGACTATATTGTCTTTATGACCGTAATCTTATGATAACAAT
Source organism: Panulirus ornatus (assembly GCF_036320965.1). NCBI lineage: Eukaryota > Metazoa > Arthropoda > Malacostraca > Decapoda > Palinuridae > Panulirus > Panulirus ornatus. The sequence goes on from NC_092278.1 coordinate 11,559,086, forward strand.
ATAGGTACCCTGATATATTTGCAACATGAAAAGACAATCACCCCCTTGTAATATAACAAAAAATAACAAATAGCCATCATGGCAATATATTCATTTAACAATATAGCCGCCATGGCAATATAGTTACCATATCAATATAATCTTAATGGAAATATAACTAACATGACCATATAGACACGATGACAATACAACCACCAAGACAATACAGGAACCATGACAATACATTATGACAATATAGCCACTAATTCAACAAATCAAATGACAGTATAGATATTATGGCAACAGTCACCATAACAATATACACACAAGTGGAATATAGTCCACATAACAAAATGATTATGTTATGAAAATACAGCCACACTGCCACTATGGTTTCCATTGGAATATAGCCAACATAATTATACATATACAATGACATTCCTGAAACCATAACAATATAGCATATCACGACAATGTCGTCCCCTAATGATTTAATCAAATGAGAAACTCGTTTTATAATGATTCATCCTCAAGGGCAAACGCAACACCAATATAAAAGCTACTGTGAAAATGTAGTCACCATGATATTATAACCATCATGATGAAATAGACACCATGACAATAAAGTTACTTTGGCAAGACATCCAACATGATATCATTGTCATAATAACAATATAGTCAAAATGCCAATATATAGTTACCGGAATGTTATAGTTATCAGGATAATGTATCACTTACGACAAAAAATGCATTGAATAAGAAATGAAAATGTAGCAACCGTAAAAAAAGATCACGTTGCTAATATAGCCAAGGTGATGATATATTTATGATAGAAATGTAACCAAAATAAGGAGATGGCCAAAATGACAGTATGTTCATAATGACAATAATTCTACTATGAAAATATATTCTCCACGACACTATAGGTACACTGACAATAAAGATATCTTCACAAAAGCGTAATATTAAAATACAGCAAACTATTATATAGCCACCATGACAACACAACCATCTTGACAATAATATCACGATATAACTCAATCACCAGGACAATAGAGTCACCTTGACAGTAATCTTACAATGACTTTATAAATATCATGAAAACAGCCCCCATGTCAAGATATTTGTTATGACAATTTAGCCATTATGAAAATATAGTTACGACTACAATCTGTTCACTATGACAATAAAGCTACCATGATCATATAACTGATATGACAATATAATCAAAGCAAAAATATTGAAACATTCAACTTATATTAACAACGGCAATATAACCACTTGACAATATAGATACTGTTAATAGATAGTCGTTTTCGGATAATAGCAAAAATATAGACTCCAGGACCATATAGTCTCTGAAAAAACAGTGACTCAGGCAGGATTTATCATAATGATATGGTCATAACATTATAGCTGTCATAGAATTTTAATCAACATGACAAAATTATCTCAATGAAATAAAACGATATTACAATATAGTTACCATAATCATACACCAATCATGATTATATAATCATCAGGTTGACATAAACAAGATCATAGTGTAAAAACCATGACAATTTAAGTGACATGGTGAGATGATATCCATTCTCTTACACTTACAATACCATATAAGTTTCCATGAAAATATTATCATGATCATGTAATCACAACAGTATTGTCACTAATTACAAAATATATCCTGAAAGACAAAATTAATCATAACAATATAGCCGTCAAGTTGATATAGCGACCAAGATAATGTAGGCAGGACGGCATCATACTGAAAGTAAGAATACAACCACCATGCCAATGTCTTCACCATGACAATGTAGCTACCATGAAAATGTAGTAACCTTGACTATGTAGCTACCATGATAAAATATACAACTGATAAATATCCACAACAAGAGTTTAGCTGCTAAAACACTATATCGCCATTTAAATATCGCCAAAATGTTATTATATCCATCATGATAATATACCGCCAGAAAAGAAATATATATACCCACTTCTCGAGAATATAGCTATTCTGACAATATTGCCAACATGAAAAGACAGTCACCTCCTTGTTCTATAACAAAAATGACAAATAGCCATCATAGCAATATAGTGATTTAACAATACAGCCACTATGGTAATATAGTTACCATAAAAATGTGATCATAACGACAATGTAGCAAACATGACTATATAGTCACGTTGACAATACAACCACCGTGACAATACAGATAACATGAAAGTACCGTGTCTAAGACAATATTGCCATCAATTTGACAAATTATATGAATAAATAGATATTATGGCAACATAGTCACTATGACAATATACTCAGAAATGCAATATAATAGCCATAATAAAATTATCCTACCATGAAAATATAGCCACCTACCATTTTGGTTTCCATTGCAATGTAGAAACAGTAATAAAAAATTTACCATGACAGTACTGAAACCAAAACACTATACCATATCATGGCAATGTAGTCAGCTGATAATTTAATCAAGATAACAATTTCTCTTCTATATTGGTATATCCTCAAGGGCAATATCAACATCATTAAAAAAGCTTCTACGAAAATACAGTCATTATTACTTTATAAAAATCATGATAAAAAAGTCACCATGACAACATAGTTATCTTGGCAATATAACCACTGTGACATTATAGTCATAATGATAATATAGTCGCTATGACAATATTGTCACCATGAAAATATAATTATCATGATAATATTTCGCTTATGACAAAGTATGCAAGAGTTAAATAATGACAATATATCACCTATAAAAAGATCACTTACCAATATAGCTAAGGTGACGATATATACATTACAGCAATGTTACTAAAATGAAAAGATAGCCAAAATGACGGTATGGTCATAATGACAATACTGCCACTATGAAAATATGTTCCCCATGACACTATAGCTACACTAACAACAAAACATATTCACAAAAGAGCAACATTGAAAATACAGCAAACGAGAATATAGCCACCATCATAGTTCAGCCACCATGAAAATAATGTCACGATACAAATTGTCACCATGTCATTAGTCACCTTGATAATAAACTTACAATGACTATATAAATATCATGAAAATATACCCTCCATGTCAACATGTCTGCCATGATAATCTGGCCATTATGATAATACAGTCATGACGGCAATTTATTCACTATAACAATATAGCCACAGTGATCATATAACTGATGTGATAATAAAGTCAAAGAAGCAAAAAAGAAATATACAAATCATATTCACTATGGCAGTATAACTACATGACAATATAGACACTGTGACAAATAGTCGCTTTTGAATCATAGTAAACATATAGCCGGAAAGACAACATAGTCTCTATGACAAAATACCGACCAAAACAGGTTATATCATTATAATATAGACACCTTGACAGTATAGACCATAAAACAATGTAACAATCATGAAACAGTACCTGCAAAAATATTATAGATGTCATGAAATTTTAGTCAACATGACAGAATTATCAAAATGAAATATCATCGGCATTACAATATATTTCCATAATCAAAGACCAATCATGATCATATAATCAGCAGGTTGACATAAACAATATCACAGTATAAAAACCATGACAGTGTAAGTGACATGATGATATGATATCCATACACTTACACTTACAATACCAAAGAAGCCGCCATGAATATATTGTTATCATGATCATATAATCACAACAATATTGTAGGTAGTGACAAATATATCCCCAACGACAAAATTAATCATGGCAATGTTGCCATCAACTTGTTATAGCGAAAAGGATAATGCAGCCAACATTTTATTGAGAATTGCAATACAGCCACCGTGCCAATGTCGTCACCATGACAATATAACTACCATGAAAATATAGTAACATTGATAATGTAGCTGCCGTGGCAAAATATTGAAGATAGAAAATACCCAAAAGATAGTGACAACAAGAGTTTAGCTGCTAAGACGATATATCACCATGACAATATCTCTAAAATGTTAGTATAGCCATCATGGTAATATATTAACAGTAAAAATACTCATCACAACGATATAGCTAACTTGACAATATACTTCTCTGACAATATAGGTAACATTAAAAGGCAGCCACCTCCTTGAAATATAAAACAATATAGCCATCATGGCAATATGGTAAACAAACAATATAGCCATCACGGCAATATGATTACCATAGCAGTGTATCCTTAATGGCAATATAGTCACCATGTCCTTATAGTCACGATGACAATACATCTAATATGACAATACAGAAAACATCAAAATACAGTCTCTAAGACAATATTGCCACTAATTCAACAAGTTAAATGACAATATAGATATCATGGCAACACAATCACGATGACAATATACTCAGAAATGTTACATAATCGTCATAATAAAATGATCCTACCATGAAAATATAGTCACCCTGCCACTATGGCTTCCATTACAATATAGCCACAATAACAAAACATTCACCACGACAGTACTGAAACCTTAATAATATAGCATATCATGACAATGCAGTCACTTGATCATTTAATGAAAAATAAAAGTTTCGCTTCTATTATGGTATAACCTCAGGGACAAAATTTTATACACCATTAAAAAGCTGCCATGAAAATACAGTCACTATGATATAAATATCATGATAAAATAGTTACCATGGCAATATAGCCACTCTGAGATTATAGTCATTATGACAATATAGTCGCTATTAAAATACTGTCACCTTAATAATAAAGTTATCAAAATGATATATCGCTTGTGACAAAATATGCATGATTAGAAAATGACAGTACACCACCTATAAAAAATATCACCTTGCCACTACAGTCAAGGTGAAGATATATACATCATAGCAACGTAAAGAAAAAGAGATGATAACCAGAACGACGGTATGTTCATAATGACAATACTCCAACTATGAAAATATGTTCCCCACGATTCTCCAGTTTCACTGACACTATAGCCATCTTCACAAAAAGAGTACTATTGAAAAAATAGCAAAAGACTATACAGCCATAAAGACAGTACAGCCACCATGACAATAATCTCTCGATATAAATCAATCGCCAGGACATTAGCGTCACATTAGAATGAATATACAATGAGTACATGAACATCATGAAAAAATAGCGTCCATATAAAGATATTTGTCGTGAAAATATAGCCTCCTTATGAATATTTTTAAAGTGACTTTTTCGCCATTCTGATAATATAGTCAAGAAGCTAATATATTCACCATAACAATAAAGCCACCATGATCACATAAATGATATGACAATATAGTCAACGCAACAATAAACGCATTTATGAATTATATCTACTCTGAGAATACGGACACATGAAAATATAGATACTGTGACAAAATAGTCACTTTTGGATCATAGCAAACATATAACGTCCAAGAAAATATAGTCTCTATGACAAAATAACGAAGAGGACAGGATTTATCTTCACAATACAGTCACCTTGACAGTATAGCCAATAAAACAGTGGAACAACCATGAAAAAGTACCTACTATAACAATATAGCTTACATGAAAATATAGTTACTATGACAAATTCATTACAATGAAAAACAAACGATGTCACATTATGGTGTCGATAATCATACACCAGTCATGATCATATAAGATAAAACCTTCAAAACAAAGCAAGGGTAGCGACAACGCAGGTAAGAATAACAACAACCTAGCTCTGAAAGACGACAGCAACTCCGTACACGTCGGTAGCTGGTGCGCGACTGTCATCAGGAGATTACCTTGTCATGATATGCTATATTGTCATGGTTTTCAGTACTGTCGTAGTGAATGTATTATCATGTTAGCTATATTGCAGTGGCAGGGTGGCTAAATTTTCATGGTAGGATAATTTTGTTATCGCGGTTATATTGCATTTGTGATAATACTGTCATGGTGACTGTGTTCCAGTAATATCTATATTATCATTTAATTTGTTGAATCGATCACAATATTGTCGTAGAGACTCTAATGTCATGTTGCCTGTATTGTCATGATGGTTGCATGTCATCTTTACTATATAGTCATGTTGGTTATATTCCAGTTATGATTACATGGTTATGGTAACTATATTGCCATGGTGACTATATTGATAGGTGACTAAATTGCCATAATAGCTACTTTTAATTTTTGTTATACTGTAAGGATGTGTTGGTCTTTTCATATTGAATATATAATCAGGGTAGCTATATTGTTAAGTTAGCTATATCATTGTGGTGCTTATTTTCATTTTCTGGTGGTATATTGCCATGATGCCTGGACTAATATTTTGGCGATATTGACATAGTGATATAGTGACTTAGCAAATAAACTGATATTGTGGATATGTTCCATGGGATTTTATTATCATAGTAGCTACATTGTCAATGTTACTATATTTTCATGGTAGCTACATTGTCATGGTGACGATATTGTCATTGTGGCTGTATTGTTATTTTCAATATAATGCCATCCTAACTATATTATCTTGGTCGCTCTATTTACTTGCTGGCTATATTGCTATGGTTAATTTTGTCGTTGGGGATATATTTTGTCATTAACTACAATTTTGTTTTAATCATATGATCATGATAACAATATTTTCATGGCGGCTTATTTGGTAATGTGAGTGCAAGTGTATATATTATCATGTCACTATATTGTCATGGTTTTTATACTGTGATGGTGTTTATATCAGCCTCCTGATGATATTATCATGATTGATATATGACTATGGTAACTAAATTGTAATGGCGATTACATTTCATTGTGACAATTTTGTCATGTTGCCTGCATTTTCATGGTAGCTATATTGTTATGGCAGGTACATTTTCATTGTTTTATCGGCTATACTGTCAAGATGGTTATATACTAATTTAAAATCTTGTCTTAGTCGCTATTTTGTCAAGGACACTATATTGTCCTAAAGCCTATATGTTTGCTATGATCCGAAAGAGACTATTTGGTCACAACATCAATAATGTCAGGTGCTTATATTGTAATAATGAATATAGTTTGAAGGCTTCCTTATTGTTGCGTTGACTGTATTGTCATATCACTTATATGATCATGGTTATATTTTTATAGTGAATGTATTGCCGTCTTGACTATATTATCATATTGGCTAAATTGTCATGGTAAGTATGTTGACATGGAAGCCTTATCTTCATGATGTTTATATAGTCAGTGAATTATATCGTGACATTATTGTCATAGTGGCTGTACTTTAATTATGGCTATATAGTCGTTTGCTGTATTTTCACTGTTACTCTTTTTTGAAGATTGCTTTATTGTCATTGTAGCTATAGTGTCATGGGGGATATATTTTCATAGCAGTAGTATTGTCATTATAAACATACCGTCATTTTGGCTATCTACTCATTTTGGTTATATTGCGAAGATTTACATATCGTCACCTTAGCTATATTGTCAAGGTGATCTCCTTTATATTTGCTATATTGTCATTTTTTTTAGTCGTGCATATTTTTTCATTAGCGATACATTATCGTGATAACTTTACTATTAAGATGACAGTATATTATCATTGTGACAATGTTGACATTATGACTATAATCTCTTAGTGGCTATATTGTTAAGATAACTATACTCTCATGGTGACTATTTCATGATGATGGTTATAATGACAGTTTGACTGCATTTTCATTGTAGCATATTTAATGGCTGTTGATTTTGCCCTTGAAGATATATCATAAAAACGAGAATTCTTTTTTTTTAAATTATTATATGAATATATTGCCATGATATGCGATATTGTTATAGTTTCAGTACTGTCATGTTGAATGAATATTATGTTGGTAACATTACAATTAAAGTCATAGTGCCAGGGTAACTATATTTTCATGGTTGGATCATTTTGTTATGACGATTTTATTGTATTTGTGAGTATATTCTCATGGTCACTGTGTTGCCGTAATTTCTATATTGTCCTGGACACTACATATCCTGAAATCTATATTGTCATATCAGTTTTATTATCATGGTAGCTTTATTGTCATAGTGAATATCTTGTCTTCGTGACTATATTATCATAATGGCTAAATTGTCATAGGAAATATGTTGACATGAGGGCTATATTTTCATGATATCTCATAAAGTCATTGACAGATTACTATCAAGGTGACTCTAATAGCCTGGCGATTGATGTATATCGTGACATTATTGTCAGAATAGCTGCATTGTCATGGTGGCTATATTGTCGTTTTCTGTATTTTCAATGTTACTCTTTTGTGAAGATTGCTTTATTGTTATTGTAGCTATAGTGTCAAGGGGAATATATTTTCGTAGTAGCAGTATTGTCATTATGAACATATCGTCATTTTGGCTATCAGCTCATTTTGGTTACTTTGCGAAGATTTACATATCGTCACCTTGGCTATTTTGGCAAGGTGATCTCTTTATAGTTGCTATATTTTCATTTTTTAATCATGTATATTTTTTCATGAGTGATACATTATCTTGATAACTATATCATTAAAGTGACAGTATATTGTCATGGTGACTATATTGTCATTATGACTACAATCTCTTAGTGGCTATATTGCTAAGATAACTACATGCGACTACATTTTCATTGTAGCTTATTTAATGGTGTTGATTTATCCTTGGAGATATATCATTATAAAACGGATATTTCAATTTGTTTAAATTATGAGGTGAATACATTGTCATGACATTCTATATTGTTATAGTTTCAGTACTGTCATGGTGAATGTATATTATGTTGGCTACATTACAATGGAAGCCATAATGTCAGGGTGGCTATATTTTCATGGTTTGATCATTTTGTTATTAGTATTTTATTGTATTTTTTAATATATGGTCATGGTAACTGTGTTGCCATAATTTCTATATTTTCATTTGATTTATTAAATTGATAATGGCAATTATCAATTGGCAATATTGTCATAGAGACTGTATTGTCATGATGCCTGTATGGTCATCATGTTAGTCTTGTCATCGTGACTCTATGGTCATGATGGCTATACTGTCATTAAGATTACATTCTTATGGTAACTATATTGCCATCATGGCTTTTTGTCAGATTAGCTATATTGTTAAGTTAGCTATCTTATTGTGGTGGGTATTTTTTTTTCCTTTTGATATATTGCCATGATGGCTATACTAGAATTTTGGCAAGATTAGCATGGTGATATAGTGTTCGCAGCCCAACTGTTGTTTTGGATATTTTTTCATGGGAATACGTTATTATGGTACCTATATTGTCAAGGGTACTATATTTCATGCAAGCTACATTGTAAATATGACGATATTGGCATGGCGGGTGTATTGTTATGTTCAATATAACGCCATCCTGGCTACATTATCTTGGTCGCTATATCAATTTGATGGCTATATTGCTACGGTCAATTTCATCATTGGGGATGTATTCTGTCTTTACCTACAATTTGGTTGTGATTATATGACCATGATAATATTTCTATGACGGCTTATTTGTCACCTTGAGTGTATCCGTCTGGATATCATATCATCATGTAACTTAGTCTGTCATGCTTTTAAACGGTGATAGTCCTTATGTAAAAATGCTGATTACATTATCATCATTAATGTATGATTATTGTAACTATATAGCAATGGCAATATCTTTTTTCATCATTTTGGTATGTTGACTTCATTTTGATAGTAGTTATACTTTTATGGCAAGTACATTTTCATGGTTCTGACATTGTTTTATGGGCTATACTGTCAAGGCGGCTGTATAGTATTGATAAATTCTGTTTTGGACGCTATTGTCTCCTGGACACTATATACTTTAGAGGCTATATGTTTCCTATGATCCGAAAGCGACTGTTTTGTCACGGTATCTATATTGTCAGGTGGCTATATTGACGTTGTGAACATATTCTGAATGTTTCTTTAATGTTGCGTTGACTATATTGTTATATCAGTTATATGGCCATGGTGCCTTTGTTGTTATAGTGAATATATTGTAGTTGTGACTATACTATCATAATGGTTAAATTGTCATCGAAAATATGTTGATATGGATGCTATATTCTCATGATACTTTTATGGTAATTGTAAACATTTTTTCAAGTTTACTCTAATATCACCGTGATTGATTTATGTTGTAACATTATTGTTATGGTGGCTGTACAACCATGGTGGCTATATTGTCTTTTGATGCGTTTTCAGTGTTACTATTTAGTGAATATGGCTTTAATGTCAGTGTAGCTATACTTTCATTGGGAACAAATTTTCATAGTGACACAATTATCATTATGAAATAAAGTCATTTTGGCAATCTTGTAATTTGGGTTACATTGCTATGTTACATATATCGTCACCTTGGCTATATTGGGAAGATGATTTTTTTTATAGGTGGTATATTGTCATTTTTTAATCGTGCATATTATGTTATAAGCGATATATTATCATGATACCCATATCATTAAGGTGAAAATATTGGCATGGCGACTATATTGTCTTTATGACTGTAATCTTATAACAATATAGGTACTATGATATATAGGCAACATGAAAAGACAATTACCCCCTTGTAATATAACAAAAAATAACAAATAGCCATCATGGCAATATATTCATTTAACATTATAGCCGCTATGGCAATATAGTTACCATATAAATATAATCTTAATGGAAATATAACTACCATAACCATATAGACACGATGACAATACAACCACCAAGACAATACAGGAACCAAGACATTACATTATGACAATATAGCCACCAATTCAACAAATCAAATGACAGCATAGATATTATGGCAACAGTCACCATGACAATATACACACAAGTGGAATATAATCGACATAGCAAAACGATTATATTATGAAAATATAGCCACCCTGCCACTATGGGTTCCATTGGAATATAGCCAACATAATAAAACATATAAAATGACATTCCTGAAACCGTAACAATATAGCATATTACGACAATGTAGTCCCCTAATGATTTAATCAATATGAGAATCTCGTTTTATAATGATACATCCTCAAGGGCAAACCCAACACCAATATAAAAGCTACCGTGAAAATGTAGTCACCATGACAATATAACCATCATGATGAAATAGACACCATGACAATATAGTTACTTTGGCAAGATATCCAACATGATATCATTGTCATAACAATATAGTCAAAATGCCAATATATAGTTACCGGAATGTTATAGTTATCGTGATCATGTATCACTTACGACAAGAAATGCATGAATAAAAAATGAAAATATAGCAACCGTAAAAAAAGATCACGTTGCTAATATAGCCAAGGTGATGATATATTTATGATAGAAATGTAACCAAAATAAGGAGATGGCCAAAATGACAATATGTTCACAATGACAATAATTCCACTATGAAAATATATTCTCCATGACACTATAGGTACACTGACAGTAAAGCTATCTTCACAAAAGCGTAATATTAAAATACAGCAAACTACAATATAGCCACCATGACAACACAGCCATCTTAACAATAATATCACGACATAACTCAATCACCAGGACAATAGAGTCACCTTGACAGTAATCTTAAAATGACTTTATAAATATCATGAAAATATAGCCCCCATGTCAAGATATTTGCTATGACAAGTTAGCCATTATGAAAATATAGTCACGACGACAATCTGTTCACTATGACAATAAAGCTACCATGATCATATAACTGATATGACAATATAATCAAAGCAAAAATATAGAAACATTCAACTTATATTCACAATGGCAATATAACCACCTGACAATATAGATACTGTTAATAGATAGTCGTTTTCGGATCATAGCAAAAATATAGAATCTGTGAAAAAACAGTGACTCAGACAGGATTTATCATCATGATATGGTCATAACATTATAGCTGTCATGGAATTGTAGTCAACATGAGAAAATTATCACAATGAAATAAAACATTACAATATAGTTGCCATAATGACACACCAATCATGATTATATAATCAGGAGGTTGACATATACAAGATCATACAGCAAAAACCATGACAATTTAAGTGACATGATGAGATTATATCCATTCACTTACACTTAAAATACCACATACGTTTTCAAGAAAATATTATCATGATCATATAATCACAATAGTATTGTCGCTAATTACAAAATATATCCCGAAAAACAAAATTAACCATAACAATATAGACATCAAGTTGATATAGCGACCAAGATAATGTAGCCAGGACGGCATTATATTGAAAGTAAGAATACAACCACCATGCCAATGTCTTCACCATGGCAATGTAGCTACCATGAAAATATAGTAACCTTGACTATGAAGCTACCATGATAAAATATACAATTGAAAAATATCCACAACAAGAGTTTAGCTGCTAAAATACTATATCGCCATGCCAACATCGCCAAAATGTTGTTATTGCTATCATGATAATATACCGCCAGAAAAGAAATATGTATACCCACTACTAGACAATATAGCTATTCTGACAATATTGCCAACATGAAAAGACAGTAACCTCCTTGTTATATAACAAAAATGACAAATAGCCATCATGGCGATAGTGATTTAACAATACAGCCACTATGGTAATATAGTTACCATAACAATGTGATCTTAACGACAATGTAGCCAACATGACTATATAGTCACATTGACAATACAACCACCGTGACAATACAGATAACATGACAGTACCGTCTCTAAGACAATATTGCCATCAATTTGACAAATTATATGACAATATAGATATTATGTCAACATAGTCACCATGACAATATACTCAGAAATGTAATATAATCGCAATGATAAAATTATCCTACCATGAAAATATAGCCACCTACAATTTTGGTTTCCATTGCAATGTAGAAACAGTAATAAAAGATTTACCATGACAGTACTGAAACCATAACATTACAGCATATCATGGCAATGTAGTCACCAAACAATTTAATCAAAATGACAATTTCTTTTCTATAATGGTATATCCTCAAGGGCAATATCAACACCATTAAAAAAGATTCTACGAAAATACAGTCATTATGACATTATAAAAATCATGATAAAAAAGTCACCATGACAATATAGTTATCTTGGCAATATAGCCACTGTGACATTATAGTCATAATGATAATATAGTCGCTATGACAATATTGTCACCATAAAAATATAATTATCATGATAATATTTCGCATATGACAAAGTATTCAAGCGTTAAATAATGACAATATGTCACCTATAAAATGATCACCTTGCCAATATATCTAAGGTGACGATATACGCATTATAGCAATACAACTAAAATGAAAAGATAGCCAAAATGACGGTATGGTCATAATGACAATACTGCCACTATGAAAATATGTTTCCCATGACACTATAGCTACACTGACAACAAAGCCATATTCACAAAAGACAAACACTGAAAATACAGCAAACGAGAATGTAGCCACCATCATAGTTCAGCCACCATGATAATAATGTTAAGATACAAATTGTCACCATGTCATTAGTCACCTTGATAATTATCTTGCAATGACTATATAAATATCATGAAAATATAGCCTCCATGTCAACATGTCTGCCATGATAATCTGGCCATTATGATAATATAGTCATGACGGCAATTTATTCACAACATAGTCTTTATGACAAAATAGCGACCAAGACAGGATATATCATAATGATATAGACACCTTGACAGTATAGACCATAAACAATGTAAAATCGTGAAACTGTACCTGCCAAAACATTATAGATGTCATAAAATTTTAGTCAACATGACAAAATTATCATAATGAAATATCATCGGCATTACAATATAGTTACCATAATCATAGACAAATCATGATCATATAATCAGCAGGTTGACATAAACAATATCACAGTATAAAAAACATGACAGTATAAGTAACATGATGATATGATATCCATACACTAACACTTACAATACCAAAGAAGCAGCGATGAATATATTGTTATCATGATCATATAATCACAACAATATTGTAGATAGTGACAAATATATCCCCAACAACAAAATTAATCATAGCAATAGAGCCATCAACTTTTTATAGCGACCAAGATAATGTAGCGAGCATTGTATTGAGAATTACAATACATCCACCGTGCCAATGTCGTCACCATGAGAATATAGCTACCATGAAAATATAGTAACGTTGATAATGTAGCTGCCATGGCAAAATATTCAAGAGAGAAAATACCCAAAAGATCGCCACAACAAGAGTTTAGCTGCTAAGACGATATATCACCATGCCAATATCTCTAAAAGGTTAATATAACCATCATGGCAATATATCAACAGAAAAAATACTCATCACAACGATATAGCTAACTTGACAATATACTACTCTGACAATATAGGTAACATTAAAAGACAGCCACCTCCTTGAAATATAAAAGAAAAAAAATGACAAATAACCATCATGGCAATATGGTAACTAAACAATATAGCCATCATGGCAATATGGTAACCAAACAATATAGCCATCATGGCAATATGATTACCATAGCAATGTATTCTTAATGGCAATATAGTCACCATATCCTTATAGTCACGATGACAATACAACTACAATGACAATACAGAAAACATCAAAATACAGTCTCTAAGACAATATTGCCACTAATTCAACAAGTTAAATGACAACATAGATATTATGGCAACACAATCACGATGACAATATACTCAGAAATGTTATATAATCGTCATAATAAAATGATCCTACCATGAAAATATAGTCACCCTGCCACTATGGCTTCCATTACAATATAGCCACAATAACAAAACATTCACCACGACAGTACCGAAACCATAACAATATAACATATCATGACAATGTAGTCACTTGATCATTTAATGAAAAATAAAAATTTCGCTTCTATTATGATATAACCTCAGCTACAAAATTTTATACACCATTAAAAAGCTGCCATGAAAATAAAGTCACTATGACATAAATATCATGATAAAATAGTTACCATGGCAATATAGCCACTCTGAGATTATAGTCATTATGACATTTTAGTCGCTAGTAAAATACTGTCACCTTAATAATAAAGTTATCAAAATGATATATCGCTTGTAACAAAATATGCATGATTACAAAATGACAGTATAGCACCTATAAAAAGATCACCTTGCCACTATAGTCAAGGTGAAGATATATACATCATAGCAACGTAAAGAAAAAGAGATGATAACCAGAACGACGGTATGTTCATAATGACAATACTCCAACTATGAAAATATGTTCCCCACGATTCTCCAGCTTCACTGACACTATAGCCATCTTCACAAAAAGAGTACTATTGAAAAAATAGAAAAGACTATACAGCCATAAAGACAGTACAGCCACCATGACAATAATCTCTCGATATAAATCAATCGCCAGGACTTTAGGGTCACCTTGATAATGAATATACAATGAGTACATGAACATCATGAAAATATAGTGTTCATATAAATATATTTGTCGTGAAAATATAGCCTCCATATTAATATCTTTAAAGTGACAGTTTCGCCATTCTGATAATATAGTCAAGACGATAATATATTCACCATAACAATAAAGCCACCATGATCACATAAATGATATGGCAATAGAGTCAACGCAACAATAAACGCATTTATAAATTATATCTACTCTGAGAATACAGCCTCATGAAAATATAGATACTTTGACAAAATAGTCATTTTGGATTATAGCAAACATATAGCGTCCAAGAGATTATAGTCTCTATGACAAAATAGCGAAGTAGATAGGATCTATCATCACAATACAGTCACCTTGACAGTGTAGCCAATAAAACAGTGGAACAACCATGGAAATGTACCTACCGTAACAATATAGCTTACATGAAAATATAGTTACTATGACAAATTCATTACAATGAAATACAAACGATATCACATTATGGTTTCGATAATCATGCACCAATCATGATCATATGAGATAAAACCTTCAAAACAAAGCAAGAGTAGCGACAACGCAGGGAGGAACTGCTACAACCTAGCTCTGAAAGACGATAGCAGCTCCGTACACGTCGGTAGCTGGTGCGAGACTGTCATCAGGTGACTACATTGTCATGATATGCTATATTGTCATAGTTTCAGTACTGTCGTAGTGAATGTATTATCATGTTAGCTATATTGCAGTGGCAGGGTGGCTAAATTTTCATGGTAGGATAATTTTGTTATCGCGGTTATATTGCATTTGTGATAATACTGTCATGGTGACTGTGTTCCAGTAATATCTATATTATCATTTAATTTGTTGAAGCGATTGCAATATTGTCGTAGAGACTCTAATGTCATGTTTCCTGTATTGTCATGATGGTTGAATGTCATCTTGACTATATAGTCATGCTGGTTATATTCCAGTTATGATTACATAGTTATGGTAACTATATTGCCATGGTGACTATATTGATAGGTGACTACATTGCCATGATAGCTATTTTTCATTTTTGTTATACTGTAAGGAGGTGACTGTCTTTCCATATTGAATGCATTATCAGGGTAGCTACATTGTTAAGTTAGCTATATCATTGTGGTGCTTATTTTCTTTTTCTGGTGGTATATTGCCATGATGCCTAGACTAACATTTTGCCGATATTGGCATAGTGATACAGTGTCTTAGCAAATAAGCTGTTATTGTGGATATGTTCCATGGGATTTTATTATCATAGTAGCTATATTGTCAATGTTACTATATTTTCATGGTAGCTCCATTGTCATGGTGACGATATTGCCATTGTGGCTGTATTTTTTTTTCAATATAATGCCATCCTTACTACATTATCTTGGTCGCTATATTTACTTGCTGGCTATATTGCTATGGTTAATTTTGTCGTTGGGGATATATTTTGTCATTAACTACAAATTTGTTTTAATCATATGATCATGATAACAATATTTTCATGGCGGCTTATTTGGTAATGTGAGTGCAAGTGTATGGATATCATATCATCATGTCACTATATTGATATGGTTTTTCTACTGTGATGGTGTTTATGTCAGCCTCCTGATGATATTATCATGATTGATATATGATTATGGTAACTAATTTGTAATGGCGATTATATTTCATTGTGACAATTTTGTCATGTTGCTTGCATTTTCATGGTAGCTATATTGTTATGGCAGGTACATTTACATTGATGTTTCATTGTTTTTTCGGCTATACTGTCAAGGTGACTATATCTTAATTAAAAATCCTGTCTTGGTCGCTGTTTTGTCATGGATATTATTGTGTCCTGGAGCCTATATGTTTGCTATGATCCGAAAGAGACTATCTTTTCACAGCATCAATACTGTCAGGTGCTTATATTGCCATAATGAATATAATTTGAAGGCTTCCTTATTGTTGCGTTGACTGTATTTTCACATCACTTATATGATCATGGCTATATTGTTATAGTGAATATATTGCCGTCTTGACTATATTATCATATTGGCTAAATTGTCATGATAAGTATGTTGACATGGAAGCCTTATTTTCATAATGTTTATATAGTAAGTGAATTATATCGTGATATTGTCATAGTGGCTGTACTTTCATGGTGGCTATATAGTAGTTTGCTGTATTTTGACTGGTACTCTTTTGTGAAGATTGCTTTATTATCATTGTATCTATAGTGTCATTGGGGATATATTTTCATAGCAGCAGTATTGTCATTATGAACATACCGTCATTTTGGCTATCTACTCATTTTGGTTATATTGCGAAGATTTATATATCGTCACCTTGACTATATTGTCAAGGTGATCTCTTTTATAGTTGCTATATTTTCATTTTTTTTAGTCGTGCATATTTTTTCATAAGCGATACATTATCGTGATAACTTTACTATTAAGGTGACAGTATATTGTCATTGTGACAATGTTGACATTATGACTATAATATCTTAGTGGCTATATTGCTAAGATAACTATACTTTCATGGTGACTGTTTCATGATAATGGTTATAATGACAGTTTGACTGCATTTTCATTGTAGCATATTTAATGGTGCTGATTTTGCCCTGGAAGATATATTATAAAAACGAAAATTTCCTTTTTCTTAAATTATCATGTGAATATATTGCCATGATATGCGATATTGTTATAGTTTCAGTACTGTCATGTTGAATGTATATTATGTTGGTTACATTACAATTAAAGTAATAGTGGCAGGGTAACTATATTTTCATGGTTGGATCATTTTGTTATGACGATTTTATTGTATTTCTGAGTATATTCTCATGGTTACTGTGTTGCCGTAATTTCTATATTGTCCTGGACACTACATATCCTGAAATCTATATTGTCATATCAGTTATATGATCATGGTAGCTTTATTGTCATAGTGAATATCTTGTCGTCGTGACTATATTATCATAATGGCTAAATTGTCTTAGGAAACATGTTGACGTGAGGGCTCTATTTTCATGATATTCATAAAGTCATTGAAAGATTACTATCAAGGTGACTCTAATAGCCTGGCGATTGATGTATATCGTGACATTATTGTCACGATAGCTGCATTGTCTTAGTGGCTATATTGTCGTTTCCTGTATTTTCAATGTTGCTCTTTTGTGAATATTGTTTTATTGTCATTGTAGCTATAGTGTCATGGGGAATATATTTTCGTAGTAGCAGTATTGTCATTATGAACATATCTTCATTTTCGCTATCTGCTCATTTTGGTTACATTGCGTAGATTTACATATCGTCACCTTGGGTATATTGGCAAGGTGATCTCTTTATAGTTGCTATATTGTCATTTTTTTTAATCATATATATTTTTTCATGAGTGATGTATTATCTTGATAACTATATCATTAAAGTGACTGTATATTGTCATGGTGACTATATTGTCATTATGACTACAATCTCTTAGTGGCTATATTGCTAAGATAACTACATATGACTACATTTTCATTGTAGCTTATTTAATGGTGTTGATTTACCCTTGGAGATATATCATTATATAAACGGATATTTCATTTTGTTTAAATTAAGAGGTGAATACATTGTCATGATATGCTATATTGTTATAGTTTCCGTACTGTCATGGTGAATGTATGTTATGTTGGCTACATTACAATGGAAGCCATAGTGGCAGGGTGGCTATATTTTCATGGTTTGATCATTTTGTTGTCAGTATTTTATCGTATTTTTGAATATATTGTCATGGTGACTGTGCTGCCATAATTTCTATATTGTCATTTGATTTATTAAATGATGGTAATATTGTCATAGACACTGTATTGTCATGTTGCCTGTATGGTCATCATGGTTGTCTTGTCGTCGTGACTCTATGGTCATGATGGCTATACTGTCGTTAAGATTACATTCTTATGGTAACTTTATTGCCATCATGGCTTTTTGTCAGAGTAGCTATATTGTTAAGTTAGCTAACTTATTGTGGTGGGTAATTTTTTTCCTTTTGGTATATTGCCATGATGGCTATACTATAATTTTGGCACGATTAGCATGGTGATATAGTGTTCGCAGCCCAACTGTTGTTTTGGACATTTTTTAATGGGAATACATTATCATGGTACCTACATTGTCAAGGTTACTATATTTCATGCAAGCTACATTGTAAAGATAACGATTTTGGCATGGCGGGTGTATTGTATGTTCAATATAACGCCATCCTGGCTATATTATCTTGGTCGCTATATCAACTTGATGGCTATATTCCTACGGTCAATTTCATCGTTGGGAATGAATTTTGTCTTTACCTACAATTTGGTTGTGATTATATGATCATGATAATATTTCTATGACGGCTTATTTGGCATCTTGAGTGTATCTGTCTGTATATCATATCATCATGTAACTTAGTCTGTCATGCTTTTAAACGGTGATGGTGCTTATGTGAAAATGCTGATTACATTATCATCATTTATGTATGATTATTGTAACTATATAGCAATGGCAATATCTTTTTTGATCATTTTGGTATGTTGACTTCATTTTGATTGTAGTTATATTGGTATGGCAGGTACATTTTCATGGGTCTGACATTGTTTTATGGGCTATACTGTCAAGGCGGCTGTATAGTATTGATAAATTCTGTTTTGGAAGCTATTGTCGCCTGGACACTTTATACTTTAGAGGCTATATGTTTCCTCTGATCCGAAAACGACTATTTTCTCACGGTATGTATATTGTCAGGTGGCTATATTGACGTTGTGAACATATTCTGAATGTTTCTTTAATGTTTCGTTGACTATATTGTTATATCAGTTATATGGCCATGGTGGCTTTCTTGTTATCGTGAATATATTGTAGTTGTGACTATACTATCATAATGGCTAAATTGACATGGGAAATATGTTGATATGGATGCTATATTCTCATGATACTTTTATGGTAATTATAAAAAAAATTTCAAGTTTACTCTAATATCATAGTGATTGATTTATGTTGTAACATTATTGTTTTAGTGGCTGTACAATCATGGTGCTTATATTGTCGTTTGATGCGTTTTCAATGTTACTATTTAGTGAATATGGCTTTAATGTCAGTGTAGCTATACTTTCATTGGGAACAAATTTTCATAGTGACGCAATTGTCATTATGAAATAAAGTCATTTTGGCTATCTTCTAATTTGGGTTACATTGCTATGTTATATATATCGCCACCTTGGCTATATTGGGAAGGTGATTTTTTTTTTATAGGTTGAATATTGTCATTTTCTAATCGTGCATATTCTGTTATAAGCGATACATTATCATGATACCCATATCATTAAGGTGAAAATATTGGCATGGCGACTATATTGTCTTTATGACTGTAATCTTATGATAACAATATAGGTACCCTGATATATATGCAACATGAAAAAACAATCACCCCCATGTAATATAACAAAAAATAACAACTAACCATCATGGCAATATATTCATTTAACAATATAGCCGCCATGGCTATATAGTTACCATATCAATATAATCTTAATGGAAATATAACTCCCATGATAATATAGTCACGATGACAATACAACCACCAAGACAATACAGGAACCAAGACATTACATTATGACAATATAGCCACTAATTCAAAAACTCAAATGACAGTATAGATATTTTGGCAACAGTCACCATGACAATATAAACACAAGTGGAATATAATCGACGTAACAAAATGATTGTATTATGAAAATGTAGCCACTCTGCCACTATGGCTTCCATTGGAATATAGCCAACATAATAATACATACACAATGACATTCCTGAAACCTTAATAATATAGCATATCACGACAATGTAGTCACCTAATGATTTAATCAATATGAGAATCTCGTTTTATAATGATACATCCTCAAGGGCAAACCCAACACCAATATAAAAGCTACCGTGAAAAAGTAGTCACCATGACATTATAACCATCATGATGAAATAGACACCATGACAATAAAGTTACTTTGGCAAGATATCCAACATGATATTATTGTTATAATAACAATATAGTCAAAATGCCAATATATAGTTAACGGAAGTTATAGTTATCATGATAATGTATCACTTACGACAAAAAATGCTTGATTAAAAAATGAAAATATAGCAACCGTAAAAAAAGATCACGTTGCTAATATAGCCAAGGTGATGATATATATATGATAGAAATGTAACCAAAATAAGGAGATGGCCAAAATGACAGTATGTTCATGATGACAATAATTCCACTATGAAAATATTTTCTCCATGACACTATAGGTACACTGACAGTAAACCTATCTTCACAAAAGCGTAAAATCAAAATACAGCAAACTACAATATACCCACCATGACAATACAGCCATCTTGACCAAAATATCACGATATAACTCAATCACCAGGACAATAGAGTCACCTTGACAGTAAACTTACAATGACTTTATAAATATCCTGAAAATATGGCCTCCATGTCAACATATTTGCTATGACAATTTAGCCATTATGAAAATATAGTCACGACGGCAATCTATTCACTATGACAATAAAGCTACCATGATCATATAACTGATATGACAATATAATCAAACAAAAATATACAAACATTCAACTTATATTCACAATGGTAATATAACCTCCTGACAATATAGATCCTGTTAATAGATAGTCGTTTTCGGATCATAGCAAAAATATAGACTCCAGGACAATATAGTCTCTGTGAAGAAACAGTGACTCAGACAGGATTTATCATCATGATATAGTCATAACATTATAGCTGTCATGGAATTGTAGTCGACATGACAAAATTATCACAATGAAATAAAACATTACAATATACTTACCATAATCATATACCAATCATGATTATATAATCAGCAGGTTGACATAAACAAGACCATAGTGTAAAAACCATGACAAAATAAGTGACATGATGAGATGATATCCATTCACTTACACTTACAATACCACATAAGTTTTCTTGAAAATATTATCATGATCATATAATCACAACAGTATTGTCACTAATTACAAAATATATCCCGAAAGACAAAGTTAATCATAAATATATAGCCATCAAGTTGACATAGTGACCAAGATAATGTAGCCAGGACGGCATTATACTGAACTTAAGAATACAACCACATGCCAATGTCTTCACCATGACTATGTAGCTACCATGAAAATATAGTAACCTTGACTATGTAGCTACCATGATAAAATATACAATGAAAAATATCCACAACAAGAGTTTACCTGCTAGAACACTATATCGCTATGCCAATACCGCCAAAATGTTATCATTTTCATCATGATAATATACCACAAGAAAAGAAATATATATACCCACTACTAGACAATATAGCTATTCTGACAATATTGCCAACATGAAAAGACAGTCACCCCCTTGTTATATAACAAAAATGACAAATAGCCATCATGGCGATATATTGATTTAACAATACAGCGACTATGGTAATATAGTTACCATAACAATGTGATCTTAACGACAATTTAGCACACATGGCTATATAGTCACAATGACAATACAACCACCGTAACAATACAGATAACATGACAGTACCGTCTCTAAGACAATATTGCCATCAATTTGACAAATTATAAGACAGTACAGATACTATGGCAACATAGTCACGATGACAATATTTCAGAAATGCAATATAATCGCCATGATAAAATTATCCTACCATGAAAATATAGCCACCTACCATTTTGGTTTCCATTGCAATGTAGAAACAGTAATAAAAGATTTACCATGACAGTACTGAAACCATAACAGTAAAGAATATCATGGCAATGTAGTCACCAAATAATTTAATGAAAATGACAATTTCTCTTCTATAATGTTATATCCTCAATGGCAATATCAACTCCATTAAAAAAGCTTCTACGAAAATACAGCCATTATGACATTATAGAAATCATGATAAAAAAGTCACCATGACAATATAGTTATCTTGGCAATATAGCCACTGTGACATAATGATAATATAGTCGCTATGACAATATTGTCAAAATAAAAATATAATTATCATGATAATATTTCGCTTATGACAAAGTGTGCACCAGTTAAATAATGACAATATATCACGTATAAAAAGATCACCTTGCCAATATAGCTAAGGTGACGATATATACATTATAGCAATGTAACTAAAATGAAAAGATAGCCAAAATGACGGTATGGTCATAATGACAATACTGCCTCTATGAAAATATGTTCCCATGATACTATAGGTACACTGACAACATAGCCATATTCACAAAAGAGCAACATTGAAAATAGAGCAAACGAGAATGTAGCCACTATCATAGTTCAGCCACCACCATGATAATAATATTACGATAGAAATCATTACCATGTCATTAGTCACCTTGATAATAAACTTACAATGACTATATAAATATCATGAAAATATAGCCTCCATGTCAACATGTCAACATAATCTAGCCATTATGATAATATAGTCATGACGACAATTTATTCACCATAACAATATAGGCACAGTGATCATATAACTGATGTGACAATACAGTCAAAGAAGCAAAAAAGAACTATACAAATCATATTCACTATGGCAGTATAACTACATGACAATATAGATACTGTGACAAATAGTCGCTTTTGAATCATAGGAAACATATAGCCGGGGGGACAACATAGTTTCTATGACAAAATAGCGACCAAGACAGATTATGTCATTATAATGTAGACACCTTGATAGTATAGACCATAAAACAATGTAACAATCATGAAACTGTACCTGCCAAAACATTATAGATGTCATGAAATTTTAGTCAACATGACAAAATTATTATAATGAAATATCATCGGCATTACAATATAGTTACCATAATCATAGACCAATCATGATCATATAATCAGCAGGTTGACATAAACAATATCACACTATAAAAACCATGACAGTATAAGTGACTAGATGATTTGATATCCATACACTTACACTTACAATACTATATTTCAGGCAAGATACATTGTAAGGATGACGATATTGGCATGGCGGGTGTATTGTTATGTTCAAAATAACGCCATCCTGGCTACATTATCTTGGTCGCTATATCAACTTGATGGGTATATTGCTACGGTCAATTTCATCGTTGGGGATGTATTTTGTCTTTACTTACAATTTGGTTGTGATTACATGATCATGATAATATTTCTCTGACGGCTTATTTGGCATCTTGAGTGTATCTATCTGGATATCATATCATCATGTAACTTAGTCTGTCATGCTTTTAAACGGTGATGATGCTTATGTGAAAATGCTGATTACATTATCATCATTAATGTATGATTATTGTAACTATATAGCAATGGCAATATGTTTTTTCATCATTTTGGTATGTTTACTTCATTTTGATAGTAGTTATATTGTTATGGCAGGTACATTTTCATGGTTCTGACAATTTTATGGGCTATACTGTCAAGGCGGCTATACTGTCAAGGAAATGTATGATTTATTTACACAAACGTCAATAGCAGTTCTCATCAATTTAACCACTGTATCAATAAGCTTCAATGTCTAAGCTACATTTTTCTCCAATTTCACTATTTTCTTGTCAAAACACCATGTATGTATACTATCACTCCAGTAACACAACTATAAACATTTACTTCCCCTTTAAAAAAAAGTTCTGGGGAAGTCTGTCTCGATACACTGCGGGAAACTCTACCACCTGGCGAGGTTTGTGTTGCAATGGT
The DNA here is from genome assembly GCF_036320965.1 of Panulirus ornatus. Classification (NCBI taxonomy): domain Eukaryota; kingdom Metazoa; phylum Arthropoda; class Malacostraca; order Decapoda; family Palinuridae; genus Panulirus; species Panulirus ornatus. Next base: position 11,584,234 of record NC_092278.1, read on the forward strand.
TCCCGATTCACAAACGTAGTAGCATCACTGGTGGGCCAAGGTAGTTCCGTTTGCGAAGAGGCGCTTTATATGATGTCTTGACACACGATGATCTTAACGAGGTGATGATAGAGGTCCAGTGGAAGTGTTGTTCAGCGATGGGCAATTTCCTTGCCATGCTGTTTGAAACCTCTGTATATAAGCTGGATCTCCTTCCTGGTAAATCTTGTGGTTTTCGTCAACTTGTCCAGTTCCTCCGGCCTATACCGTTGGACGTGGAGGCTCATCTGCTCAGCAGTATTCCCATCCATTCAAAGAACAGCTGTGTAATTTTTCCAAGCAGAAATGAAAGCAGAGTGGGTTTCTGTGTGTATTTGTGTGGGGTTGGTGTGTGTTGCAGGTCAGTGGTTGTCGCCGGCTTGGGGGGACGTTCTGCCCAATCTCCTCACCCCTGCCAAGCTCTCCTTATACCGCTTTAACGGTAACGATCCCATCAACGTCCACCTCACCCACTGGAAGAACTACGGTAGGTCCTTCCACACACACACACACACATATATATATATATATATATATATATATATATATATATATATATATATATATATATTATTTTTTTTTATTATACTTTGTCGCTGTCTCCCGCGTTTGCGAGGTAGCGCAAGGAAACAGACGAAAGAAATGGCCCAACCCCCCCATACACATGTATATACATACGTCCACACACGCAAATATACATACCTACACAGCTTTCCATGGTTTACCCCAGACGCTTCACATGCCTTGATTCAATCCACTGACAGCACGTCAACCCCGGTATACCACATCGCTCCAATTCACTCTGTTCCTTGCCCTCCTTTCACCCTCCTGCATGTTCAGGCCCCGATCACACAAAATCTTTTTCACTCCATCTTTCCACCTCCAATCTGGTCTCCCTCTTCTCCTCGTTCCCTCCACCTCCGACACATATATCCTCTTGGTCAATCTTTCCTCACTCATTCTCTCCATGTGCCCAAACCACTTCAAAACACCCTCCTCTGCTCTCTCAACCACGCTCTTTTTATTTCCACACATCTCTCTCACCCTTACGTTACTCACTCGATCAAACCACCTCACACCACACATTGTCCTCAAACATCTCATTTCCAGCACATCCATCCTCCTGCGCACAACTCTATCCATAGCCCACGCCTTGCAACCATACAACGTTGTTGGAACCACTATTCCTTCAAACATACCCATTTTTGCTTTCCGAGATAATGTTCTCGACTTCCACACATTCTTCAAGGCCCCCAGAATTTTCGCCCCCTCCCCCACCCTATGATCCACTTCCGCTTCCATGGTTCCATCCGCTGCCAGATCCACTCCCAGATATCTAAAACACTTCACTTCCTCCAGTTTTTCTCCATTCAAACTCACCTCCCAATTGACTTGACCCTCAATCCTACTGTACCTAATAACCTTGCTCTTATTCACATTTACTCTTAACTTTCTTCTTCCACACACTTTACCAAACTCAGTCACCAGCTTCTGCAGTTTCTCACATGAATCAGCCACCAGCGCTGTATCATCACGGAACAACAACTGACTCACTTCCCAAGCTCTCTCATCCCCAACAGACTTCATACTTGCCCCTCCTTCCAAAACTCTTGCATTTACCTCCCTAACAACCCCATCCATAAACAAATTAAACAACCATGGAGACATCACACACCCCTGCCGCAAACCTACATTCACTGAGAACCAATCACTTTCCTCTCTTCCTACACGTACACATGCCTTACATCCTCGATAAAAACTTTTCACTGCTTCTAACAACTTGCCTCCCACACCATATATTCTTAATACCTTCCAATGTGACCAAAATAACTAGATGGCCAAAATAACAGTATGTTCGTAATGACAATAATTTCACCATGAATATATATTCACCATGACACTATAGGTTCTCTGACAGTAAAGCTATCTTCACAAAAGCGTAAAATCAAAATACAGCAAACTACAATATAACCACCATGACAATACAGCCATGTTGACAATAACATCACGATATAACTCAATCACCTGGACAATAGAGTCACCTTGACAGTAATCTTAAAATGACTTTATAAATATCATGATAATATAGCCCCCATGTCAAGATATTTGCTATGAAAATTTAGCCATTATGAAAATATAGTCACGACGACAGTCTCTTCACTATGACAATAAAGCTACCATGATCATATAACTGATATGAATATATTATCAAAGCAAAAATATAGAAAACTTCAACTTATATTCACAATGGCAATATAACCACCTGACAAAATAGATACTGTTCATACATAGTCGTTTCCGGATCATAGCAAAAATATAGACTGCAGGACCATATAGCCTCTGTGAAAAAACAGTAACTCAGACAGGATTTATCATAATGATATGGTCATAACATTATAGCTGTCATGGAATTGTAGTCACCATGACAAAATTATCACAATGAAATAAAACCACATTACTATACATTTACCATAATCATACACCAATCATGATTATACAATCAGAAGGTTGACATAAACAAGATCATACTGTAAAAACCATGACAATTCAAGTGACATGATGGGATGATATCCATTCACTTACCCTTACAATACCATATAAGTTTTCATGAAAATATTATCATGATCATATAATCAAAACAATATTGTCACTAATTACAAAATATATCCCAAAAGACAAAATTAACCATAACAATATAGCCATCAAGTTCATATAGCGACCAAGATAATGTAGCCAGGACGGCATCATATTGAAAGTAAAAATACAACCACCATGCCAATGTCTTCACCATGACAATGTAGCTATCATGAAAATATAGTAACCTTAACCATGTAGCTACCATGATAAGATATACAATTGAAAAATATCCACAACAAGAGTTTAGCTGCTAAAACACTATATCGCCATGTCAGTATCGCCAATATGTTATTATTGCCATCATGATAATATACCGCCAGAAAAGAAATATATATACCCACTTCTCGACAATATAGCTATTCTGACAATATTGCCAACATGAAAAGACAGTCACCTCCTTGTTATATAACAAAAATGACCAATAGCCATCATGGCGATATATTGATTTAACAATACAGTCACAATGGTAATATAGTTACCATAAAAATGTGATCTTAACGACAATGTAGCCAACATGACTATATAGTCACGTTGACAATACAACCACCGTGTCAATACAGATAATATGAAAGTACCGTCTCTAAGACAAAATTGCCATCAATTTGACAAATTATATGACAATATAGATATTATGGCAACATAGTCACCATGACAACATACTAAGAAATGCAATATAATCGCCATGATAAAATTATCCTACCATGAAAATATAGCCACCTACCATTTTGGTTTCCATTGCAATGTAGAAACAGTAATAAAAGGTTTACCATGACACTACTGAAACCATAACAGTGTACCATATCATGGCAATGTAGTCAGCTGATAATTTAATCAAAATGACAATTTCTCTTCTATAATGGTATATCCTCAAGGGCAATATCAACACCATTAAAAAAGCTTCTACGAAAATACAGTCATTATGACATTATAAAAATTATGATAAAAAAGTCACCATGACAATATAGTTATCTTTTGCAACATAGCCACTGTGACATTATAGTCATAATGATAATATAGTCGTTTGACAATATTGTCATCATAAAAATATAATTATCATGATAATATTTCGCTTATGACAAAGTATGCAAGAGTTAAATAAAAACAATATATCACCGATAAAAAGATCACCTTACCAATATAGCTAAGGTGACGATATATACATTATAGCATTGTAACTAAAATGAAAAAAATAGCAATGGAATACCGTTTTTGATCATTTTGGTATGTTGACTTCATTTTGATAGTAGTTATATTTGTATGGCAGGTTCATTTTCATGGTTCTGACATTGTTTTATGTGCTATACTGTCAAGGCGGCTCTATAGTATTCATAAATTCTGTTTTGGACGCTATTATCTCCTGGACACTATATACTTTAGAGGCTATATGTTTTCTATGATCCGAAAACGACTATTTTGTCACGGTATCTATATTGTCAGGTGGCTATATTGACGTTGTGAACATATTCTGAATGTTTCTTTAATGTTGCGTTGACTATATTGTTCTATCAGTTATATGGCCATGGTGGCTTTGTTGTTATAGTGAATATATTGTAGCTGTGACTATACTCTCATAATGGCTAAATTTTCATGGTAAATATGTTGATATGGATGCTATATTCTCATGATACTTTTATGGTAATTGAAAATTTTTTTTCAAGTTTAACATCACAGTGATTGATTTATGTTGTAACATTAATGTTATGGTGGCTGTACAACCATGGTGGCTATATTGTCGTTTGATGCGTTTTCAATGTTACTATTTAGTGATATGGCTTTAATGTCAGTGTAGCTATACTTTCATTGGGAAAATTTTTTTTATAGTGACGCAATTGTCATTATGAAAAAAGTCACTTTGGTAATCTTCTAATTTGGGTTACATTGTTACGTTATATATATCGTCACCTTGGCTATATTGGGAAGGTGATTTTTTTTATAGGTTGTATATTGTCATTTTTTAATCGTGCATATTCTGTTATAAGCGATATATTATCATGATACCCATATCATTAAGGTGAAAATATTGTCATGGTGACTATATTGTCTTTATGACTGTAATCTTATGATAACAATATAGGTATCCTGATATATAGGCAACATGAAAAGACAATCACCCCCTTGTAATATAACAAAAAATAACAAATAGCCATCATGGCAATATATTCATTTAACAATATAGCCACCATGGGAATATAGTTACCATATCAATATAATCTTAACGGAAATATAACTACCATGACCATAGACATACGATGACAATACAACCACCAAGACAGTACAGGAACCATGACATTACATTATGACAATATAGCCACCAATTCAACAAATCAAATGTCAGTATAGATATTATGGCAACAATCACCATGACAATATAGAGACAAGTGGAATATAATCTACATAACAAAATGATTATATTATGAAAATATAGCCACTCTGAAACTATGGCTTCCATTGGAATATAGCGAACATAATAATACATATACAATGACATTCCTGAAACTATAACAATATAGCATATCACGACAATGTAGCCCCCGAATGATTTAATCAAAATGAGAATCTCGTTTTATAATGATACATCCTCAAGGGCAAACCCAAAACCAATATAAAAGCTACCGTGAAAATGTAGTCAACATGACATTATAACCATCATGATGAAATAGACACCATGACAATAAAGTTACTTTGGCAAGATATCCAACATGATATCATTGTCATAATAACAATATAGTCAAAATGCCAATATATAGTTACCGGAATGTTATAGTTATCATGATAATGTATCACTTACGATAAAAAATGCATGATTAAAAAAATGAAAATATAGCAACCGTAAAAAGAGATCACGTTGCTAATATAGCCAAGGTGATGATATATATATGATAGAAATGTAACCAAAATAAGGATATGGCCATAATGATAGTATGTTCAAAATGACAATAATTCCACTATGAAAATATATTCTCCATGACACTATAGGTACACTGATAGTAAAGCTATCTCACAAAAGTGTAAAATTAAAATACAGAAAAGTACAATATAGCAACCATGACAATACAGCCATCTTGACAATAATATCGCGATATAACTCAATCACCAGGACAATAGAGTCACCTTGAGAGTAATCTTACAGTAACTTTATGAATATCATGAAAATATAGCCTCCATGTCAAGATATTTGCTATGACAATTTAGTCATTATGAAAATGTAGTCACGACGACAATCTATTCACTATGACAATAAAGCTACCATGATCATATAACTGATATGACAATATAATCAAAGCAAAAACATGGAAACATTCAACTTATATTCACAATAGCAATATAACCACCTGACAATATAGACACTGCTAATACATAATCGTTTTCTGATCATAGCAAAAATATAGAATCCAGGACAATATAGTCTCTGTGAAAAAACAGTGACTCAGAGAGGATTTATCATCATGATATAGTCAGAACATTATAGCTGTCATGGAATTGTAGTCAACATGACGAAATTTTCACACTAAATAAAACGACATTACAATATAGTTACCATAATCATACACCAATCATGATTATATAATCAGCAGGTTGACATAAACAAGATCATAGTTTAAAATCCATGACAATTTAAGTGACATGATGAGATGATATCCATTGACATACACTTACATTACCACATAAGTTTTCATGAAAATATTATCATGATCATGTAATCACAACAGTATTGTCACTTATTACAAAATATATCCCGAAAGACAAAATTAACCATAATAATATAGCCATGAATTTGATATAGCGACCAAGATGATATAGCCAGGACGGCATTATATTGAAGGTAAGAATACAATCACCATGCCAATGTCTTCAACATGACAATGTAGCTACCATGAAAATATAGTAACCTTGACTATGTAGCTACCATGATAAAATATACAACTGAAAAATATCCAAAACAAGAGTTTAGCTGCTAAAACACTATATCGCCATGCCAATATCGCCAAAATGCTATTATTGCCATCATGATAATATACCGCCAGAAAAGAAATATATACCCACTTCTCGACAATATAGCTATTCTGAAAATATTGCCAACATGAAAAGACAGTCACCTCCTTGTTATATAACAATGTGATCTTAACCATAACAATATGATCTTAACGACAATGTAGCCAACATGACTATATAGTCACGTTGACAATACAACCACCGTGACAATACAGATAATATGAAAGTACCGTCTCTAAGAGAATATTGCCATCAATTTGAAAAATTATATGACAATATAGATATTATGGCAACATAGTCACCATGACAATATATTCAGAAATGAAATATAATCGCCATGATAAAATTATCCTACCATGAAAATATAGCCACCTAACATTTTAGTTTCCATTCCAATGTAGAAACAGTCATAAAGAAATACCATGACAGTACTGAAACCATAACAGTATAGCATATCATGGCAATGTAGTTAGCTGATTATTTAATCAAAATGACAATTTTTCTTCTATAATGGCATATCCTCAAGGGCAATATCAACACCATTAAAAAAGCTTTTACTAAAATACAGTCATTATGACATTAAAAAAACCATGATAAAAAAGTCACCATGACAATATAGTTATCTTGGCAACATAGCCACTGTGACATTATAGTCATAATGATAATATAGTCGCTATGACAATATTGTCAAGATTAAAAATATAATTATCATGATGATATTTCGCTTATGACAAAGTATGTAAGCGTTAAAGTATGACAATATATCACGTATAAAAAGATCACCTTGCCAATATAGCTAAGGTGACGATATATACATTATAGCAATGTAACCAAAATGAAAATATGTTCCCCATTACACTATAGCTACACTGACAAGAAAGCCATACTCCCAAAAGAGCAACATTGAAAATACAGCAAACGAGAATATAGCCACCATCATAGTTCAGCCACCATGATAATAATGTCACGACCCAAATCATCATTATGTCATTAGTCACCTTGATAATAAACTTACAATGACTATATAAATATCATGAAAATATAGCCTCAATGTCAATATGTCTGCCATAATAATCTGGCCATTATGAAAATATAGTCATGACGGCAATTTATTCACTATAATAATATAGCCACAGTGATCATATAACTGTTGTGACAATACAGTCAAAGAAGCAAAAAAGAAATATACAAATCATATTCACTATGGCAGTATAACTACATGACAATATAGATACTGTGACAAATAGTCGCTTTTGAATCATAGCAAACATATAGCCAGCAGGACAACATAGTCTCTATGAGAAAATAATGACCAAGACAGGATATATCATTATAATATAGACACCTTGACAGTATAGACCATAAAACAATGTAACAATCATGAAACTGTACATGCCAAAACATTATAGATGTCATGAAATTTTAGTCAATATTACAAAATTATTATAATGACATATCATCGGCATTACAATATAGTTACCATAATCATAGACCAATCATGATAATATAATCAGCAAGTTAACATAAACAATATCACAGTATAAAAACCATGATAGTATAAGTGACATGATGATATGATATCCTTACACTTACACTTACAATACCAAAGAAGCCGCCATGAATATATTGTTATCATGATCATATAATCGCAACAATATTGTAGGTAGTGACAACTATATCCCCAACGACAAAATTAATCATAGCTATGTAAATATCAACTTGTTATAGCGATAAAGATAATGTAGCGAGCATTGTATTGAGAATTACAATACAGCCACCGTGCCAATGTCGTCAACATGACAATATAGCTACCATGAAAATGTAGTAACGTTGATAATGTAGCTGCCATGGCAAATATTTTCATAAGCGATACATTATCGTGATAACTTTACTATTAAGGTGACAGTATATTGTCATTGTGACAATGTTGACATTATGACTAAAATCTCACAGTGGCTATCTTGCTAAGATAAATATACTGTCATGATGACTATATCATGATGATGGTTATAATGACAGTTTGACAGCATTTTCATCGTAGCATATTTAATTGTGTTGATTTTGCCCTTGAAGATATATTATGAAAACGAAAATTTCCTCTTTTTTTAAGTTATCATGTGAATGTATTGCCATGATATGCGATATTGTTATAGTTTCAGTACTGTCATGTTGAATGTATATTTTGTTCGTTACATTACAATTAAAGTCATAGTGGCAGGGTAACTATATTTTCATGGTTGGATCATTTTGTTACGACGATTTTATTGTATTTGTGAGTATATTCTCATGGTTACTGTGTTGCCGTAATTTCTATATTGTCCTGGACACTACATATCCTGAAATCTATATTGTCATATCAGTTATATGTTCATGGTAGCTTTATTGTCATAATGAATATCTTGTCGTCGTGACTATATTATCATAATGGCTAAATTGTCATAGGAAATATGTTGAAATGAGGGCTATATTTTCATGATATTCATAAAGTCATTGAAAGATTGCTATCAAGATGACTCTAACAGCCTGGCGATTGATGTATATCCTGACGTTATTGTCACGATAGCTGCATTGTCATGGTGGCTATATTGTCGTTTCCTGTATTTTCAATGTTACTCTTTTATGAAGATTGATTTATTGTCATTGTAGCTATAGTGTCATGGGGAGTTTATTTTCGTTGTAGCAGTATTGTCATTGTGAACATATCGTCATTTTGGCTATCTGCTCATTTTGGTTACATTACGATGATTTACATATCGTCACCTTGTCTATATTGGCAAGGTGATCTCTTTATAGTTGCGATATTGTTATTTTTCTTAATCATGTATATTTTTTCATGTATGATACAATATCTTGATAACTATATCATTAAAGTGACAGTACATTGTCATGGTGACTATATTGTCATTATGACTACAATCTCTAAGTGGCTATATTGCCAAGATAACTACATGTGACTACATTTTCATTGTAGCTTATTTAAAGGTATTGACTTACCCTTGGAGATATATCATTATAAAAACGGATATTTCATTTTGTTTAAATCATGAGGTGAATACATTGTCATGATATGCTATATTGTTATAGTTTCAGTATTGTCATGGTGAATGTATATTATGTTGGCTACTTTACAATGGAAGCCATAGTGGCAGGGTGGCTATATTTCAATGGCTTGATCATTTTGTTATTAGTATTTTACTGTATTTTTGAATATATTGTCATGGTGACTGTGTTGCCATAATTTCTATATTGTCATTTTATTTATTAAATTGATGGCAATATTGTCATAGAGACTGTATTGTCATGTTGCCTGTATGGTCAGCATGGTTGTCTTGTCATCGTGACTCTATGGTCATGATTGCTATACTATCGTTAAAATTACATTCTTATGGTAACTATTTTGCCATTATGGCTTTTTGTCAGAGTAGCTATATTGTTAAGTTACCTATCTTATTGTGGTGGGTATTTCCTTTTCTTTTGATATATTGCCATGATGGCTATACTAGAATTTTGGCAAGATTAGCATGGTGATATAGTGTTCGCAGCCCAACTGTTGTTTTCAACATCTTTTCATGGGAATACATTATCATGGTACCTACATTTTCAAGGCTACTATATTTCATGCAAGCTATATTGTAAAGATGACGATATTGGTATGGCATGTGTATTGTCATGTTTAATATAACGCCATCCTGGCTACATTATCTTGGTCGCTATATGAAATTGATGGCTATATTGCTACGGTCAATTTTATCGTTGGGGATGTATTTTGTCTTTACCTACAATTTAATTGTGATTATATGATCATGATAATATTTCTATGACGGCTTATTTCGCATCTTCAGTGTATCTGTCTGGATATCATATCATCATGTAACTTAGTCTGTCATGCTTTTAAAGGGTGATGGTGCGTTTTTGAAAATGCTGATTGCATTATCATCATTAATGTATGGTTCCTATAACTATATAGCAATGGCAATATCTTTTTTGATCATTTTGGTATGTTGACTTCATTTTGATAGTAGTTACATTGGTATGGCAGGTACATTTTCATGGTTGTGACATTATTTTATGGGTATACTGTCAAGGCGGCTGTAAAGTATTGATAAATTCTATTCTGGACGCTATTGTCTCCTGGACACTATATACTTTAGAGGCTATATGTTTCCTATGATCCGAAAGCGACTATTTTGTCACGGTATCTACATTATATTATGACAATATAGCCACCAATTCAACAAATCAAATGAAAGTATAGATACTATGGTAACAATTACCATGACAATATACACAGAAGTGGAAGATAATCGACATAACAAAATGATTATATTATTAAAATATAGCCACTCTGCCACTATGGCTTCCATTGGAATATAGCCAACATAATAATGCATATACAATGACATTCCTGAAACCATAACAATATAGCATATCACGGCAACGCAGTCCCCTAATAATTTAATCAAAATGAGAATCTCGTTTTATAATGATACATCCTCAAGGGCAAACCCAACACCAATATAAAAGCTACCGTGAAAATGTAGTCATCATGACATTATAACCATCATGATGAAATAGACACCATGAACACAAAGGTACTTTGGCAAGATATCCAACATGATATCATTGTCATAATAACAGTATAGTCAAACTTCGAACATATAGTCACCGGAATGTTATAGTTATCATGATAATGTATCACTTACGACAAAAAATGCACGATTAAAAAATGAAAATTTACCTGCCGTAAAAAAAGATCACGTCGAAAATATAGCCAAGGTGATGATATGTTTATGATAGAATTGTAATCATAATAAGGAGATGGCCAAAATGACATTATGTTCATAATGACAATAATTCCACTATGATAATATATTCTCAATGACACTATAGGTACACTGACAGTAAAGCTATCTTCACAAAAGCGTAAAATTAAGATACAGAAAACTACAATATAGCCACCATGACAATGCAGCCATTTTGACAATAATACCACGATATAACTCAATCACTACGACAATAGAGTCACCTTGACAGTAATCTTACAATTATTTTATAACTATTATGAAAATATATCCCTCACGTCAAGATATTTGCTATGACAATTTAGCCATTATAAAAATATAGCCACGACGACAATCCATTCACTATGACAATAAAGATACAATGATCATATAACTGATATGACAATATAAGCAAAGCAAAAATATAGAAACATTCAACTCATATTCACAATGGCAATATAACCAACTGACAATATAGATACTGTTAATAGATGGTCGTTTTCGGATCATCGGAAAAATATAGACTCTCGGACAATATAGTCTCTGTGAAAAAACAGTGACTCAGACAGGATTTATCATCATAATATGCTCATAACATTATAACTGTCATGGAATTGTAGTCAACATGACAAAATTATCACAATGAAATAAAACGACATTACAATATAGTTACCATAATCATACATCAATCATGATTGTATAATCAGCAGGTTGACATAAACAAGATCATAGTGTAAAAACCATGACAATTTCAATGACATGATGAGATGATATCCATTCACTTACACTTACAATACCACATAAGTTTTCATGAAAATATCATCATGATCATAAAATGACAACAGTATTGTCACTAATTACAAAATATATCCCGAAAGACAAAAATAACCATAAGAATATAGCCATCAAGTTGATATAGCGAACAAGATAATGTAGCCAGGACGGCATAATATTGAAAGTAATAATACAACCACCATGCCAATGTCTTCACCATGACACTGTAGCTACCATGAAAATATAGTAACCTTGACAATGTAGCTACCAAGATAAAATATACAATTGAAAAATATCCACAACAAGAGTTTAGCTGCTAAAACACTATATCGCTATGCCAATATCGCGAAAATGCTATTATTACCATCATGATAATATACCGCCAGAAAAGAAATATATATACCCACTACTCGACAATATAGCTATTCTCACAATATTGCCAACATGAAAAGACAGTCACCTCCTTGTCATATAACAAAAATGACAAATAGCCATCATGGCGATATAGTGATTTAACAATACAGCCACTATGGTAATATAGGTACCATAACAATGTGATCCTATCGACAATTTAGCCAACATGACTATATAGTCAAGTTGACAATACAACCACCGTGACAATACAGATAACATGACACTACCGTCTCTAAGACTATATTGCCGTCAATTTAACAAATTATATGACTATATAAATACTATGGCAACATAGTCACCATGACAATATACTCAGAAATGCAATATAATCGCCATGATAAAATTATCCTACCATGCAAATATAGCCTCCTACCATTTTGGTTTCCATTGCAATGTGGAAACAATAAAAAAAGATTTACCATGACAGTACTGAAACCATAACAGTATAGCTTATCATGGCAATGTACTCAGCTGATAATTTAATCAAAATGAAAATTTCTCTTCTATAATGGTATATCCTCAAGGGCAATATCAACACCATTAAAAAAGCTCCTACGAAAATACAGCCATTATGACATTATAAAAACCATCATAAAAAAGTCACCATGACAATATAGTTATCTTGGCAATATAGCCACTGTGACATTATAGTCATAATGATAATATAGTCGCTATGACAATATTGTCACCATAAAATTATAATTATCATGATGATATTTCGCTTATGACAAAGTATGCAAGAGTTAAATAATGGCAATATATCAGCTATAAAAAGATCACCTTGCCAGTATAGTTAAGGTGATGATATATACAGTAAAGCAATGTAACTAGAATGAAAAGATAGCCAAAATGACTGTATGGTCATAAGGACAATACTGCCACTATGAAAATATGTTCCCAATGACACTATAGCTACACTGACAACAAAGCCATATTCACAAAGGAGCAACATTGAATATACAGCAAACGAGAATATAGCCAACATGATAATAATGTCACAATAAAAATCATCACCATGTCATTAGTCACCTTGATAATAAACTTACAATGACTATATAAATATCATGAAAATATAGCGTCTATGTCAACATGTCTGCCATGATAATCTAGCCATTATGATAATATAGTCATGACGGCAATCTATTCACTATAACAATATAGCCACAGTGATCATATAACTGATGTGACAATACAGTCAAAGAAGAAAAAAAGAAATATACAAATCATATTGACTATGGCAGTATAACTACATGACAATAAAGATACTGTTACAAATAGTCGCTTTTGAATCATAGCAAACATATAGCCGGCAGGACAGCATAGTCTCTATGACAAAATAGCGACCAAGAGAGGATATATCATTATAATATAGACACCTTGACAGTATAGACCATTAAGCAATGTAACAATCATGAAACTGTACCTGCAAAAACATTATAGATGTCATGAAATTTTAGTCAACATCACAAAATCATCATAATGAAATATCATCGGCATTAGAATATAGTTACCATAGTCATAGACCAATCATGATCATATAATCAGCAGGTTGACATAAACAATATCACAGTATAAAAACCATGACAGTATAAGTGACATGATGATATGATATCCATACACTTACAATTACAATATAAAAGAAGCCGCCATGAATATATTGTTATAATAATCATATAATCACAACAATATTGCAAGTAGTGACAAATATATCCTCAACGACAAAATAATCATAGCAATATAGCCATCAACTTGTTACAGCTACTAAGATAATATAGCGAGCATTGTATTGAGAATTACAATACAGCCACCGTGCCAATGTCGTCACCATGACAATATAGCTACCATGAAAATATAGTAACGTTAATAATGTAGCTGTCATGGCAAAATATTCAAGATAGAAAATACCCAAAAGATAGCCACAACAAGAGTTTAGCTGCTAAGAAGATATATCACCATGCCAATATCTCTAAAATGTTAGTATAGCCATCATGGCAATATATCAACAGAAAAAAATACTCATAACAACGATACAGTTAACTTGACAATATACTACTCTGACGAATATAGGTAACATTAAAAGACAGCCAGCTCCTTGAAATATAAAAGAAAAAAAATGACAAATAGCCATCATGGCAATATGGTAACTAAACAATATAGCCATCATGGCAATATGGTAACCAAACAATATAGCTATCATGGCAATATTTACCATAGCAATGTATTCTTAGTGGCAATATAGTCACCATGTCCTTTTAGTCACGAAGACAATACAACTACCATGACAGTACAGAATACATCAAAATACAGTCTCTCAAACAATATTGCCACTAATTAAAGAAGTTAAATGACAATATAGATATTATGGCAACACAATCACGATGACAATATACTCAGAAATATTATATAATCGTCATAATAAAATGATCCTACCATGAAAATATAGTCATTCTGTCACTACGACTTCCATTACAATATAGCCAGAATAACAAAACATTCACCACGACAGTACTGAAACCATAGCAATATAGCATATCATGACAATGTAGTCACTTGATCATTTGATGAAAAATAGAAAATTCGCTTCTATTATGGTATAACCTCAGGGACAAAATTTTATACACCATTAAAAGGCTACCACGAAAAAACAGTCACTGTAACATAAATATCATGATAAAATAGTGACCATGACAATATAGCCAATCTGAGATTATAGTCATTATGGCAATATAGTCGATATCAAAATATTTTCACCTCATTAATAAAGTTATCAAAATGATATATCGCTTGTGACAAAATATGCATAGTTAGAAAATGACAGTATAGCACCTATAAAAAAGATCACCTTGCCACTATAGTCAAGGTGACAATATATACATCATAGTAACGTAAAGAAAAAGAGATGATAACAAGAACGACGGTATGTTCATAATGACAATACTGCAACTATGAAAATATGTTCCCCACGATTTTCCATCTTCACTGACAATAAAGCCATCTTCACAAAAAGAGTACTATTGAAAAAATAGCAAACGACTATACAGCCATCAAGACAGTACAGCCACCATGACACCAATCTCTCGATATAAATCAATCGCCAGGACATTAGCGTCACCTTGATAATGAATATACAATGATTCCATAAACATCATGAAAATATAGCGTCCATATAAATATATTTGTCGTGAAAATATAGCCTCCATATGAATATCTTTAAAGTGACAGTTTCGCCATTCTGATGATATAGTCAAGACGCTAATATATTCACCATAACAATAAAGCCATCATGATCACATAAATGATGACAATATAGTCAACGCAACAATAAACGCATTTATAAATCATATCCACTCTGCGAACACAGTCACATGAAAATATAGATACTGTGACAAAATAGTCATTTTTGGATCATAGCAAACATATAGCGTCCAAGAGAATATAGTCTCTATGACAAAATAGCGAAGACGACAGGATCTATTATCACAATACAGTCACCTTGACAGTATAGCCAATAAAAAAGTGGAACAACCATGAAAATGTACCTACCATAACAATATACCTTACATGAAAATATAGTTACTATGTCAAATTTATTACAATGAAATACAAACGATATCACATTTTGCTTTCGATAATCTTAAACCAATAATGATCATATAAGATAAAACCTTCAAAACAAAGCGAGGGTAGCGACAACGCAGGGAGGAATAGCTACAACCTAGCTCTGAAAGACGACAGCAGCTCCGTACACGTCGGTAGCTGGTGCGCGACTGTCATCAGGTGACTACATTGTCATGATATGCTATATTGTCATGGTTTCAGTACTGTCGTAGCGAATGTATTATTATGTTAGCTATATTGCAGTGGCAGGGTGGCTAAATTTTCATGGTTGGATAATTTTGTTATCGCGGTTATATTGCGTTTGTGATAATACTGTCATGGTGACTGTGTTCCAGTAATATCTATATTATCATTTAATTTGTTGAAGCGATTGCAATATTGTCGTAGAGACTCTAATGTCATGTTGCCTGTATTGTCATGATGGCGGCATGTCATCTTGACTATATAGTCATGTTGGTTATATTCTAGTTATGATTACATGGTTATGGTAACTATATTGCCATGGTGACTATATTGATAGGTGACTACATTGTCATGATTGCTATTTTTCATTTTTGTTATACTGTAAGGAGGTGACTGGCTTTTCATATTGAATATATTATCAGGGTAGCTATATTGTCAAGTTAGCAATATCATTGTGGTGCTTATTTTCTTTTTCTGGTGGTATATTGCCATGATGCCTAGACTAACATTTTGGCGATATTGGCATGGTGATATAGTGTCTTAGCAAATAAACTGTTATTGTGTATATGTTCCATGGGATTTCATTATCATAGTAGCTACATTGTCAATGTTACTATATTTTCATGGTAGCTCCATTTTCATGGTAACGATATTTCCATTGTGGCTGTATTGTTATTTTCAATATAATGCCATCCTAGCTACATTATCTTGGTCGCTATGTTTACTTGCTGGCTATATTGCTATTGTTAATTTTGTCGTTGGGGATATATTTTGTCATTAACTATAATTTTGTTTTAATCATATAATCATGATAACAATATTTTCATGGCGGCTTATTTGGTAATGTGAGTGCAAGTGTATGGATATCATATTATCATGTCTCTATATTGTCATGGATTTTATACTGTGATGGTGTTTATGTCAGCCTCCTAATGATATTATCATGATTGATATATGATTATGGTAGCTAAATTGTAATGGCGATTATATTTCAGTGTGACAATTTTGTCATGTTGCCTGCATTTTTATGGTAGCTATATTGTTATGGCAGGTACATTTTCATTGTTGTTTCATTGTTTTATCGGCTATACTGTCAAGGTGACTATATCTTAATTAAAAATCTTGTCTTCGCCGCTATTTTGTCATGGACACTTTATTGTCCTTGAGCCTACATGTTTGCTATGATCCGAAAGAGACTATTTTGTCACAGCATCAATATTTTCAGGTGCTTGTATTGCCATAATGAATATAATTTGAAGGCTTCCTTATTGTTGCGTTGACTATATTGTCATATCACTTATATGATCATGTCTATATTCTTATAATGAATATATTGCCGTCTTGACTATATTATCACATTAGCTAAATTGTCATGGTAAGTATGTTGACATGGAGCCTTATTTTCATGATATTTATATAGATATTGAATTATGTCGTGACATTATTGTCATAGTGGCTGTACTTTCATGGTGGCTATATAGTCGTTTGCTGTATTTTCACTGTTATTCTTTTGTGAAGATTACTTTATTGTCATTGTAGCTATAGTGTCATGGGGGATATATTTTCATAGCAGCAGTATTGTCATTTTGAACATACCGTCATTTTGGCTATCTATTCATTTTAGTTATGGTAACTATATTGCCATCATGGCTTTTTGCCAGAGTAGCTATATTGTTAAGTTAGCTATATTATTGTGGTGGGTATATTTTTTTTTTTTTGGTATATTGCCATGATGGCTATACTAGAATTTTGGCAAAATTAGCATGGTGATATAGTGTTCGCAGCCCAACTGTTGTTTTGGACATTTTTTCATGGGAATACATTATCATGGTACCTACATTGTCAAGATCACTATATTTCATACAAGCTACATTGTAAAGATGACGATATTGACATGGCGGGTGTATTGTTATGTTCAATATAACGCCATCCTGGCTACATTATCTTGGTTGCTATATCAACTTGATGGCTATATTGCTACGGTTAATTTCATCGTTGGGGATGTATTTTGTCTTTACCTACAATTTGGTTGTGATTATATGATCATGATTATATTTCTATGACGGCTTGTTTGGCATCTTGAGTGTATCTGTCTGGATATCATATCATCATGTAACTTAGTATGTCATGCTTTTAAACGGTGATGGTGCTATGTGTAAAATGCTGACTACATTATCATCATTAATGTGATTATTGTAATTATATAGCAATGTCAATATCTTTTTTGATCATTTTGGTATGTTGACTTCATTTTGATAGTAGTTATATTGGTATGGTTCTGACTTGTTTTATAGGCTATACTGTCAAGGCGGTTGTATAGTATTGATAAATTCTGTTTTGGACGCTATTGTCTCCTGGACACTATATACTTTAGAGGCTATATGTTTCCTGTGATCCGAAACTACTATTTTGTCACGGTATCTATATTGTCAGGTGGCTATATTGACGTTGTGAACAAATTCTGAATGTTTCTTTAATGTTGCGTTGACTATATTGTTATTTCAGTTATGTGGCCATGGTGGCTTTGTTGTAATAGTGAATATATTGTAGTTGTGACTATAGTATCATAATGGCTAAATTGTCAAGGGAAATGTGTTGATATGGATGCTATATTCTCATGATACTTTTATGGTAATTGTAAAATTTTTTCAAGTTTACTCTAATATCACAATGATTGATTTATGTTGTAACATTATTGTTATGGTGGGTGTACAATCATGGTGGCTATATTGTCGTTTGATGCGTTTCAATGTTACCATTTAGTGAATATGGCTTTAATGTCAGTGTAGCTATACTTTCATTGGGAACAAATTTTCATAGTGACGCAATTGTCATTATGAAATAAAGTCATTTTGGCTATCTTCTAATTTGGGTTACATTGCTATGTTATATATATCGTCACCTTGGCTATATTGGGAAGGTGAATTTTTTTTATAGGTGGTATATTGTCATTTTTTAATTATGGATACTCTGTTATAAGCGATATATTATTATGATATCCATATCATTAAGGTGAAAATATTAGCATTGCGACTATATTGTCTTTATGACTGTAATCTTACGATAACAATATAGGTACCCTGATATATAGGCAACATGAAAAGACAATCACCCCTTGTAATATAACAAAAAATAACAAATAGCCATCATGTCAATATGTTCATTTAACAATATAGCCACCATGGCAATATAGTTACAATATTAATATAATCTTAATGTAAATATAACTACCTTGACCATATAGACACGGTGACAATACTGCCAATAAGACAATACAGGAACCATGACATTACATTATGACAATATAGCCACTAATTCAACAAATCAAATGACAGTATAAATATTATGGTAACAGTCACCATGACAATATACACACAAGTGGAATATGATCGACATAACAAAACGATTATATCATGAGAATATAGCCACTCGGCCAATATGGCTTCCACTGGAATATAGCCAACATAATAGTACATATACAATGATATTCCTGAAACCACAACAATATAGCATATCACGACAATGTAGTCCCCTAATGATTTAATCAAAATGAGAATCTCGTTTTATAATGATATATCCTCAAGGGCAAACCCAACACAAATATAAAAGCTACCGTGAAAATAGAGTCACCATGAGATTATAACCATCAAGATGAAATAGACACCATGACAATAAAGTTACTTTGGTAAGATATCCAACAGGATATCATTGTCATAATAACAATATAGTCCAAATGACAATATATAGTTACCGAAATGTTATAGTTGTCATGATAATGTATCACTTACGATAAAAAATGCATGATTAAAAAATGAAAATATAGCAACAGTAAAAAAAAGATCACGTTGCTAATATAGCCAAGGTGATGATATAACTATGATAGAAAAGTGACCAAAATAAGATGGCCAAAATAACAGTATGTTCATAATGACAATAATTCCACCATGAATATATATTCTCCATGACACTATAGGTACACTGACAGTAAAGCTATCTTCACAAAAGCGTAAAATTAAAATACAGGAAACTACAATATAGCCCCCATGACAATACAGCCATCTTGACAATAATATCACGATATAACTCATTCACCAGGACAATAGAGTCACCTTGACAGTAATCTTACAATGACTTTATATTTATCATGAAAATATAGCCGCCATGTCAAGATATTTGCTATGCCAATATAGCCATTATGAAAATATAGTCACGACGACAATCTATTCACTATGACAATAAAGCTACCATGATCATATAACTGATATGACAATATAATCAAAGCAAAAATATAGAAACATTCAACTTATATTCACAATGGCAATATAACCACCTGACAATATAGATACTGTTAATAGATAGTCGTTTTCGGATCATAGGAAAAATATAGACTCCAGGACAATATAGTCTCTGTGAAAAAACAGTGACCCAGACAGGATTTATCATCATGATATGGTCATAACATTATAGCTGTCATGGAATTGTAGTAAACATGACAAAATTATCACAATGAAATAAAACTACATTACAATATAGTTACCATTATCATACACCAATCATGATTATATAATCAGCAGGTTGACATAAACAAGATCATAGTGTAAAAACCATGACAATTTCAGTGACATGATGAGATGATATCCATTCACTTACACTTACAATACCAAATAGGTTTTCATGAAAATATTATCATCATCATATAATCACAGCAGTATTGTCACTAATTACAAAATATATCCCGAAAGAAAAAATGAACCATAACAATACAGCCATCAAGTTCATATAGCGACCAAGATAATGTAGCCAGGACGGCATTATATTGAAAGTAAGAATAAAACCACAATGCCAATGTCTTCACCATGACAATGTAGCTACCATGAAAATATAGTAACCTTGACTATGTAGCTACTATGATAAAATATACAATTAAAAATTATCCAGAACAAGAGTTTAGCTGCTAAAACACTATATCGCTATGCCAATATCGCCAAAATGTTATTATTGCCATCATGATAATATACCGCCAGAAAAGAAATATATATACCCACTACATAACAAAAATGAGAAATAGCGATCATGGTGATATAGTGATTTAACAATACAGCCACTATGGTAAAATAGTTACCATAACAATGTGATCTTAACGACAATGTAGCCTACATGACTATATAGTCACATTGACAATAGAACCACCGTAACAATACAGATAACATGACAGTACCGTCTCTAAGACAATATTGATATCAATTTCACAAATTATATGACAATATAGATATTATGGCAACATAGTCACCATGACAATATACTCAGAAATGCAATATAATCGCCATGACAGAATTATCCTACCTGAAAATATAGCCACCTACCATTTTGGTTTCCATTGCAATATAGAAACAGTAGTAAAAGATTTACCATGACAGTACTGAAAACATAACAGTATAGCATATCATGGCAATGTAGTCACAAAATAATTTAATCAAAATGACAATTTCTCTTCTATAATGGTATATCCTCAAGGGCAATATCAACACCATTAAAAAAGCTTCTACGAAAATACAGTCATTATGACATCATAAAAATCATGATAAAAAAAGTCACCATGACAATATAGTTATCTTGGCAATATAGCCACTGTGACAATATAGTCATAATGATAATAAAGTCGCTATGACAATATTGTCACCATAAAAATATAATTATCATGATAATATTTCGCTTATGACAAAGTATGCAAGACTTAAATAATGACAATATATCACCTATAAAAAGATCACCTTGACAATATAGCTAAGGTGACGATATATACATTATAGTAATATAACTAAAATGAAAAGATAGCCAAAATGACGGTATGGTCATAATGACAATACTGCCACTATGAAAATATGTTCCCCATGACACTACTATAGCTACACTGACAACAAAGCCATATTCACAAAAGAGCAACATTGAAAATACAGCAAACGAGAATATAGCCACCATCATAGTTCAGCCACCATGACAATAATGTCACGATACAGATCATCACCTTGTCATTAGTCACCTTGATAATAAACTTACGATGACTATATAAATATCATGAAAATATAGCCTCCATGTCAACATGTCTGCCATTATAATCTGGCCATTATGATAATATACTTACGATGGCAATTTATTCACTATAACAATATAGCCACAGTGATCATATAACTGATGTTACAATACAGTCAAGGAAGCAAAAAAGAAATATACAAATCATATTCACTATGGCAGTATAACTAACTGACAATATAGATATTGCCATAATGAATATAAATTGAAAGCTTCCTTATTGTTGCGTTGACTGTATTGTCATATCACTTATATGATTATGGATATATTGTTATAGTGAATATACTGACGTCTTGACTATATTATCATATTGGCTAAATTGTCAGGGTAAGTATGTTGACATGGAAGCCTTATCTTCATGATGTTTATATAGTCAGTGAATTATATCGTGACATTATTGTCATCGTGGCTGTACTTTCATTGTGGTTATATAGTCGTTTGCTGTATTTTCACTGTTACTCTTTTGTGAGGATTGCTTTATTGTCATTGTAGCTATAGTGTCATGGGGGATATATTTTCATAGCAGCAGTATTGTCATTATGATATACCGTCATTTTGGCTATCTACTCATTTTGTTTATATTGCGAAGATTTACATATCGTCACTTTGGCTATATTGTCAAGGTGATCTCTTTTATGCTTGCTATGTTGTCATTTTTTTTAGTCATGCATATTTTTTCATAAGCGATACATTATCGTGATAACTTTACTATTAAGGTGACAGTATATTGTCATTGTGACGATGTTGACAATATGACTATAATCTCTTAGTGGCTATATTACTAAGATAACTATACTGTCATAGTTACTATTTCATGATGATGGTTATAATGACAGTTTGACTGCATTTTCATTGTAACATATTTAATGGTGTTCATTTTGCCCTTGAAGATATATTACAAAATCAAAAATTTCCTTTTTTTTAGATTATCATGTGAATATATTGCCATGATATGCGATATTGTTATAGTTTCAGTACTGTCATGTTGAATGCATATTATGCTGGGTATATTACAATTAAATTCATAGTGGCAGAGTATCTATATTTTCTTGGTTGGATCAATTTGTTATGACGATTTTATTGTATCTGTGAGCATATTCTCATGGTTACTGTGTTGCCGTAATTTCCATATTGTCCTGAAAACTACATATCCTGAAATCTATATTGTCATATCAGTTATATGATCATGGTAGCTTTATTGTCATAGTGAATATCTTGTCGTCGTGACTATATTATCATAATGGCTAAATTGTCATAGGAAATATGTTGACATGAGGGCTATGTTTTCATGATATTCAAAAAGTCATTGAAAGATTACTATCAAGGTGACTCTAATAGCCTGGCGATTGATGTATATCGTGACATAATTGTCACGACCGCTGCGTTGTCATGGTGGCTATATTATCGTTTCCTGTATTTTCAATGTTAGTCTTTTGTGAAGATTGATTTATTGTCATTGTAGCTATAGTGTCATGGGGAATATATTTTCGTAGTAGCAATATTGTAATTATGAACATATCGTCATTTTGGCTATCTGCTCATTATGGTTACATTTCGTAGATTTACATATCGTCACCTTGGCTATATTGGCAAGGTGATCTCTTTATAGTTGCTATGTTGTCATTTTTTTATCATGCATATTTTTTCATGAGTGATACATTATCTTGATAACTATATCATTAAAGTGACAGTATATTGTCATGTTGACTATATTGTCATTATGATTACAATCTCTTAGTGGCTATATTGGCA
Organism: Panulirus ornatus; assembly: GCF_036320965.1. Lineage (NCBI taxonomy): Eukaryota > Metazoa > Arthropoda > Malacostraca > Decapoda > Palinuridae > Panulirus > Panulirus ornatus. Next base: position 11,608,494 of record NC_092278.1, read on the forward strand.
AGATAACTACATGTGACTACATTTTCATTGTAGCTTATTTAATGGTGTTGATTTACCCTTGGAGATATATCATTATAAAAACGGATATTTCATTTTGTTTAAATTATATACATTGTCATGATATGCTATATTGTTATAGTTTGAGTACTGTCATGGTGAATGTATATTATGTTGGCTACATTACAAATGGAAGCCATAGTGACAGGGTGGCTATATTTTCATGGTTTGATCATTTTGTTATTAGTATTTTATTGTATTTTGAATATATTGTCATGGTAACTGTGTTGCCATAATTTCTATATTGTCATTTGATTAATAGAATTGATGGCAATTTTGTCATAGAGACTATATCGTCATTTTGCCCGTATGGTCATCATGGTCGTCTCGTCATCCTGACTCTATGCTTATGATGGCTATACTGTCGTTAAGATTACATTCTTATGGTAACTATATTGCCATCATGGCTTTTTGTCAGAGTAGCTATATTATTAAGTTAGCTATCTTATTGTGGTGGGTATTTTTTTTTCCTTTTGGTATATTGCCATGATGGCTATACTAGAATTTTGGCAAGATTAGCATGGTGATATAGTGTTCGCAGCCCAACTGTTGTTTTGGACATTTTTTCTTGGGAATACATTATCATGGTAGATACATTGCCAAGGTTACTATATTTCATGCAAGCTACATTGTAAAGATGACGATATTGGCACGGCGGGTGTATTGTTATGTGCGATATAACGCCATCCTGGCTACATTATCTTGTTCGCTATATCAACTTGATGGCTATATTACTACAGTCAATTTCATCGTTGGGGATGTATTTTGTCTTTACCTACAATTTGGTTGTGATTATATGATCATGATAATATTTCTATGACGGCTTATTTGCCATCTTGAGTGTATCTGTCTGGATATCATATCATCATGTAACTTAGTCTGTCATGCTTTTAAACGGTGATGGTGCTTATGTGAAAATGCTGATTACATTATCATCATTAATGTATGATTATTGTAACTATATAGCAATGGCAATATCTTTTTTGATCATTTTGGTATTTTGACTTCATTCTGATAGTAGTTATATTGGTATGGCAGGTACATTTTCATGGTTCTGACATTGTTTTATGGGCTATACTGTCAAGGCGGCTGTATAGTATTGATAAATTCTGTTTTGGACGCTATTGTCTCCTGGACACTATATACTTTAGAGGCTATATGTTTCCTATGATCCGAAAGCGACTATTTTGTCACGGTATCTATATTGTCAGGTGGCTATATTGACGTTGTGAACATATTCTGAATGTTTCTCTAATGTTGCGTTGACTATATTGTATAACAGTTATATGGCCATGGTGGCTTTGATGTTATAGTGAATATATTGTAGTTGTGATTATACTATCATAATGGCTAAATTGTCATGGGAAATATGTTGATATGGATGCTATCTTTTCATGATACTTTTATGGTAATTGTAAAAAGTTTTTCAAGTTTACTCTAATATCACAGTGATTGATTTAAGTTGTAACATTATTGTTATGGTGGGTGTACAATCATGGTGGCTATATTATCGTTTGATGCGTTTTCAATGTTACTATTTAGTGAATATGGCTTTAATGTCAGTGTAGCTATACTTTCATTGGGAACAAATTTTCATAGTGACGCAATTGTCATTATGAAATAAAGTCATTTTGGCTATCTTCTAATTTGGGTTATATTGCTATGTTATATATATCGTCAACTTGGCTATATTGGGAAGGTGATTTCTTTTATAGGTGGTATATTGTCATTTTTTAATCGTGCATATTATGTTATAAGCGATATATTATCATGAAACCCATATCATTAAGGTGAAAATATTGGCATGGCGACTATATTGTCTTTATGACTGTAATCTTATGATAACAATTTAGGTACCCTGATATATAGGCAACATGAAAAGACAATCACCCCCTTGTAACATAACAAAAAATAACATATAGCCATCATGGCAATATATTCATTTAACAATATAGCCACGTTGGCAATATAGTTAACATATCAATTTAATCTTAATAGAAATATAACTACCATGACCATATAGACACGATGAAAATAAAACACCAAGACAATACTGGAACCATGACATTACATTATGACAATATAGCCACCAATTCAAGAAATCAAATGACAGTATAGATATTATGGCAACATTCACCATGACAATATACACACAAGTGGAATATAATCGACATAACAAAAAGATTATATTCTGAAAATATAGCCACTCTGCCACTATGGCTTCCATTGGAATATAGCCAACATAATAATACATATACAATGACATTCCTGAAACCATAACAATATAGCATATCACGACAATGTAGTCCCCTAATGATTTAATCAAAATGAGAATCTCGTTTTATAATGATACATCCTCAAGGGCAAACCCAACACCAATATAAAAGCTACCGAGAAAATGTAGTCACCATGACATTATAACCATCATAATGAAATTGACACCATGACAATAAAGTTACTTTGGCAAGATATCCAACATGATATCATTGTCATAGTAACAATATAGTCAAAATGCCAATATATAGTTACCGGAATGTTATTAGTAATCATGATTATGTATCACTTACGACAAAAAATGCATGATTGAAAAAATGAAAACATATCAACCGTAAAAAAACATCACGTTGCTAATATAGCCAAGGTGATGATATATATATGATAGAAATGTAACCAAAATAAGGGGATGGCCAAAATGACATTATGTTCATAATGACAATAATTCCACTACGAAAATATATTCTCCATGTCACTATAGTTACACTGACAGTAAAGCTATCTTCACAAAAGCGTAAAATTAAAATACAGCAAACTACAATATAGCCACCATGACAATACAGCCATCTTGACAATAATATCACGATATAACTCTATCACCCGGAAAATAAAGTCCCCTTGACAGTAATCTTACAATGACTTTATAAATATCATGAAAATATAGCCACCATGTCAAGATATTTTCTATGACAATTTAGCCATTATGAAAATATAGTCACGACGACAATCTATTGACTATGACAATAAAGCTACCATGATCATATAACTGACATGACAATATAATCAAAGCAAAAATATAGAAACATTCAACTTACATTCACAATGGCAATATAACAACCTGACAATATAGATACTGTTAATAGATATTCGTTTTCGGATCGTAGCAAAAATATAGACTGCAGGACAATATAGTCTTTTTGAAAAAACAGTGACTCAGACAGAATTTATCATCATGATATGGTCATAGCATTATAGCTGTCATGGAATTGTAGTCAACATGACAAAATTATCACAATGAAATAAAACGACATTACAATATAGTTACCATAATCATACAGCAAATATGATTATATAATATACAGGTTGACATAAACAGTATCATCGTGTAAAAACCATGACAATTTAAGTGACATGATAAGATGATATCCATTCACTTACACTTACAATACCACATAAGTTTTCATGAAAATATTATCATGATCATATAATCACAACAGTATTGTCACTAATTACAAAATATATCCCGAAAGACAAAATTAACCATAACAATATAGCCATCAAGTTCATATAGCGACCAAGATAATGTAGCCAGGACGGCATTATTTTCAAAGTAAGAATACAACCACCATGCCAATGTCTTCACTATGACAATGTAGCTACCATGAAAATATAGTAACATTGACTATGTAGCTACTATGATAAAATATACAATTGAAAATATCCAACAAGAGTTTAGCTGCTAAAACACTATATAGCTATGCCAATATCGCCAAAATGTTATTATTGCCATCATGATAATATACCGCCAGAAAAGAAATATATATAACCACTACTCGACAATATAGCTATTCTGACAATATTGCCAACATGAAAAGACAGGCACCTCCTTGTTATATATCAAAAATGACAAATAGCCATCATGGCGATATAGTGATTTAAGAATACAGCTACTATGGTAATATAGTTACCATAACAATCTGATCTTAACGACAATATAGCCAACATGACTATATAGTCACGTTGACAATATAACCACCGTGACAATACAGATAACATGACAGTACCGTCTCTAAGACAATATTGCCATCAATTTCACAAATCATATGACAATATAGATATCATGGCAACATAGTCACCATGACAGTATACTCAGAAATGCAATATAATCGCCATGATAGAATTATCCTACCATGAAAATATAGCCACCTACCATTTTGGTTTCCATTGCAATGTAGAAACAGTAATAAAAGATTTACCATGACAGTACTGAAACCATAACAGTATAGCATATTATGGCAATGTAGTCAGCTGATACTTTAATCAAAATGACAATATCTCTTCTATAATGGTATATCCTCAAGGGCAATATCAACACCATTCAAAAAGTTTCTATGAAAATACAGTCATTATGACATTATTAAAATCATGATAAAAAAGTCACCATGACAATATAGTTATCTTGGCAATATAGCCACTCTGACGATATAGTCATAATGATAATATAGTCGCTATGACAATATTGTCACCATAAAAATATAATTATCATGATAATTTTTCGCTTATGACAAAGTATGCAAAGTTAAATAATGACAATATATCACCCATAAAAAGATCACATTGACAATATAGCTAAGGTGACGATATATACATTATAGAATTGTAAATAAAAACAAAAGATAGCCAAAATGACGGTATGGTCATAAAGACAATACTGCCACTATGAAAATATGTTCCCGTGACACTATAGCTACACTGACAACAAAGCCATATTCACAAAAGAGCAACATTGAAAATACAGCAAACGAGAATAATAGCCACCATCATAGTTCAGCCACCATGATAATAATGTCACGACACAAATCATCACCATGTCATTAGTCGCCTTGATAATAAACTTACAATGACTATATAAATATCATGAAATTATAGCCTCTATGTCAACATGTCTGCCATGATAATCTGGCAATTATGATAATATAGTCACGACGGCAATTTATTCACTTTAACAATATAGCCATAGTGATCATATAACTGATGTGACAATACAGTCAGAGAAGCAAAAAAGAAATATACAAATCATATTCACTATGGCAGTATAACTACATGACAATATAGATACTGTGACAAACAGTCGCTTTTGAATCATAGCAAACATATAGCCTTCAGGACAACATAGTCTCTATGACAAAATAGCGACCAAGACAGGATATATCATTATAATATAGACACCTTGACCGTATAGACCATAAAACAATGTAACAATCATAAAATTGCACCTGCCAAAACATTATAGATGTCATGAAATTTTAGTCAACATGACAAAATTATCATAATGAAATATCATCGGCATTACAATATAGTTACCATAATCATAGACCAATCATGATTATATAATCAGCAGGTTGACAAACAATATCACAGTATAAAAACAATGACAGTATAAGTGACATGATGATATGATATCCATACACTTACACTTATAATACCAAAGAAGCCGCCATGAATATATTGTTATCATGATCATGTAATCACAACAATATTGTAGGTAGTGACAAATATATCCCCAACGAAAAAATTGATCATAACAATATAGCCATCAACTTGTTACAGCGACCAAGATAATGTAGCGAGCATTGTATTGAGAATTACATTACAGCCACCGTGCCAATGTCGTCACCATGACAATATAGCTACCATGAAAATATAGTAACGTTGATAATGTAGCTGCCATGGCAAAATATTTAAGATAGAAAATACTCAAAAGATATCCACAACAAGAGTTTAGCTGCTAAGACGATATATCACCATGCCAATATCTCTAAAATGTTAGTATAGCCATCATGGCAATATACCAACAGAAAAAATACTCATCACAACGATATAGCTAACTTGACAATTTACTACTCTGACAATATAGGTAACATTAAAAGACAGCCACCTCCTTGAAATATAAAAGAAAACAAAATGACAAATAGCCATCATGGCAATATGGTAACTAAACAATATAGCCATCATGGCAATATGGTAACCAAACAATATAGCCATCATGGCAATATGATTACCATAGCAATGTATTCTTAATGGCAATATAGTCATCATGTCCTTATAGTCAAGATGACAATACAACTACTTGACAATACAGAAAACATCAAAATACAGTCTCTAAGACAATATTGCCATTAATTCAACAACTTAAATGACAATATAGATATTATGGCAACACAATCACGATGATAGTATACTCAGAAATGTTATATAATCGTCATAATAAAATGATCCTACCATGAAAATATAGTCACCCTGCCACTATGGCTTCCATTACAATATAGCCACAATAACAAAACATTCACCACGAAAGTACTGAAACCATAACAATATAGCATATCATGACAATGTAGTTACCTGATCGTTTAATAAAAAATAAAAATTTCGCTTCTATTATGGTATAACCTCAGGAACAAAATTTTATATACCATTAAAAAGCTGCCATGAAAATACAGTCACTATGACATAAATATCATGATAAAATAGTGACCATGGCAATATAGCTACTCCGAGATTATAGTCATTATGACAATATAGTTGCTATTAAAATACTGTCTCCTTAATAGCAAAGTTATCAAAATGATATATTGCTTGTGACAAAATATGCATGATTAGAAAATGACAGTATATCACCTATAAAAAAAATCACCATGCCACTATAGTTAAGGTGACGATATATACATCATAGCAACGTAAAGAAAAAGAAATGATAACCAGAACGACGGTATGTTCATAATGACAATGCTGCAACTATGAAAATATATTCCCACGACTCTCCAGCTTCACTGACAATAAAGCCATCTCACAAAAATAGTACTATTGAAAAAATAGCAAACGACTATACAGCCATCAAGACAGTACAGCCACCATGACAATAATATCTCGATATAAATCAATCGCCAGGACATTAGCATCACCTTGATAACGAATATACAATGAGTACATGAACATCATGAGAATATAGCGTCAATATAAATATATTTGTCGTGAAAATATAGCCTCCATATTAATATCTTTAAAGTGACAGTTTCGCCATTCTGATAATGAAGTCAAGACGCTAATATATTCACCATAACAATAAAGCCACCATGATCACATAAATGATATGACAATATAGTCAACGCAACAAAAAACGCATTTATAAATTATATCCACTCTGAGAATATAGATAGCCACATGAAAATATAGATACTGTGACAAAATAGTCATTTTTGGATCATAGCAAACATATAGCGTCAGAGAGAATATAGTCTCTATGACAAAATAGCGAAGAAGACAGGATCTATCATCACAATACAGCCACCTTGACAGTATAGCCAATAAAACAGTGGAACAACCATATAAATGTACCGACCAAAACAATATAGCTTACATGAAAATATAGAACTATGACAAATTCATTACAATGAAATACAAACGATATCACATCATGCTTTCGATAATCATACACCAATCGTGATCATATAAGATAAAACCTTCAAAAGAAAGCAAGGGTAGCGACAACGCAGGGAGGAATAGCTACAACCTAGCTCTAAAAGACGACAGCAGCTCCGTACACGTCGGGAGCTGGTGCGCGACTGTCATCAGGTGACTACATTGTCATGATATGCTATATTGTCATGGTTTCAGTACTGTCGCAGTGAATGTATTATTATGTTAGCAATATTACAATGGCAGGGTGGCTAAATTTTCATGGTAGGATAATTTTGTTATCGCGGTTATATTGCATTTGTGATAATACTGTCATGGTGACTGTGTTCCGGGAATATCTTTATTATCATTTGATTTGTTGAAGCGATTGCAATATTGTCGCAGAGACTCTAATGTCATGTTGCCTGTATTGTCATGATGGTTGCATGTCATCTTGACTATATAGTCATGTTGGTTATATTCCAGTTATGATTACATGGTTTTCGTAACTATATTGCCATGGTGACTATATTGATAGGTGACTACACTACATTGCCATGATAGCTATTTTTCATTTTTGTTATACTGTAAGGAGGTGACTATCTTTTCATATTGAATATATTATCAGGGTAGCTATATTGTTAAGTTAGCTATGTCATTGTGGTGCTTATTTTCTTTTTCTGGTGGTATATTGCCATGATGCCTAGACTAACATTATGGCGATATTGGCATGGTGATAAACTGTCTTAGCAAATAAACTGTTATTGTGGATATGTTCCATGGGATTTTATTATCATAGTAGCTACATTGTCAATGTTACTATATTTTCATGGTAGCTCCATTGTCATGGTGACGATATTGCCATTGTGGCTGTATTGTTACTTACTGGCTATATTGCTATGGTTAATTTTGTCGTTGGTGATATATTTTGTCATTAACTACAATTTTGTTTTAATCATATGATCATGATAACAATATTTTCATGGCGGCTTATTTGGTAATGTGAGTGCAAGTGCATGGATATCATATCATCATGTCACTATATTGTCATGGTTTTTATACTGTGATGGTGTTTATCTCATCCTCCTGATGATATTATCATGACTGATATATGATTATGGTAACTAAATTGTAATGGCGATAATATTTCATTGTGACAATTTTGTCATGTTGCCTGCATTTTCATGGTAGCTATATTGTTATGGCAGGAACATTTTCATTGTTGTTTCATTGTTTTATCGGCTATACTGTCAAGGTGACTATATCTTAATTAAAAATCTTGTCTTGTCGCTATTTTGTCATGGACACTATAATATCCTGGAGCCTATATGTTTGCTATGATCCGAAAGAGACAAATTTGTCACAGCATCAATATTGTCAGGTGCTTATATTGCCATAATGAATATAATTTGAAGGCTTCCTTCTTGTTGCGTTGACTGAATTGTCATATCACTTATATAATCATGGCTATATTGTTATAGTGAATATATTGTCGTCTTGACTATATTATCATGGCTAAACTGTCATAGTAGGTATGTTGACATGGAAGCCTTATTTTCATGATGTTTATATAGTCAGTGAATTATATCGTGACATTATTGTCATAGTGGCTGTACTTTCATGGTGGCTATATAGTCGTTTGCAGTATTTTCACTGTTACCCTTTTGTGAAGATTGCTTTATTGTCATTGTAGCTATAGTGTCATGGGGGATATATTTTCATAGCAGCAGTATTGTCATTATGAACATACCGTCATTTTGGTTATCTACTCAATTTGGTTATATTGCGAAGATTTACATATCGTCACGTTGGCTGTATTGTCAAGGTGATCTCTTTTATAGTTGTTATGTTGTCATTTTTTTTAGTCTTGCATATTTTTTCATAAGCGATACATTATCGTGATAACTTTACTATTGAGGTGACAGTATATTGTCATTGTGACAATGTTGACAATATGACTATAATCTCTTAGTGGCTATATTGCTAAGATAACTATACTGTCATTGTTACTATTTCATGATGATGGTTATAAAGACAGTTTGACTGCATTTTCATTGAAGCATATTTAATGGTGTTGATTTTGCCCTACAAGATAATTATAAAAACGAAAATTTCCTTTTTTTTTTCCTTTCCTTTTCCTTTTTAAATTATCATGTGAATATATTGCCATGATATGCGATATTGTTATAGTGTAAGTACTGTCATGTTGAATGTATATTATGTTGGTTACATTACAGTTAAAGTCATAGTGGCAGGGTAACTATATTTTCATGGTTGGATCATTTTGTTATGACGATTTTATTGTATTTGTGAGTATATTCTCATGGTTACTGTGTTGCCGTAATTTCTATATTGTCCTGGACACTACATATCCTGAAATCTATATTGTCATATCAGTTATATCATCATGGTAGCTTTATTGTCATAGTGAATATCTTGTCGTCGTGACTATATCATCGTAATGGCTAAATTGTCATAGGAAATATGTTGACATGAGGGCTATATTTTCATGATATTCATAAAGTTATTGAAAGATTACTATCAAGGTGACTCTAATAGCCTGGCGATTGATGTATATCGTGACATTATTGTCACGATAGCTACATTGTCATGATGGCTATATTGTCGTTTCCTGTATTTTCAATGTTACTCTTTTGTAAAGATTGCTTTATTTTCATTGTAGCTATAGTGTCATGGGGAATATATATTCGTAGTAGCAGTATTGTCATTATGAACATATCGTGATTTTGGCTATCTGCTCATTTTGGTTACATTGCGAAGATTTACATATCGTTACCTTGGCTATATTGGCAGGATGATCTCTTTATAGTTGCTATATTGTCATTTTTTTTAATCATGTATATTTTTAAATGAGTGATACATTATCTTGATAACTATATCATTAAAGTGACAGTATATTGTCATGGTGACTATATTGTCATTATGACTACAGTCTCTTAGTGGCTATATTGCTAAGATAACTACATGTGACTACATTTTTATTTTAGCTTATCTAATGGTGTTGATTTACCCTTAGAGATATATCTTTATAAAAAGGATATTTCATTTTGTTTAAATTATGAGGTGAATACATTGGCATGATGTACTATATTGTTATAGTTTTAGTACTGTCATGGTGAATGTATATTATGTTGGCTACATTACAATGGAAGCCATAGTGGCAGGGTGGCTATATTTTCATGGTTTGATCATTTTGTTATTAGTATTTTATTGTATTTTTGAATATATTGTCATGGTGACTGTTTTGCCATAATTTCTATATTGTTATGTGATTTATTAAATTGATGGCAATATTGTCATAGAGACTGTATTGTCATGTTGCCTGTTTGGTCATCGTGGTTGTCTTGTCATCGTGAGTCTATGGTCATGATTGCTATACTGTCGTTAAGATTACATTCTTATGGTAACTATATTGCCATCATGGCTTTTTGTCAGAGTAGCTATATTGTTAAGTTAGCTATATTATTGTGGTGGGTATTTTTTTTCCTTTTGGTATATTGCCATGATGGCTATACTAGAATTTTGGCAAGATTAGCATGGTGATATAGTGTTCGCAGCCCAACTGTTGTTTTGGACATTTTTTCATGGGAATACATTATCATGGTACCTATAATGTCAAGATTACTATATTTCATGCAAGCTACATTGTAAAGATGACGATATTGGCATGGCGGGTGTATTGTTATGTTCAATATAACGCCATCCTGGCTACATTATCTTGGTCGCTATATCAACTTGATGGCTATATTGCTACGGTCAATTTTATCGTTGGGGATGTATTTTGTCTTTACCTACAATTTGGTTGTGATTATATGATCATGATAATATTTCTATGAAGGCTTATTTGGCATCTTGAGTGTATCTGTCTGGATATCATATCATCATGTAACTTAGTCTGTCATGCTTTTAAACTGTGATGGTGCTTATGTGAAAATGCTGATTACATTATCATCATTAATGTATGATTATTGTAACTATATAGCAATGGCAATATCTTTTTTGATCATTTTCGTATGTTGACTTCATTTTGATAGTAGTTATATTGTTATGGCAGGTACATTTTCATGGTTCTGACATTGTTTTATGGGCTATACTGTCAAGGCGGCTGTATAGTATTGATAAATTCTGTTTTGGACGCTATTGTCTCCTGGACACTATATACTTTAGAGGCTATATGTTTCCTATGATCCGAAAGCGACTATTTTGTCACGGTATCTATATTGTCAGGTGGCTATGTTGACGTTGTGAACATATTCTGAATGTTTCTTTAATGTTGCGTTGACTATATTGTTATATCAGTTATATGGCCAGTGGTGGCTTTGTTGTTATAGTGAATATATTGTAGTTGTGACTATACTATCATAATGGCTAAATTGTCATTGGAAATATGTTGATATGGATGCTATATTCTCATGATACTTTTATGGTAATTGTAAAAAAATTTTCAAGTTTACTCTAATCACAGTGATTGATTTATGTTGTAACATTATTGTTATGGTGGCTGTACAATCATGGTGGCTATATTGTCGTTTGATGCGTTTTCAATGTTACTATTTAGTGAATATGGCTTTAATGTCAGTGTAGCTATACTTTCATTGGGAACAAATTCTCATAGTGACGCAATTGTCATTATGAAATAAAGTCATTTTGGCTATCTTCTAATTTAGGTTACAATGCTATGTTATATATATCGTCACCTTGGCTATATTGGGAAGGTGATTTCTTTTATAGGTGGTATATTGTCATTTTTTAATCGTGCATAATCTGTTATAAGCTATATATAATCATGATACCCATATCATTAAGGTGAAAATATTGGCATGACGAGTATATTGTCTTTGTGACTGTAATCTAATGATAACAATATAGGTACCCTGATATATAGGCAACATGAAAAGACAATCACCCCCTTGTAATATAACAAAAAATAACAAATAGCCATCATGGCAATATATTCATTTAACAATATAGCCACCATGAAAATATAGTTATCATATCATTATAAGCTTAGTGGAAATATAACTACCATGATCATATAGACACGATGACAATACAACCACCAAGACAATAGAGGAACCATGACATTACATTATCATAACATAGCCACTAATTCAACAAATCAAATGACAGTATAAATATTATGGCAACAGTCACCATGACAATATACACACAAGTGGAATATAATCGACATAACAAAATGATTATATTATGATAATATAGCCACTCTGCAACAATGGCTTCCATTTGAATATAGCCAACATAATAATACATATACAATGACATTCTTGAAACCATAACAATATAGAATATCACGACAATGTAGTCCCCTAATGATTTAATCAAAATGAGAATCTCGTTATATAATGATAAATTCTCAAGGGCAAACCCAATTTCAATATAAAAGCTACCGTGAAAATGTAGTCACCATGACATTATAACCATCATGATGAAATAGACACCATGACAATAAAGTTACTTTGGCAAGATATCCAACATGATATCATTGTCATAAAAACAATATAGTCAAAATGCCAATATATAGTTACCGGAATGTTATAGTTATCATGATAATGTATCACTTACGGCGAAAAATGCATGGTTAAAGAAATGAAAATATAGCAACCGTAATAAAAGACCACGTTGCTAATATAGCCAAGGTGATTATATATATTATATATATATATATATATATATATATATATATATATATATATATATATATATAATAGAAATGTATCCAAAATAAGGGGATGGCCAAAATGACAGCATCTTCATAATGACAATAATTCCACTATGAAAATACATTCTCCATGACACTATAGGTACACTGACAGTAAAGCTATCTTAACAAAAGCGTAAAATCAAAATACAGCAAACTACACTATAGCCACCATGACAATAAAACCATCGTGACAATAATATCACGATATAACTCAATCACCAGGACAATAGAGTCACCTTCACAGTAATCTTACAATGACTTTATAAATATCATGAAAATACAGCCCCTATGTCAAGATATTTGCTATGACAATTTAGCCATTATGAAAATATAATCACGACGACAATCTACTCACTATGACAATAAAGCTACCATGATCATATAACTGATATGACAATATAATCAAAGCAAAAATATAGAAACATTCAACTTATATTCACAATGGCAATATAACCAACTGACAATACAGACACTGTTAATAGATAGTCGTTTTCGGATCATAGCAAAAATATAGACTCCAGGACAATATAGTCTCCGTGAAAAAACAGTGACTCAGACAGGATTTATCATCATGATATTGTCGTAACATTATAGCTCTCATTGAATTGTTGTCAACATGACAAAATTTTCACAAAAAATAAAACGACATTACAATATAGTTACCATAATCATACACCAATCATGATTATATAATCAGCAGGTTGACATAAACAAGATCATAGTGTAAAAACCATGTCAATTTAAGTGTCATGATGAAATGATATCCATTCACTTACACTTACAATACCACATAAGTTTTCATGAAAATATTACCATGATCACATAATCACAATAGTATTGTCACTAATTATAAAATATATCCCGAAAGACAAAATTAAATATAACAATATAGCGATCAAGTCGATATAGCGACCAAGATAATGTAGCCAGGACTGCATTATATTAAAAGTAAGAATACAACCACCATGCGAATGTCTTCACCAAGAAAATGTAGCTACCATGAAAATATAGTAACCTTGACTATGTAGCTACCATTATAAAATATACAATTTAAAAATATCCACAACAAGAGTTTAGCTGGTAAAACACTATATCGCTATGCCAATATCGCGAAAATATTATTATTGCCATCATCATAATATACTGCCAGAAAAGAAATATATATACCCACTACTCGACAATATAGCTATTCTCACAATATTGCCAACATAAAAAGACAGTCACCTCCTTGTTATATAACAAAAATGACAAATAGCCATCATGGCGATATAGTGATTTAACAATACAGCCACTATGGTAATAGAGTTACCATAACAATGTGATCTTAACGACAATGTAGCCAACATGACTATATAGTCACGTTGACAATACAACCACCGTGACAATACAGATAACATGACATTACCGTCTCTAAGACAATATTGCCATCAATTTCACAAATTATATGACAATATAGATATTATGGCAACATAGTCACCATGACAATATACTTAGAAATGCAATATAATCGCCATGATGAAATTATCCTACCATGAAAATATAGCCACCTACTATTTTGGTTTCCATTGCAATGTAGAAACAGTAATAAAAGATTTACCATGACAGTACTGAAACCATAACAGTATAGCATATCACGGCAATGTAGTGACCAAATAATTTAATCAAATGACATTTTCTCTTCTATAATGGTATATCCTGAAGGGCAATATCAACACCATTAAAAAACGTTTTACGAAAATACAGTCATTATGACATAAAAATCATGATAAAAAAGTCACCATGATAATATAGTTATCTTAGGAATATAGCAACTGTGACATTATACTCATAATGATAATATATTCGCTATGGCAATATTGACACCATAAAAATATAATTATCATGATAATATTTCGCTTATGACAAGTATGCAAGAGTTAGATAATAACAATATATCACCTATAAAGAGATCACCTTGCCAATATAGCGAAGGTGACGATATATACATTATAGCAATGTAACTAAAATGAAAAGATAGCCAAAATGACGGTATGGTCATAATGACAATACTGCCACTATGAAAATATGTTCCCCATGACACTATAGCTACACTGACAACAAAGCCATATTCACAAGAGAGCAACATTGAAAATGCAAGTAACGAGAATATAGGCACCATCATAGTTCAGCTACCACGAAAATAATGTCACGATAAAAATCATCACCATCATATTAGTCACCTTGATAATAAACTTCCAATGACTATATAAATATCATGAAAATATAGCCTCCATGTCAACAAGTCTGCCATGATAATCTGGCCATTATGATAATATAGTCATGACGGCAATTTATTCACTATAACAATATAGCAACAGTGATCATATAACTGATGTTATAATACAGTCAAAGAACCAAAAAAGAAATATACAAATCATATTCACT
The DNA here is from genome assembly GCF_036320965.1 of Panulirus ornatus. Classification (NCBI taxonomy): domain Eukaryota; kingdom Metazoa; phylum Arthropoda; class Malacostraca; order Decapoda; family Palinuridae; genus Panulirus; species Panulirus ornatus. Next base: position 11,624,167 of record NC_092278.1, read on the forward strand.
ATGGCAGTATAACTACATGACAATATAGATACTGTGACAAATAGTCGCTTTTGAATCATAGCAAACATATAGCCGGCAGGTAACATAGTCTCTATGACAAAATAGCGACCAAGACAGGATATATCATTATAATATAGACACATTGACTGTATAGACCATAAAACAATGTAGCAATCATGAAAATGTACCTGCCAAAACATTATAGATGTCATGAAATTTTAGTCAACATGACAAAATTATAATGAAATATCATCGGCATTACAATATAGTTATAATCATAGACCAATCATGATCATATAATCAGCAGGTTGACATAAACAATATCACAGTATAAAAACCATGACAGTATAAGTGACATGATGATATGATATACATACACTTACACATACAACACCAAAGAAGACGCCATGAATATATTGTTTTCATGACCATATAATCACAACAATATTGTAGGTAGTGACAAATATATCCCCAACGACAAAATTAATCATCGCAATATAGCCATCAACTTGTTATAGCGACGAAGATAATGTAGCGAGCATTGTATTGAGAATTACAATACAGCCACAGTGCCAATGTCATTACCATGACAATATAGCTACCATGAAAATATGGTAACGTTGATAATGTAGCTGCCATGGCAAAATATTCAAGATAGAAAATACCCAAAAGATAGCCACACCAAGAGTTTAGCTGCTAAGACGATATATCACAATGTCAATATCTCTAAAATATTAATATAGCGATTATGGCAATATATCAACAGAAAAATTACTCATCACAACGATATAGCTAACTTGACAAAATACTACTCTGACAATATAGGTAACATTAAAAGACAGCCACCTCTTTGAAATATAAAAGAAAAAAAATGGCAAATAGCCATCATGGCAATATGGTAACTAAACAATATATCCATCATGGCAATATGGTAACCAAACAATATAGCCATCATGGCAATATGATTAACATAGCAATGTATTCTTAATGGCAATATAGTCACCATGTCCTTATAGTCACGATGACAATACAACTACCATGACAATACAGAAAACATCAAAATATAGTCTCTAAGACAATATTGCCACTAATTCAACAAGTTAAATGACAATATAGATATTATGGCAACACAATCACGATGACAATATACTCAGAAATGTTATATAATCGTCATAATAAAATGATCCTACCAGGGAAATATAGTCATCCTACCACTATGGCTTCCAATACAATATAGCCAGAATAACAAAACATTCACCACGACAGTACTGAAACAATAATAATATAGCATATCATGACAATGTAGTCACTTGATCATTTAATGAATAATAAAAATTTCGCTTCTATTATGGTATAACCTCAGGGACAAAATTTTATACACCATTAAAAAGCTGCCATGAAAATACAGTCACTATGACATAAATATCATGATAAAATAGTGACCATGGCAATATAGCCAATCTGAGATTATAGTCATTATGACAATATAGTCGCTATCAAAATACTGTCACGTTAATAATAAAGTTATCAAAATGATATATCGCATGTGACAAAATATGCATGATTAGAAAATGACGGTATAGCAACTATAAAAAAGATCACCTTGCCACTATAGTCAAGGTGAAGATATATACATCATAGCAACGTAATGAAAAAGAGATAATGACCAGAACGACGGTATGTTCATAATGACAATACTGCAACTATGAAAATGTGTTCCCCACGATTCTCCAACTTCACTGACAATAAAGCCATCTTCACAAAAAGAATACTATTGAAAAAATAAGAAACGACCACACAGCCATCAAAACAGTACAGCAACAATGACAATAATATCTCGATATAAAGCAATCGCCAGGACATTAGCGTCACCTTGATAATGAATATACAATGAGTGTATGAACATCATGAAAATATAGCGTCCATATATATATATTTGTCGTGAAAATATAGCCTCCATATGAATATCTTTAAAGTGACAGTTTCGCCATTCTGATAATATAGTCAAGACGCTAATATATTCACCAATACAATAAAGCCACCATGATCACAAAAATGATATGACAATATAGTCAACGCAACAATAAACGCATTTATAAACTACATCCACTCTGAGAATGAAAATACAGATACTGTGATAAAAATAGTCATTTTTGGATCATAGCAAACATATAGCGTCGAAGAAAATATAGGGTCTATGACAAAATAGCGAATAAGACTGGATTTATCATCAAAATACAGTCACCTTGACAGTATAGCCAATAAAACAGTAGAACAACCATGAAAATGTACCTACCAGAACAATATAGCTTACATGAAAATATAGTTACTATGACAAATTTACTACAATGAAATACAAACGATATCACATTATGGTTTCGATAATCATACACCAATCATGATCATATAAGATAAAACCTTCAAAACAAAGCAAGGGTAGCGACAACGCAGGGAGGAATAGCTACAACCTAGCTATGAAAGACGACAGCAGCTCCGTACACGTCGGTAGCTGGTGCGCGGCTGTCATCAGGTGACTACATTGTCATGATATGCTATATTGTCATCATTTCATTACTGTAGTAGTGAATGTCTTATTATGTTATCTATATTGCAGTGGCAGGGTGGCTAAATTTTTATGGTAGGATAATTTTGTTATCGCGGTTATATTGCATTTGTGATAATAATATCATGGTGACTGTGTTCCAGTAATATCTATATTATCATTTAATTTGTTGAAGCGATTGCAATATTGTCGTAGAGACTCTAATTTCATGTTGCCTGTATTGTCATGATGGTTGCATGTCATCTTGACTATATAGTCATGTTGGTTATATTCCAGTTATAATTACATGGTTATGGTAACTATATTGCCATGGTGACTATATTGATAGGTGACTACACTACAGTGACACGATAGTTATTTTTCATTTTTCTTATACTGTAAGGAGGTGACTGTCTTTTCATATTGAATATATTATCAGGGTAGCTATATTGTTAAGTTAGCTATATCATTGTGGTGCTTATTTTCTTTTTCTGGTGGTATATTTCCATGATGCCTAGACTAACATTTTGGCGATGTTAGCATGGTGATATAGTGTCTTAGCAAATAAACTGTTATTGTGGATATGTTCCATGGGATTTTATTATCATAGTAGCTACATTGTCAATGTTACTATATTTTCATGGTAGCTCCATTGTCATGGTGAAGATATTGCCATTGTGGCTGCATTGTTATTTTCAATATAATGACATCCTAACTACATTTCTTGGTCGCTATATTTACTTGCTGGCTATATTGCTATAGTTAAATTTTTCGTTGGGGATATATTTTGTCATTAACTACAATTTTGTTTTAATCATATGATCATGATAACAATATTTTCATGGAGGCTTATTTGGTAATGTGAGTGCAAGTGTATGGATATCATATTATCATGTCACTATATTGTCATGGTTTTTATACTGTGATGGTGTTTATGTCAGCCTCCTGATGATACTATCATGATTGATATATGATTATGGTAACTAAATTGTAATGGCGATTATATTTCATTGTGACAATTTTGTTATGTTGCCTGCATTTTCATAGTAGCTATATTGTTATGGCAGGTAAATTTTCACTATTGTTTCATTGTTTTATCGGCTATACTGTCAAGGTGACTATATCTTAATTAAAATTGTTGTCTTGGCTGCTATTTTGTCATGTACACTATATTGTCCTGGAACCTATATGTTTGCTATGATCCGAAAGACAATATTTTGTCACAGCATCAATATTGTCAGGTGCTTATATTGCCATATTGAATATAATTTGAAGGCTTCCTTATTGTTGCGTTGACTGTATTGTCATATCACTTATATGATCATGGATATATTGTTATAGTGAATATATCGCCGTCTTGACTATACTATCATATTGGCTAAATTGTCATGGTAAGTATGTTGACATGGAAGCCTTATTTTCATGATGTTTATATGGTAAGTGAATTATATCGTGACATTATTGTCATAGTGGCTGTACTTTTATGGTGGCTATATAGTCGTTTGCTGTATTTTCACTGTTACTCTTTTGTGAAGATTGCTTTATTGTCATTGTAGCTATAGTGTCATGGGGGATATATTTTCATAGCAGCAGTTTTCTCATTATGAACATACCGTCATTTTGGCTATCTACTCATTTTGTTTATATTGCGATTTACATATTGTCACCTTGGCTGTATTGTCAAGCTGATCTTTTTTATAGTTACTATATTGTCATCTTTTTTAGTCATGCATATTTTTTCATAAGCGATACATTATCGCGAGAACTTTACAATTAAGGTGAAAGTATATTATCATTGTGACAATGTTGACATTCCGACTATAATCTCTTAGTGGCTATATTGCTAAGATAACTATACTGTCATGGTGACTATTTCATGATGATGGTTATAATGACAGTTTGACTGCATTTTCATTTTAGCATATTTAATGGTGTTCATTTTACCCTAGAAGATATATTATAAAAACGAAAATTTCCTTTTTTTTTAAATTATCATGTGAATATATTGCCATGATAGGCGATATTGTTATATTTTCAGTACTGTCATGTTAAATGTATATTATGTTGGTTACATTACAATTAAAGTCATAGTGGCAGGCTAACTATATTTTCATGGTTGGATCATTTTGTTAAGACGATTTTATTGTATGTGTGAGTATATTCTCATGGTTACTCTGTTGCGTAATTTCTATATTGTCTTGGACAATATCCTGAAATCTATATTGTCATATCAGTTATATGATCATGGTAGCTTTATTGTCATAGTGAATATCTTGTCGTCGTGACTATATTATCATAATGGCTAAATTGTCATAGGAAATATGTTGACATGAGGGCTATATTTTCATGATATTCATAAAGTCATTGAAAGATTTCTGTCAAGGTGACTCTAATAGCCTGGCGATTGATGTATATCGTGACATTATTGTCACGATAGCTGCATTGTCATGGTGGCTATATTGTCGTTTCATGTATTTTCAATGTTACTCTCTTGTAAAGATTGCTTTATTGTCATTGTAGCAATAGTGTCATGGGGAATATATTTTCGTTGTATCAGTGTTATCATCATGAACATATCGTCATTTTGGCTATCTGCTCATTTTGGTTACATTGCCAAGATTTACATATCGTCACCGTGGCTATATTGGCAGGTTGATCTCTTTATAGTTGCTCTATTGTCATTTTTTTTAATCATGTATATTTTTCATGAATGATACATTATCTTGATAGCTATATCATTAAAGTGACAGTATATTGTCATGGTGTCTACATTGTCATTGTGACTAGAATCTATTAGTGGCTATATTGCTAAGATAACTACATGTGACTACATTTTCATTGTAGCTTATTTAATGGTGTTGATTTACCCTTGGAGATATATCATTATAAAAACGGATATTTCATTTTGTTTTAATTATGAGGTGAATACATTGTCATGATATGCTACATTGTTATAGTTTCAGTACTGTTATGGTGAATGTATATTATGTTGGCTACATTACAATGAAAGCCATAGTGGCAGGGTGGCTATATTTTAATGGTTTGATCATTTTGTTATTAGTATTCTATTGTATTTTTTAATATATTGTAATGGTGACTGTGTTGCCATAATTTCTATATTGTCATTTGATTTATTAAATTGATGGCAATATTGTCATAGAGACTGTATTGTCATGTTGCCTGTATGGTCATCATGGTTGTCTTGTCATCGTGACTCTATGGTCATGATGGCTATACTGTCGTTAAGATTACATTCTTATGGTAACTGTATTGCCATCAAGGACTTTTGTCAGAGTAGCTATATTGTTTAGTTAGCTATCTTATTGTGGTGGGTATTTTTTTTCCTTTTGGTATATTGCCATGATGGCTATACTAGAATTTTGGCAGATTAGCATGGTGATATAATGTTGGTAGCCCAACTATTGTTTTGGACATTTTTTCATGGGAATACATTATCATGGTACCTACATTGTCAAGGTTACTATATTTCATGCAAGCTACATTGTAAAGATGACGATATTGGCATGGCGGGTGTATTGTTATGTTCAATATAACGCCATCCTGGCTACATTATCTTGGTCGCTATATCAACTTGATGGCTATATTGCTACGGTCAATTTCATCGTTGGGAATGTATTTTCTCTTTAACTACAATTTGGTTGTGATTATATGATCATGATAATATTTCTATGACGGCTTATTTGGCATCTTGAGTGTATCTGTCTGGATATCATATCATCATGTAAATTAGTCTGTCATGCTTTTAAACGGTGATGATGCTTATGTGAAAATGCTGATTACATTATCATCATTAATGTATGAGTATTGTAACTTTATAGCAATGGCAATATGTTTTTTGATCATTTTGGTATGTTGACTTCATTTTGATAATAGTTATATTGGTATGGCAGGTACATTTTCATGGTTCTGACTTTGTTTTACGGGTTATACTGTCAAGGCGGCTGTATAGTATTGATAAATTCTGTTTTGGACGCTATTGTCTCCTGGACACTATATACTTTAGAGGCTATATCTTTCCTATGATCCGAATGCGACTATTTTGTCACGGTATCTATATTGTCAGGTGGCTATAATGACGTTATGAACATATTCTGAATGTTTCTTTAATGTTGCGTTGACTATATTGTTTTATCAGTTATATGGCCATTGTGGCTTCTTTGTTAAAATGAATATATTGTAGTTGTGACTATACTATCATAATGGCTAAATTGTCATGGGAAATATGTTGATATGGATGCTATATTCTCATGATACTTTTATGGTAATTGTAAACATTTTTTCAAGTTTACATAATATCACAGTGATTGATTTATTTTGTAACATTATTGTTATGGTGGCTGTACAATCACGGTGGCTATATTGTCGTTTGATGCGTATTCAATGTTACTATTTAGTGAATGTGGCTTTAATGTCATTGTAGCTATACTTTCATTGGTAAAAAATTTTTATAGTAACGCAATTGTCATTATGAAATAAAGTCATTTTAGCTATCTTCTAATTTGGGTTACATTGCTATGTTATATATATCGTCACCTTGGCTATATTGGGAAGGTGATTTTTTTTATAGGTGGTATATTATCATCATTTAATCGTGCATATTCTGTTATAAGCGATATATTATCATGATACCCATATCATTAAGGTTAAAATATTGGCATGGCGTCTATATTGTCTTTATGACTGTGTTCTTATGATAACAATATAGGTACCCTGATATATAGGCAACATGAAAGACAATCACCCCCTTGTAATATGACAAAAAATAACAAATAGCCATCCTGGCAATATAGTTACCGTATCAATATAATCTTAATGAAAATATAACTACCATGACTATATAGACACGATGACAATACAGGAACCTTGACATTACATTATGACAATATAGCCACCAATTCAACAAATCAAATGACAGTATAGATATTATGGCAACATTCACCATGACAATATACACACAAGTGGAATATAATCGACATAACAAAATGATTTTATTATGAAAATATAGCCACTCTGCCGCTATGGCTTCCATTGGAATATAGCCAACATGATAATACATATACAATGATATTCCTAAAACCATTACAATAGAGCATATCACGACAATGTAGTTCCCTAATGATTTAATCAAAATGAGAATCTCATTTTATACTGATACATCCTCAAGGGCAAACCCAACACCAATATAAAAGGTACCGTAAAAATGTAGTCACCATGTCATTATAACCATCATGATGAAATAGACACCATGACAAGAAAGTAATTTTGGCAAGATATCCAACATGATATCATTGTCATAATAACAATATAGTCAAAATGCCAACATATAGTTACCGGAATGTTATGATTATCATGATAATGTATCACTTACGACAAAAAATGCATGATTTAAAATATGAAAATATAGCAACAGTAAAAAAAGATCACGTATCTTATATTGTTATAGCCAAGAAGATGATATATATATATATATATATATATATATATATATATATATATATATATATATATATATATATATATATATATATATATATATACATGTATATATGTATATATATATATATATATATATATATATATATATATATATATATATATATATATATATATATATATATATATTTTTTTTATACCTCGTCGCTGTCTCCCGCGTTTGCGAGGTAGCGCAAGGAAACAGACGAAAGAAATGGCCCAAACCCCCCCAATACACATGTACATACACACGTCCACACACGCAAATATACATACCTACACAGCTTTCCATGGTTTACCCCGGACGCTTCACATGCCTTGATTCAATCCACTGACAGCACGTCAACCCCTGTATACCACATCGCTCCAATTCACTCTATTCCTTGCCCTCCTTTCACCCTCCTGCATGTTCAGGCCCCGATCACACAAAATCCTTTTCACTCCATCTTTCCACCTCCAATTTGGTCTCCCTCTTCTCCTCGTTCCCTCCACCTCCGACACATATATCCTCTTGGTCAATCTTTCCTCACTCATTCTCTCCATGTGCCCAAACCATTTCAAAACACCCTCTTCTGCTCTCTCAACCACGCTCTTTTTATTTCCACACATCTCTCTTACCCTTACGTTACTTACTCGATCAAACCACCTCACACCACACATTGTCCTCAAACATCTCATTTCCAGCACATCCATCCTCCTGCGCACAACTCTATCCATAGCCCACGCCTCGCAACCATACAACATTGTTGGAACCACTATTCCTTCAAACATACCCATTTTTGCTTTCCGAGATAATGTTCTCGACTTCCACACATTCTTCAAGGCTCCCAGAATTTTCGCCCCCTCCCCCACCCTATGATCCACTTCCGCTTCCATGGTTCCATCCGCTGACAGATCCACTCCCAGATATCTAAAACACTTCACTTCCTCCAGTTTTTCTCCATTCAAACTCACCTCCCAATTGACTTGACCCTCAACCCTACTGTACCTAATAACCTTGCTCTTATTCACATTTACTCTTAACTTTCTTCTTCCACACACTTTACCAAACTCCGTCACCAGCTTCTGCAGTTTCTCACATGAATCCGCCACCAGCGCTGTATCATCAGCGAACAACAACTGACTCACTTCCCAAGCTCTCTCATCCCCAACAGACTTCATACTTGCCCCTCTTTCCAAAACTCTTGCATTTACCTCCCTAACAACCCCATCCATAAACAAATTAAACAACCATGGAGACATCACACACCCCTGCCGCAAACCTACATTCACTGAGAACCAATCACTTTCCTCTCTTCCTACACGTACACATGCCTTACATCCTCGATAAAAACTTTTCACTGCTTCTAACAACTTGCCTCCCACACCATATATTCTTAATACCTTCCACAGAGCATCTCTATCAACTCTATCATATGCCTTCTCCAGATCCATAAATGCTACATACAAATCCATTTGCTTTTCTAAGTATTTCTCACATACATTCTTCAAAGCAAACACCTGATCCACACATCCTCTACCACTTCTGAAACCACACTGCTCTTCCCCAATCTGATGCTCTGTACATGCCTTCACCCTCTCAATCAATACCCTCCCATATAATTTACCAGGAATACTCAACAAACTTATACCTCTGTAATTTGAGCACTCACTCTTATCCCCTTTGCCTTTGTACAATGGCACTATGCACGCATTCCGCCAATCCTCAGGCACCTCACCATGAGTCATACATACATTAAATAACCTTACCAACCAGTCAACAATACAGTCACCCCCTTTTTTAATAAATTCCACTGCAATACCATCCAAACCTGCTGCCTTGCCGGCTTTCATCTTCCGCAAAGCTTTTACTACCTCTTCTCTGTTTACCAAATCATTTTCCCTAACCCTCTCACTTTGCACACCACCTCGACCCAAACACCCTATATCTGCCACTCTGTCATCAGACACATTCAACAAACCTTCAAAATACTCATTCCATCTCCTTCTCACATCACCACTACTTGTTATCACCTCCCCATTTACGCTCTTCACTGAAGTTCCCATTTGCTCCCTTGTCTTACGCACCCTATTTACCTCCTTCCAATATATATATATATATATATATATATATATATATATATATATATATATATATATATATATATATATGATAGAAATATAACCAAAATAAGGAGATGGCCAAAATGACAGTATGTTCATAATGACAATAATTCCACTATGAAAATATATTCTCCATGACACTATAGGTACACTGAGAGTAAAGCTATCTTCACAAAAGGGTAAAATAAAAATACAGCAAACTACAATATACCCACAATGACAATACAACCATCTTGACGATAATATCACGATATAACTCAATCACCAGGATAATAGAGTCACCTTGACAGTAATCTTACAATGACTTTATAAATATCATGAAAATATAGCCCCCATGTCAAGATATTTGCTATGACAATTTAGCCATTATGAAAACATAGTCACGACGACAATCTATTCACTATGACAATAAAGCTACCATGATCATATAACTGATATGATAATATAATCAAAGCAAAAATATAGAAACATTCAACTTATATTCACAATGGCAATATAACCACCTGACAATGTAGATACTGTTAATAGATAGTCGTTTTCGGATCATAACAAAAATATAGACTCCACGACTATATAGTCTTTGACAAAACAGTGACTCACACAGGATTTATCATCATGATATCCTCATAACATTATAGCTGTCATGGAATTGTAGTCAACATGACAAAATTATCACAATAAAATAAAACATTACAATATAGTTACCATAATCATAAACCAATCATGATTATATAGTCAGCAGGTTGACATAAACAAGATCATAGTGTAAAAACAATAAGAATTTAAGTGACATGATGAGATGATATCCATTCACTTTCACTTACAATACCACATAAGTTTTCATGAAAATATTATCATGATCATATAATCACAACAGTATTGTCACTAATTACAAAATATATCCTGAAAGACAAAATTAACCATAAAAATATAGCCAAGTTGATATAGCGATCAAGATAATGTATCCAGGACGGCATCATATTGAAAGTAAGAAGACAACCACCATGCCAATGTCTTCACCATGACAATGTAGCTACCATGAAAATATAGTAACCTTGACTATGTAGCTACCATGATAAAATATACAACTGAAAAATATCCACAACAAGAGTTTAGCTGCTAAAACACTATATCGCTATGCCAATATCGCCAAAATGTTATTATTGCCATCATGATAATATACCGCCAGAAAAGAAATATATATACCCAATACTCGACAATATAGCTATTCTGACAATATTGCCAACATGAAAAGACAGTCACCTCCTTGTTATATAACAAAAATGACAAATAGCCATCATGGCGATATAGTGATTTAACAATACAGCCACTATGGTAATTTAGTTACCATAACAATGTGATCTTAACGACAATGTAGCCAACATGACTATATAGTCACGTTGACAATACAACCACCGTGACAATACAGATAACATGACAGTACCGTCTCTAAGACAATATTGCCATCAATCTCACAAATTATATGACAATATAGATATTATGGCAACATAGTCACCATGACAATATACTAAGAAATGCAATATAATCATCATGATAGAATTATCCTCCTTTGAAAATATAGCCACCTACCATTTTGGTTTCCATTGCAATGTACAAACAGTACTAAAAGATTTACTATGACAGTACTGAACCCATAACAGTATAGCATATCATGGCAATGTAGTCACCAAATAATTTAATCAAAATGACAATTTCTCTTTTATAATAGTATATCCTCAAGGGCAATATCAACACAATTAAAAAAGCTTCTACGAAAATACAGTCATTATGACATTATAAAAATCATAATATTAAAGTCACCATGATAATAAAGTTATCTTGGCAATATAGCCACTGTGACATTATAGTCATAATGATAATATAGTCGCTATGACAATACTGTCACCATAAAAATATAACTATCATGATAATATTTCGCTTATGACAAAGTATGCAAGAGTTAAATAATGACAATATATCACCTACAAAAAGATCACCTTGCCAATATAGCTATGGTGACGATATATACATTATAGCAATGTAACTAAAATATAAAGATAGCCAAAATGAAGGTAGGGTTATACTGACAATACTGCCACTATGAAAATCTGTTCCCCATGACACTATAGCTACACTGACAACAAAGCCATATTCACAAAAGAGCAACATTGAAAATACAGCAAACGAGAATATAGCCACCATAAAGGTTCAGCCACCATGATAATTATGTCACGTTACAAATCATCACCATGTCATTAGTCACCTTGATGATAAACTTACAATGACTATATAAATATCATGAAAATTTTGCCTCCATATCAACATGTCTGCCATGATAATCTGGCCATTATGATAATATAGTCATGACGGCAATTTATTCACTATAACAATATAGCCACAGCGATCATATAACTGATGTGACAATACAGTCAAAGAAGCAAAAAAGAAATATACAAATCATATTCACTATGGCAGTATAACTACATGACAATATAGATACTGTGATAAATAGTCGCTTTGAATCATAGCAAACATATAGCGGGCATTACAACGTAGTCTCTATGACAAAATAGCGACCAAGACAGGATATATAATTATAATATAAACACCTTGACAGTATAGACCATAAAACATTGTAATAATCATGAAATTGTACCTGCCAAAACATTATAGATTTCATGAAATTTTAGTCAACATGATAAAATTATAATAATGAAATATCATCGGCATTACAATATAGTTAGATAATCATAGACCAATCATGATCATATAATCAGCAGGTTGACATAAACAACATCACAGTATAAAAATCATGACAGTATAAGTGACATGATGATATGATATCAATACACTTACACTTACAATACCAAATAAGCAGCCATGAATATATTGTTATCATGATCATATAATCACAACAATATTGTAGGTAGTGACAAATATATCCCCAACGACAAAATTAATCACAGCAATATAGCCATCAACTTGTTATAGCGACCAAGATAATGTAGCGAGCAATGTATTGAGAATTACAATACAGCCACCGCGCCAATGTCGTCACCATGACAATATAGCTACCATGAAAATATAGTAACGTTGATAATGCAGCTGCCATGACAAAATATTCAAGATAGAAAATACCCAAAAAGATAGCCACAACAAGAGTTTAGCTGCTAACACGATAAATCACCATGCCAATATCTCTAAAATGTTAGTATAGCCATCATGGCAATATATCAACAGAAAAAATACTCATCACAACGATATAGCTAACTTGTCAAAATACTACTCTGACAATATAGGTAACATTAAAAGACAGCCACAGCCTTGAAATATAAAAGAAAAAAAAATGATAAATAGCCATCATGGCAATATGGTAACTAAACAATATAGCCATCATGGCAATATGGTAGCCAAACAATATAGCCATCATGGCAATATGATTACCATAGCAATGTATTCTTAATGGCAATATAGTCACCATGTCCTTATAGTCACGATGACAATACAACTACCATGACAATACAGAAAACATCAAAATACAGTCTCTAAGACAATATTGCCACTAATTCAACAAGTTAAATGACAATAAAGATATTATGACAGCACAATCACGATGACAATATACTCAGAAATGTTATATAAATGTCATGAGAAAATGATCCCACTATGAAAATATAGTCACCCTGCCACTATGGTTTCCATTACAATATAGCCACAATAACAAAACATTCACCACGACAGTACTGAAACCATAACAATATAGCATATCATGACAATATAGTCACCTGATCGTTTAATGAAAAAAAAATCGCTTCTATTATGGTATAACCTCTGGGACAAAATTTTATACACCATTAAAAAGCTGCCATGAAAATACAGTCACTATGACATAAATATCATGATAAAATAGTGACCATGGCAATATAGCCACTCTAGGTTTATAGTCATTATGACAATATAGTCGCTATTAAAATACTGTCACCTTAATAATAAAGTTATCAAAATGATATATCGCTTGTGACAAAATAATCATGATTAGAAAATGACAGTATAGCATCTATAAAAAATATCACATCATAGCAACGTAAAGAAAAAAAGATGATAACCAGAACGACGGTATGTTCATAATGACAATACTGCAACTATGAAGATATGTTCCCCACGATTCTCCTGCTTCACTGACAATAAAGCCATCTTCAAGAAAAGAGTCCTATTGAAAAAATAGCAAACGACTATACAGCCATCAAGACAGTACAGCCACCATGACAATAATCTCTCGATATATATCAATCGCCAGGACATTAGCGTCACCTTGATAATGAATATACAATGAGTACATGAATTTCATGGAAATATAGCGTACATATAAATATATTTGTCGAGAAAATATAGCCTCCATATGAATATCTTTAAAGTGACAGTTTCGCCATTCTGATAATCTTGTCAAGGCGCTATTATATTCACCAATACAATAAAACCACCATGATCACATAAATGATATGACAATATAGTTAACGCAACAATAAACGCATTTGTAAATTATATCCACTCTGAGAATACAACCACATGAAAATATAGATACTGTGACAAAATAGTCATTTTTGGATCATAGCAAACATATAGCGTCCAAGAGAATATAGTCTCTATGACAAAAGAGCGAAGAAGACAGGATCTAATATCACAATACAGCCAACTTGTCAGTATAGCCAATAAAACAGTGGAACAACCATGAAAATGTACCTACCATAACAATATAGCTTACATGTAAATATAGTTACTATGACAAATTAATTACTATGAAATACGAACGATATCATATTATGGTTTCGATAATCATACACCAATCATGATCATATAATATAAAACCTTCAAAGCAAAGCAAGGGCAGCGACAAGGCAGGGAGGAATAGCTACAAACTAGCTCTGAAAGACGACAACAGTTCCATACACGTCGGTAGCTGGTGCGCCACTGTCATCAGGTGACTACATTGTCATGATATGCTATATTGTCATGGTTTCAGTACTGTCGTAGTGAATGTGTTATTATGTTAGCTATATTGTAGTGGCAGGGTGGCTAAATTTTTATGGTAGGATAATTTTGATATCGCGGTTATATTGCATTTGTGATAATACTGTCATGGTGACTGTGTTCCAGTAATATCGATATTATAATTCAATTTGTTGAAGCGATTGCAATATTGTCGTAGAGATTCTATTGTCGTGTTGCCTATATTGTCATGATGGTTGCAAGTCATCTTAACTATATAGTCATGTTGGTTATATTCCAGTTATGACTACTTGGTTATGGTAACTATATTGCCTTGGTGACTATATTGATAGATACTACATTACATTGCCATGACAGCTATTTTTCATTTTTGTTATACTGTAAGGAGGTAACTGTCTTTTCATGTTGAATATATTATCAGGGTAGCTATATTGTTAAGTTAGCTATATCATTGTGGTGCTTATTTTCTTTTTCTGGTGGTATATTGCCATGATGCCTAAACTAACATTTTTGCGATATTGGCATGGTGATATATTGTCTTAGCAAATAAACTATTATTGTGGATATGTTCCATGGGATTTTATTATCATAGTAGCTACATTGTCAATGTTACTATATTTTCATGGTAGCTCCATTGTCATGGTGACGATATTACCATTGTGGCTCTATTGTTATTTTCAATACAATGCCATCCTAAATAAATTATCTTGGTCGCTATATTTATTTGCTGGCTATATTGCTGTCGTTAATTTTGTCAGTGGGTTACATGTTTTGTCATTAACTACAATTTTGTTTTAATCATATGATCATGATAACAATATTTTCATGACGGCTTATTTGGTAATGTGAGTGCAAGTGTATGGATATCATATTATCATGTCACCATATTGTCATGGTTTTTATACTGTGATTGTGTTTATATCAGCCTCCGGATGATATTATCATGATTGATATATGATTATGGTAACTAAATTGTATTGGCGATTATATTTCATTGTGACAATTTTTTCATGTTGCCTGCATTTTCATGGTACCTATATTGTTATGGCAGGTACATTTTCATTGTTGTTTTATTGTTTTATCGGCTATACTGTCAAGGTGACTATCTCTTAATTAAAAATCTTGTCTTGGTCGCTATTTTGTCATGGACACTATATTGTTCTGGAGACTATATGTTTCCTATGATCCGAAAAAGACTATTTTGTCACAGCATCAATATTGTTAGGTGTTTATATTGCCATAATGAATATAATTTGTATGCTTCCTTATTGTTGCGTTAACTGTATTGTCATATCGCTTATATGATCATGGCTATATTGTTATAGTGAATATATTGCCGTCTTGACTATATTATCATATTGTCTAAATTGTCATGGTATGTATGTTGACATGGAAGCCTTATTTTCATGATGTTTATATAGCCAGTGAATTATATCGTGACATTATTGTCATAGTAGCTGTACTTTCATGGTGGGCATATAGTCGTTCGCTGTATTTTCACTGTTACTCTTTTGTGAAGTCTACTTTATTTTCATTGTAGCTATAGTGTCATGGGGGATATATTTTCATAGCAGTAGTATTGTCATTATGAACATACCGTCATTTTGGCTATCTACTCATTTTGGTTATATTGCGAAGATTTACATATCGTCACCTTGGCTATATAGTGAAGGTGATCTCTTTTATAGTTATGTTGTCATTTTTTTTAGTCATGCATACTTTTTCATAAGCGATACATTATCGTGATAACTTTACTTTTAAGGTGCATGTATATTGTCATTGTGACAATGTTGACATGACTATAATCTCTTACTGGCTATATTGTTAAGATAACTGTGCTGTCATGGTGACTATTTCATGATGATGGTTATAATGACATATTGACTGCATTTTCATTGTAGCATATTCAATGTTGTTCATTTTGCCCTTCAAGATATATTATAAAAACGAGAATTTCCTTCTTTTTTAAATTATCATGTATTCTCATGGATACTGTGTTGCCGTAATTTCTATATTGTCCAGGACACTACTTATCGTGAAATCTATATGGTCATATCAGTTATATGATCATGGTAGCTTTATTGTCATAGTGAATATCTTGTCGTCGTGACTATATTATCATAATGGCTAAATTGTCATAGGAAATATGTTGACATGAGGGCTATATTTTCATGATATTCTTAAAGTCATTGAAAGATTTCTGTCAAGGTGACTCTAATAGCCTGGCGATTGATGTTTTTTTTTTTTTTTTATACTTTGTCGCTGTCTCCCGCGTTTGCGAGGTAGCGCAAGGAAACAGACGAAAGAAATGGCCCAACCCCCCCCCCCCCCATACACATGTACATACGTCCACACACGCAAATATACATACCTACACAGCTTTCCATGGTTTACCCCAGACGCTTCACATGCCTTGATTCAATCCACTGACAGCACGTCAACCCCTGTATACCACATCGCTCCAATTCACTCTATTCCTTGCCCTCCTTTCACCCTCCTGCATGTTCAGGCCCCGATCACACAAAATCTTTTTCACTCCATCTTTCCACCTCCAATTTGGTCTCCCTCTTCTCCTCGTTCCCTCCACCTCCGACACATATATCCTCTTGGTCAATCTTTCCTCACTCATTCTCTCCATGTGCCCAAACCATTTCAAAACACCCTCTTCTGCTCTCTCAACCACGCTCTTTTTATTTCCACACATCTCTCTTACCCTTACGTTACTCACTCGCTCAAACCACCTCACACCACACATTGTCCTCAAACATCTCATTTCCAGCACATCCATCCTCCTGCGCACATCTCTATCCACAGCCTACGCCTCGCAACCATACAACATTGTTGGAACCACTATTCCTTCAAACATACCCACTTTTGCTTTCCGAGATAATGTTCTCGACTTCCACACATTTTTCAAGGCTCCCAAAATTTTCGCCCCCTCCCCCACCCTATGATCCACTTCCGCTTCCATGGTTCCATCCGCTGACAGATCCACTCCCAGATATCTAAAACACTTCACTTCCTCCAGTTTTTCTCCATTCAAACTCACCTCCCAATTGACTTGACCCTCACCCCTACTGTACCTAATAACCTTGCTCTTATTCACATTTACTCTTAACTTTCTTCTTCCACACACTTTACCAAACTCAGTCACCAGCTTCTGCAGTTTCTCACATGAATCAGCCACCAGCGCTGTATCATCAGCGAACAACAACTGACTCACTTCCCAAGCTCTCTCATCCCCAACAGACTTCATACTTGCCCCTCTTTCCAGGACTCTTGCATTTACCTCCCTAACAACCCCATCCATAAACAAATTAAACAACCATGGAGACATCACACACCCCTGCCGCAAACCTACATTCACTGAGAACCAATCACTTTCCTCTCTTCCTACACGTACACATGCCTTACATCCTCGATAAAAACTTTTCACTGCTTCTAACAACTTGCCTCCCACACCATATATTCTTAATACCTTCCACAGAGCATCTCTATCAACTCTATCATATGCCTTCTCCAGATCCATAAATGCTACATACAAATCCATTTGCTTTTCTAAGTATTTCTCACATACATTCTTCAAAGCAAACACCTGATCCACACATCCTCTACCACTTCTGAAACCGCACTGCTCTTCCCCAATCTGATGCTCTGTACATGCCTTCACCCTCTCAATCAATACCCTCCCATATAATTTACCAGGAATACTCAACAAACTTATACCTCTGTAATTTGAGCACTCACTCTTATCCCCTTTGCCTTTGTACAATGGCACTATGCACGCATTCCGCCAATCCTCAGGCACCTCACCATGAGTCATACATACATTAAATAACCTTACCAACCAGTCAACAATACAGTCACCCCCCTTTTTAATAAATTCCACTGCAATACCATCCAAACCTGCTGCCTTGCCGGCTTTCATCTTCCGCAAAGCTTTTACTACCTCTTCTCTGTTTACCAAATCATTTTCCCTAACCCTCTCACTTTGCACACCACCTCGACCAAAACACCCTATATCTGCCACTCTGTCATCAGACACATTCAACAAACCTTCAAAATACTCATTCCATCTCCTTCTCACATCACCGCTACTTGTTATCACCTCCCCATTTACGCCCTTCACTGAAGTTCCCATTTGCTCCCTTGTCTTACGCACCCTATTTACCTCCTTCCAGAACATCTTTTTATTCTCCCTAAAATTTACTGATAGTCTCTCACCCCAACTCTCATTTGCCCTTTTTTTCACCTCTTGCACCTTTCTCTTGACCTCCTGTCTCTTTCTTTTATACTTCTCCCACTCAATTGCATCGTGATATTATTGTCACGATAGCTGCATTGTCATGGTGGCTATATTGTCGTTTCATGTATTTTCAATGTTTCTCTTTTGTGAAGATTGTTTTATTGTCATTGTAGCTATAGTGTCATGGGGAATATATCTTCGTAGTAGCAGTATTGTCATTATGAAAATATCGTCATTTTGGCTATCTGCTCATTTTGGTTACATTGCGAAGATTTACATATCGTCACCTTGGCTATATTGGCAAGGTGATCTCTTTATAGCTGAAATATTGTCATTTTTTTTTAATCATGTATATTTTTTCATGAGTGATACATTATCTTGATAACTATACCATTAAAATGACAGTATATTGTCATGATGTCTATATTGTCATTATGACTACCATCTCTTAGTGGCTATATTGCTAAAATAACTACATGTGACTACATTTTCATTGTAGCTTATTTAATGGTGTTGATTTACCCTTGGAGATATATCATTATAAAAAAGGATATTTCATTTTGTTTAAATTATGAGGTGAATACATTGTCATGATATCCTATATTGTTATAGTTTTAGTACTGTTATGGTGAATGTATATTATGTTGGCTACATTACAATGGAAGCCATAGTGGCAGGGTGGATATATTTTCATGGTTTGATCATTTTTTATTAGTATTTTATTATAATTTTGAATATATTGTCATGGTGACAGTGTTGCCATAATTTCTAAATTGTCATTTGATTTATCAAAATGATGGCAATATTGCCATAGAGACTGTATTGTCATGTTACCCGTATGGTCATCATGGTTGTCTTGTTATCGTGACTCTATGGTCATGATGGCTATACTGTCGTTAAGATTACATTCTTATGTTAACTATATTGCCATCATAGCTTTTTGTCAGAGTAGCTATATTGTTAAGTTATCTATCTTATTGTGGTGGGTATTTTTTTTCCTTTTGGTATAGTGCCATGATGGCTATACTAGAATTTTGGCAAGATTAGCATGGTGATCGCAGCTCAACTGTTGTTTTGGACATTTTTTTCATGGGAATACATTATCATGTTACCTACATTGTCAAGGTTACTATATTTCATGCAAGCTACATTGTAAAGTTGACGATATTGGCATGGCGGGTGTATTGTTATGTTCAATATAACGCCTTCCTGGCTACATTATCTTGGTCGATATATCAACTTGATGGCTATATTACTACGGTCAATATCATCGTTGGGGATGTATTTTGTCTTTACCTACCATTTGGTTGTGATTATATGATCATGATGATATTTCTATGACGGCTTATTTGGCATCTTCAGTGTATCTATCTGGATATCATATCATCATGTAACTTAGTCTGTCATGCTTTTAAACGGTGATGGTGCTTATGTGAAAATGCTTATTACATTATCATCATTAATGTATGATTATTGTAACTATATAGCAATGGCAATATCTTTTTTGATAATTTTGGTATGTTGACTTCATTTTGATAGTAGTTATATTGGTAAGGCGGGTACATTTTCATGGTTCTGACATTGTTTTATGGGCTTTACTGTCAAGGCGGTTGTATAGTATTGATAAATTCTGTTTGGGACGCTATTGACTCCTGGACACTATATACTTTAGATGCTATATGTTTTCTATGATCCGAAAGCCACTATTTTGTCACGGTATCTATATTGTCAGGTGGCTATATTGACGTTGTGAACATATTCTGAATGTTTCTTTAATGTTGCGTTGACTATATTGTTATATCAGTTATATGGCCATGGTGGCTTTGTTGTTATAGTGAATATATTATAGTTGTGACTATACTATCATAATGGCTAAAATGCCAAGGGAAATATGTTGATATGGATGCTATATTCTCATGATACTTTTATGGTAATTGTAAAAATTTTCTAGTTTACTCTAATATCACAGTGATTGATTTATGTTGTAACATTATTGTTATGGTGGTTGTACAATCATGGTGGCTATATTGTCGTTTGATGTGTTTTCAGTGTTACTGTTTAGTGAATATGGCTTTCATGTCAGTGTAGCTACAATTTCATTGGGAACAAATTTTCATGGTGACGCAATAGTCATTATGAAATAAAGTCATTTTGGCTATCTTCTAATTTGGGTTACATTGCTATGTTATATATATCGTCACCTTGGCTATATTGGGAAGGTGATGTTTTTTATAGGAGGTATATTTTCATTTTTTTAATTATGCATATTCTGTTATAAGCGATATATCATCATGATACCCATATCATTAAGGTGAAAATATTGACATGGCGACTATATTTTCTTTATGACTGTAATCTTATGATAACAATATAGGTACCCTGATATATAGGCAACATGAAAGAACAATCATCACCTTGTAATATAACAAAAAATAACAAATTGCCATCATGGCAATATATTCATTTAACAATATAGCCACCATGGAAATATAGTTACCATATCAATTTAATCTTAATGGAAATATGACTACCATAACCATATAGACAAGATAACAATACAACCACCAAGACAATGCAGGAACCATGACATTACATTATGGCAATATAGCCACCAATTTAACAAATCAAATGACAGTATAGATGTTATGGCAACAATCACCATGACAATATACAAACAAGTGGAATATAATCGACATAAAATGATTATATTATGAAAATATAGCTTCCATTGGAATATAGCCAGCATAATAATACATATACAATGACATTCCTGAAACCATAACAATATAGCATATCACGACAATGTAGTCCCCTAATGATTTAATCAAAATGAGAATCTCGTTTTATAATGATACATCCTCAAGGGGAAACCCAAAACCAACATAAAAGCTACCGTGAAAATGTAGTCATCATGACATTATAACCATCATGATGAAATAGACACCATGTAAATAAAGTTACTTTGGCAAGATATCCAAAAGGATATCATTGTCATAATAACAATATAGTCAAAATGCCAATATATAGTTACCGGAATGTTATAGTTATCATGATAATGTATCACTTACGACAAAAAATGCATTATTAAAAAATTGAAAATATAGAATCCGTAAAATAAGATCACAATACTAATATAGCCAAGGTGATGATATATATATGATAGAAATGTAACCAAAATAAGGAGATGGCCAAAATGACAGTATGTTCATAATGACAATAATTACACTATGAAAATATATACTCCATGACACTATAGGAACACTGACAGTAAACATATCTTCACAAAAGCGTAAAATTAAAATACAGCAAACTACAATATAGCCACCATGACAATACAGTCATCTTGACAATAATATCACGATATAACTCAATCACCAGGATAATAGAGTCACCTTGACAGTAATCTTACAATGACTTTATATCATGAAAATATAACCCCCATGTAAAGATATTTGTATTGACAATTTAGCCATTATGAAAATATAGTCACGACGACAATCTATTCACTATGACAATAAAGCTACCATGATCACATAACTGATATGACAATATAATCAAAGCAAAAATATAGAAACATTCAATTCATATTCACAATGGCAATATAACCACCTGACAATATAGATACTGTTAATAGACAGTCGCTTTCGGATCATAGCAAAAATATAGACTCCAGGACAATATAGTCTCTGTGAAATCCAGACAGGATTCATCATCATCATATGCCCATAAAATTATAGCTTTCATGGATTTGTAGTCAACATGAAAAAATTATCACAATGAAATAAAACGACATTACAATATAGTTACCATAATCATACACCAGTCATGATTATGTAATCAGCAGGTTGACACAAACAAGATCATAGTATAAAAACCATGACAATTTTAGTGACATGATGAGATGATATCCCTTCACTTACCCTTACAATACCACATAAGTTTTCACGATAATATTATCATGATCATAAAATCACAACAGTATTGTCACTAAATACAAAATATATCCCGAAAGAAAAAATTAACCATAACAATATAGCCATCAAGTTGATATACTGACCAAGATAATGTAGCCAGGACGGCATCATATTGAAAGTAAGAATACAACCACCATGCCAAAGTCTTCACCATGACAATGTAGCTACCAAGAAAATATAGTAACCTTGACTATATAGCTACCATGATAAAATATACAATTGAAAATTATCCAAAACAAGAGTTTAGCTGCTAAAACACTATATCGCTATGCCAATATCGCCAAAATGTTATTATTGCCATCAAAATAATATACCGCCAGAAAAGAAATATATATACCCACAACTCGACAACATAGGCTATTCTGACAATATTGCCAACATGAAAAGACAGTCACCTCCTTATTATATAACAAAAATGACAAATAGCCATCATGGCGATATAGTGATTTAGCAATACAGCCACTATGGCAATTTATTTACCATAACAATGTGATCTTAACGACAATGTAGCCAACATGACTATATAGTCACATTGACAATACAACCACCGTAACACTATAGATAACATGACAGTTTTTGTCATGCAGATAACATGATAATACAGACAACATGACAATCTGACAAATTATATGACAATATAGATATTATGGCAACATAGTCACCATGACAATATACTAAGAAATGCAATATAATCGCCATGATAAAATTATCCTACCATGAAAATATAGCCACCTACCATTTTGGTTTCCATTGCAATGTAGAAACAGTAATAAAAGATTTATCATGACAGTACTGAAACCATAACAGTATAGGATATCATGGCAATGTAGTCATTTAATCAAAATGACAATTTCATTCTATAATGGTATATCCTCAAGGGCAATATCAACACCATTAAAAAAGCTTCTACGAAAATAGTCATTATGACATAATAAAAATCATGATAAAAAAGTCACCAAGACAATATAGTGCTCTTGGCAATAAAGCTACTGTGACATTATTGTCATAATCATAATATAGTCGCTATAACAATATTGTCACCAAAAAAATTTAATTATCATGATAATATTTCGCTTATGTCAAAGTATGCAAGAGTTAAGTAATGACAATATATCACCTATAAAAAGATCACCTTGCCAATATAGCTAAGGTGACGATATATACATTATAGCAATGTAACTTAAATGAAAATATAGCGAAAATGACGGTCTGGTCATAATGACAATACTGCCACTATGAAAATATGTTCCCCATGACACTATAGCTACACTGTCAACAAAGTCATATTCACAAAAGTGCAACATTGAAAATAAAGCAAACGAGAATATAGCCACCATCATAGTTCAGCCACCATGATAATAATGTCACGATACAAATCATCACCATGTCATTAGTCACCTTGATAATAAACTTACAATGACTATATAAATATCATGAAAATATAGCCTCCATGTCAACATGTCTGCCATGATAATCTGGCCATTATGATAATATAGTCATTACAGCAATTTATTCACTAAAACAATGTAGCCACAGTGATCATATAACTGATGTGACAATACAGTCAAAGAAGCAAAAAAGGAAAGTACAAATCATATTCACTAAGGCAGAGTAACTACATGACAATATAGATACTGTGACAAATAGTCGCTTTTGAATCATAGCAAACATATATCCGGCAGGACAACATAGTCTCTATGACAAAATAGCGACCAAGACAGGATATATCATTATAATATAGACACCTTGACAGTATAGACCATAAGACAATGTAACAATCATGAAACTGTACCTGCCAAAACATTATAGATATCATGAAATTTTTGTCAACATGACAAAATTATCATAATGAAATATCATCGGCATTACAATATAGTTACCATAATCATAGACCAATCATAATCATATAATCAGCAGGTTGACATAAACAATATCACAGTATAAAAACCATGACAGTATAAGTGACATGATGATATGATATCCATACACTTACACTTACAATACCAAATAAGCCGCCATGAATATATTGTTATCATGATCATATAATCACAACAATATTGTAGGTAGTGACAAATATATCCCAACGACAAAATTAATAAAGCAATATAGCCATCAACTTGTTATAGCGACCAAGATAATGTAGCGAGCATTGTAATGAGAATTACAATACAGCCACGGTGCCAATGTCGTCACCATGACAATATAGCTACCATGAAAATATAGTAACGTTGAAAATGTAGCTACCCTGGCAAAATATTCAAGACAGAAAATACACAAAAGATAACCACAACATGAGTTGAGCTGCAAAGACGATATATCACCATGCCAATATGTCTAGAATGTTAGTATAGCCATCACGGCAATGTATTAACAGAAAAAATACTCACCACAACGATATAGCTAACTTGAATATATACTACTCTGACAATATAGGTAACATTAAAAGACAGCCACCTACTTGAAATATAAAAGAAAAAAAAATACAAATAGCCATCATGGCAATATCGTAAGTAAACAATATAGCCATCATGGCAATATCGTAACCAAACAATATAGCCATCATGGCAATATGATTACCATAGCAATGTATTCTTAATGGCAATATAGTCAACATGTCCTTATAGTCACGATGACAATACAACTACCATGACAATACAGAAAACATCAAAATACAGTCTCTAAGACAATATTGCCACTAATTCAACAAGTTAAATTACAATATAGATATTATGTTAACATAATCACGAGGACAATATACTCAGAAATGTTATATAATAGTCATAATAAGATGATCCTACCATGAAAATATAGTCACCCTGCCAGTATGGCTTCCATTACAATATTAGCAACAATAACAAAACATTCACCACGACAGTACTAAAAGATAACAATATAGCATATCATGACAATGTAGTCACCTGATCATTTAATGAAAAAGAAAAAATTTGCTTCTATTACGGTATAACCTCAGGGACAAAAATTTATACAACATTAAAAAGCTGACATGAAAATACAGTCACTGTGACATAAATATCATGATAAAATAATGACCATGACAATATAGCCACTCTGAGATTATAGTCATAACAAAATATAGTCGCTACTAAAATACTGTCACCTTAATAATAAAATTATCAAAATGATATATCGCTTGTGACAAAATATGCATGATTAGAAAATGACAGTATAGCACCTATAAAAAAGATCACCTTGCCACTATAGTCAAGGTGACGATATATACATTATAACAACGTAGAGAAAAAGAGATGATAACCAGAACGACGGTATGTTCATAATGACAATACTGCAACTATGAAAATATGTTCCCCACGATTCTCCAGCTTCACTGACAATAAAGCCATCTTCACAAAAAGAGTACTATTAAAAAAATAGCAAACGACTATACAGCCATCAAGACAGTACAGCCACCATAACACTAATCTCTCGATATAAATCAATCGCCAGGACATTAGCGTCACCTTGATAATGAATATAGAATGAATACATGAACATCAAAAAAATATAGCGTCCATATAAATATATTTGTCGTGAAAATATAGCCTCCATATGAATATCTTTAAAGTGACAGTACCGCCATTCTGATAATATAGTCAAGACGATAATATATTCACCATAACAATAAAGCCACCATGATCACATAAATGACATGACAATATAGTCAACGCAACAATAAACGCATTTATAAATTACATCCACTCTGAGAATACAGCCACATGAAAATATAGATACTGTGACAAAATAGTCATGTTTGGATCATAGCAAACATATAGCGTCCAAGAGAATATAGTCTCTATGATAGAATAGCGAAGAAGACAGGATTTATCATCACAATACAGTCACCTTGATAGTATGGCCAATAAAACAATGGAACAACCATGAAAACGTACCTACCATAACAATATAGCTTACTTGAAAATATAGTTACTATGACAAATTCATTACAATGAAATACAAACGATATCACATTGTGGTTTCGATAATCATACAACAATCATGATTATATAATATAAAACCTTCAAAACAAAGCAAGGGTAGCGAAAACGCAGGGAGGAATAGCTACAACCTAGCTCTGAAAGACGACAGCAGCTCCGTACACGTCGGTAGCTGGTGCGCGACTGTCATCAGGTGACTACATTGTCATGATGTGCTATATTGTCATGGTTTCAGTACTGTCGTAGTGAATGTATTATTATGTTAGCTATATTGCTGTGGCAGGGTGGCTAAATTTTCATGGTAGGATAATTTTGTTATCGCAGTTATATTGCATTTGTGATAATACTGTCATGGTGACTGTGTTCCAGTAATATCTATATTATCATTTAATTTGTTGAAGCGATTGCAATATTGTCTTAGAGACTCTAATGTCATGTTGCCTGTATTGTCATGATGGTTGCATGTCATCTTGACTATATAGTCATGTTTGTTATATTCCAGTTATGATTACATGGTTATGGTAACTATATTGCCATGGTGACTATATTGATAAGTGACTACATTGCCATGATTGCTATTTTTCATTTTTGTTATACTGTAAGGAGGTGACAGTCTTTTCATATTGAATATATTATCAGGGTAGCTATATTGTTAAGTTAGCTATATCATGTGCTTATTTTCTTTTTCTGGTTGTATAGTGCCATGATGCTTAGACTAACATTTTGGCGATATTGGAATGGTGATATAGTGTCTTAGCAAATAAACTGTTATTGTGGATATGTTCCATGGGATTTTATTATCATAGTAGCTACATTGTCAATGTTACTATATTTTCATGGTAGCTCCATTAACATGGACGATATTCCCATTGTGGCTGTATTGTTATTTTCAATATAATGCCATCCTAACTACATTATCTTGGTCGCTATATTTACTTGTTGGCTATATTGATATGGTTAATTTTGTCGTTGGGTATATATTTTGTCATTAACTACAATTTTGTTTTAATCATATGATCATGATAACAATATTTTCATGGCGGCTTATTTGGTAATGTGAGTGCAAGTGTATGGATATCATATTATCATGTCACTATATTGTCATAGTTTTTATACTGTGATGGTATTTATGTAAGCCTCCTGATGATATTATCATGATTGATATATGATTATGTTAACTAAATTGTAATGGAGATTATATTTCATTGTTACAATTTTGTCATGTTGCCTGCATTTTCATGGTAGCTATATTGTTATGGCAGGTACATTTACATTGTTGTTTCATTGTTTTATCGGCTATACTGTCAAGGAGACTATATCTTGCTTAAAAATCTTGTCTTCGTCGCTATTTTGTCATGGACACTATAGTGTCTTGGAGCCTATATGTTTGCTATGATCCGAAAGAGACTATTTTGTCACGGCATCAATATTGTCAGGTGCTTATATTGCCATAATGAATAGAATTTGAAGACTTCCTTATTGTTGCGTTGACTGTATTATCATATCACTTATATGATCATGGCTATATTGTTATAGTGAGTATATTGCCGTCTTGACTATATTATCATATTGCTAAATTGTCATGGTAAGTATGCTGACATGGAAGCCTTATTTTCATGATGTTTATATAGTCAGTGAATTATATGGTGACATTATTGTCATAGTGGCTGTACTTTTATGGTGGCTATATAATCGTTTCCTGTATTTTCACTGTTACTCTTTTGTGAAGATTTCTTTATTGTCATTGTAGCTATAGTGTCATGTGGGATATATTTTTATAGCTACAGTATTGTCATTATGAACATACCGTCATTTTGGCTATCTACTCATTTTCTTTATATTGCGAATATTTACATATCGTCACCATGGCTATATTGTCAAGGTGATCTCTTTTACAGTTGCTATATTATCATTCTTTTTAGTCTTGCATATTTTTTCATAAGCGATACATTATCGTGATAACTTTACTATTAAGGTGACAGTATATTGTCATTGTGACAGTGACAAAGTTGACAGTATGACTATAATCTCTTAGTGGCTATATTGCTAAGATAACTATACTGTCATGGTGACTATTTCATGATGATGGTTATAATGACAATTTGACTACATTTTTATTGGCAGCATATTTAATGGTGTTGCTTTAGCCCTTGAAGATATATTATAGAAACGAAAGTTTCCTTTTCTTTTAAATTATCATGTGAATATATTGCAATGATATGCGATATTGTTATAGTGTCAGTACTGTCATGTTGAATGTATATTATGTTGGTTACATTACAATTAAAGTCATAGTCGCAGGGTAACTATATTCTCATGGTTGGATCATTTTGTTATGACGATTTTATTGTATTTGTGAGTATATTCTCATGGTTACTGTGTTGCCGTAATTTCTATATTGTCCTGGACACAACATATCCTGATATCTATATTGTCATATCAGTTATATGATAATCGTAGCTTTATTGTCATAGTGATTATCTCTTCGTCGTGACTATATTATCATAATGGCTAAATTGTCATTGGATATATGTTGACATGAGGGCTATATTTTCATGATATTCATAAAGTCATTGAAAGATTAATATCAAGGTGACTCTAATAGCCTGGCGATTGATGTATATCGTGACACTATTGTCACGATCGCTGCATTGTCATGGTGGCTATATTGTCGTTTACTGTATTTTCAATGTTTCTCTTTTGTGAAGATTGCTTTATTGTCATTATAGCTACAGTGTCATGGGGAATATATTTTCGTAGTAGCAGCATTGTCATTATGAACATATCGTCATTTTGGCTATCTGCTCATTTTGGTTACATTGCGAAGATTTACATATCGTCACCTTGGCTATATTGGCAAGGTGATCTCTTTATAGTTGCTATATATTCATTTTTTTAAATCATGTATATTTTTTCATGAGTGATACTTTATCTTGATAACTATACCATTAAAGTGACAGTATATTGTCATGGTGACTATATCATCATTATGACTACAATCTCTTAGTGGCTATATTGCTATGATGTGACTACATTTTCATTGTAGCTTATTTAATGGTTTAATTAACCTTTGGAGATATATCATTATAAAAACGGATATTTCAATTTGTTTAAATTATGAGGTGAATACATTGTCATGATATGCTATATTGTTATAGTTTTAGTATTGTCATGGTGAATGTATATTATGTTGGCTACATTACAATGGAAGCCATAGTGGCAGGGTGGCTATGTTTTCATGGTTTGATCATTTTATTATTAGTATTTTATTGTATTTTTTAATATTTTGTCATGGTGACCGTGTTCCCATAATTTCTATAGTGTCAGTTGATTTATTAAATTGATGACAATATCATCATAGAGACTGTATTGTCATGTTGCCTGTATGGTCATCATGGTTGTCTTGTCATCGTGACTCTACGGTCATGATTGCTATACTGTCTTTAAGATTACATTCTTATGGTAACTATATTGCCATCATGGCTTTTTGTCAGAGTAGCTACATTGTTAAGTTAGCTATCTTATTGTGGTGGGTATTTTTTTTCCTTTTGGTATATTGCCATGATGGCTATACTAGATTTTTGGCAAGATTAGCATGGTGATATGGTGTTCGCAGCCCAACTATTGTTTTGGACATTTTTTCATGGGAATACATTATCATGGTATCTACATTGTTAAGGTTACTATATTTCATGCGAGCTACATTGTAAAGATGACGATATTGGCATGGCGGGTGTATTGCTATGTTCAATATAACGCCATCTTGGCTACATTATCTTGGTCGCTATATCAACTTGATGGCTATATTGCTACGGTCAATTTCATCGTTGGGGATGTATTTTGTCTTTACCTACAATTTGGTTGTGATTATATGATCAGGATAGCATTTCTATGACGGCTTATTTGGCATCTTGAGTGTATCTGTCTGGATATCATATCATCATGTAACTTAATCTCTCATGCTTTTAAACGGTGATGGTGCTTATGTGAAAATGCTGATTACACTATCATCATTAATGTATGATTATTGTAACTATATAGCAATGGCAATATCTTTTTTGATCATTTTGGTATGTTGACTTCATTTTGATAGTAGTTATATTGGTATGGCAGGTACATTTTCATGGAGCTGACATTGTTTTATGGGCTATACTGTCAAGGCGGCTGTATAGTATTGATAAATTCTGTTTTGGACGCTATTGTCTCTTTCACACTATATACTTTAGAGGCTATATGTTTCCTATGATCCGAAAGCGACTATTTTGTCACGGTATCTATATTGTCAGGTGGCTGTATTGACGTTGTGAACATATTTTGAGTGTTTCTTTAATGTTGCGTTGACTATATTGTTATATCAGTTATATGACCATGGTGGCTTTGTTGTTATAGTGAAAATATTGTAGTTGTGACTATACTATCATAATGGCTAAATTGTCATGGGAAATATGTTGATATGGATGCTATATTCTCATGATACTTCTATGGTAATTTTGAAAATTTTGTCATGTTTACTCTAATATCACAGTGATTGATTTGTGTTATAACATTATTGTTATGGTGGCTGTACAATCATGGTGGCTATATTGTCGTTTGATGCGTTTTCAATGTTACAATTTAGTGAATATGGCTTTAATGTCAGTGTAGCTATACTTTAATTGGTAACAAATTTTCATAGTGACGCAACTGTCATTATGAAATAAAGTCATTTTGGCTATCTTCTAACTTAGGTCACTTTGCTATGTTATATATATCGTCACCTTGGCTATATTGGGAATGTGATTTTTTTTATAGGTGGTATATTGTCATATTTTAATCGTGCATATTCTGTTATAAGCGATATATTATCATGATACCCATATCATTAAGGTGAAAATATTGGCATGGCGACTATATTATCTTTATGACTGTAATCTTATGGTAACAATATAGGTACCCTGACATATAGGCAACATGAAAAGATAATCACCCTATTGTAATATACCAAAAAATAACAAATAGCCATCATGGCAATATATTCATTTAACAATATAGCCGCCATGGCAATATAGTTACCATATCAATATAATCTTAATGGAAATATAACTACCATGACCATATAGACACGATGACAATACAACCACCAAGACATTAAAGGAACCATAACATTACATTATGACAATATAGCCACCAATTCAAGAAATCAAATGACAGTATAGATATTATGGCAACATTCACCATGACAATATACAAACAAATGGAATATAATCGACATAACAAAATAATTATATAATGAAAATATAGCCACTCTGCCACTATGGCTTCCATTGGAATATAGCCAACATGATAATACATATTAAATGACATTCCTGAAACCATAACAATGTAGCATATCATGACAATGTTGTCCCCTAATGATTTAATCAAAATGAGAATCTCGTTTTATAATGATAAATCCTCAAGGGCAAACCCAACACCAATATAAAAACAACCGTGAAAATGTAGGCACCATGACATTATAACCATCATGATGAAGAAGACACCCTGACAATAAAGTTACTTTGGCAAGATATGCAACATGATATCATTGTCATAATAACAATATAATCAAAATGCCAATATATAGTTACCGGAATGTATCCATTACGACAAAAAATGCATGATTAAAAAAATGAAAATATAGCAACCGTAAAAAAGGATAACGTTGTTAATATAGCCAAAGTGATGATATATTTATGATAGAAATGTAGCCAAAATAAGGAGGTGGCCAAAATGACAGAATGTTCTTAATGACAATAATTCCACTATGAAAATATGTTCTCCATGACACTATAGGTACACTGACAGTAAACCTATCTTCACAGAAGCGTAAAATTAAAATACAGTAAACTACAATATAGCCACCATGACAATACAGCCATCTTGACAATAATATCACGATACAACTCAATCACCAGGACAATAGAGTCACGTTGACAGTAATCTTACAATGACTTTATAAATATCATGAAAATATAGCCCCCATGTCAAGATATTTGCGATGACAATTTAGCCATTATGAAAATATAGTCACGACGACAATCTATTCACTATGACAATAAAGCTACCGTGATCATATAACTGATATGACAATATAATCAAAGCAAAAATATAGAAACATTCAACTATATTCACAATGGCAATATAACCACCTGACAATATAGATACTGTTAATAGTCGTTCTCGGATCATAGCAAAAATATAGACTCCAGGACAATATAGTCTCTGTGAAAAAACAGTGACTCAGACAAGATTTATCATCATGATATGGTCATAACATTATAGCTGTCATGGAATTGTAGGCAATATGACAAAATTATCACAATGAAATAAAACGACATTACAATATAGTTACCATAATCATACACCAATCATGATTATATAATCAGCAGTTTGACATCAACATGATAATAGTGTAAAAACCATGATAATTTAAGTGACATGATGAGATGATATCCATTCACTTACACTTACAATACCACATAAATTTTCATGAAAATATTATCATGATCATATAATCACAACAGTTTTGTCACTAATTACAAAATATATCCCGAAAGACAAAATTAACCATGACAATATAGCCATCAAATTGATATAGCGACCAAGATAATGTAGCCAGGATGGCATTATATTGAAAGTAAGAATACAACCACCATGCCAATGTCTTCACCATGACAATGTAGCTACCATGAAAATATAGTAACCTTGACTATGTAGCTACCATGATAAAATATACAGTTGACAAATATCCACAACAAGAGTTTAGCTGCTAAAACACTATATCGCCAAGCCAATATCGCCAAAATGTTATTATTGCCATCATGATAATACACGGCCAGAAAAGAAATATATATACCCAATATTCGACAATATAGCTATTCTGACAATATTGCCAACATGAAAAGACAGTCACTTCCTTGTTATGTAACAAAAATGACAAATAGCCATCATGGCGATATAGTGATTTAACAATACAGCCACTATTGTAATATAGTTACCATAACAATGTGATCTTAACGACAATAGAGCCAACATGACTATATAGTCACGTTGACAATACAACCACCGTGACAATACAGATAACATGACAGAACCGTCTCTCAGGCAATATTGCCATCAATTTGACAAATTATATGAAAATATAGATATCATGGCAACATAGTCACCATGACAATATACTCAGAAATGTAATATAGTCGCCATGATAAAATTATCCTACCATAAAAATATAGCCACCTACCATTTTGGTTCCATTGCAATGTAGAAACAGTAATAAAAGATTTATCATGACAGTACTGAAACCATAACAGTATAACATATGGCAATGTAGTCAGCTGATAATTTAATCAAAATGACAATTTCTCTTCTATAATGGTATATCCTCAAGGGCAATATCAACACCATTAAAAAAGCTTCTACGAAAATACTGTCATTATGACATTATAAAAACCATTATAAAAAAGTCACCATGACAATATAGTTATCATGGCAATATAGCCACTACGACATTATAGTCATAATGATAATATAGTCGCCATGACAATATTCTCACCATAAATATATAATTATCATGATAATATTTCGCTTATGACAAAGTATGCTAGAGTTAAATAATGACAATATATCACCTATAAAAAGATCACCTTCCCAATATTGCTAAGGTGACGATATATACATTATAGCAATGTAACTAAAATGAAAATATAACCAAAATGACGGTATGGTCATAATAACAATACTGCCACTATGAAAATATGTTCCCCATGACACTATAGCTACACAGACAACAAACCCATATACACAAAAGAGCAACATTGAAAATACAGCAAACGAGAATATAGCCACCATCATAGTTCAGCTACCATGATAATAATGTCACGATACAAATCATCACCATGTCATTAGCCATCTTGATAATAAACTTAAAATGACTATATAAATATCACGAAAATATAGCCTCCATGTCAACATGTGTGCCATGGTAATTTGGCCATTATGATAATATAGTCATAACGGCAATTTATTCACTATAACAATATAGCCACGGTGATCATATAACTGTTGTGACAATACAGTCAAAGAAACAAAAAAGAAATTTACAAATCATATTCACTATGGCAGTATAACTACATGACAATATAGATACTGTGACAAATAGTCGCTTTTGAATCATAGCAAACATATAGCCGGCAGGCCAACATAGTCTCTATGGCAAAATAGCGACCAAGACAAGATATATCATTATAATATAGACACCTTGACAGAATAGACCGTAAAACAATGTAAAAAACATGAAACTGTACCTGCCAAAACATTATAGATGTCATGAAATTTTAGTCAACATGAAAAAATTATCATAATTAAATATCATCGGCATTACAATATAGTTACCATAATCATAGACCAATCATGATCATATAATCAGGAGGTTGACATAAAGGATATCACAGTATAAAAACCATGGCAGTATAAGTGACATGATGATATGATATCCATACACTTACGCTTACAATACCAAAGAAGTCGCCATGAATATAGTGTTATTATGATCATATAATCACAACAATATTGAAGGTAGTGACAAATATATCCCCAACGACAAAATTAATCATAGCAATATAGCCATCAACTTGTTATAGCGATCAAGATAATGTAGCGAGCATTGTACCGAGAATTACAATACAGCCACCGTGCCAATGTCGTCACCATGACAGTATAGCTACCATGAAAATATAGTAACGTTGAAAATGTAGCTGCCCTGGCAAAATATTCAAGATAGAAAATACCCAAAAGATAGCCACAACAAGAGTTTAGCTGCTAAGACGATAAATCACCATGTCAATATCTCTAAAATGTTAGTATAGCCATCATGGCAATATATCAACAGAAAAAATACTCATCACAACAATATAGCTAACTTGACAATATACTACTC
This sequence comes from Panulirus ornatus, assembly GCF_036320965.1. NCBI lineage: Eukaryota > Metazoa > Arthropoda > Malacostraca > Decapoda > Palinuridae > Panulirus > Panulirus ornatus. Next base: position 11,660,438 of record NC_092278.1, read on the forward strand.
TGAAAATATAGGTAACTTTAAAAGACAGCCACCTCCTTGAAATATATAGAAAAAATGACAAATATCCATCTTGGCAATATGGTAACTAGACAATACAGCCATCATGGCAATATGGCAACCAAACAATATAGCCATCATGGCAATATGATTACCATAGCAATGTATTCTTAATGGTAATATAGTCACCATGTCCTTATAGTCACGATGACAATACAACTACCATGACAATACAGAAAACATCAAAATACAGTCTCTAAGACAATATTGCCACTGATTCAACAAGTTAAATGACAATATAGACATTATGGCAACACAATCACGATGACAACATACTCAGAAATGTTATATAATCGTCATAGTAAAATGATCCTACTGTGAAAATATAGTCACTCTGCCAATATGGCTTCCATTACAATATAGCCACAATAACAAAATATTCACCACGACACTACTGAAACCATAACAATATAGCATATCATGACAATGTAGTCACTTGATCATTTAATGAAAAAGAAAAATTTCGCTTCTATTACGGTATAACCTCAGGGACAAAATTTTATCCACCATTAAAAAGCTGCCATGAAAATACAGTCGCTATGACATAAATATCATAATAAAATAGTGACCATGGCAATATAGCCACTCTGAGATTACAGTCATTATGACAATATAGTCGCTATCAAAATACTGTCACCTTAATAATAAAGTTATCAAAATGATATATCGCTTGTGACAAAATATGCATGATTAGAAAATGACAGTACAGCACCTATAAAAAAGATCACTTTGCCACTATAGTCAAGGCGACGATAAATACATCATAGCAACGTAAAGGAAAAGAGATGATAACCAGAACGACGGTATGTATATAATGACAGTACTGCAACTATGAAAATATATTCCCCACGATTCTCCAGCTTCACTGACAATAAAGTTATCTTCACAAAAAGAGTACTATTGAAAAAATAGCAAACGACTATACAGCCATCAAGACAGTACAGCCACCATGACAATAATCTCTCGATATAAATCAATCGCCAGGACATTAGCGTAACCTTGATAATGAATATGCAATGAGTACATGAACATCATGAAAATATAGCGTCCATATGAATATATTTGTCGTGAAAATAAAGCCTCCATATGAATATCTTTAAAGTGATAGTCTCGCCATTCTGATAATATAGTCAAGACGCTAATATATACACCATAACAATAAAGCCACCATGATCACACAAATGATATGACAATATAGTCAACGCAACAATAAACGTGTTTATAAATTATATCCACTCTGAGAATACAGCCACATGAAGATATAGATACTGTGACAAAAAAGTCATTTTTGGATCATAGCAAACATATAGCGTCCAAGAGAATATAGTCTCTATGACAAAATAGCGAAGAAGACAGGATTTATCATCACAGTACAGTCACTTTGACAGTATAGCCAATAAAACAGTGACAACCATGAAAATGTACCTACCATAACAATATAGCTTACATGAAAATATAGTTACTATGACAAATTCATTACAATTAAATACAAAGGATATCGCATTATGGTGTCGATAATCATACACCAATCATGATCATATAAGATAAAACCTTCAAAACAAAGCAAGGGTAGCGACAACGCAGGGAGGAATAGCTACAACCTACCTCTGAAAGACGATAGCAGCTCTGTACACGTTGGTAGCTGGTGCGCGACTGTCATTAGGTGAGTACATTGTCATGATATGCTATATTGTCATGGTTTCAGTACTGTCGTAACAGATGTATTATTATGTTAGCTGCATTGCACTGGCAGGGTGGCTAAATTTTCATGGTAGGATAATTTTGTTATCGCGGTTATATTGAACTTGTGATAATACTGTCATGGTGACTGTGTTCCAGTAATATCTATATTATCATTTGATTTGTTAAAGCGTTTGTAATATTGTCGTAAAGACTCTAATGTCTTATTCCTTGTATTGTCATGATGGTTGCATGTCATCTTGACTATATAGTCATGTTGGTTATATTCCAGTTATGATTACGTGGTTATGGTATCTATATTGCCATGGTGACTCTCTTGATAGGTGACTACATTGCCATGATAGCTATTTTTAATTATTGTTATACTGTAAAGAGGTGATTGTCTTTTCATATTGAATATATTATAATGGTAGCTATATTGTTAAGTTAGTTATATCATTGTAGTGATTATTTTCTTTTTCTGGTGGTATATTGCCATGTTGCCTAGACTAACATTTTGGCTATATTGGCATGGTGATATAGTGTCTTAGCAAATAAACTGTTATTTTGGATATGTTCCATGGGATTTTATTATCATAGTAGCTACATTGTCAATGTTACTATATTTTCATGGTAGCTCCATTAACATGGTGACGATATTCCCATTGTGGCTGTATTGTTATTTTCAATATAATGACATCCTAACTACATTATCTTGTTCGCTATATTTACTTGCTGGCTATATTGCTATGGTTAATTTTATCGTTGTGGATATATTTTGGCATTTTCTTAATTATATGATCATGATAACAACATTTTCATGGCGGCTTATTTGGTAATGTGAGTGCAAGTGTATGTATATCATATTATCATGTCACTATATTGTCATGGTTTTTGTACGGTGATGGTGTTTATGTCAGCCTCCTGATGATACTATCATGATTGACATATGATTATAGTAACTAAATTGTAATGGCGATTATATTTCATTGTGACAATTTTGTCATGTTGCCTGCATTTTCATGGTACCTATATTGTTATGGCAGGTACATTTTCATTATTGTTTCATTGTTTTATCGGATATACTGTCAAGGTGACTATATCTTAATTAAAAATCTCGTCTTCGTCGCTATTTTGTCATGGACACTATATTGTCTTGGAGCCTATATGTTTGCTATGATCCGAAAGAGACTATTTTGTCAAAGCATCAATATTGTCAGGTGCTTATATTGCCATAATGAATATAATTTGAAGGCTTCCTTATTGTTGCGTTGACTGTATTGTCATACCACTTATATGATGATGGCTATATTGTTATAGTGAATATATTTCCGTCTTGACTATATTATCATATTGCTAAATTGTCATGGTACGTATGTTGACATGGAAGCCTTATTTTCATGATTTTTATATAGTCAGTGAATTATATCGTGACATTATTGTCATAGTGGCTGTACTTTCATGGTGGCTATACTGTCGTTTCCTGTATTTTCACTGTTACTCTTTTGAGAAGATTGCTTTATTGTCATTGTAGCCATAGTGTCATGGGGGATTTATTTTCATAGCAGCAGTATTGTCATTATGAACATACCGTCATTTTGGCTATCTACTCATTTTGTTTATATTGCGAAGATTTACATATCGTCACCTTGGCTATATTGTCAAGGTGATCTCTTTTATAGTTGCTATGTTGTCATTTTTTTTATTCATGCATATTTTTTTCATAAACGATACATTATCGTCATAACTTTACTCTTAAGTTGACAGTATATTGTCATTGTGACAATGTTGACAATATGACTATAATCTCTTAGTGGCTATATTGCTAAGATAACTATACTGTCATGGTGACTATTTCATGATGATGGTTATAATGACAGTTTGACTGCATTTACATTATAGCATATTTAATGGTGTTGATTTTGCCCATGAAGATATATCATAAAAACGAAAATTTCCTTTATTTCAAATTATCATGTGAATATATTGCCATGATATGAGATATTGCTCTAGTCTCAGTACTGTCAAGTTGAATGTATATTATGTTGGTTACATTACAATTAAAGTCTCAGTGGCAGGGTAACTATATTTTCATGGTTGGATCATTTTTATATGACGATTTTATTGTATTTGCGATTATATTCTCATGGTTACTGTGTTGCCATAATTTTTATATTGTCCTGGACACTACATATCCTGAAATCTATATTGTCATATAAGTTATATGATCATTGTAGCTTTATTGTCATAGTGAATATCTTGTCGTCGTATATTATCATAATGGCTAAATTGTCATAGGAAATATGTTGACATGAGTGCTATATTTTCATGATATTCATGAAGTCATTGAAAGATTACTATCAAGGTGACTCTAATAGCCTGGCGATTGATGTATATTGTGACATTATTGTCACGATAGCTGCATTGTCATGGTGGCTATATTGTCGTTTTCTGTATTTTCAAAGTTACTCTTTGGTGAAGATTGCTTTATTGTCATTGTAGCTATAGTGGCATGGGGAATATATTTTCGTAGTAATAGTATTGTCATGATGATCATATCGTCATATTGGCTATGTGTCCATTTTGGTTACATTGCGAAGATATACATACCGTTACCTTGGCTATATTGGCAAGGTGATCTCTTTATAGTTGCTATATTGTCATTTTTTTTAATCATGTATATTTTTTCATGAGTTATACATTATCATGATAACTATATCATTAAATTGAGAGTATATTGTCATGGTGACTATATTGTCATTAGGACTACAATCTCTTAGTTTCTATATTGCTAACTACATGTGACTACATTTTTAATTGTAGCTTATTTAATGGTGTCGATTTACCCTTGTAGATATATCATTATAAAAACGGATATTTCATTTTGTTTAAATTATGAGGTGAATACATTGTCATGATATGTTATATTGTTATAGTTTCAGTACTGTCATGGTGAATGTATATTATGTTGGCTACATTACAATGGAAGCCATAGTGGCAGGGTAGCTATATTTTGATGGTTTGATCATTTTGTTATTAGTATTTTATTGTATATTTGAATATATTGTCATGGTGACTGTGTTGCCATAATTTCTATATTGTCATTTGATTTATTAAATTGATGGCAATATTGTCATAGAGACTGTATTGTCATGTTGCCTGTATGGTCATCATGGTTGTCTTGGTATCGTAACTCTATGGTCATGATGGCTATATTGTCGTTGAGATTACATTCCTATGGTAACTATATTGCCGTCATGGCTTTTTGCCAGAGTATCTATATTGTTAGGTTAGCTATCTTATTGTGGTATTTTTTTTCCTTTTGGTACATTGCCATGACGTCTATACTAGAATTTTGGCAAGATTAGCATGGTGATATAGTGTTCGTAGCCTAACTGTTGTTTTGGACATTTTTTCATGGGAAAACATTATCATGGTACCTATATTGTCAAGGTTACTATATTTCATGCAAGCTACATTGTAAAGATGACGATATTGGCATGGCAGGTGTATTGCTATGTTCAATATAACGCCATCCTGGCTACATTATCTTGGTCGCTATATCAACTTGATGGCTATATTGCTACGGTCAATTTCATCGTTGTGGATGTATTTTGTCTTTAACTACAATTTGGTTGTGATTATATGAACAGGATAATATTTCTATGACGGCTTATATGGCATCTTGAGTGTATCTGTCAGGATATCATATCATCATATAACTTAGTCTGTCATGCTTTTAAACGGTGATGGTGGTTATGTGAAAATGCTGATTACATTATCATCATTAATGTATGATTATTGTAACTATATAGCAATGGCAATATCTTTTTTGATCATTTTGGTATGTTGACTTCATTTTGATAGTAGTTATATTGGTATGGCAGGTACATTTTCATGGTTCTCACATTGTTTTATGGGCTATACTGTCAAGGCGGCTGTATATTATTGATAAATTCTGTTTTGGACGCTATTGTCTCCTGGACACTATATACTTTAGAGTCTATATGCTTCCTATGATCCGAGAGCGACTATTTTCTCACGGTATCTGTATTGTCAGGATGCTATGTTGACGTGAACATATTCTGAATGTTTCTTTAATGTTGCGTTGACTATATTGTTATATCAGTTATATGGCAATGGTGGCTTTGTTGTTATAGTGAAAATATTGTAGTTGTGTCTATACTATCATAATGGCTAAATTGTCATGGGAAATATGTTGATATGGATGCTATATTCTCATGATACTTTTATGGCAATTGTAAAATTTTTTCAAGTTTATTCTAATATCACGGTGATTGATTTATGTTTTAACATTATTGTTATGGTGGCTGTACAATCATGGTGGCTATATTGTCGTTTGATTCGTTTTCAATGTTAATATTTAGTGAATATGGCTTTAATGTCAGTGTAGCTATACTTTCATTGGGAACAAGTTTTCATAGTGACGCAATTGTCATTATGAAATAAAGTCATTTTGGCTATCTTCTAATTTGGGTTACATTGCTATGTTATATATATCGCCACCTTGGCTATATTGGGAAGGTGATTCTTTATAGGTGGTATATTGTCATTTTTTAATCGTGCATATTCTGTTATAAGCGATATATTATCATGATACCCATATCAGTAAGGTGAAAATATTGGCATGGCAACTATATTGTCTTTATGACTGTAATCTTATGACAACAATATAGGTACCCTGATATATAGCCAACATGAAACGACAATCACCCCCCTGGTAATATAACAAAAATAACAAATAGCCATCATGGCAATACACTTAACATATCAATATAATCTTAATGGAAATATAACTACCATGACCATATAGACACGATGACAATACAACCACCAAGACAATACAGGAACCGTGACATTACATTATGACAATATAGTTACCAATTCAACAAATCAAATGACAGTATGGATATTGTGGCAACAGACACCATGACAATATACCCCCAAGTGGAATATAATCGACATAACAAAATGATTATATTGTGAAAATATAGCCACTCTGCCACTATGGCTTCCATTGGAATATAGCCAACATAATAATACATATGAGGTGAGGATATTTGATGTGACATCAGCAGATCTAACTGATGGAGATGTGTTAATTCTGGCCACTGATGGTCTTTGGGACATTACCTCCAACGAAAAAGCAGTTGCAACAGTGGTAAAATCTCTCACACACTTCCCTGCTGAGGACCAAAACAAATATAAGTACAGATACACTAGTGCTGCTCATGATCTTGTAATGGGGTCTCGAGGGAAACTTCGAGATCAAAATTGGCGAACGAGTGATGACAAACATGCAACTATTGATGATATTTCAGTTTTTGTCATTCCTCTTAAACCCTACAAAGAGGAGTACCAAGAGTGGACATTAAAACAAGAAGCAAATTTTGGTGTTAGTGAGAATGCATCCTCAGAAAAAGAAAACACCACAAATACTAAATGTGATATTATTGACCCAGAAGTAAATATGACAGATTCTGACAAAAAGATGGCTGAGGAAGAATCAAGTTCCAGTTCATCTTTATCCAGGAATATGGATGAGTCAGTTATTCTTGAGAAAAACTTGATCGAATTCAAACCACAAGAAGATTATTTTAAAGATGAGGCTAACCCAGAAGCACAAGCAGAAAAACATTCAACTGAGTGCTTGGATAACACATAGTAAAGGACAAAAATTACATACTATGTAGACTGACAGTGTAGTCTAGACAAATATACTAGTCCTTGTTTAATAAGTGAAGGAAAATAGTGAAGTGAAGGAAAATAGTGAAATTGGAGAAAAATGTAGCTTAGACATTGAAGCTTATTAATACAGTGGTTAAATTGATGAGAACTGCTACTGACGTTTGTGTAAATAAATTATACATTTACTTTTTTCCATAGCCAGAGGTTGAACCATTATGTGACATTCATTTTTTTCATTCATTTCCAGCTAGAAGTTTCAGTTTTCTAAATTGTTTCTTACATTTTTCATATGTATATATATGTATGTGTGTGTGTGTGTATATATGTGCGTATGTATGTGTATGTGTGTGTATGTGTATATGTATATATATATATGTATATTATCCCTGGGGATGGGGGTGAAAGAGTGCTTCCCACGTGTTCCTCGCGTGTCGTAGAAGGCGACTGGAGGGGACGGGAGCGGGGGGCCAGAAATCCTCCCCTCCTTGTATTAACTTTCTAAAATGGGAAACAGAAGAAGGAGTCACGCGGGGAGTGCTCATCCTCCTCGAAGGCTCAGAGTGGGGTGCCTAAATGTGTGTGGATGTAACCAAGATGTGAAAAAAGGAGATAGGTAGTATGTTTGAGGAAAGGAACCTGGATGTTTTGGCTCTGAGTGAAACGAAGCTCAAGGGTAAAGGGGAAGAGTGGTTTGGGAATGTCTTGGGAGTAAAGTCAGGGGTTAGAGAGAGGACAAGAGCAAGGGAAGGAGTAGCAATACTCCTGAAACAGGAGTTGTGGGAGTATGTGATAGAGTGTAAGAAAGTAAATTCTCGATTAATATGGGTAAAACTGAAAGTTGATGGAGAGAGGTGGGTGATTATTGGTGCATATGCACCTAGGCATGAGAAGAAAGATCAAGAGAGGCAAGTGTTTTGGGAGCAGCTGAATGAGTGTGTTAGTGGTTTTGATGCACGAGACCGGGTTATAGTGATGGGTGATTTGAATGCAAAGGTGAGTAATGTGGCAGTTGAGGGAATAATTGGTATACATGGGGTGTTCAGTGTTGTAAATGGAAATGGTGAAGAGCTTGTAGATTTATGTGCTGAAAAAGGACTGATGATTGGGAATACCTGGTTTAAAAAGCGAGATATACGTAAGTATACTTATGTAAGTAGGAGAGATGGCCAGAGAGCGTTATTGGATTACGTGTTAATTGAGAGGCGTGCGAAAGAGAGACTTTTGGATGTTAATGTGTTGAGAGGTGCAACTGGAGGGATGTCTGATCATTATCTTGTGGAGGCTAAGGTGAAGATTTGTATGGGTTTTCAGAAAAGAAGAGTGAATGTTGGGGTGAAGAGGGTGGTGAGAGTAAGTGAGCTTGAGAAGGAGACCTGTGTGAGGAAGTACCAGGAGAGACTGAGTACAGAATGGAAAAAGGTGAGAACAATGGAAGCAAGGGGAGTGGGGGAGGAATGGGATGTATTTAGGGAATCAGTGATGGATAGCGCAAAAGATGCTTGTGGCATGAGAAGAGTGGGAGGTGGGTTGATTAGAAAGGGTAGTGAGTGGTGAGATGAAGAAGTAAGAGTATTAGTGAAAGAGAAGAGAGAGGCATTTGGACGATTTTTGCAGGGCAAAAATGCAATTGAGTGGGAGATGTATAAAAGAAAGAGACAGGAGGTCAAGAGAAAGGTGCAAGAGGTGAAAAAAAGGGCAAATGAGAGTTGGGGTGAGAGAGTATCATTAAATTTTAGGGAGAATAAAAAGATGTTCTGGAAGGAGGTAAATAAAGTGCGTAAGACAAGGGAGCAAATGGGAACTTCAGTGAAGGGCGCAAATAGGGAGGTGATAACAAGTAGTGGTGATGTAAGAAGGAGATGTAGTGAGTATTTTGAAGGTTTGTTGAATGTGTTTGATGATAGAGTGGCAGATATAGGGTGTTTTGGTCGAGGTGGTGTGCAAAGTGAGAGGGTTAGGGAAAATGATTTGGTAAACAGAGAAGAGGTAGTGAAAGCTTTGCGGAAGATGAAAGCCGGCAAGGCAGCAGGTTTGGATGGTATTGCAGTGGAATTTATCAAAAAAGGGGGTGACTGTATTGTTGACTGGTTGGTAAGGTTATTTAATGTATGTATGACTCATGGTGAGGTGCCTGAGGATTGGCGGAATGCGTGCATAGTGCCATTGTACAAAGGCAAAGGGGATAAGAGTGAGTGCTCAAATTACAGAGGTATAAGTTTGTTGAGTATTCCTGGTAAATTATATGGGAGGGTATTGATTGAGAGGGTGAAGGCATGTACAGAGCATCAGATTAGGGAAGAGCAGTGTGGTTTCAGAAGTGGTAGAGGATGTGTGGATCAGGTGTTTGCTTTGAAGAATGTATGTGAGAAATACTTAGAAAAGCTAATGGATTTGTATGTAGCATTTATGGATCTGGAGAAGGCATATGATAGAGTTGATAGAGATGCTCTGTGGAAGGTATTAAGAATATATGGTGTGGGAGGAAAGTTGTTAGAAGCAGTGAAAAGTTTTTATCGAGGATGTAAGGCATGTGTACGTGTAGGAAGAGAGGAAAGTGATTGGTTCTCAGTGAATGTAGGTTTGCGGCAGGGGTGTGTGATGTCTCCATGGTTGTTTAATTTGTTTATGGATGGGGTTGTTAGGGAGGTAAATGCAAGAGTTTTGGAAAGAGGGGCAAGTATGAAGTCTGTTGGGGATGAGAGAGCTTGGGAAGTGAGTCAGTTGTTGTTCCGTGATGATACATCGCTGGTGGCTGATTCATGTGAGAAACTGCAGAAGCTGGTGACTGAGTTTGGTAAAGTGTGTGGAAGAAGAAAGTTAAGAGTAAATGTGAATAAGAGCAAGGTTATTAGGTACAGTAGGATTGAGGGTCAAGTCAATTGGGAGGTGAGTTTGAATGGAGAAAAACTGGAGGAAGTGAAGTGTTTTAGATATCTGGGAGTGGATCTGGCAGCGGATGGAACCATGGAAGCGGAAGTGGATCATAGGGTGGGGGAGGGGGCGAAAATTCTGGGGGCCTTGAAGAATGTGTGGAAGTCGAGAACATTATCTCGGAAAGCAAAAATGGGTATGTTTGAAGGAATAGTGGTTCCAACAACGTTGTATGGTTGCAAGGCGTGGGCTATGGATAGAGTTTTGCGCAGGAGGATGGATGTGCTGGAAATGAGATGTTTGAGGACATTGTGTGGTGTGAGGTGGTTTGATCGAGTGAGTAACGTAAAGGTAAGAGAGATGTGTGGAAATAAAAAGAGTGTGGTTGAGAGAGCAGAAGAGGGTGTTTTGAAGTGGTTTGGGCACATGAAGAGGATGAGTGAGGAAAGATTGACCAAGAGGATATATGTGTCGGAGGTGGAGGGAACAAGGAGAAGAGGGAGACCAAATTGGAGGTGGAAAGATGGAGTGAAAAAGATTTTGTGTGATCGGGGCCTGAACATGCAGGAGGGTGAAAGGAGGGCAAGGAATAGAGTGAATTGGAGCGATGTGGTATACCGGGGTTGACGTGCTGTCAGTGGATTGAATCAGGGCATGTGAAGCGTCTGGGGTAAACCATGTAAAGCTGTGTAGGTATGTATATTTACGTGTGTGGACGTATGTATATACATGTGTATGGGGGGGGTTGGGCCATTTCTTTCGTCTGTTTCCTTGCGCTACCTCGCAAACGCGGGAGACAGCGACAAAGTATAATAAAATAAACAAAATAAATAATACATATACAATGACATTCCTGAAATCATAACAATGTAGCATATCACGACAATGTAGTCCCCTAATGATTTAATCAAAATGAGAATCTCGTTTTATAATGATACATCCTCAAGGGCATACCCAACGCCAATATAAAAGCTACCGTGAAAATGTAGTCACCATGACATTATAACCATCATGATGAAATAGACACAATAACAATAAAGTTACTTTGGCAGGATATACAACATGATATCATTGTCATAATAACAATATAGTCAAAATGCTAATATACAGTTATCGGAATGTTATAGTTACCATGATAATGTATCACTTACGACAAAAAATGCATAATTAAAAAAATGAAAATACTGCAACCGTAAAAAAAAAAAGATCACGTTGCTAATATAGCCAAGGTGATAATATATATATGATAGAAATGTAACCAAAATAAGGAGATGACCAAAACGACAGTATGTTCATAATGACAATAATTCCACTATGAAAATGTATTCTCCATGACAATATAGGCACACTGACAGTAAAGCTATCTTCACAAAAGCGTAAAATTAAAATACAGCAAACTACAATATAGCCACCATGACAATACAACCATCTTGACAATAATATCACGATATAACTCAATCACCAGGACAATAGAGTCACCTTGACAGTAATCTTATAATGACTTTATAAATATCATGAAAATATAGCCTCCATGTCAAGATATTTGCTATGACAATCTAGCCATTATGAAAATATAGTCACGACGACAATCTATTCACTAAGACAATAAAGCTACCATGATCATATAACTGATATGATAATATAATCAAAGCAAAAATATAGAAACATTCAACTTATATTCACAATGGCAATATAACCACCTGACAATATAGATACTGTTAATAGAGAGTCGTTTTCGGATCATAGAAAAAATATAGACTCCAGGACAATATTGTCTTTGTGAAAAAATAGTGACTCAGACAGGATTTATCATCAGGTTATGCTTAAACATTATAGCTGTCATGGAAATGTAGTAACATGACAAAATTATCACAATGAAATTAAACGACATTACAATATAGTTACCATAATCATACACCAATCATGATTATATAATCAGCAGGTTGACATAAACAAGATCATAGTGTAAAAGCATGGCAATTTAAATGACATGATGAGATGATATCCATTCACTTACACTTAAAATACCACATAAGTTTTCATGAAAATATTATCGTGATCATATATCACAACAGTATTGTCACTAATTACAAAATATTTCCCGAAAGACAGAATTAACCATAACAATATAGCCATCAAGTTGATATAGCGATCAAGATAATGTAGCCAGGACGGCATTATATTGAAAGTAAGAATACAACCACCATGCCAATGTCTTCACCATGACAATGTAGCTACCATGAAAATATAGTAACCTTGACTATGTAGCTACAATGATAAAATATACAATTGAAAAATATCCACAACAAGAGTTTAGCTGCTAAAACACTATACCGCTATGCCAATATCGCCAAAATGTTATTATTGCCATCACGATAATATACCGCCAGAAAAGAAATTATGTACCCAATACTCGACAATATAACTATTCTGACAATATTGCCAACATGAAAAGACAGTCACCTCCTTCTTATATAACAAAAATGACAAATAGCCATCATGGCGATATAGGGATTTAACAATAGAGTAATATAGTTAGCAATATGGTAATATAGTTAGCATAACAATGTGATCTTAACGACAATGTAGCCAACATGAGTATAGAGTCACGTTGACAATACAACCACCGTGACAATACAGATAACATGATAGTTCCGTCTCTAAGGCAATATTGCCATCAATTTGACAAATTATATGACAATATAGATATTATGGCAACATAGTCACCATGACATTATACACAGAAATGTAATATAATCGCCATGATAAGATTATCCTACCATGAAAATATAGCCACCTACCATTTTGGTTTCCATTGCAATGTAGAAACAGTAATAAAAGATTTGCCATGAAGGTACTGAAACCATAGCAGTATAGCATATCATGGCAGTGTACTCAGCTGATAATTTAATCAAAATGACAATTTCTCTTCTATAATGGTGTATCCTCAAGGGCAATATCAACACAATTAAAAAAGCATCTACGAAAATACAGTCATTATGACATTATAAAAATAATGATAAAAAGTCACCATGACAATATAGTTATCTTGCCAATATAGCTACTGTGACATTATAGTCATAATGATAATATAGTCGCTATGACAATATTTTCACCATAAAAGTATAGTTACCATGATAAAATTTCGCTTATGACAAAGTATGCAAGAGTTAGATAATGACAATATATCACCTATAAAAAGATCACCTTCACAATATAGCTAAGGTGACGATATATACATTATAGCAATGTAACTAAAATGAGAAGATAACCAAAATGACGGTATGGTCATAATGACAATACTGCCACTGTGAAAATATGTTCCCCGTGACACTATAGCTACACTGACAACAAAGCCATATCACAAAAGAGCAACATTGAAAATACAGCAAACGAGAATATAGCCACCACCATATTTCAGCCACCATGATAATAATGTCACGATACAAATCATCACCATGTCATTACTCACCTTGATAATAAACTTACAATGACTATATAAATATCATGAAAATATAGCCTCCATATCAACATGTCTGCCATGATAATCTGGCCATTATGATAATATAGTCATGACGGCAATTTATTCACTATAACAATATAGCCAGAGTGATCATATAACTGATGTGACAATACAGTCAAAGAAGCAAAAAAGAAATATACAAATCATATTCACTATGGCAGTATAACTACATGACAATATAGATACTTTGACAGATAGTCGCTTTTGAATCATAGCAAACATATAGCCGGCATGATAACATAGTCTCTATGACAAAATAGCGACCAAGACAGGATATATCATTATAATATAGACACCTTGACAGTATAGACCATAAAACAATGTAACAATCATGAAACTGTACCTGCCAAAACATTTTAGATGTCATGAAATTTTACTCAACATGACAAAATTATCATAATGAAATATCATCGGCATTACAATATAGTTACGATAATCATAGACTAATCATGATCATATAATCAGCAGGTTGACATAAACAATATAACAGTATAAAAACCATGACAGTATAAGTGACATGATGATATGACATCCATACACGTACACTTACAATACCAAAGAACCCCCCATGAATATATTGTTATCATGATCATATAATCACAACAATATTGTAGGTAGTGACAAATATATCCCCAACGACAAAATCAATCATACCAATATAGCCATCAACTTGTTATAGCAACCAAGATAATGTAGCGAGCATTGTATTGAGAATTACAATACAGTCATCGTGCCAATGTCGTCACCATGACAATATAGCTACCATGAAAATATAGTAACGTTGATAATGTAGCTGCGATGGCAAAATATTCAAGATAGAAAATACCCAAAATATAGCCACAACAAGAGTTTAGCTGCTAAGACGATATATCACCATGCCAATATCTCTAAAATGTTAGCATAGCCATCATGGCAATATATCAACAGAAAAAATACTCATCACAACGATATAGCTAACTTGACAATATACTATTCTGACAATATAGGTAACATTAAAAGACAGCCACCTCCTTAAAATATAAAGAAAAAAATGACAAATTGCAATCTTGGCAATATGGTAACTAAACAATATAGCCATCATGGCAATATGGTAACCAAACAATATAGCCATCATGGCAATATGATTACCATAGCAATGTATTCTTAATGGCAATATAGTCAACATGTCCTTATAGTCACCATGACAATACAACTACCATGACAATACAGAAAACATCAAAATACAGTCTCTAAGACAATATTGCCACTAATTCAACAAGTTAAATGACAATATAGATATTATGATAACACAATCACGATGACAATATACTCAGAAATGTTATATAATCGTCATAATAAAATGATCCTACCATGAAAATATAGTCAACCTGCCACTATGGCTTCCATTACAATATAGCCACAATAACAAAACATTCACCACGACAGTACCATAACAATAACCATAACAATATAGCATATCATGACAATGTAGTCACTTGATCATTTAATAAGAAATAAAAATATCGCTTCTATTATGGTATAACCTCAGGGACAAAATTTTATATACCATTAAAAAGCTGCCATGAAAATACAGTCACTATGACATAAATATCATGATAAAATAGTGACCATGGCAATATAACCACTCTGAGATTATAGTCATTATGACAATATAGTCGCTATTAAAATACTGTCACCTTAATAATAAAGTTATCAAAATGATATATCGCTTGTGACAAAATATGCATGATTAGAAAAAGACAGTACAGCACCTATAAAAAAAAATCACCTTGCCACTATAGTCAAGGTGACGATATATTCATTATAGCAACGTAAAGAAAAAGAGATGATAACCAGAACGACGGTATGTACATAATGACAATACTGCAACTATGAAAATACGTTCCCCACGATTCTCCAGCTTCACTGACAATAAAGCCATCTTCACAAAAAGAGTACTTTTGAAAAAATAGCAAACGACTATACAACCATCAAGACAGTACAGCCACCATGACAATATTCTCTCTATAAAAATCAATCGCCAGGACATTAGCGTCACCTTGATAATGAATATACAATGAGTACATGAACATCATGAATATATAACGTCCATATAAATATATTTGTTGTGAAAATATATCCTCCTTATGAATATCTTTAAAGTGACAGTTTCGCCATTCTGATAATATAGTCAAGACGATAATATATTCACCATAACAATAAAGCCACTATGATCACATAAATGATATGACAATATAGTCAACTCAACAATAAACGTATTTATAAATTATATCCACTCTGAGAATACAGCCACATGAAAATATAGATACTGTGACAATATAGTCATTTTTGGATCATAGCAAACATATAGCGTCCAAGAGAATATAGTCTCCATGACAAAATAGCGAAGAAGACAGGATTTATCATCACAATATAGTCACCTTGACAGTATAGCCAATAAAACAGTGGAACAACCATGAAAATATACTTACCATAACAATAAAGCTTACATGAAAATATAGTTAGTATGACAAATTCATTATGATGAAATACAAACGATATCACATTATGGCGTCGATGATCATTTACCAATCATGATCATATAAGATAGAAACCTTCAAAGCAAAGCAAGGGTAGCGACAACGCAGGGAGGAATAGCTACAACCTAGCTCTGAAAGACGACAGCAGCTCCGTACACGTCGGTAGCTGGTGCGCGACTGTCATCAGGTGACTACATTGTCTTGATATGCTATATTGTCATGGTTTCAGTACTGTCATAGTGAATGTATTATTATGTTAGCTATATTGCAGTGGCAGGGTGGCTAAATTTTCATGGTAGGATAATTTTGTTATCGCGGTTATATTGCACTTGTGATAATACTGTCATGGTGACTGTGTTCCAGTAATATCTATATTATCATTTAATTTGTTGAAGGGATTGCAATATAGTCGTACAGACTCTAATGTCATGTTCCCTGTATTGTCATGATGGCGGCATGTCATCTTGACTATATAGTCATGTTGGTTATATTCCAGTTATGATTACATGGTTATGGTAACTATATTGCCATGGTGACTATATTGATAGGTGACTACATTGCCATGATAGCTATTTTTCATTTTTGTTATACTGTAAGGATGTGATTGTCTTTTCATATTGAATATATTATCAGGGTAGCTATACTGTTAAGTTACTTATATCGTTGTGGCGATTATTTTCTTTTTCTGGTGGTATATTGCCATGTTGCCTAGACTAACATTTTGGCGATATTGGCATGGTGATATAGTGTCTTAGCAAATAAACTGTTATTGTGGATATGTTCCATGGGATTTTTTTATCATAGTAGCTACATTGTCAATGTTACTATATTTTCATGGTAGCTCCATTGTCATGGTGACGATATTGCCATTCTGGCTGTATTGTTATTTTCAATATAATGCCATCCTAACTACATTATCTTGATCGCTATATTTCCTTGCTGGCTATGTTGCTATGGTTAATTTTGTTGTTGGGGATATATTTTTTCATTAACTACAACCTTGTTTTAATCATATGATCATAATAACAATATTTTCATGGCAGCTTATTGGGTAATGTAAGTGCAAGTGTATGGATATCATATTATCATGTCACTATATTGTCATGGTTTTTATACTGTGATGGTGTTTATGTAAGCCTCCTGATGATACTATCATGATTGATATATGATTATGGTAACTAAATTGTAATGGCGATTATATTTCATTGTGACAATTTTGTCATGTTGCCTGCATTTTCATGGTAGCTATATTGTCATGGTAGGTACATTTTCATTGTTGTTTCATTGTTTTATCGGCTATACAGTCAAAGGTGACTATATCTTAATTAAAAATCTTTTCTTGGTCGCTATTTTGTCATGGACACTATATTTTCCTGGAGCCTATATGTTTGCTATGATCCGAAAGAGACTATTTTGTCACAGCATCAATATTGTCAATTGCTTATATTGCCATAATGAATATAATTTGAAGGCTTCCTTATTGTTGCGTTGAGTGTATTGTCACATCACTTATATGATCATGGTTATGTTGTTATAGTGAATATATTGCCGTCTTGACTATATTATCATATTGGCTAAATTGTCATGGTAAGTATGTTGACATGGAAGCCTTATTTTCATGATGTTTATATAGTCAGTGAATTATATCGTGACATTATTGTCATAGTGGCTGTACTTTCATGGTGGCTATATTGTCGTTTCCTGTATTTTCACTGTTACTCTTTTGTGAAGATTGCTTTATTGTCATTGTAGCTATAGTGTCATGTTGGATATATTTTCATAGCAGCAGTATTGTCATTATGTACATACCGTCATTTTGGCTATCTATCATTTTGGTTATATTACGCAGATTTACATATCGTCACCTTGGCTATATTGTCAAGGTGATCTCTTTTATAGTTGCTATGTTGTCATTTTTTCTAGTCATGCATATTTTTTCATAAGCGATACATTATCGTGACAACTTTACTATTAAGGTGACAGTATGTTGTCATTGTGATAATGTTGACAATATGACTATAATCTCTTAGTGGATATATTGCTAAGATAACTATACTGTCATGGTGACTATATCATGATGATGGTTATAATGACATTTTGACTGCATTTTCATTGTAGAATATTTAATGGTGTTGATTTTGCCCTTGAAGATATATTATAAAAACGAAAATTTCCTTTTTTTTAAATTATCATGTGAATATACTGCCATGATATGCGATATTGCTATAGTTTCAGTACTATCATGTGTAATGTAAATTACGTTGGTTACATTACAATTAAAGTCATAGTACCAGGGTTGGATCATTTTATGACGATTTTTTTTGATTTTTTTGTATATTCTCATGGTTACTGTGTTGCCGTAATTTCTATATTGTCCTGGACGCTACATATCCTGAAATCTATATTGTCATATCAGTTATATGATCATGGTAGCTTTATTGTCATAGTGAATATCTTGTCGTCGTGACTATATTATCATAATGGCTAAATTGTCATAGGAAATATGTTGACATGAGGGTTATATTTTCATGATATTCATGAAGTCATTGAAAGATTACTATCAAAGTGACTCTAATAGCCTGGCGATTGATGTATATCGTGACATTATTGTCACAATAGCTGCATTGTCATAGTGGCTATATTGTCGTTTCCTGTATTTTTAATGTTACTCTTTTGTGAAGATTGCTTTATTGTCATTGTAGCTATAGTGTCATGGGGAATATATTTTCGTAGTAGCAGTATTGTCATTATGAACATATCGTCATTTTGGCTATCTGCTCATTTTGGTTACATTGCGAAGATTTACATATCGTCCCCTTGGCTATATTGGCAAGGTGATCTCTTTATAGTTGCTATATTGTCATTTTTTTAATCATATATATTTTTTCATGAGTGATACATTATCTTGATAACTATATCATTAAATTGACAGTATATTGTCATGGTGACTATATTGTCATTATGACTACAATCTCTTAGTGGCTATATTGCTAACATAACTACATGTGACTACATTTTTAATGTAGCTTATTTAATGGTGTGGATTTACCCTTGGAGATATATCATTATAAAAACGGATATTTCATTTTGTTTAAATTATGAGGTGAATACATTGTCATGATATGCTATATTGATATAGTTTCAGTGCTGTCATGGTGAATGTATATTATGTTGGCTACATTACAATGGAAGCCATAGTAGCAGGGTGGCTTTATTTTCATGGTTTGATCATTTTCTTATTAGTATCTTATTGTATTTTTGAATATATTGTCATGGTAACTGTGTTGCCATAATTTCTATATTGTCATTTGATTTTTTAGATTGATGGCAATATTGTCATAGAGACTGTATTGTCATGTTGCCTGTATGGTCATCGTGGTTGTCTCGTCATCTTGACTCTATGGTCATGATGGCTATACTGTCATTAACATTACATTCTTATGGTAACTATATTGCCATCATGGCTTTTTGTCAGAGTAGCTATATTGTTAAGTTAGCTATCTTATTGTGGTGGGTATTTTTTTTCCTTTTGGTATATTTCCTTGATGGCTATACTAGAATTTTGGCAAGATTAGCATGGTGATATAGTGTTCGCAGCCCAACTGTTGTTTTGGACATTTTTCTTGGGAATACATTATCATGGTAACTACATTGTCAAGGTTACTATATTTCATGCAAGCTACATTGTAAAGATGACGATATTGGCATGGCGGGTGTATTGTTATGTTCGATATAACGCCATCCTGGCTACATTATCTTGGTCGCTATATCAACTTGATGGCTATATTGCTACAGTCAATTTCATCGTTTGGGATGTATTTTGTCTTTACCTACAATTTGGTTGTGATTATATGATCATGATAATATTTCTATGACGGCTTATTTGCCATCTTGAGTGTATCTGTCTGGATATCATTTCATCATGTAACTTAGTCTGTCATGCTTTTAAACGGTGATGGTGCTTATGTGAAAATGCTGATTACATTATCATCATTAATGTATGATTATTGTAACTATATAGCAATGGCAATATCTTTTTTGATCATTTTGGTATGTTGACTTCATTTTGATAGTAGTTGTATTGGTATGGCAGGTACATTTTCATGGTTCTGACATTGTTTTATAGGCTATACTGTCAAGGCGGCTGTATAGTATTGATAAATTCTGTTTTGGACGCTATTGTCTCCTGGACACTGTATACTTTAGAGGCTATATGTTTCCTTTGATCCGAAAGCGACTATTTTGTCACGGTATCTATAATTTCACGTGGCTATATTGACGTTGTGAACATATCCTGAATGTTTCCTTAATGTGGCGTTGACTATATTGTTATATCAGTTATATAGCCATGGTGGCTTTGTTGTTATAGTGAAAATATTGTAGTTGTGACTATACTACCATAATGGCTAAATTGTCATGGGAAATGTGTTGATATGGATGCTATATTCTCATGATACGTTTATTGTAATTGCAAAAATATTTTCAAGTTTACTCTAATATCATAGTGATTCATTTATATTTTAACATTATTGTTATGGTGGCTGTACAATCATGGTGGCTATATTGTCTTTTGATGCGTTTTCAATGTTACTAATTAGTGAATATTGCTTTAATGTCAGTGTAGCTATACTTTCATTGGGAACAAGTTTTCATAGTGACGCAATTGTCTTTATGAAATAAAGTCTTTTTGCTATCTTCGAATTTGGGTTACATTGCTATATTATATATATCGTCACCTTGGCTATATTGGGAAGGTGATTTTTTTATAGGTGGTATATTGTCATTTTTTAATCGTGCATATTCTGTTATAAGCGATATATTATCATGATACCCATATCATTAAGGTGAAAATATTGGCATGGCGACTATATTGTCTTTATGACTGTAATCTTATGACAACAATAGAGGTACCCTGATATATAGGCAACATGAAAAGACGATCACCCCCTTGTAATATAACAAAAAATAACAAATAGCCATCATGGCAATATATTCATTTAAAAATATAGCCACCATGGCAATGTAGTTACCATATTAATATAATCTTAATGGAAATATAACTACCATGACCATATAGACACGATGACAATACAACCACCAAGACAATACAGGAACCATGACATTACATTATGACAATATAACCACTAATTCAACAAATCAAATGACAGTATACATATTATGGCAACAGTCACCATCAAAATATACACACAAGTGATATATAATCGACATAACAAAATGATTATATTATGAAAATATAGCCACTCTGCCACTATGGCTTCCATTGGAATATAGCCAACATAATAATACATATACAATGACATTCCAGAAACCATAACAATATAGGATGTCACGACAATATAGTCCCCTAATGATTTAATCAAAATGAGAATCTCGTTTTATAATGATACATCCTCAATGGCAAACCCAACACCAATATAAAAGCTACCGTGAAAATTTAGTCACCATGACATTATAACTATCATGATGAAATAGACACCATGTCAATAAAGTTACTTTGGCAAGATATCCAATATGATATCATTGTCAATAATAACAATATAGTCAAAATTCCAATATATAGTTACCGGAATGTTACAGTTATAATGATAATGTATCACTTACGACAAAAAATGAATGATTAAAAAAATGAAAATATAGCAACCGTAAAAAAGATCACGTTGCTAATATAGCCAAGGTGATGATATATATAAGATAGAAATGTGACCAAAATAAGGAGATAGCCAAAATGACAGTATGTTCACAATGACAATAATTCCACTATGAAAATATATTCTCCATGACACTATAGGTACACTGACAGTAAAGCTATCTTCACAAAAGCGTAAAATTAAAATACAGCAAACTACAATATAGCCACCATGACAATACAGCCATCTTGACAATATTATCACGATAAAACTCAATCACCAGGACTATAGAGTCACCTTGACAGTAATCTCACAATGACTTCATAAATATCATGAAAATATAGCCCCCACGTCAAGATATTTGCTATAACAATTTAGCCATTATGAAAATATAGTCACGACGAAAACCTATTTCTTATGACAATAAAGCTACCATGATCATATAACTGATATGATAATATAATCAAAGCAAAAATATAGAAACATTCAATTTATACTCACAATGGCAATATAACCACCTGACAATATAGATACTGTTAATAGATAGTCGTTTTCGGATAATAGCAAAAATAAAGACTCCAGGACAATATAGTCTCTTTGAAAAAACAGTGACTCAGACAGGATTTATCATAATGATATGCTCATAACATTATAGCTGTCATGGAACTGTAGTCAACATGACAAAATTATCACAATGAAATAAAATGACATTACAATATAGTCACCATACTCATACACCAATCATGATTATATAATCAGCAGGTTGACATAAAAGAAATCATAGTGTAAAAACCATGACAATTTAAGTGACATGATGAGATGATATCCATTTACTTACACTTACAATGCAACATAAGTTTTCATGAAAATATTATCATGATCATATAATCAAAACAGTATTGTCACTACTTACAAAATATTTCCCGAAAGACAAAATTAACCAAAACAATATAGCTATCAAGTTGATATAGCGACCAAGATAATGTAGCCAGGACGGCATTGTATTGAAAGTAAGAATACAACCACCATGACAATGTCTTCACTATGACAATGTAGCTACCATGAAAATATAGTAACCTTGACTATGTAGTTTTTTTTTTTTTTTTTTTTCTTTGTCGCTGTCTCCCGCGTTTGCGAGCTAGCGCAAGGAAACAGACAAAAGAAATGGCCCAACCCATCCCCATACACATGTACATACATACGTCCACACACGTAAATATACATACCTACACAGCTTTCCATGATTTACCCCAGACGCTTCACATGCATTGATTCAATCCACTGATAGCACGTCAACCCCGGTATACCACATCGCTCCAATTCACTCTATTCCTTGCCCTCCTTTCACCCTCCTGCATTTTCAGACCCCGATCACACAAAATCTTTTTCACTCCATCTTTCCAACTCCAATTTGGTCTCCCTCTTCTCCTCGTTCCCTCCACCTCCGACACATATATTCTCTTGGTCAATCTTTCCTCACTCATTCCCGCCATGTGCCCGAACCATTTCAAAACACCCTCTTCTGCTCTCTCAACCACGCTCTTTTATAGTTGCTATATTGTCATCTTTAGTCATGTATATTTTTTCATGAGCGATACATCATCTTGATAACTATATCATTAAAGTGACAGTATATTGTCATGGTGACTATATTGTCATTATGACTACAATCTCTTAGTGGCTATATTGCTAAGATAACTGCATGTGACTACATTTTCATTGTAGCTTATTTAATGGTGTTGATTTACCCTTGGAGATATATCATTATAAAATCGGACATTTCATTTTGTTTAATTATGATTTTGGTTACATTGCGAAGATTTACATATCGTCACCTTGGCAAAATTGTCAAAGTGATCTCATTTATAGTTGCTAAATTATCATTTTTTTTAGTCATGCATATTTTTTCATAAGCGATACATTATCGTGATAACTTTACTATTAAGGTGACAGTATATTGTCATTGTGACAATGTTGACATTATGACTATAATCTCTTAGTGGCTATATTGCTAAGATAACTATACTGTCATGGTGAGTATTCCATGATGATGGTTATAATGACATTTTGACTGCATTTTCATTGTAGGATATTTAATATTGTTGATTTTGCCCTTGAAGATATATTATAAAAACGAAAATTTCCTTTTTTCTAAATTGTCATGTGAATATATTGCCATGATATGCGATATTGTTATAGTTTCAGTACTGTCATGTTGAACGAATATTATGTTGGTTACATTACAATTAAATTCATAGTGGCGGGGTAACTATATTTTCATAGTTGGATCATTTTGTTATGACGATTTTATTTTATTTGTATATTCTCAAGGTTACTGTGTTCCTGTAATTTCTATATTGTCCTGGACACTACATATCCTGAAATCTATATTGTCATATCAGTTATATGATCATGGGAGCTTTATTGTCTTAGTGAATATCTTGTCGTCGTTACTATATTATCATAATGGCTAAATTGTCATAGGAAATATGTTGACATGAGGGCTATATTTTCATGATATTCATCAAATCATTGAAAGATTACCATCAAGGTGACTCTAGTAGCCTGGCGATTGATATATATCGTGACATCATTATCACGATAGCTGCATTGTCATGGTGGCTATATTGTAGTTTCCTGTATTTTCAGTGTTACTCTTTTGTGAAGATTGCTTTATTGTCATTGAAGCTAGAGTGTCATGGGGAATATATTTTCGTAGTAGCAGTATTGTCATTATAAACATACCGTCATTTTGGCTTTCTGATCATTTTGGTTACATTGCGAAGATTTACATATCGTCACCTTGGCTATATTGGCAAGGTGATCTCTTTTATAGTTGCTATATTGTCATTTTTTTTAATCATGTATATTTTTTCATGAGCGATACATTATCTTGATAACTATATCATTAAAGTGACAGTATATAGTCATGGTGACTACATTCTCTTTATGACTACAATCTCTTAGTGGCTATATTGCTAAGATAACTACATGTGACTACATATTCATTGTAGCTTATTTAATGGTGTTGATTTACCCTTGGAGATATATTATTATAAAAACGGATCTCTCATTTTGTTTAAATTATGAGGTGAATACATTGTCATGATATGCTATATTAATATAATTTCAGTATTGTCATAATGAATGTATATTATGTTGGCTACATTACAATGGAAGCCATAGTGGCAGGGTGGCTATATTTTCATGGTTTGATCATTTTGTTATTAGTATTTTATTGTATTTTTGAATATATTGTCATGGTGACTGTGTTGCCATAATTTCTATATTGTCATTTGATTTATTAAATTGATGGGAATATTTTCATAGAGACTGTATTATCATGTTGCCTGTAAGGTCATCATGGTTGTCTTGTCATCGTGACTCTATGGTCATGATGGCTATACTGTCGTTAAGATTACATTCTTATGGTAACTATTTTGCCATCATGGTCTTTTGTCAGAGTATCTATATTGTTAACTTAGCTATCTTATTGTGGTGGGTATTTTTTTTCCTTTTGGTATATTGCCATGATGGCTATACTAGAATTTTGGCAAGATTAGCATGGTGATATAGTGTTCACAACCCAACTGTTGTTTTGGACATGTTTTCATGGGAATACATTATCATCGTACCTACATTGTCAAGGTTACTATATTTCATGTAAGCTACATTGTAAAGATAACGATATGGGCATGACGTGTGTATTATTATGTTCAATATAACGCCATCCTGGCTACATTATCTTGGTCGCTATATCAACTTGATGGCTATATTGCTACGGTCAATTTCATCGTTGGGAAGGTATTTTGCCTTTACCTACAATTTGGTTGTGATTATATGATCATGATAATATTTCTATGACGGCTTATTTGGCATCTTGAGTGCATCTGTCTGGATATCATATCATCATGTAACTTAGTCTGTCATGCTTTTAAACGGTGACGGTGCTTATGTGAAAATGCTGATTACATTATCATCATTAATGTATGATTATTGTAACTATATAGCAATGGCAATATCTGTTTTGATCATTTTGGTATGTTGACTTCATTTTGATAGCAGTTATATTGGTATGGCAGGTACATTTTCATTGTTCTGACATTGCTTTAAGGGCTGTACTGTCAAGGCGGCTCTATAGTATTGATAAATTCTGTTTTGGACGCTATTGTCTCCTGGACACTATATACTTTAGTGGCTATATGTTTCCTATATTCCGAAAGCGACTATTTTGTCACGGTATCTATATTGTCAGGTGGCTATATTGACGTTTTGAACATATTCTGAATGTTTCTTTAATGTTGCGTTGACAATATTGTTATATCAGTTATATGACCATAGTGGCTTTGTTGTTATAGTGAATATATTGTAGTTGTGAGTATACTATCATAATGGCTAAATTGTTATGGGAAATATTTTGATAGAGATGTTATATTCTCATGATACTTTTAAGGAAATTGTAAAAAAAATTTTCAAGTTATTCTAATATCACAGTGATTGATTTATGTTGTAACATTATTGTTATGGTGGCTGTACAATCATGGTGGCTATATTGTCGTTTGATGCGTTTTCATTGTTACTATATAGTGAATATGGCTTTAATGTCAGTGTAGCTATACTTTCATTGGGAATAAATTTTCATAGTGACGCAATTGTCATTATGAAATAAAGTCATTTTGGCTATCTTCTAATTTGGGTTACAGTGCTATGTTATATATATCGTCACCTTGGCTATATTGGGAAGGTGATTTTTTTTTATAGGTGGTATATTGTCATTTTTCAATCGTGCATATTCTGTTATAAGCGAGGTATTATCATGATATCCAAATCATTCAGGTGAAAACATTGGCATGGCGACTATATTGTCTTTATGACTGTAATTTTATGATAACAGTATAGTTACCCTGATATATAGGCAACATGAAATGACAATCTCCCCCTTATAATATAACAAAAGATAACAAATAGCCATCATGGCAATATATTCATTTAACAATATAGCCACCAGTGGAATATAATTACCATATCAATATAATCTTAATGGAAATATAACTACCATGACCATATAGACACGATGACAATACAACCAGCAAGACAATACAGGAACCATGACATTACATTATGACAATATAGCCACCAATTTAACAAATCAAATGACAGTATAGATATTATGGCAATAGTCACCATAACAATATACACACAAGTGGAATATAATCGACATAACATAATGATCATATTATGAAAATATAGACACTCTGCCAATATGGCTTAACCTGGAATATAGCCAACATAATAATACATATACAATGACATTCCTGAAACCATAACAATATAGCATATTACGAAAATGTAGTCCCCAATGATTTAATCAAAATAAGGATCTCGTTTTATAATGATACATCCTCAAAGGCAAACCCAAGACCAATATAAAAGCTACCGTGAAAATGTAGTCACCATGACATTATAACCATCATGATGAAATAGACACCATGACAATAAAGTTACTTTGGAAAGATATCCAACATGATATAATTGTCATAATAACAATATAGTCAAAATGCTAATATGTAGTTACCTGAATGTTATAGTTATCATGATAATGTATCACTTACGACAGAAAATGCATGATTAAAAAAATGAAAATATAGCAACCGTAATAAAAGATCACCTTGCTAATATAGCCAAAGTGATGATATATTTATGATAGAAATGGAACCAAAATAGATGGCCAAAATGACAGTATGTTCATGATGACAATAATTCCACTATGAAAATATATTCTCCATGACCCTATAGGTACACTG
This sequence comes from Panulirus ornatus, assembly GCF_036320965.1. Lineage (NCBI taxonomy): Eukaryota > Metazoa > Arthropoda > Malacostraca > Decapoda > Palinuridae > Panulirus > Panulirus ornatus. Next base: position 11,688,249 of record NC_092278.1, read on the forward strand.
ACAGTAAAGCTATCTTCACAAAACCATAAAAATAAAATACAGCAAACTGCAATATAGCCACCATGACAATACAGCCATCTTGACAATAATATCACGATATAACTCAATCACCAGGACAATAGAGTCACCTTGACAGTAATCTTACAATGACGTTATAAATATCATGAAAATATAGCCCCTATGTCAAGATATTTGCTATGACAATTTAGCCATTATCAAAATGTAGTCACGACGACAATCTATTCACTATGACAATAAAGCTACCATGATCATATAACTGATGGCAATATAATCAAAGCAAAATTATAGAAACATTTAACTTATATTTACAATGGCAATATAACCACCTGACAATATAGATACTGTTAATAGATAGTCGTTTTAGAATCATAGGAAAATATAGACTCCTGGACAATATAGTCTCTGTGAAAAAACAGTGACTCAGACAGGATTTATCATCATGATATGGTCATAACATTATAGTTGTCATGGAATTGTAGTCAACATGACAAAATTATCACAATGAAATAAAACGACATTACAATATAGTTACCATAATCATACACCAATCATGATTATATAATCAGCAGGTTCACATAAACAAGATCATAGTGTAAAAACTATGACAATTTAAGTGATATGGTGAGATGATATCCATTCACTTACAATTACAATACCACATAAGTTTTCATGAAAATATTATCATGATCATATAATCACAATAGTATTGTCACTAATTACAAAATATATCCCGAAAGTCAAAATTAACCATAACAATATACCCATCAAGTTGATATAGCGACCAAGATAATGTAGCCAGGATGGCATTATATTGAAAGTAAGAATACAACCACCATGCCAATGTCTTCACCATGACAATGTAGCTACCATGAAAATATAGTGACCTTGACTATGTAGGTACCATAATAAAATATACAATTGAAAATATCCACAACAAGAGTTTAGCTGCTAAAACACTATATCGCTATGCCAATATCGCCAAAATGTTATTATTGTCATTATGATAATATACCGCCAGAGAATAAACATATATACCCACTACTCGACAATATAGCTATTCTGACAATATTGCCAACATGAAAAGACAGTCATCTCCTTGTTATATAACAATGACAAATAGTCATCATGGCGATATAGTGATTTAACAATACAGCCACTATGGTAATATAGTTACCATAACAATGTGATCTTAACGACAATTAAGCCAATATGACTATATAATCACCTTGACAATACAAACACCGTGACAATACAGATAACACGACAGTACCGTCTCTAAGACAATACTGCCATCAATTTGACAAATTATATGACAATATAGATATTATGGCAACATTGTCACCATGACAATATACTCAGAAATGCAATATAATCGCCATGATAAAATTATCCTATCATTAAAATATAGCGACCTACCATTTTGGTTTCCATTGCAATGTAGAAACAGTAATAAAATATTTACCATGACCCTACTGAAACCATAACAGTATAGCATATCATAGCAATGTAGTCAGCTGATGATTTAATAAAAATAACAATTTCTCTTCTGTAATGGTATATCCTCAAATCCAATATCAACACTATTAAAGCTTCTACGAAAATACATTGATTATGACATTATAAAAATCATGATAAAAAAGTCACCATGACAATATAGTTATCTTGGCAATATAGCCACTGTGACATTATAGTCATAATGATAACATAGTCGTTATGACAATATTGTCACCATAAAAATATAATAGTCATGATAATATTTCGCTTATGACAAAGTATGCAAGAGTTAAATAATGACAATATATCACCTATAAAAAGATGACCTTGCTAATATAGCTAAGGGGACGATATATACATTATAGTAATGCAACTTAAATGAAAAGATAGCCAAATGACGGTATTGTCATAATGACAATACTACCACTATGAAAATATGTTCCCCATGACACAATAGCTACACTGACAACAAAGCCATATTCACAAAGGAGCAACATTAAAAATACAGCAAACGAGAGTATAACCACCATCATAGTTCAGCCACCATCATAATAATGTCACGATACAAATCATCACCATGTCATTAGTCACCTTGATAATAAACTTACAATGACTATATAAATATCATGAAAATATAGCCTCCATGTCAACATGTCTGCCATGATAATCTGGTCATTATGATAATATTGTCATGACGGCAATTTATTTACTATAACAATATAGCCACAGTGATCATATAACTGACGTGACAACAGTCAAAGAAGCAAAAAGAAATATACAAATCATATTCACTATGGCAGTATAACTACATGACAATATAGATACTGTGACAAATAGTCGCTTTTGAATCATAACAAACATATAGCCGGCAGGACAACACAGTCTCTATGACAAAATAGCGACCAAGACAGGATATATCATTATGATATAGACACCTTGAGAGTATAGACCATAAAACAATGTAACAATCATGAAACTGTACCTGCCAAAACATTATAGATGTCATGAAATTTTAGTCAACATGACAAAATTATCATAATGAAATATCATCGGCATTACAATATAGTTACCATAATCATAGACCATGATCATAAAATCAACAGGTTGACATAAACAATATCCCAGTATAAAAACCATGACAGTATAAGTGACATGATGATATGATATCCATACACTAACACTTACAATACCAAAGAAGCCGCCATGAATACATTGTTATCATCACCATATAATCACAACAATATTGTAGGTAGTGACAAATGTATCCCCAACGACAAAATCAATCATAACAATATAGCCATCAACTTGTTATAGCGACCAAGATAATGTAGCGAGCATTGTATTGAGAATTACAATACACCCACCGTGCCAATGTCGTCACCATGACAATATAGCTACCATGAAAATATAGTAACGTTGATAATGTATCATATATCAACAGAATATATTGATAATATATCAACAGAAAAAATACTCATCACAACGAGATAGCTAACTTGACAATATACTACTCTGACAATATAGGTAACATTAAAAGACAGCCACCTCCTTGAAATATGAAAAAAAATGACAAATAGCCATGATGGCAATTTGGTAACTAAACAATATAGCCATCATGGCAATATGGTAACCAAACAATATAGCTATCATGGCGATATGATTACCATAGCAATTTATTCTTAATGGCAATATAGTCACCATGTCTTTATAGTCACGATGCCAATACAACTACCATGACAATACAGAAAAAATAAAAATACGGTCTCTAAGACAATATTGCCACTAATTCAACAAGTTAAATGACAATATAGATATTATGGCAACACAATCACGATGACAATATACTCAGAAAGGTTATATAATCGTCATAATAAAATGATCCTACTGTGAAGATATAGTCACCCTGCCACTATGGCTTCCATTACAATGTAGCCACAATAGCAAAACATTCACCACGTCAGTACTGAAACCATAAGAATATGGCATATCATGACAATGTAGTAACTTGATCATTTAATGAAAAATAAAATTTACGCTTCTATTATGGTATAACCTCAGGGAAAAAATTTCATACACCATTAAAAAGCTGCCATGAAAATACAGTCACTATGACATAAATATCATGATAAAATAGTGACCATGGCAATATAGCCACTCTGAGATTATAGTCATTATGACAATATAGTCGCTATTAAAATACTGTCACCTTAATGATAAAGTTATCAAAATGATATATCGCTTGTGACAAAATATGCATGATTAGAAAATGACAGTATAGCACTTATAAAAAAAGATCACCTTGCCACTATAGTCAAGGTGACCATATATACATCATAGCAACGTAAAGAAAAAGAGATGATAACCAGAACGACGGTATGTTCATAATGACAATAATGCAACTATGAAAATATGTTCCCCACGATTCTCCAGCTTCACTGACAATAAAGCCATCTTCACAAAAAGAGTACTATTGAAAAAATAGCAAACGACTATACAGCCATCAAGACAGTACAGCCACCATGACAATAATCTCTCGATATAAATCAATCTCCAGGACATTAGCGTTACCTTGATAATGAATATACAATGAGTACATGAAGATTATGAAGATATAGCGTCCATATAAATATATATGTCGTGAAAATATAGCCTCCATATGAATATCTTTAAAGTGACAGTTTCGCCATTCTGATAATATAGTCAAGACGCTAATATATTCACCATAACAATAAAGCCACCATGATAACATAAATGATATGACAATATGGTCAACGCAAAAATAAACGCATTTATAAATTATAACCACTCTGAGAATACAGCCACATGAAAATATATATAATGTGACAAAATAGTCATTTTTGGATAATAGCAAACATATAGCGTCCAAGAGAACATAGTCTCTCCGACAAAATAGCGAAGAAAACACGATTTATCATCACAATAGAGTCACTTGACGGTATAGCCAATAAAACAGTGGAACAAATTGAAAGTGTACCCACCATAACAACATAGCTTACATGAAAATATAGTTACTATGACAAATTCATTACAATAAAATACAAGCGATATCACACTATGGTTTCGATAATCATGCACCAATCATGATCATATAAGATAAAACCTTCAAAACAAAGCAATGGTAGCGACAACGCAGGGAGGAATAGCTACAACCCAGCTCTGAAGACGACAGCAGCTCCGTACACGTCTATAGCTGGTGCGCGACTGTCATCAGGGGACTACATTGTCATCATATGCTATATTGTCATGGTTTCAGTACTGTCGTAGTGAATGTATTAATATGTTAGCGATATTGCAGTGGCAGGGTGGCTAAATTTTCATGGTAGGATAATTTTGTTATCGCGGTTATATTGCATTTGTGATAATACTGCCATGGTGACTGTGTGCCAGTAATATCTATATTATCATTTAATTTGTTAAAGCGATTGCAATATTGTCGTAGAGACTCTAATGTCATGTTGCCTGTATTGTCATGATGGTTGCATGTCATCTTGACTATATAGTCATGTTGGTTATATTCCAGTTATGATTACATGGTTGTGGTAACTATATTGCCATGGTGACTATATTGATAGGTGACTACATTGCCATGAGAGCTATTTTTCATTTTTTTATACTGTAAGGAGGTGACTCTCTTTACATGTTGAATATATTATCAGGGTAGCTGTATTGTTAAGTTAGCTATATCATTGTGGTGCTTATTTTCTTTTTCTGGTGGTATATTGCCATGATGCCTCCACTAACATTTTGGCGATATTGGCAAGGCGATACAGTGTCTTAGCAAATGAACTGTTATTGTGGATATGTTCCATGGGATTTTATTATCATAGCAGCTGCATTGTCAATGTTACTATATTTTCATGGTAGCTCCATTGTCATCGTGACGATATTGTCATTGTGGCTGTATTGTTATTTTCAACATAATGCCATCCTAACTACATTATCTTTGTCGCTATATTTATTTGCTGGCTATATTGCTATGGTTAATTTTGTCGTTGGGGATATATTTTGTCATTAACTACAATTTTGTTTTAATCATATGATCATGATATCAATATTTTCATGGCGGCTTATTTGGTAATGTGAGTGGAAGTGTATGGATATCATATTATCATGTCACTATATTGTCATAGTTTTTATACTGTGATGGTGTTTATGTCAGCCTCCTCCAAAACTTTCATCAGGAGGCTGACATAAACACCATCACGATATAAAAACTATGACAATATAGTGACATGATAATATGATATCCATACACTTGCACTCACATTACCAAATAAGCCGCCATGAAAATATTGATATCATGATCATATGATTAAAACAAAATTGTAGTTAATGACAAAATATATCCCCAACGACAAAATTAACCATAGCAATATAGCCAGCAAATAAATATAGCGACCAAGATAATGTAGTTAGGATGGCATTATGTTGAAAATAACAATACAGCCACAATGACAATATCGTCACGATGACAATGGAGCTACCATGAAAATATAGTAACATTGACAATGCAGCTGCTATGATAATAAATCCCATGGAACATATCCAAAATAACAGTTCATTTGCTAAGACACTGTATCGCCATGCCAATATCGCCAAAATGTTAGTGGAGGCATCATGGCAATATACCACCAGAAAAAGAAAATAAGCACCACAATGATATAGCTAACTTAACAATACAGCTACCCTGATAATATATTCAACATGTAAAGAGAGTCACCTCCTTACAGTATAGCTTTATTGTCATAGTGAATATCAGCTTTATTGTCTTAGTGAATATCTTGTCGTCGTGACTATATCATCATAATGGCTAAATTGTCATAGGATATATGTTGAAATGAGGGCTATGTTTTCATGATATTCATAAAGTCATTGAAAGATTACTATCAAGGTGACTCTAATAGCCTGGCGATTGATGTATACCGTGACATTATTGTTACGATAGCTGCATTGTCATGGTAGTTATATTGTCGTTTCCTGTATTTTCTATGTTACTCCTTTGTGAAGATTGCTTTATTGTCATTGTAGCTATAGTGTCACGGGGAATGTATTTTCATAGTAGCGGTATTGTCAATATGAACATATCGTCATTTTGAATATCTGCTCATTTAGGTTACATTGCGAAGATTTACATATCGTCACCTCGGCTATATTGGCAAGGCGATATCTTTATAGTTGTTATATTGTCATTTTTTTTAATTATGTATATTTTTTCATGAGTAATACATTATCTTGATAACGATATCATTAAAGTTACAGTACATTGTCAAGGTGACTATATTGTCATTATGACTACAATCTCTTAGTGGCTATATTGCTAAGATAACTACATGTGACTACATTTTCACTGTAGCTTATTTAATGATGTTGATTTACCCTTGGAGATATATCATTATAAAAACGGATATTTCATTTTGTTTAAATTATGAGGTGAATACATTTTCATGATATGCTATATTGTTTTAGTTTCAGTACTGTCATGGTGAATGTATATCATATTGGCTACATAACAATGGAAGCCATAGTAGCAGGGTGGCTTTATTTTCATGGTTTGATCATTTTGGTATTAGAATTTTATTGTATTTTTGAATATATTGTCATGGTGACTGTGTTGCCATAATTTCTATATTGTCATTTGATTTATTAAATTGATTGCAATATTGTCATAGAGACTGTATTGTCATGTTGCCTGTATGGTCATCATGGTTGTTTTGTCATCGTGACTCTATGGTCATGATGTCTTTACTGTCATTAATATTACATTCTTATGGTAACTATATTGCCATCATGGCTTTTTGTCAGAGTAGCTATAGTGTTAAGTTAGCTATCTTATTGTGGTGGATATTTTTTTTTTCCTTTTGGTATATTGCCATTATGGCTATACTAGAATTTTGGCAAGATTAGCATGGTGATATAGTGTTCGCAGCCCAACCGTTGTTTTGGACATTTTTTCATGGGAATACATTATCATGGTACCTACATTGTCAAGGTTACTATATTTCATGCCAGCTACATTGTAAAGATGACGATATTGGCATGGCGGGCGTATTTTTATGTTCAATATAACGCCATCCTGGCTACATTATCTTGGTCGCTATATCAACTTGATGGCTATATTGCTACGGTCAATTTCATCGTTGAGGATGTATTTTGTCTTTGCCTACAATTTGGTTGTGATTATATGATCATGATAATATTTCTATGACGACTTATTTGGCATCCTGAGTGTATCTGTCTGGATATCATATCATCATGTAACTTAGTCTGTCATGTTTTTAAACGGTGATGGTGCTTATGTGAAAATGCTGATTAAATTATCATCATTAATGTATAATTATTGTAACTATATAGCAATGGCAATATCTGTTTTGATCATTTTGGTATGTTGACTTCATTTTGATAGTAGTTATATTGGTATGGCAGGTACATTTTCATGGTTCTGACATTGTTTTATGGGCTATATTGTCAAGGCGGCTCTATAGTATTGATAAATTTTGTTTTGGACGCTATTGTCTCCTGGACACTATATGCTTTAGAGGCTATATGTTTCCTATGAACCGAAAGCGAATATTTGGTCACGGTATCTATATTGTCAGGTGGCTATATTGACGTTGTGAACATATTCTGAATGTTTCTTTCATGTTGCTTTGACTATATTGTTATATCGGTTATATGGCCATGGTGGCTTTGTTGTTATAATGAATATATTGTAGTTGTGACTATACTATCATAATGGCTAAATTGTCATGGGAAATATGTTCATATGGATGCTTTATTCTCATGATACTTTTATGGTAATTGTATAAATTTTTTCAAGTTTACTCTAATATCACAGTGACTGATTTATGTTGTAACATTATTGTTATTCTGGCAGTACAATAATGATGGCTATATTGTCGTTTGATGCGTTTTCAATGTTACTATTTAGCGAATATGGCTTTAATGTCAGTGTAGCTATACTTTCATTGGGAACAAATTTTCATAGTAACGCAATTGTCATTATGAAATAAAGTCATTTGGGCTATCTTCTAATTTGGGTTACATTGCTATGTTATATAAATCGTCACCTTGGCTATATTGGGAATGTGATTTTTTTTGTAGGTGGTATGTTGTCATTTTTTAATAGTGCATATTCTGTTATAAGCGATAAATTATCATAATACCCACATCATTAAGGTGAAAATATTGGCATGGTGACTATTTTGTCTTTATGACTGTAATCTTATGATGACAATATAGGTATCGTGATATATAGCCAACGTGAAAAGACAATCATCCCCCTTTAATATGACAAAAAATAACAAATAGCCATCATGGCAATATATTCATTTAGCAATATAGCCACCCTGGTAATTTAGTTACCATATCAATATAATCTTAATGGAAATATAACTACCATGACCGTATAGACACGATGACAATACAACCACCAAGAGAATACAGGAACCATGACATTACATTATGACAATATAGCCACCAATTCAACAAATCAAATGACAGTATACATATTATGGCAACAGTCACCATGACAATATACCCACAAGTGGAATATAATCGACATAACAAAATGATTATATTATGAAAATATAGCCACTCTCCCACTATGGCTTCCATAGGAATATAGCCAAAATAATAATACATATACAATGACATTCCTGAAACCATAACAATATAGCATATCACGACAATGTAGACCCTAATGATTTAATCAAAATGAGAATCTCGTTTTATAATGATACATCCTCAAGGGCAAACCCAACACCAATATAAAAGCTACCGTGAAAATGTAATCACCATGACATTATAACCATCATGATGAAATAAACACCATGACAATAAAGTTACTTTGTCAAGATACCCAACATGATATCATTGTCATAATAACAATATAGTCAAAATGCCAATATATAGTTACCGGAATGTTATAGTTATCATAATAATGTATAACTTACTACAAAAAATGAATGATTTAAAAAATGAAAATATAGTACCGTAAGAAAAGACCACCTTGCTAATATAGCCAAGGTGATGATATATATATGATACAAATGTAACCAAAATAAGGAGATGGCCAAAATAACAGTATGTTCATAATGAAAATAATTCCACCATGAAAGTATTTTCTCCATGACACTGTAGGTACACTGACAGTAAAGCTATCTTCATAAAAGCGTAGAATTAAGATACAGCAAACTACAATATAGCCACCATGACAATACAGCTATCTTGACAATAATATCACGATAACTCAATCACCAGGACAATAGTCACCTTGACAGTAATCATACAATGACTTTATAAATATCAAGAAAATATAGCCCCCAAGTCAAGATATTTGCTATGACAATTTAGCCGTCATGAAAATATAGTCACGACGACAATCTATTCACTATGACAATAAAGCAACCATAATCATATAACTGATATGACAACATAATCAAAGCAAAAATAGAAACATTCAACTTATATTCACAATGGCAATATAACCAACTGACAATATGGATACTGTTAATAGATAGTTATTTTCGGATCATATCAAAAATATAGACTCCAGGACAATATAGTCTCTGTGAAAAAACAGTGACTCAGACAGGATTTATCGTCATGATATGGTCATAACATTATAGCTGTCATGGAATTGTAGTCAACATGAAAAAATTATCACAATGAAATAAAACGACATTACAATATAGTTACCATAATTATACACCAATCATGATTATATAATCAGCAGGTTGACATAAACAAGATAATAGTGTAAAAACCATGACAATTTAAGTGACATGATGAGATGATATCCATTTACTTACACTTACAATGCAACATAAGTTTTCATGAAAATATTATCATGATCATATAATCAAAACAGTATTGTCACTACTTACAAAATATTTCCCGAAAGACAAAATTAACCAAAACAATATAGCTATCAAGTTGATATAGCGACCAAGATAATGTAGCCAGGACGGCATTATATTGAAAGTAAGAATACAACCACCATGCCAATGTATCTACCATGAAAATATAGTAACCTTGACTATGTAGCTACAATGATAAAACATACAATTGAAAAATATCCACAACAAGAGTTTAGCTGCTAAGACACTATATCGCCAAAATGTTATTATTGCCATCATGATAATATACCGCCAGAAAAGAAATATATATACCCACTACTCGAAATATAGCTATTCTGACAATATTGCCTACATGAAAAGACAGTCATCTCCTTGTTATTTAACAAAAATGACAAATAGCCATCATGGCGATATAGTGATTTAACAATACAGACACTATGGTAACATAGTTACTATAACAATGTCATCTTAACGACAATGTAGCCAACTTGCCTATATAGTCACGTTGACAATACAACCACCGTGAGAATACAGATAACATGACAGTACCGTCTCTAAGACAATATTGCCATCAATTTGACAAATTATATGACAATATAGTTATCATGGCAACATAGTCACCATGTAAATATACTCAGAAATGTAATATAATCGCCATGATAAAATTATCCTACCATGAAAATATAGCCACCTACCATTTTGGTTTCCATTGCAATGTAGAAACAGTAATAAAAGATTTACCATGACAGTACCGAAACAATAACAGTACAGCATATCATGGCAATGTAGTCAGCTGATAATTTAATGAAAATGACAATTTCTCTTCTGTAATGGTATATCCTCAAGGGCAATATCAACACCATTAAAAAAGCTTCTACGAAAATACAGTCATTATGATATTTTAAAAATCATGATGAAAAAGTCACCATGACAATATAGTTATCTTGGCAATATAGCCACTGTGACATTATAGTCATAATGATAATATAGTCGCTATGACAATATTGTCACCATAAAAATATTATTATCATGATAATATTTCGCTTATGACAAAGTATGCAAGAGACAATATATCACCTATAAAAAGATCACCTTACCAATATAGCTAAGGTGACAATATATACATTATAGCAATGTAACTAAAATGAAAAGATAGCCAAAATGACGGTATGGTCATAATAACAATATTGCCACTATGAAAATATGTTCCCATGACACTATAGCTACACTAATAACAAAGCCATATTCACAAAAGAGCAACATTGAAAATACAGCAAACGAGAATATAGCCATCAGCATAGTTCAGCCACCATGATAATAATATCACGATACAAATCATCACCATGTCATTAGTCACCTTGATAATAAACTTACAATGACTCTATAAATATCATGAAAATATAACCTCCATGTCAACATGTCTGCCTTGATAATCTGGCCATTATGATAATATAGTCATGACGGCAATTTATTCACTAGAGCAATATAGCCATAGTGATCATATAACTGATGTGAGAATATAATCAAAGAAGTAAAAAAGAAACATCCAAATCATATTCACTATGGCAGTTTAACTACATGACAATATAGATACTGTGACACATAGCCTTTTTTGAATCATAGCAAGCATATAGCCGGAAGGACAATATAGTCTCTATGTCAAAATAGCGACCAAGACAGGAGGTATCATTATGATATAGACACCTTGACAGTATAGACCATAAAACAATGTAACAATCATGAAACAGTGCCTGCCAAAACATTATAGATATCATGAAATTTTAGTCAACATGACAAAATTATCATTATGAAATATCATCGGCATTACAATATAGTTACCATAATCATAGATCAATCATGATCATATAATCACCAGGTTGACATAAAGAATATCACAGTATAAAAACCATGACAGTATAAGTGACATGATGATATGATATCCATACACTTACACTTACAATACCAAAGAAGCCGCCATGAATATATTATTACTATCATATAATCACAACAATATTGTAGGTAGTGACAAATATATCCCCAACGACAAAATTAATCATAGCAATATAGCCATCAACTTGTTATAGCGACCAAGATAATGTAGCGAGCATTGTATTAAGAATTACAATACAGCCACCGTGCCAATGTCGTCATCATGACAATATAGCTACCATGAAAATATAGTAACGTTGATAATGTAGCTGCCATGGCAAAATATTCAAGATAGAAAATACCCAAAAGATAGCCACAACAAGAGTTTAGCTCCTAAGACGATATATCACCATGCCAATATCTCTAAAATGTTAGTATAACCATAATGGCAATATATCAACAGAAAAAATACTCATCACAACAATATAGGTAACTTGACAATATACTATTCTGACAATATTGGTAACATTAAAAGACAGCCACCTTCTTGAAATATTAAAAAAAAAAAAAAATGACAAGTAGCCATCTTGGCAATATGGTAACTAAACAATATAGCCATCATGGCAATATGGTAACCAAACAATATAGCCATCATGGCAATATGATTACCATAGTAGTGTATTCTTAATGGCAATATAATCACCATGTCCTTATAGTCACGATGACAATACAACGACCATGACAATACAGAAAACATCAAAATACAGTCTCTAAGACAATATTGCTACTAATTCAACAAGTTAAATGTCAATATAGATATTATGGCAACATAATGACGATGACAATATACTCAGAAATGTTATATAATCGTCATAATGAAATGATCCTACCATGAAAATATAGGTACCCTGCCACTATGGCTTCCATTACAATATAGCCACAATAACAAAACATTCACCACGGCAGTACTGAAACCATAACAATATAGCATATCATGACAATGTATTCACTTGATCATTTAATGAAAAATAGAAATTTCGCTTCTATTATAGTATAACCTCAGGGACAAAATTTTATACACTCTTAAAAAGCTGCCATGAAAATACAGTCACTATGACATAAATATCATGATAAAAGAGTGACCATGGCAATATAGCCACTCTGAGATTATAGTCATTATGACAATATAGTCGTTATTAAAATACTGTCACCTTAATGATAAAGTTATCATAATGATATATCGCTTGTGACAAAATATTCATAATTAGAAAATGACAGTATAGCACCTATAAAAAAGATCACCTTGTCACTATAGTCAAGGTGACGATATATACATCATAGCAACGTAAAGAAAAAGAGATGATAACTAGAACGACGATATGTTCATAATGACAATACTGCAACTATGAAAATATGTTTCCCACGATTCTCCAGCTTCACTGACAATAAAGCCATCTTCACAAAAAGAGTACTATTGAAAACAACAGCAAACGACTATACAGCCATCAAGACAGTACAGCCACCATGACAATAATCTCTCGATATAAATCAATCGCCAGGACATTAGCGTCACCTTGATAATAAATATACAATGGGTACATGAACATCATGAAAATATAGCGTCCACATAAATATTTGTCGTGAAAATATGGCCTCCATATGAATATCTTTAAATTGACAGTTTCGCCATTCTGATAATATAGTCAAGACGCTAATATATTTACCATAACAATAATGCCACCAGGATCACATAAATGAAATGACAATATAGTCAACGCAAAAATAAACGCATTTATAGATCATTTCCACTCTACAGCCACATGAAAATATAGATACTGTGGCAAAATAATCATTTTTGGTTCATTACAAACATATAGCGTCCAAGAGAATATAGTCTCCATGACAAAATAGCGAAGACAGGATTTATCATTACAATACAGTCACCTTGACAGTATAGCTAATAAAACAGTGGAACAACCATGAAAATATAACTACCATAACAATATAGCTTACATGAAAATATAGTTACTATGACAAATTCATTACAATAAAATACAAACGATATCACATTATGGTTTCGATAATCATACACCAATCATGATCATATAAGATAAAACCTTTAAAACAAAGCAAGGGTAGCGACAACGCAGGGAGGAATAGCTACAACCCAGCTCTGAAAGACGACAGCAGCTCCATACACGTCGGTAGCTGGTGCGCGAGTGTCATCAGGTGACTGCATTGTCATATGCTATAATGTCATGGGTTCAGTACTGTCGTAGTGAGTGTATTATTATGTTTGCTATATTGCAGTGGAAGGGTGGCTAAATTTTCATGGTTGGATAATTTTGTTATCGCGGTTATATTGCATTTGTGATAATACTGTCATGGTGACTGTGTTCCAGTAATATCTATATTATCATTTAATTTGTTGAAGCGATTGCAATATTGTCGTAGAGACTCTAATGTCATGTTGCCTGTATTGTCATGATGGTTGCATGTCATCTTGACTATATAGTCATGTTGGTTATATTCCAGTTATGATTACATGGTTATGGTAACTATATTGTCATGGTGACTATATTGATAGGTGAATACATTGACATGATAGCTATTTTTCATTTTTGTTATACTGTTAGGAGGTGACTGTCTTTTCATATTGAATATATTATTAGGCTAGCTATATTATTAAGTTATCTATATCATTGTGGTGCTTATTTTCTTGTTCTGGTGGTATATTGACATGATGCCTAGACTAACATTTTGGCGATATTAGCATGGTGATATAGTGTCTTAGCAAATAAACTGTTATTGTGGATATGTTCCATTTGATTTTATTATCATAGTAGCTACATTGTCAATGTTACTATATTTTCAAAGCAGCTCCATTGTCATGGTGACGATATTCCCATTGTGGCTGTATTGTTATTTTCAGTATAATGCCATCCTAACTACATTATCTTGGTCGCTATATTTACTTGACTGTATTGTCATATCACTTATATGATCATGGCTATATTGTTATAGTGAATATATTGCCGTCTTGACTATATCATCATATTGGCTACATTGTCATGGTAAGTATGTTGGCATAGAAGCTTTATTTTCATGATGTTTATATAGTCATTGAATTATATCGTGATATTATTGTCATTGTGTCTGTACTTTCATGGTGGCTATATAGTCGTTTGCTGTAGTTTCACTGTTACTCTTTTGTAAAGATTGCTTTATTGTCATTGCAGCTATACTGTCATGGGGTATATATTTTCATAGAAGCAGTATTGTCATTATAAACATACCGTCATTTTGGCTATCTGCTCATTTGTTTATATTGCGAATATTTACATATCGTCACCTTGGCTATATTGTCAAGGTGATCTCTTTTATAGTTGCTATATTGTAATTCTTTTTAGTCACGCATATTTTTTCATAAGCGATACATTATCGTGATAACTTTACTATTAAGGTGACAGTATATTGTCATTATGACAATGTTGATATTATGACTATAATCTCTTAGTGGCTATATTGCTAAGATAACTATACTGTCATGATGACTATTTCATGATGATGGTTATAATGACAGTTTGACTGCATTTTCATTGTAGCATATTTAATGGTGTTGATTTTGCGCTTGAAGATATATTATAAAAACGAAAATTTCTTTTCTTTTAAATTATCATGTAAATATATTGCCATGATATGCGATATTGTTATAGTTTCAGTACTGTCATGTTGAATGTATATTATGTTGGTTACATTACAATTAAAGTCATAGTGGCAGGGTAACCATATTTTCATGGTTGGATCATTTTGTTATGACGATTTTCTTGTATTTGTGAGTATATTCTCATGGTTACTGTGTTGCCGTAATTTCTATATTGTCCTGGACACTACATATCCTGAAATCTATATTGTCATATCAGTTTTATGATCATGGTAGCTTTATTGTCATAGTGAATGTCTTGTCGTGACTATATTATCATAATGGCTAAATTGTCATAGGAAAAATGTTGACAACAGGGCTATATTTTCATGATATTCATAAAGTCATTGAAAGACTACTATCAAGGTGACTCTAATAACCTGGCTGCAATTTCATGGTGGCTATATTGTCCTTTCCTGTATTTTCAATGTTACTCTTTGTGAAGATTGCTTTATTGTCATTGTAGCTATAATGTCATGGGGAATATATTTTCGTAGTAGCAGTATTGTCATTATGAACATATCGTCATTTTGGCTATCTGCTCATTTTGGTTACATTGCGAAGATTTACATTATGTCACCTTGGCTATATTGGCGGGGTGATCTCTTTATAGTTGCTATATTGTCATTTTCTTTAATCATGTATATATTTTCATGAGTGATACATTATCTTGATAACTATATCATTAAAGTGACAGTATATTGTCACGGTGACTATTCGTCATTATGACTACAATCTCTTAGTGGCTAAATTCCTAAGATAACTGCATGTGACTACATTTTCATTGTAGCTTAATTAATGGTGTTGATTTACCCTTGGAGATATATCATTATAAAAACGGTTATTTCATTTTGTTTAAATTATGAGGTGAATACAGTTTCATGATATGCTATATTGTTATAGTTTCAGTACTGTCATGGTGAATGTATATTATGCTGGCTACATTACAATGGAAGCCATAGTGGCAGGGTGGCTATATTTTCATGGTTTGATCATTTTGTTATTAGTATTTATTGTATTTTTGAATATATTGTCATGGTGACTGTGTTGCCATAATTTCTATATTGTCATTTGATTTATTATTTTGATGGCAATATTATCATAGAGAGGGTATTGTCATGTTGCCTGTATGGTCATCATGGTTCTCTTGTCATCGTGACTCTATGGTCATAATGGCTATTCTGTCGTTAACATTACATTCTTAACATTACATTCTTATAATGCCATCATGGGTTTTTGTCAGAGTAGCTATATTGTTAAGTTAGCTATCTTATTGTGGTGGGTATTTTTTTTCCTTTTGGTATATTTCCTTGATGGCTATACTAATATTTTGGCAAGATTAGCATGGTGATATAGTGTTCGCAGCCCAACTGTTGTTTTGGACATTTTTTCATGGGAATACATTATCATGGTACCTACATTGTCAAGGTTACTATATTCCATGCATGCTATATTGTAAAGAAGACGATATTGGCATGGCGAGTGTATTGTTATGTTCAATATAACGCCATCCTGGCTACATTATCTTGGTCGCTATATCAACTTGATGGCTATATTGCTACGGTCAATTTCGTCGTTGGGGATGTATTTTCTCTTTACCTACAATTTGGTTGTGATTATATGATCATGATAATATTTCTATAACGGCTTATTTGGCATTTTGAGTGTATCTGTCTGGATATCATATCATCAAGTAACTTAGTCTGTCATGCTTTTAAACGGTGATGGTGCTTATGTGAAAATGCTGATTACATTATCATCATTAATGTATGATTATTGTAACTATATAGCAATGGCAATATCTGTTTTGATCATTTTGGTATGTTGACTTCATTTTGATAGTAGTTATATTGGTATGGCAGATAAATTTTCATGGTTCTGACATTGTTTTATGTGCTATACTGTCAAGGCGTCTCTATATTATTGATATATTCTGTTTGGACGCTATTGTCTCCTGAACACTATATACTTTAGGGGCTATATGTTTCCTATGATCCGAAAGCGACTATTTTGTCTCGGTATCTATATTGTCAGGTGGCTATATTGACGTTGTGAACATATTCTGAATATTTTTTTAATGTTGCGTTGACTATATTGTTATATCAGTTATATGGCCATGGTGGCTTTGTTGTTATAGTGAATATATTGTATTTGTGACTATACTATCATAATGGCTAAATTGTCATGGGAAATATGTTGATATAGATCCTATATTCTCATGATACTTTTAGGGTAATAGTAAAAATTTTCTCAAGTTTACTCTAATATCACAGTGATTGATTTATGCTGCAACATTATTGTTATTGTGGCTGTACAATCATGGTGGCTAAATTGTCGTTTGATGCGAGCAAATGTATATATATATGATAGAAATGTAACCAAAATAAGGATATGGCCAAAATAACAGTATGTTCATAATGACAATAATTCCACTATGAAAATATATTCTCCATGACACTATAGGTACACTGACAGTAAAGCTATCTTCAGAAAAGCGTAAAATAAAAATACAGCAAACTACAATATAGCCACCAAGACAAAACAGCCATCTTGACAATAATATCACGATATAACTCAATCACCAGGACAATAGAGTCAGCTTGACAGTAATCTTACAATGACGTTATAAATGTCATGAAAATATACCCCCATGTCAAGATATTTGCTATGACATTTTAGCCATTATGAAAATATAGTCACGACGACATTCTATTCACTATGACAATAAAGCCACCAAGATTGTATAACTGATATGACAATATAATAAAAGCAAAAATATAGGAACATTCAACTTATATTCACAATGGCAATATAACCGCCTGACAATACAGATACTGTTACTATATAGTCGTTTTCGGATCATAGCAAAAATATAGACTCCAGGACAATATAGTCTCTGTGTAAAAACAGTGACTCAAACAGGATTTATCATCATGATATGCTCATAACATTATAGGTGTCATGGAATTGTAGCCAACATGACAAAATTATCGCAATGAAATAAAACGAAATTACAATATAGTTACCATAATCATACACCAATTATGATTATATAATCAGCAGGTTGACACAGACATGATCATAGTGTAAAAACCATGACAATTCAAGTGACATGATGAGATGAGATCCATTCACTTACACTTACAATACCACATAAGTTTTAATGAAAATATTATCATGATCATATAATCACAACAGTATTGTCACTAATTACAAAACATATCCCGAAAGACTACATTAACCATGACAATATAGCCATCAAGTTGATATAGCGACCAAGATAATGTAGCCAGGACGGCATTATATTGAAAGTAAGAATACAACCACCATGCCAATGTCTTCACAATGACAATGTAGCTACCATGAAAATATAGTAACCTTGACTATGTAGCTACCATGATAAAGTATACAATTGAAAAATATCCACAACAAAAGTTTAGCTGCTAAAACACTATATCGCTATGCCAATATCGCCAAAATGTTATTATTGCCATCATGATAATATACCGCCAGAAAAGAAATATATATACCCAATACTCGACAATATAGCTATTCTGACAATATTGCCAACATGAAAAGAAAGTCACCTCCCTGTTACATAACAAAAATGACAAATAGCCATCATGGCGATATAGTGATTTAACAATACAGCCACTATGGTAATATAGTTACCATAACAATGTGATCTTAACGACAATGTAGCCAACATGACTATATTGTCACCTTGACAATACAACCACCGTGACAATACACATAACATGACAGTACCGTCTCTAAGACAATATTGCCATCAATTTGACAAATTATATGACAATATAGATATTATGGCAATATAGTCACCATGACAATATATTCAGAAATGCAATATAATCGCCATGATAAAATTATCCTACCATGAAAATATAGCCACCTGCCATTTTGGTTTCCATTGCAATGTAGAAACAGTAATAAAAGATTTACCAAGACAGTACTGAAACCATAACAATATAGCATATCATAGCAATGTAGTCAGCTGATAATTTAATCAAAATGACAATTTCTCTTCTATAATGGTATATCCTCAAGAGCAATATCAACTCCATTAAAAAAACTTTTACGAAAATATAGCCATTATGACATTATAAAAATCATGATAAAAAAGTCACCATGCCAATATAGTTATCTTGGCAATATAGCCACTGTGACATTATAGTCATAATGATAATATAGTAGCTATGACAATATTGTCACCATAAAAATATAATTGTCATGATAATATTTCGCTTATGACAAAGTATGCAAGAGGTAAATAATGACAATATATCACCTATAAAAAGATCACCTTGCCAATATGGCTAAGGTGGCGATATATACATTATAGCAATGTAATAATAGCGACCAAGACAAGATTTTTAGTCAAGATATAGTCACCTTGACAGTATAGCCGATAAAACAATGAAACAACAATGAAAATGTACCTGCCATAACAATATAGCTACCATGAAAATGCAGGCAAAATGACAAAACTTTCTTTTCATGTTGGCAATATTGTCAGAATAGCTATATTGTCGAGTATTGGGTATATATATTTCTTTTCTGGCGGTATATTATCATGATGGCAATAATAACATTTTGGCGATATTGGCATAGCGATATAGTGTTTTAGCAGCTAAACTTTTGTTGTGGATATTTTTCAATTGTATATTTTATCATGGTAGCTACATAGTCAAGGTTACTATATTTTCATGGTAGCTACATTGTCATTGTGAAGACATTGGCATGGTGGTTGTATTCTTACTTTCAATATAATGCCGTCCTGGCTACATTATCTTGGTCGCTATATCAACTTGATGGCTATATTGTCATGGTTAATTTTGTCTTTCGGGATATGTTTTGTAATTAGTGACAATACTGTTGTGATTATATGATCATGATAATATTTTCATTAAAACTTATGTGGTATTGTAAGTGTAAGTGAATGGATCTCATCTCATCATGTCACTTGAATTGTCATGGTTTTTACACTATGATCATGTCTGTGTCACCCTGCTGATTATATAATCATAATTGGTGTATGATTATGGTAACTATATTGTAATTTCGTTTTATTTCATTGCGATAATTTTGTCATGTTGGCTACAATTCCATGACACCTATAATGTTATGAGCATATCATGATGATAAATCCTGTTTGAGTCACTGTTTTTACACAGAGACTATATTGTCCTGGAGTCTATATTTTTGCTATGATCCGAAAACGACTATATAGTAACAGTATCTGTATTGTCAGGCGGTTATATTGCCATTGTGAATGTAAGTTGAATGTTCCTATATTTTTGCTTTTATTATATTGTCATATCAGTTATACAATCTTGGTGGCTTTATTGTCATAGTGAATAGGATGTCGTCGTGACTATATTTTCATAATGGCTAAAATGTCATAGCAAATATCTTGACATGGGGGCTATATTTTCATGACATTTATAACGTCATTGTAAGATTACTGTCAAGCTGACTCTATTGTCCTGGTGATTGAGTTATATCGTGATATTATTGTCAAGATGGCTGTTTTGTCTTGGTGGCTATATTGTAGTTTGCTGTATTTTTATTTTACGCTTTTCTGAAGATAGCTTTACTGTCAGTGTACCTATAGTGTCATGGAGAATATATTTTCATAGTGGAATTATTGTCATTATGAACATACTGTTATTTTGGCCATATCATTATTTTGGTTACATTTCTATCATATATATATACATTTGCTCGCATCAAACGACAATTTAGCCACCATGATTGTACAGCCACAATAACAATAATGTTGCAGCATAAATCAATCACTGTGATATTAGAGTAAACTTGAAAAATTTTTTACAATTACCCTAAAAGTATCATGAGAATATAGGATCTATATCAACATATTTCCCATGACAATTTAGCCATTATGATAGGATAGTCACAAATACAATATATTCACTATAACAACAAAGCCACCATGGCCATATAACTGATATAACAATATAGTCAACGCAACATTAAAAAAATATTCAGAATATGTTCACAACGTCAATGTAGCCACCTGACAATATAGATACCTAGACAAAATAGTCGCTTTCGGATCATAGGAAACATATAGCCTCTAAAGTATATAGTGTCCAGGAGACAATAGCGTCCAAACAGAATATATCAATAATATAGAGCCGCCTTGACAGTCTAGCACATAAAACAATGTCAGAACCATGAAAATTTATCTGCCATACCAATATAACTACTATCAAAATGAAGTCAACATGCCAAAAAGATCAAAAAAGATATTGCCATTGCTATATAGTTACAATAATCATACATTAATGATGATAATGTAATCAGCATTTTCACATAAGCACCATCACCGTTTAAAAGCATGACAGACTAAGTTACGTGATGATATGATATCCAGACAGATACACTCAAAATGCCAAATAAGCCGTAATAGAAATATTATCATGATCATATAATCACAACCAAATTGTAGGTAAAGACAAAATACATCCCCAACGATGAAATTGACCGTAGCAATATAGCCATCAAGTTGATATAGCGACCAAGATAATGTAGCCAGGATGGCGTTATATTGAACATAACAATACACCCGCCATGCCAATATCGTCATCTTTACAATGTAGCATGCATGGAATATAGTAACCTTGACAATGTAGGTACCATGATAATGTATTCCCATGAAAAAATGTCCAAAACAACAGTTGGGCTGCGAACACTATATCACCATGCTAATCTTGCCCAAATTCTAGTATAGCCATCATGGAAATATACCAAAAGGAAAAAAAATACCCACCACAATAAGATACCTAACTTAACAATATAGCTACTCTGACAAAAACCCATGATGGCAATATAATTACCATAAGAATGTAATCTTAACGACAGTATAGCCATCATGACCATAGAGTCACGATGACAAGAGAACCATGATGACCATACAGGCAACATGACAATACAGTCTCTATGACAATATTGCCATCAAATTAATAAATCAAATGACAATATAGAAATTATGGCAACACAGTCACCATGACAATATATTCAAAAATACAATAAATACTAATAACAAAATGATCAAACCATGAAAATATAGCCACCCTGCCACTATGGCTTCCATTGTAATGTAGCCAGCATAATATACATTCACCATGACAGTACTGAAACTATAACAATATAGCATATCATGACAATGTATTCACCTCATAATTTAAACGAAATGAAATATCCGTTTTTATAATGATATATCTCCAAGGGTAAATCAACACCAATAATTAAGCTACAATGAAAATGTAGTCACATGCAGTTATCTTAGGAATATAGCCACTAAGAGATTGTAGTCATAATGACGAATAGTCACCGTGACAATATACTGTCACTTTAATGATATAGTTATCAAGATAATGTATCACTCATGAAAAAATATACATGATTAAAAAAAATGACAATATAGCAACTATAAAGAGATTACCCCTGCCAATATAGCCAAGGTGACGATAATGTAAATCTTCGTAATATAACCAAAATGAGCAGATAGCCAAAATGACGATATGTTCATAATGACAATACTGCTACTACGAAAATATATTCCCCATGACACTATAGCTACAATGACAATAAAGCAATCTTTACAAAAGAGTAACATTGAGAATACAGGAAACGACAATATAGCCACCATGACAATGCAGCTATCGTGACAATAATGTCACGATATACATCAATCGCCAGGTTATTAGAGTCACCTTGATAGTAATCTTTCAATGACTTTATGAATATCATGAAAATATAGCCCTCATGTCAACATATTTCCTATGACAATTTAGCCATTATGATAATATAGTCACGACAAGATATTCACTATGACAATAAAGCTACCATGATCATAAAACTGATATGACAATATAGATTTCAGGATATGTAGTGTCCACGACAATATAGAAATTACGGCAACACAGTAACCATGAGAATATACTCACAAATACAATAAAATCGTCATAACAAAATGATCAAACCATGAAAATATAGTTACCCTGCCACTATGACTTTAATTGTAATGTAACCAACATAATATACATTCAACATGACAGTACTGAAACTATAACAATATCGCATATCATGGCAATATATTTACATGATAATTTAAAGAAAAAGAAATTTTCATTTTTATGATATATCTTCAAGCGCAAAATCAACACCATTAAATATGCTACAATGAAAATGCAGTCAAACTGTCATTATAACCATCATCATGAAATAGTCACCATGACAGTATAGTTATTTTAGCAATATAGCCACTAAGAGATTATAGTCATAATATCAACATTGTCATAATGACAATATACTGTCACCTTAATAGTAAAGTTATCACGATAATGTATCGCTTATGAAAAAATATGCATGCCTAAAAAAAATGACAATATAGCAACTATAAAAGAGATCACCTTGACAATATAGCCAAGGTGACGATATGTAAATCTTCGCAATATAAACAAATGAGTAGATAGCCAAAATGATGGTATGTTCATAATTACAATACTGCTGCTATGAAAATATATCCCCCATGACACTATAGCTGCAATGGCAATTAAGCAATCTTTACAAAAGAGTAACAGTGAAAATACAGCAAACGACTATATAGCCACCATGAAAGTACAGCCACTATGACAATAATATCACGATATAATTCACTGACTTTATAAACATCATGAAAATAAGGCTTCTATGCCAACATACTTACCATGACAATGTAGCCAATATGATAATATAGTCAAGACGGCAATATATTCACTATAACAATATAGCCATGATCATATAAGTGATATGACAATACAGTCAACGCAACAATAAGGAAGCCTTCAAATTATATTTTTTATGGCAATATAAGCACCTGACAATATTGATTGTGTGACAAAATAGTCTCTTTCGGATCATAGCAAACATGTAGGCTCCAGGACAATATAGTGTCCATGACAAAATAGCGACCAAGACAAGATTTTTAATTAAGATATAGTCACCTTTACAGTATAGTCGATAAAACAATGACACAGCAATGAAAATGTATCTGCCATAACAATATAGCTACCATGAAAATGGAGGCAACATGACAAACTTGTCACAATGAAATATAATCGGCATTACAATTTAGTTACCATAATCATATATCAATCATGATAATATCATCAGGAGGCTGACATAAAAACCATCACAGTATAAAAACCATAACAATATAGTGACATGATAATATGATATCCATACACTTGCACTCACATTACCATATAAGCCGCTAAGAAAATATTGTTATCATGAGCATATGATTAAAACCAAATTGTAGTTAATGACAAAATATATCCCCAACGACAAAATTAACCATAGCAATATAGCCAGCAAGTAAATATAGCGACCAAGATAATGTAGTTAGGATGGCATTATACTGAAAATAACAATACAGCCACAATGGCAATATCGTCACCATGACAATGGAGCTACTATGAAAATATAGTAACATTGACAATGTAGCTACTATGATAATAAAATCAAATGGAACATATCCACTATAACAGTTTATTTGCTAAGACACTATATCGCCATGCCAATATCGCCAAAATATTAGTCTAGGCATCATGGCAATATACCACCAGGAAAAGAAAATAAGCACCACAATGATATAGATAACTTAACAATATAGCTACCCTGATAATATATTCAATAGGAAAAGAGAGTTACCTCCTTACAGTATAACAAAAATGAAAAATAGCTATCATGGCAATGTAGTCACCTATCAATATAGTCACCATGACAATATAGTTACCATAACCATGTAATCATAACTGGAATATAACCAACATGACTATATAGTCAAGATGACATGCAACCATCATGACAATACAGGCAACATGACATTAGAGTCTCTACGACAATATTGCAATCGCTTCAACAAATTAAATGATAATATAGATATTACTGGAACACAGTCACCATGACAGTATTATCACAAATGCAATATAACCGCGGTAACAAAATTATCCAACCATGAAAATTTAGCCACCCTGCCACTGCAATATAGCAAACATAATAATACACTCACTACGACAGTACTGAAACCATGACATTATAGCATATGACAATGTAGTCACCTGATGACAGTCGCGCACCACCTACCGACGTGTACGGAGCTGCTGTCGTCTTTCAGAGCTGGGTTGTAGCTATTCCTACCTGCGTTGTCGCTACCCTTGCTTTGTTTTGAAGGTTTTATCTTATATGATCATGATTGGTGTATAATTATCGAAACCATAATGTGATATCGTTTGTATTTCATTGTAATGAATTTGTCATAGTAACTATATTTTCATGTAAGCTATATTGTTAAGGTAGTTACATATTCATGGTTGTTCCACTGTTTTATTGGCTATACTGTCAAGGTGACTGTATTGTGATGATAAATCCTGTCTTCTTCGCTATTTTGTCATAGAGACTATATTCTCTTGGACGCTATATGTTTGCTATGATCCAAAAATGAGTATTTTGCCACAGTATCTATATTTTCATGTGGCTGTAGAGTGGAAATGATTTATAAATGCGTTTATTTTTGCGTTGACTATATTGTCATATCATTTATGTGATCATGGTGGCTTTATTGTCATGGTGAATATATTAGCGTCTTGACTATATTATCAGAATGGCGAAACTGTCAATTTAAAGATATTCATATGGAGGCCATATTTTCACGACAAATATATTCATATGGACGCTATATTTTCATGATGTTCATGTACTCATTGTATATTCATTATCAAGGTGACGCTAATGTCCTGGCGATTGATTTATATCGAGAGATTATTGTCATGGTGGCTGTACTGTCTTGATGGCTGTATAGTCGTTTGCTATTTTTTTCAATAGTACTCTTTTTGTGAAGATGGCTTTATTGTCAGTGAAGCTGGAGAATCGTGGGGAACATATTTTCATAGTTGCAGTATTGTCATTATGAACATATCGTCGTTCTGGTTATCATCTCTTTTTCTTTACGTTGCTATGATGTATATATCGTCACCTTGACTATAGTGGCAAGGTGATCTTTTTATAGGCGCTATACTGTCATTTTCTAATCATGCATATTTTGTCACAAGCGATATATCATTTTGATAACTTTATTATTAAGGTGACAGTATTTTAATAGCGACTATATTGTCATAATGACTATAATCTCAGAGTGGCTATATTGCCATGGTCACTATTTTATCATGATATTTATGTCATAGTGACTGTATTTTCATGGCAGCTTTTTAAGAGTGTATAAAATTTTGTCCCTGAGGTTATACCATAATAGAAGCGAAATTTTTATTTTTCATTAAATGATCAAGTGAATACATTGTCATGATATGCTATATTGTTATTGTTTCAGTACTGCCGTGGTGAATGTTTTGTTATTGTGGCTATATTGTAATGGAAGCCATAGTGGCAGGGTGACTATATTTTCATGGTAGGATCATTTCATTATGACGATTATATAACATTTCTGAGTATATTGTCATCGTGATTGCGTTGCCATAATATCTATATTGTCATTTAACTTATTGAATTAGTGGCAATATTGTCTTAGAGACTGTATTTTGATGTTTTCTGTATTGTCATGGTAGTTGTATTGTCATCGTGACTATGAGGACATGGTGACTATATTGTCATTAAGAATACATTGCTATGGTAATCATATTGCCATGATGGCTATATTGTTTGGTTACCATATTGCCATGATGGCTATATTGTTTAGTTACTACATTGCCATGATGGCTATTTGTCTTTTTTTTTTTTAATATTTCAAGGAGGTGGCTATCTTTTAATGTTACCTATATTGTCAGAGTAGTATATTGTCAAGTTAGCTATATCGTTGTGATGAGTATTTTTTCTGTTGATATATTGCCATGATGGCTATACTAACATTTTAGAGATATTGGCATGGTGATATATCGTCTTAGCAGCTAAACTCTTGTTGTGGCTATCTTTTGGGTATTTTCTATCTTGAATATTTTGCCATGGCAGCTACATTATCAACGTTACTATATTTTCATGGTAGCTATATTGTCATGGTGACGACATTGGCACGGTGGCTGTATTGTAATTCTCAATACAATGCTCGCTACATTATCTTGGTCGCTATAACAAGTTGATGGCTATATTGCTATGATTAATTTTGTCGTTGGGGATATATTTCTCACTACCTACAATATTGTTGTGATTATATGATCGTGATAACAATATATTCATGGCGGCTTCTTTGGTATTGTAAGTGTAAGTGTATGGATATCATATCATCATGTCACTTATACTGTCATGGTTTTTATACTGTGATATTGTTTATGTCAACCTGCTGATTATATGATCATGATTGGTATATGATTATGGTAACTATATTGTAATGCCGATGATATTTCATTATGATAATTTTTTCAAGTTGACTTAAATTTCATGACATCTATAATGTTTTGGCAGGCACAGTTTCATGATTGTTACATTGTTTTATGGTCTATACTGTCAAGGTGTCTATATTATAATGATACCTCCTGTCTTGGTCGCTATTTTGTCATAGAGACTATGTTGTCCTGCCGGCTATATGCTTGCTATGATTCAAAAACGACTATTTGTCACAGTATCTATATTGTCATGTAGTTATACTGCCATAGTGAATATGATTTGTATATTTCTTTTTTACTTCTTTGACTGTATTTTCACATCAGTTATATGATCACTGTGGCTATATTGCTATAGTGAATAAATTGCCGTCATGACTATATTATCATAATGGCCAGATTATCATGGCAGATATGTAGACATGGAGGCTATATTTTCATGATATTTATAGAGTCATTGTAAGTTTATTATCAAGGTGACTAATGACATGGTGATGATTTGTATCGTAATATTATTATCATGGTGGCTGAACTATGCTGGTGGCTATATTCTCGTTTGCTGTATTTTCAATGTTGCTCTTTTGTGAATATGGCTTTGTTGTCAGTGTAGCTATAGTGTCATGGGGAACATATTTTCATAGTGGCAGTATTGTCATTACGACCATACCGTCATTTTGGCTATCTTTTCATTTTAGTTACATTGCTATAATGTATATATTATCACCTTAGCTATATTGGTAAGGTGATCTTTTTATAGGTGATATATTGTCATTATTTAACTCTTGCATACTTTGTCATAAGCGAAATATTATCATGATAATAATATTTTTATGGTGACAATATTGTCATAGCGACTATATTATCATTATGACTATAATGTCACAGTGGCTATATTGCCAAGATAACTTTATTGTCATGGTGACTTTTTTATCATGATTTTTATAATGTCATAATGACTGTATTTTCGTAGAAGCTTTTTTAATGGTGTTGATATTGCCCTTGAGGATATACCATTACAGAAGAGAAATTGTCATTTTGATTAAATTATCAGCTGACTACATTGCCATAATATGCTGTACTGTTATGGTTTCGGTACTGTCGTGGTAAATCTTTTATTACTGTTTCTACATTGCAATGGAAACCAAAATGGTAGGTGGCTATATTTTCATGGTAGGATAATTTTATCATGGCGATTATATTGCATTTCTGAGTATATTTACATGGTGACTATGTTGCCATGATAACTATATTGTCATATAATTTGTCAAATTGATGGCAATATTGTCTTAGAGACGGTACTGTCATGTTATCTGTATTGTCACGGTGGTTGTATTGTCAACGTGACTATATAGGCAAGTTGGCTACATTGTCGTTAAGATCACATTGCTATAGTAACTATATTACCATAGTGGCTGTATTGTTAAATCACTATATCGCCATGATGGCTATTTGTCATTTTTGTTAAATAACAAGGAGGTGAATGTCTTTTCATGTTGGCAATATTGTCAGAATAGCTATATTGTCGAGTATTGGGTATATATATTTCTTTTCTGGCGGCATATTATCATGATGGCAATAATAACATTTTGGCGATATTGGCATGGCGATATAGTGTTTTAGCAGCTAAACTCTTGTTGTGGATATTTTTCAATTGTATATTTTATCATGGTAGCTACATAGTCAAGGTTACTATATTTTCATGGTAGCTACATTGGCATGGTGGTTGTATTCTTACTTTCAATATAATGCCATCCTGGCTACATTATCTTGGTCGCTATATCAACTTGATGGCTATATTGTTATGGTTAATTTTGTCTTTCGGGATATATTTTGTAATTAGTGACAATACTGTTGTGATTATATGATCATGATAATATTTTCATGAAAACTTATGTGGTATTGTAAGTGTAAGTGAATGGATATCATCTCATCATGTCACTTAAATTGTCATGGTTTTTACACTATTATCTTGTTTATGTCAACATGCTGATTATATAATCATGATTGCTGTATGATTATGGTAACTATATTGTAATGTCGTTTTATTTCATTGTGATAATTTTTTCATGTTGACTACAATTCCATGACAGCTATAATGTTATATCGTTATAACCATATCATGACGATAAATCCTGTCTGAGTCACTGTTTTTTCACAGAGACTATATTGTCCTAGAGTCTATATTTTTGCTATGATCCGAAAACGACTATCTATTAACAGTATTAACAGTAGTTATATTGCCATTGTGAATGTAAGTTGAATGTTTTATAGTTTTGCTTTGATTATGTTGTCATATCAGTTATATGATTATGGTAGCTTTATTGTCATAGTGAATAGATTGTCGTCGTGACTATATTTTCATAATGGCTAAATTGTCAAAGCTAATATCTTGACATGGGGGCTATATTTTCATGATATTTATAAAGTCATTGTAAGATTACTAGTAGTCAAGGTGACTCTATTGTCCTGGTGATTGAGTTATATCGTGATATTATTGTTAAGATGGCTGTATAGTCATGGTGGCTATATTGTAGTATGCTGTATCTTAATTCTACGCTTTTGTGAAGATAGCTTTACTGTCAGTGTACCTATAGTGTCATGTAGAAAATACTTTCATAGTGGAATTATTGTCATTATGAACAAAATGTCATTTTGGCCATCTCCTTATATTGGTCACATTTCTATCATATATATATCATCACCTTGGCTATATTAGCAAGGTGATCTTTTTTTACGGTACTATATTTTCATTTTTCAAATCATGCATTTTTTGTCGTAAGTGATACATTATCATGATAACTATAACATTCCGGTACCTATATATTGGCATTTTGACTATATTGTTATTATGACAATGATATCATGTTGGGTATCTTGCCAAAGTAACTTTATTGTCATGGTGTATATTTCATCATGATGGTTATAATGTCATGGTGACTACATTTTCACGGTAGCTTTTATATTGGTGTTGGGTTTGCCCTTGAGGATGTATCATTATAAAACGAGATTCTCATTTTGATTAAATCATTAGGGTCTACATTCTCGTGATATGCTATATTGTTATGGTTTCAGGAATGTCATTGTATATGTATTATTATGTTGGCTATATTCCTATGGAAGCCATAGTGGGAGAGTGGCTATATTTTCATAATATAATCATTTTGTTATGTCGATTATATTCCACTTGTGTGTATATTGTCATGGTGACTGTTGCCATAATATCTATACTGTCATTTGATTTGTTGAATTGGTGGCTATATTGTCATAATGTAATGTCATGGTTCCTGTATTCTCTTGGTGGTTGTATTGTCATCGTGTCTATACGGTCATGGTAGTTATATTTCCATTAAGATTATATTGATATGGTAACTAAATTGCCAGGGTGGCTATATTGCTAAATGAATATATTGCCATGATGGCTATTTGTTATTTTTTGTCATATTACAGGGGGGTGATTGTCTTTTCATGTTGGCTATATATCCGGGTACCTATATTGTTATCATAAGATTGCAGTCATAAAGACAATATATTCGCCATGCCAATATTTTCACCTTAATGATATGGGTATTATGATAATATATCGCTTATAACAGAATATGCACGATTAAAAAATGACAATATACCACCTACAAAAAAAATCACATTCCCAATATAGCCAAGGTGACGATATATATAACATAGCAATGTAACCCAAATTAGAAGATAGCCAGAATGAATTTATATCAAAATGACAATTGCGTTACTATGAATATTTGTTCCCAATGAAAGTATAGCTACACTGACATTAAAGCCATATTCACTAGATAGTAACATTGAAAACGCATCAAACGACAATATAGCCACCATGATTGTACAGCCACCATAACAATAATGTTACAACATTAATCAATCACTGTGATATTAGAGTAAACTTGAAAAAATGTATACAATTACCATAAAAGTATCATGAGAATAAAGCATCCATATCAACATATTTCCCATGACAATTTAGCCATTATGATAGTATAGTCACAACTACAATATATTAACTATAACAACAAAGCCACCATGGCCATATAACCGATATAACAATATAGTCAACGCAACATTAAAGAAACGTTCAGAATATGTTCACAACGTCAATATAGCCACCTGACAATATAGATACCGTGAGAAAATAGTCGCTTTCGGTTCATAGGAAACATATAGCCTCTAAAGTATATAGTGTATAGCGTCCAAAACAGAATTTATCAATACTATAGAGCCGCCTTGACAATATAGCCCATAAAACAATGTCAGAACCATGAAAATGTACCTGCCATACCAATATAACTACTATCAAAATGAAGTCAACATACCAAAATGATCAAAAAAGATATTGCCATTGCTATAAAGTTACAATAATCATACATTAATGATGATAATGTAATCAGCATTTTCACATAAGCACCATCACCGTTTAAAAACATGACAGACTAAGTTACATGATGATATGATATCCAGACAGATACACTCAAAATGCCAAATAAGCCGTCATAGAAATATTATCATGA
Organism: Panulirus ornatus; assembly: GCF_036320965.1. Taxonomy (NCBI): domain Eukaryota; kingdom Metazoa; phylum Arthropoda; class Malacostraca; order Decapoda; family Palinuridae; genus Panulirus; species Panulirus ornatus. Next base: position 11,721,163 of record NC_092278.1, read on the forward strand.
TCATATAATCACAACCAAATTGTAGGTAAAGACAAAATACATCCCCAACGATGAAATTGACCGTAGCAATATAGCCATCAAGTTGATATAGCGACCAAGATAATGTAGCCAGGATGGCGTTATATTGAACATAACAATACACCCGCCATGCCAATATCGTCATCTTTACAATGTAGCTTACATGAAATATAGTAACCTTGACAATGTAGGTACCATGATAATGTATTCCCATGAAAAAAATGTCCAAAACAACAGTTGGGCTGCGAACACTATATCACCATGGTAATCTTGCCAAAATTCTAGTATAGCCAAAATGACAATATACCAAAAGGAAAAAAAAATACCCACCACAATAAGATAGCTAACTTAACACTATAGCTACTCTGACAAAAACCCATGATGGCAATATAGTTACCATAAGAATGTAATCTTAATGACAGTAAAGACATCATGACCATAGAGTCACGATGACAAGACAACCATGATGACCATACAGGCAACATGACAATACAGTCTCTATGACAATATTGCCATCAATTTGATAAATCAAATGACAATATAGAAATTATGGCAGCACAGTCACCATGACAATATATTCAAAAATAGAATAAAATTCTAATAACAAAATGATCAAACCATGAAAATATAGCCACTCTGCCACTATGGCTTCCATTGTTATGTAGCCAATATAATATACATTCACCATGACAGTACTGAAACTATAACAATATAGCATATCATGACAATGTATTCACCTCATTATTTAAACAAAATGAAATATCCGTTTTTATAATGATATATCTCCAAGGGTAAATCAACACCATTAAATAAGCTACAATGAAAATGTAGTCACATGTAGTTATCTTAGCAATATAGCCACTAAGAGATTGTAGTCATAATGACAATATAGTCACCATGACAATATACTGTCACTTTAATGATATAGTTATCAAGATAAGGTATTACTCATGAAAAAATATACATAATTAAAAAAAATGACAATATAACAACTATAAAGAGATCACCTTGCCAATATAGCCAAGGTGACGATATGTAAATCTTCGCAATGTAACCTAAATGAGCAGATAGCCAAAATGACGATATGTTCATAATGACAATACTGCTACTACGAAAATATATTCCCCATGACACGATAGCTACAATGACAATAAAGCAATCTTCACAAAGGAGTAACATTGAAAATACAGGAAACGACAATATAACCACCATGACAATGCAGCTATCGTGACAATAATGTCACGGTATACATCAATCGCCAGGCTATTAGAGTCACCTTGATAGTAATCTTTCAATGACTTTATGAATATCATGAAAACATAGCCCTCATATCAACATATATCCTATGACAATTTAGCCATTATGATGATATAGTCACGACGACAAGATATTCACTAAGACAATAAAGCTGATATTCACTATGACAATACAGCTACCATGATCATATAACTGATATGACAATATAGATTTCAGGATAGGTAGTGTCCAGGACAATATAGAAATTACGGCAACACAGTAACCATGAGAATATACTCACAAATACAATAAAATCGTCATAACAAAATGATGAAACCATGAAAATATAGTTACCCTGCCACTATGACTTTAATTGTAATGTAACCAACATAATATACATTCAACATGACAGTAATGAAACTATAACAATATCGCATATCATGGCAATATATTCACATGATGATTTAAAAAAAAAAGAAATTTTCGTTTTTATAATATATCTTCAAGGGCAAAATCAACACCATTAAATATGCTACAATGAAAATGCTGTCAAACTGTCATTATAACCATCATCATGAAATAGTCACCATGACAGTATAGTTATCTTAGCTATATAGCACACTAAGAGATTTTAGTCATAATTTCAACATTGTCACAATGACAATATACTGTCACCTTAATAGTAAAGTTATCACGATAATGTATCGCTTATGAAAAAATATGCATGCCTAAAATAAATGACAATATAGCAACTATAAAAGAGATCACCTTGACAATATAGCCAAGGTGACGATATGTAAATCTTCGCAATATAACCAAAATGAGTAGATAGCCAAAATGACGGTATGTTCATAATTACAATACTGCTGCTATGAAAATATATGCCCCATGACACTATAGCTACAATGACAATAAAGCAATCTTCACAAAAGAGTAACAGTGAAAATACAGCAAACGACTATATAGCCACCATGAAAGTACAGCCACTATGACAATAATGTCACGATATGATTCACTGACTATATAAACATCATGAAAATAAGGCTTCCATGTCAACATACTTACCATGACAATTTAGCCAATATGATGATATAGTCAAGACGGTAATATATTCACTATAACAATATAGCCATGATCATATAAGTGATATGACAATACAGTGAAGGCAACAATAAGGAAGCCTTCAAACTATATTCATTATGGCAATATAAGCACCTGACAATATTGATGCTGTGACAAAATAGTCTCTTTCGGATCATAGCAAACATATAGGCTCCAGGACAATATAGTGTCCATGACAAAATAGCGACCAAGACAAGATTTTTAATTAAGATATAGTCACCTTGACAGTATAGCCGATAAAACAATGAAACAACTATGAAAATGTACCTGCCGTAACAATATAGCTACCATGAAAATGCAGGCAACATGACAAAATTGTCACAATGAAATATAATCGCCATTACAATTTAGTTACCATAATCATATATCAATCATGATAATATCATCAGGATGCTGACTATGAAAACCATCACAGTATAAAAACCATTACAATATAGTAACATGATAATATGATATCCATACACTTGAACTCACATTACCAAATAAGCCGCCATGAAAATATTGTTATCATGATCATATGATTAAAACAAAATTGTAGTTACTGACAAAATATATCCCCAACGACAAAATTAACCATAGCAATATAGCCAGCAAGTAAATATAGCGACAAGATAATGTAGTTAGAATGGCATTATATTGAAAATAACAATACAGACACAATGGCGATATCGTCACCATGACAATGGAGCTACCATGAAAATATAGCAACATTGACAATGTAGCTACTATGATTATAAAATCCCATTGAACATATCCACAATAACAGTTTATTTGCTAAGACACTATATAACCATGCCAATATCGCCAAAACGTTAGTCTAGGCATCATGGCAATATACCACCAGAAAAAGAAAATAAGCACCACAATGATATAGCTAACTTAACAATATAGCTACCCTGAAAATATATTCAATATGAAAAGACAGTCACCTCTTTACAGTATAACAAAAATGAAAAATAGCTATAATGGCAATGTAGTCACCTATCAATATAGTCACCATGGCAATATAGTTACCATATCCATGTAATCATAACTGGAATATAACCAACATGACTATATAGTCAAGATGACATCAACCATCATGACAATACAGTCAACATGACATTAGGGTCTCTACGACAATATTGCAATCGCTTCAACAAATTAAATGATAATATAGATATTACTGGAATACAGTCACCATGACAGTATTATCACAAATACAATATAACCGCGATAACAAAATTATCCTACCATGAAAATTTAGCCACCCTGCCACTGCAATATAGCTAACATAATAATACATTCACTACGACAGTACTGAAACCATGACAATATAGCATATCATGACAATGTAGTCACCTGATGACAGTCGCGCACCAGCTACCGACGTATACGGAGCTGCTGTCGTCTTTCAGAGCTAGGTTGTAGCTATTCCTCCCTGCGTTGTCGCTACCCTTGCTTTGTTTTGAAGATTTTATCTTATATGATCATGATTGGTGTATGATTATCGGAACCATAATGTGATATCGTTTGTATTTCATTTTAATGAATTTGTCATAGTAACTAAATTTTCATGTAAGCTATATTGTTATGGTAGGTACATTTTCATGGTTGTTCCACTGTTTTATTGGCTATACGGTCAAGGTGACTGTTTTGTGATGATAAATCCTGTCTCCTTCGCTATTTTGTCATAGAGACTAAATTCTCTTGGACGCTATATGTTTGCTATGATCCAATAATGACTATTTTGTCACAGTATGTATATTTTCATGTGGCTGTATTCTCAGAGTGGATATAATTTATAAATGCGTTTATTTTTGCGTTGACTATATTGTCATATCATTTATGTGATCATGGTGGCTTTATTGTTATGGTGAATATATTAGCGTCTTGACTATATTATCAGAATGGCGAAACTGTCACTTTAAAGATATTCATATGGAGGCTATATTTTCACGACAATTATATTTATATGGACGCTATATTTTCATGATGTTCATGTACTCATTGTATATTCATTATCAAGGTGACGCTAATGTCCTGGCGATTGATTTATATCGAGAGATTATTGTCATGGTGGCTGTACTGTCTTGATGGCTGTATAGTCGTTTGCTATTTTTTTCAATAGTACTCTTTTTGTGAAGATGGCTTTATTGTCAGTGAAGCTGGAGAATCGTGGGGAACATATTTTCATAGTTGCAGTATTGTCATTATGAACATACCGTCGTTCTAGGTTATCATCTCTTTTACTTTACGTTGCTATGATGTATATATCGTCACTTTGACTATAGTGGCAAGGTGATCTTTTTTATAGGTGCTATACCGTCATTTTCTAATCATGCATATTTTGTTACAAGCGATATATCATTTTGATAACTTTATCATTAAGGTGACAGTATTTTAATAGCGACTATATTGTCATAATGACTATAATCTCAGAGTGGCTATATTGCCATGGTCTTTATTTTATCATGATATTTATGTCATAGTGACTGTATTTTCATGGTAGCTTTTTAAGGGTGTATAAAATTTTGTCCCTGAGGTTATACCATAATAGAAGCGAAATTTTTCTTTTTCATTAAATGATCAAGTGACTACATTGTCATGATATGCTATATTGTTATTGTTTCAGTACTGTCGTGGTGAATGTTTTGTTATTGTGGCTATATTGTAATGGAAGCCATAGTGGCAGGGTGACTATATTTTCATGGTAGGATCATTTTATTATGACGATTATATAACATTTCTGAGTATATTGTCACCATGATTGTTTTGCCATAATATCTATATTGTCATTTAATTTGTTGAATTAGTGGCAATATTGTCTTAGAGACTGTATTTTGATGTTTTCTGTATTGTCATGGTAGTTGTATTGTCATCGTGACTATAAGGACATGGGGACTATATTGCCATTAAGAAAACATTGCTATGGTAATCATATTGCCATGATGGCTATATTGTTTGGTTACCATATTGCCATGATGGCTATATTGTTTAGTTACCATATTGCCATGATGGCTATTTGTCATTTTTTTTTTATATATTTCAAGGAGGTGGCTGTCTTTTAATGTTACCTATATTGTCAGAGTAGTATATTGTCAAGTTAGCTATATCGTTGTGATGAGTATTTTTTCTGTTGATATATTGCCATGATTGCTATACTAACATTTTAGAGATATTGGCATGGCGATATATCGTCTTAGCAGCTAAACTCTTGTTGTGGCTATCTTTTGGGTATTTTCTATCTTGAATATTTTGCCATGGCAGCTACATTATCAACGTTAGTATATTTTCATGGTAGCTATATTGTCATGGTGACGACATTGGCACGGTGGCTGTATTGTAATTCTCAATACAATGCTCGCTACATTATCTTGGTCGCTATAACAAGTTGATGGCTATATTGCTATGATTAATTTTGTCGTTGGGGATATATTTGTCAGTACCTACAATATTGTTTGGTATTGTAAGTGTAAGTGTATGGATATCATGTCATCATGTTACTTATACTATCATGGTTTTTATACTGTGATATTGTTTATTCAATCTGCTGATTATATGATCATGATTGGTCTATGATTATGGTAACTATATTGTAATGCCGATGATATTTCATTATGATAATTTTGTCATGTTGACTAAGATTTCATGACATCTTTAATGTTTTGGCAGGTACAGTTTCATGATTGTTACATTTTTTTATGGTCTATACTGTCAAGGTGTCTATATTATAATGATATATCCTGTCTTGGTCGCTATTTTGTCATAGAGACTACGTTGTCTTGCCGGCTATATGTTTGCTATGATTCAAAAGCGACTATTTGTCAGAGTATCTATATTGTCATGTAGTTATACTGCCATAGTGAATATGATTTGTATATTTCTTTTTTGCTTCTTTGACTGTATTGTCACATCAGTTATATGATCACTGTGGCTATATTGTTATAGTGAATAAATTGCCGTCATGACTATATTATCATAATGGCCAGATTATCATGGCAGAGATGTTGACATGGAGGCTATATTTTCATGATATTTATTGAGTCATTGTAAGTTTATTATCAAGGTGACTAATGACATGGTGATGGTTTGTATCGTGACATTATTATCATGGTGGCTGAACTATGATAGTCGCTATATTCTCGTTTGCTGCATTTTCAATGTTGCTCTTTTGTGAATATGTCTTTGTTGTCAGTGTAGCTATAGTGTCATGGGGAACATATTTTCATAGTGGCAGTATTGTCATTATGACGATACCGTCATTTTGGCTATCTATTCATTTTAGTTACATTGCTATAATGTATATATCGTCACCTTAGCTATATTGGCAAGGTTATCTTTTTATAGGTGATATATTGTCATCATTTAACTCTTGCATACTTTGTTATAAGCGAAATATTATCATGCTAATTATATTTTTATGGTGACAATATTGTCATAGCGACTATATTATCATTATGACTATAATGTCACAGTGGCTATATTGCCAAGATAACTATATTTTCATGGTGACTTTTTTATCATGATTTTTATAATGTCATAATGACTGTATTTTCGTAGAAGCTTTTTTAATGGTGTTGATATTACCCTTGAGGATATACTATCATAGAAGATAAATTGTCATTTTGACTAAATTATCAGCTGACTACATTGCAATGATATACTATACTGCTATGGTTTCAGTACTGTCATGGTAAATCTTTTATTACTGTTTCTACATTGCAGTGGAAACCAAAATGGTAGGTGGCTATATTTTCATGGTAGGATAGTTTTATCATGGCGATTATATTGCATTCTGAGTATATTGTCATGTTGACTATGTTGCCATAATATCTATATTGTCATATAATTTGTCAAATTGATGGCAATATTGTCTTAGCGACGGTACTGTCATGTTATCTGTATTGTCACGGTGGTTGTATTGTCAACGTGACTATATAGTCATGTTGGCTACATTGTCGTTAAGATCACATTGTTATGGTAACTATATTACCATAGTGGCTGTATTGTTAAATCACTATATCGCCATGATGGCTATTTGTCATTTTTGTTATATAACAAGGTGACTGTCTTTTCATGTTGGCAATGTTGTCAGAATAGCTATATTGTCGAGTAGTGGGTATATATATTTCTTTTCTGGCGGTATATTATCATAATGGCAATAATAACATTTTGGCGATATTGGCATGGCGATATAGTGTTTTAGCAGCTAAACTCTTGTTGTGGATATTTTTCAATTGTATGTTTTATCATGGTAGCTACATTGTCAAGATTTCTATATTTTCATGGTAGCTACATTGTCATGATGAAGACATTGGCATGGTGGTTGTATCCTTACTTTCAATATTATGCCATCCTAGCTACATTATCTTGGTCGCTATATCAACTTGATGGCTATATTGTTATGGTTAATTTTGTCTTTCGGGATATATTTTGTAATTAGTGACAATACTGTTGTGATTATACGATCATGATAATATTTTCATGAAAACTTTTGTGGTATTGTAAGTGTAAGTGAATGGATATCATCTCATCATGTCACTTAAATTGTCATGGGTTTTACAGTATGATCTTGTTTATGCAAACCTGCTGACTATATAATCATGATTGGTGTATGATTATGGTAACTATATTGTAATGTCGTTTATTTCATTGTGATAATTTTGTCATGTTGACTACAATTCTATGACAGCTATAATGTTGTGACCATATCATAATGATAAATCCTGTCTGAGTCACTGTTTTTTCACAGAGACTATATTGTCCTGAAGTCTATATTTTTGCTATGATCCGAAAACGACTATCTATTAACAGTATCTAAATTGTCAGGTGGTTATATTGCCATTGTAAATATAAGTTGAATGTTTCTATATTTTTTCTTTGATTATATTTGCATATCAATTATATGATCATGTCATGGTAGCTTTATTGTCATAGTGAATATATTGTCGTCGTGACTACATTTTCATAATGGCTAAATTGTCATAGCAAATATCTTGACACGAGGGCTATATTTTCATGATATTTATAAAGTCATTGTAAGATTACTGCCAAGGTGACTCTATTGTCCTGGTGATTGAGTTATATCGTGATATTATTGTCAAGATGGCTGTATTGTCATGGTGGCTATATTGTTAAATGAACATATTACCATGATGGCTATTTGTTATTTTTTGTTATATTACAAGGGGATGATTGTCTTTTCATGTTGCCTATATATCAGGGAACCTATATTGTTATCATAAGATTACAATCATAAAGACAGTATAGTTGCCATGCCAATATTTTCACCTTAATGATATGGGCATCATGATAATATATCGCTTTTAACAGAATGTGCACGATTAAAAAATGACAATATGCGACCTATAAAAAAAATCACCTTCCCAATATAGCCAAGGTGACGATATATATAACATAGCAATATAATCCAAATTAGAATATAGCCAAAATGACTTTATTTCATAATGACAGTTGCGTCACTATGAAAATTTGTTCCCAATGAAACTATAGTAATACTGACATTAAAGCCATATTCAGTAAATAGTAACACTGAAAATACATCAAACGACAATATAGCCACCATGATTGTACAGCCACTATAACTATAATGTTACAACATAAATAAATCACCGTGATATTAGAGTAAACTTGAAATTTTTTTTACAATTACCATAAAAGTATCATGAGAATATAGCATCCATATCAACATATTTCCGATGACAATTTAGCCATTATGATAGTATAGTCACAACTACAATATATTCACTATAACAACAAAGCCACCGTGGCCATATAACTGATATAACAATATAGTCAACGCAACATTAAAGAAACATTCAGAATATGTTCACAACATCAATATAGCCACCTGACAATATAGATACCGTGACAAAATAGTCGCTTTCGGATAACAGGAAACATATAGCCTCTAAAGTATATAGTGTCCAGGAGACAATAGCGTCCAAAACAGAATTTATCAATACTATACAGCCGCCTTGACAGTATAGCCCATAAATCAATGTCAGAACCATGAAAATGTTTCTGCCCTACCAATACAACTATTATCAAAATGAAGTCAACATACCAAAATGACCAAAAAAGATATTGCCATTGCTATATAGTTACAATAATCATACATTAATGATGATAATGTAATCAGCATTTTCACATAAGCACTATCAACGTTTAAAAGCATGACAGACTAAGTTACAAGATGATATGATATCCAGACAGATACACTCAAGATGCCAAATAAGCCGTCATAGAAAGATTATCATGATCATATAATCACAACCAAATTGTAGGTCAAGACAAAATACATCCCCAACGATGAAATTGACCGTAGCAATGTAGCCATAAAGCTGATATAGCGACCAAGATAATGTAGCCAGGATGGCGTTATATTGAACATAACAATACACCCGCCATGCCAATATCGTCCTCTTTACAATGTAGCTTGCATGAAATATAGTAACCTTGACAATGTAGGTACCATGATAATGTATTCCCATGAATACAGTTGGGCTGCGAACATTATATCACCATGTTAACCTTGTCAAAATTCTAGTATAGCCATCATGGCAATATACCAAAAGGAAAAAAAAATACCAACCACAATAAGATAGCTAACTTAACAATATAGCTACTCTGACAAAAAGCCATGATGGCAATATAGTTACCATAAGAATGTAATCTTAATGGCAGTATAGCCATCATGACCATAGAGTCACGATGACAAGACAAGCATGATGACCATACAGGCAACATGACAATACAGTCTCTATGACAATATTGCCATCAATTTAATAAATCAAATGACAATATAGAAATTATGGCAACACAGTCACCATGACAATAAATTAAAAAATACAATAAAATTCTTATAACAAAATGATCAAACCATGAAAATATAGCCACCCTGCTACTATGGCTTATATTGTAATGTAGCCAATATAATATACATCCACCATGATAGTACTGAAACTATAACAATATAGCATATCATGACAATGCATTCACCTCATAATTTAAACAATATGAAATATCCGTTTTTATAATGATATATCTCCAAGGGTAAATCAACACCATTAAATAAGCTACAATGAAAATGTAGTCACATGTAGTTATCTTAGCAATATAGCCACTAAGAGATTGAAGTCATAATGACAATATAGTCACCTTGACAATATACTGTCACTTTAATGATATAGTTATCAATATAATGTATCACTTATGAAAAAATATACATGATTAAAAAAATGACAATATAGCAACTATAAAGAGATCACCTTGCCAATATAGCCAAGGTGATGGTATGTAAATCTTCGCAATGTAACCAAAATGAGCAGATAGCCAAAATGACGATATGTTCATAATGACAATACTGCTACTACGAAATTATATTCCCCATGACACTATAGCTACAATGATAATAAAGCAATCTTCACAAAAGAGAAACATATAAAATAAAGGAAACGACAATATAGCCACTATGACAATGCAGCTATCGTGAGAATAATGTCACGATATACATCAATCGCCAGGCTATTACAGTCACCTTGATAGTAATCTTTCAATGACTTTATGAATATCATGAAAATATAGCCCACATGTCAACATATTTCTTATGACAATTTAGTCATTATGATAATATATTCACGACGGCAAGATATTCACTTTGACAAATAAGCTGATATTCAATATGACAATAAAGCTACCATGATCATATAACTGATATGACAATATAGATTTCAGGATATGTAGTGTCCAGGACAATATAGAAATTACGGCAACACAGTAACATTGAGAATATACTCACAAATACAATAAAATCGTCATAACAAAATGATCCAACCATGAAAATATAGTTACCCTGCCACTACGACTTTAATTGTAATGTAACCAACATAATATACAATAAACATGACGGTACTGAAACTATAACAATATCGCATATCATGGCAATATATTCACATGATAATTTAAAGATAAGGATATTTCCGTTTATATAATATATCTTCAAGGGCAAAATCAACACCATTAAATATGCTACAATGAAAATTTTGTCAAACTGTCATTATAACCATCATCATGAAATAGTCACCATGACAGTATAGTTATCTTAGCAATATAGCCACTAAGAGATTATAGTCATAATGTCAATATTGTCACATTGACAATATACTGTCACCTTAATAGTAAAATTATCACGATAATGTATCGCTTATGAAAAAATATGCATGACTAAAAAAAATGACAATATAGGAACTATAAAAGAGATCACCTTGACAACATAGCCAAGGTGACGATATGTAAATCTTCGCAATATAACCAAAATGAGTAGATAGCCAAAATGACGGTATGTTCATAATTACAATACTGCTGAAATGAAAATATATCCCCCATGACACTATAGCTACAATGACAATAAAGCAATTTTCACAAAAGAATAACAATGAAAATACTGCAAACGACTATATAGCCACCATGAAAGCACAGCCACTATGACAATAATGCCACGATTTAATTCACTGACTATATAAACATCATGAAAACAAGGCTTCCATGTCAACATACTTACCATGACAATTTAGCCAATATGATAATATAGTCAAGACGGCAATATATTCACTATAACAATATAGCCATGATCATATAAGTGATATGATAATACAGTCAACGCAACAATAAGGAAGCTTTCAAATTATATTTATTATGGCAATATAAGCACCTGACAATATTGATGCTGTGACAAAATAGTCTCTTTCGGATCATAGCAAACATATAGGCTCCAGGACAATATAGTGTCCATGACAAAATAGCGACCAAGACAAGAGTTTTAATTAAGATATAATCACCTTGACAGCATAGCCGATAAAACAATGAAACAACAATTAAAATGTACCTGCCATAACAATATAGCTACCATGAAAATGCAGGCAACATGACAAAATTGTCACAATGAAATATATTCGCCATTACAATTTAGTTACCATAATCATATATCAATCATGATAATATCATCAGGAGGCTGACATAAACACCATCACAGTATAAAAACCATGACAATATAGTGACATGATAATATGATATCCATGCACTTGCACTCACATTACCAAATAAGCTGCCATGAAAATATTGTTATCATGATCATATGATTAAAACAAAATTGTAGTTTATGACAAAATATATCCCCAACGACAAAATTAACCATAGCAATATAGGTAGCAAGTAAATATAGCGACCATGATAATGTAGTTAGGATGGCATTATATTGAAAATAAATATACAGCCACAATGGCAATATCGTCACCATGACAATGGAGCTACCATGAAAATATAGTAACATTGACAATGTAGCTACTATGATAATAAAATCCCATGGAACATATCCACAATAACAGTTTATTTGCTAAGACACTATATCACCATGCCCATATCGCCAAAATGTTAGTCTACGCATCATGGCATTATACCAATAGAAAAAGAAAATAAACACCACAATGATATAGCTAACTTAACAATATAGCTACCCTGATAATATATTCAATATGAAAAGACAGTCACCTCCTTATAGTACATCATGGCAATGTAGTCACCTATCAATATAGTCACCATGGCAATATAGTTACCATAACCATGTAATCATAACTGGAATATAACCAACATGACTATATAGTCAAGATGACATGCATCCATCATGACAATACTGGCAACATGACATAAGAGTCTCTACGACAATATTGCAATCGCTTCAACAAATTAAATGATAATATAGATATCACTGGAACACAGTCACCGTGACAGTATTATCACAAATGCAATATAACCGCGATAACAAAATTATCCAACCATGAAAATTTAGCCACCTTGCCGCTGCAATATAGCTAACATAATGATACATTCACTACGACAGTACTGAAACCATGACAATATAGCATATCATGACAATGTAGTCACCTAATGATAGTCGCGCACCAGCTACTGACGTGTACGGAGCTGCTGTCGTCTTTCAGAGCTAGGTTGTAGCTATTGCTCTTTGCGTTGTCGCTACCCTTGCTTTGTTTTGAAGGTTTTATCGTATATGATCATGATTGGCGTATGATTATCGAAACCATAATGTATTTCATTGTATTTCATTGTAATGAATTTGTCATATTAACTATATTTTTATGTAAGCTATATTGTTATGTTAGGTACATTTTCATGGTTGTTCCACTGTTTTATTGGCTATACTGTCAAGGTGACTGTTTTGTGATGATAAATCATGTCTTCTTCGCTATTTTGTCATAGAGACTATATTCTCTTGGACGCTATATGTTTGCTATGATCCAAAAATGAATATTTTGTCACAGCATCTATATTTTCATGTGGCTGTATTCTCAGAGTGGATATAATTTATAAATGCGTTTATTGTTGCGTTGACTATATTGTCATATCATTTATGTGATCATGTTGGCTTTATTGTTATAGTGAATATATTAGAGTCTTGACTACATTATCAGAATGTCGAAACTGTCACTTTAAAGATATTCATATGGAGGCTATATTTTCACGACAAATATATTTATATGGACACTATATTTTCATGATGTTCATGTACTCATTGTATATTCATTATGAAGGTGACGCTAATGTCCTGGCGATTGATTTATATCGAGATATTATTGTCATGGTGGCTGTACCGTCTTGATGGCTGTATAGTCGTTTGCTTTTTTTTCAATAGTGCTCTTTTCGTGAAGATGGCTTTATTGTCAGTGAAGCTGGAGAATCGTGGGGAACATCTTTTCATGGTTGCAGTGTTGTCAATATGAACATACCGTCGTTCTGGTTATCATTTATTTTTCTTTACGTTGCTATGATGTGTATATCGTCACCTTGACTATAGTGGCAAGGTGATCTTTTTTTTATAAGTGCTCTACAGTCATTTTCTAATCATGCATATTTTGTCACAAGCGATATATCATTTTGATAACTTTATTATTAAGGTGACATTATTTTAATAGCGACTATATTGTCATAATGACTATAATATCAGAGTGGCTATATTGCCATGGTCACTATTTTATCATGGTATTTATGTCATAGTGACTATATTTTCATGGCAGCTTTTTAAGGGTGTATAAAATTTTGTCCCTGAGGTTATACCATAATGGAAGAGAAAGTTTTATTTTTCATTAAATGATCAAGTGACTACATTGTCATGATATGCTATATTGTTATGGTTTTAGTATTGTCGTGGTAAATGTTTTGTTATTGTGGCTATATTGTAATGGAAGCCATAGTGGCAGGGTGACTATATTTTCATGGTAGGATCATTTTATTATGACGATTATACAACATTTCTGAGTATATTGTCATCGTGATTATGTTGCCATAATTTCTATATTGTCATTTAACTTGTTGAATTAGTGGCAATATTGTCTTAGAGACTGTATTTTGATGTTTTCTTTATTGTCATGGTAGTTGTATTGTCATCGTGACTATAAGGACATGGTGACTATATTTCCATTAAGAATACATTGCGTTGGTAATCATATAGCCATGATGGCTATATTGTTTGGCTACCATATTGCCATGATGGTTATATTGTTTAGGTACCATATTGCCTTGATAGGTATTTGTCATTTTTTTTTTATATATTTCAAGGAGGTGGCTGTCTTTTAATGTTACCTATATCGTCAGAGTAGTATATTGTCAAGTTAGCTATATCGTTGTGATAAGTATCTTTTCTGTTGATATATTGCCATGATGGCTATACTAACATTTTAGAGATATTGGCATGGTGATATATCGCCTTAGCAGCTAAACTCTTGTTGTGGCTATCTTTTGGGTATTTTCTATCTTGAATATTTTGCCATGGCAGCTACATTATCAACGTTACTATATTTTCATGGTAGCTATATTGTCATGGTGACGACATTGCCGCTGTGGCTGTATTGTAATTGTTAATACAATGCTCGCTACATTATCTTGGTTGCTATAATAGTTGATGGCTATATTGCTATGATTAATTTTGTCGTTGGGGATATATTTGTCACAACCTACAATATTGTTGTGATTATATGATCATTATAACAATATATTCATGACGGCTTCTTTGGTATTGTAAGTGTAAGTGAATGGATATCATATCATGTCACTTATACTGTCATGGTTTTTATACTGTGATATTGTTTATGTCAACCTGCTGATTATATGATCATGATTGGTCTATGATTATGGTAACTATATTGTAATGCCGATGATATTTCATTATGATAATTTTGTCATGTTGACTAAAATTTCATGACATTTATAATGTTTTGGCAGGTACAGTTTCATGATTGTTACATTGTTTTATGGTCTATACTGTCAAGGTGTCTATATTATAATGATATATCCTGTCTTGGTCGCTATTTTGTCCTAGAGACTATGTTGCCCTGCCGGCTATATTTTTGCTGTGATTCAAAGCGACTATTTGTCACAGTATCTATATTGTCATGTAGTTATACTGCCATAGTGAATATGGTTTGTATATTTCTTTTTTTTTTGTTTGACTGTATTGTCACATCAGTTATATGATCACTGTGGCTATATTGTTATAGTGAATAAATTGCTGTCATGACTATATTATCATAATGGCCAGATTATCATGGCAGACATGTTGACATGGAGGCTATATTTTCATGATATTTATATAGTCATTATAAGTTTCTTATCGAGGTGACTAATGACATGGTGATGATTTGTATCGTGACATTATTATCATGGTGGCTGAACTATGATAGTCGCTATATTCTCGTTTGCTGTATTTTCAAGGTTGCTCTTTTGTGAATATGGCTTTGTTGTCAGTGTAGCTATAGTGTCATAGGGGACATATTTTCATAGTGGCAGTATTTTCATTATGACCATACCGTCATTTTGGCTATCTTTTCATTTTAGTTACATTGCTATAATGTATATATCGTCACCTTAGCTATATTGGCAAGGTGATCTTTTTATAGGTGATATATTGTCATTATCTAACTATTGTCATTATATAACTCTTTGTCATAAGCGAAATATTATCATGATAATTATATTTTTATGGTGACAATATTGTCATAGCGACTATATTATCATTATGACTATAAGGTCACAGTGGCTATATTGCCAAGATAACTATATTGTCATGTTGACTTTTTTATCATAATTTTTATATCATAATGACTGTATTTTCGTAGAAGCTTTTTTAATGGTGTTGATATTGCCCTTGAGGGTATACCATTATAGAAGAGAAATTGTCATTTTCATTAAATTATTTGTTGACTATATTGCCATGATATGCTATACTTTTATGGTTTCAGTACTGTCATGGTAAATCTTTTATTACTGTTTCTACATTGCAATGGAAACCAAAATGGTAGGTGGCTATATTTTCATGGTAGGATAATTCTATCATGGCGATTATATTGCATTTCTGAGTATATTGTCATGGTGACTATGTTGCCATAATATCTATATTTTCATATAATTTGTCACATTGATGGCAATATTATCTTAGAGACGGTACTGTCATGTCATCTGTATAGTCACGGTGGTTGTATTGTCAACGTGACTATATAGTCATGTTGGCCACATTGTCGTTAAGATCACATTGTTATGGTAACTATATTACCACAGTGGCTGTATTGTTAAATCACTATATCGCCATGATGGCTATTTGTCATTTTTGTTATATAACAAGGAGGTGACTCTCTTTTCATGTTGACAGTATTGTCAGAATAGCTATATTGTCGAGTAGTGGGTATATATATTTCTTTTCTGGCGGTATATTATCATGATGGCAATAATAACATTTTGGCGATATTGGCATAGCGATATATTGCTTTAGTAGCTAAACTCTTGTTGTGGATATTTTTCAATTTTATATTTTATCATAATAGCTACATAGTCAAGGTTACTATATTTTCATGGTAGCTACATTGTCATGGTGAAGACATTGGCATGGTGGTTGTATTCTTACTTTCAATATAATGCCAACCTAGCTACATTATCTTGGTCGCTATATCAACTTGATGGCTATATTGTTATGGTTAATTTTGTCTTTCGGGATATATTTTGTAATTAGTGACAATACCGTTGTGATTATATGATCATGATAATATTTTCATGAAAACTTATGTGGTATTGTAAGTGTAAGTGAATGGATATCATCTCATCATGTCACTTAAAATGTCATGGTTTTTACACTATGATCTTGTTTATGTCAACCTGCTGGTTATATATTCATGATTGGTGTATGATTATGGTAACTATATTGTAATGTCGTTTTATTTCATTGTGATAATTTTGTCATGTTGACTACAATTCCATGACAGCTATAATGTTATGAGCATATCATGAAGAAAAAACCAGTTTGAGTCACTGTTTTTACACAGAGACTATATTGTCCTGGAGTCTATATTTTTGCTATGATCCGAAAACGACTATCTATTAACAGTATCTATATTGTCAGGCTGATATATTGCCATTGTGAATATAAGTTGAATGTTTCTATAGTTTTGCTTTGATTATATTGTCATATCAGTTATATGATCATGTTGGCTTTATTGTCATAGTGAATAGATTGTCGTCGTGACTATATTTTGATAATGGCTAAATTGTCATAGCAAGTATCTTGACATGGGGGCTATATTTTCATGATATTTATAAAGTCATTGTAAGATTACTGTCAAGGTGACTCTATTGTCCTGGTGATTGAGTTATATCATGATATCATTGTCAAGATGGCTGTATTGTCATGGTGGCTATATTGTAGTTTGCAGTAACTTGATTTTACGCTTTTGTGAAGATAGCTTTATTGTCAGTGTACCTATAGTGTCATGGAAAATATATTTTCATAGTGGAATTATTGTCATTATGAACATATTGTTATTTTGGCCATCTCCTTATTTTGGTTACATTTCTATCATATATATATCATCACCTTCGCTATATTAGGAACGTGATCTTTTTTTTACGGTTGCTATATTTTCATTTTTTTAATCATGCATTTTATGTCGTAAGTGATACAATATCATGATAACTATAACATTCCTGTAACTATATATTGGCATTTTGACTACATTGTTATTATGACAATGATATCATGTTGGATATCTTGCCAAAGTAACTTTACTGTCATGGTGTCTATTTCGTCATGATGGTTATAATGTCATGGTGACTACATTTTCACGGTATCTTTTATATTGGCGTTGGGTTTGCCCTTGAGGATGTATCATTATAAAACGAGCTTCTCATTTTGATTAAATCATTAGGGGTCTACATTGTCGTGATATGCTATATTGCTATGGTTTCAGGAATGTCATTGTATATGTATTATTATGTTGGCTATATTCCAATGGAAGCCATAGTGGCAGAGTGGTTATATTTTCATAATATACTCATTTTGTTATGTCGATTATATTCCACTTGTGTGTATATTGTCATGGTGACTGTTGCCATAATATCTATACTGTCATTTGCTTTGTTGAATTGGTGGCTATATTGTCATAATTTATTGTCATGGTTCTTGTATTCTCTTGGTGGTTGTATTGTCATCGTGTCTATATGGTCATGGTAGTTATATTTCCATTAAGATTATATTGATATGGTAACTATATTGCCATGGTGGCTATATTGTTAAATGAATATATTGCCATGATGGCTATTTGTTATTTTTTGTTATATTACAAGGGGGTGATTGTCTTTTCATGTTGCCTATATATCAGGCTACCTATATTGTTATCATAAGATTACAGTCATAAAGAGAATATAGTCGCCATGCTAATATTTTCACATTAATGATATGGGTATCATGATAATATATCGCTTATAACAGAATATGCACGATTAAAAAATGACAATATACCACCTAAAAAAAATCACCTTCCCAATATAGACATTGTGACGATATATATAACATAGCAATGTAACCCAAATTAGAAGATAGACAAAATGACTTTATTTCATAATGGCAATTGCGTCACTAAGAAAATTAGTTCCCAATGAAAGTATAGCTACACTGAAATTAAAGCCATATTCATTAAAGAGTAACATTGAAAACGCATCAAACGACAATATAGCCACCATGATTGTACAGCCACCATGATAATAATGTTGCAACATAAATCAATCACTGTGATATGAGAGTAAACTTGAAAAAATTTTTACAATTACCATAAAAGTATCATGAAAATATAGCATCTATATCAACATATTTCCCATGACAATTTAGCCATTATGATAGTATAGTCACAACTACAATATATTCACTATAACAACATAACCACCATGGCCATATAACTGATATAACAATACAGTCAATGCAACATTAAAGAAATATTCTGAATAAGTTCACAACGTCAATATAGCCACCTGACAATATAGATACCTTTCCTGATATAATTAGATACAATATAGATACCTGACAATATAGATACGCTTTCGGATCATAGGAAACATATAGCCTCTAAAGTATATAGTGTCCAGGAGACAATAGCGTTCAAAACAGAATATATCAATACTATAGATCCGCCTTGACAGTATAGCCCATAAAACAATGTCAGAACCATAAAAATGTTTCTGCCATACCAATATAACTACTATCAAAATGAAGTCAACATACCAAAATGATCAAAAAAGATATTGCCATTGCTATATAGTTAAAATAATCATACATTAATGATGATAATGTAATCAGCATTTTCACATAAGCACCATCACCGTTTAAAAGCATGACAGACTAAGTTACATGATGATAAGATATCCAGACAGATACACTCAAGATGCCAAATAAGCCGTCATAGAAATATTATCATGATCATATAATCACAACCAAATTGTAGGTAAAGACAAAATACATCCCCAACGATGAATTTGACCGTAGCAATATAACCATCAAGTTGATATAGCGACCAAGATAATGTAGCCAGGATGGCGTTATATTGAACATAACAATACACCCGCCATGCCAATATCGTCATCTTTACAATGTAGCTTGCATGAAATATAGTAACCTTGACAATGTAGGTACCATGATAATGTATTCCCATGAAAAAATGTCCAAAACAACAGTTGGGCTGCGAACACTATATCGCCATGCTAATCTTGCCAAAATTCTAGTATAGCCATCATGGAAATATACGAAAAAGAAAAAAAATACCCACCACAATAATATAGCTAACTTAACAATATAGCTACTCTGACAAAAAGCCATGATGGCAATATAGTTACCATAAGAATGTAATGTTAACGACAGTATAGCCATCATGACCATAGAGTCACGATGGCAAGACAACCATGAAGACCATACAGGCAACATGAAAATACAGTCTGTATGATAATATTGCCATCAATTTAATAAATAAAATGACAATATAGAAATTATGGCAACACAGTCACCATGACAATATATTCAAAAATACAATAAAATACTAATAACAAAATGATCAAACCATGAAAATCTAGCCACCCTGCCACTATGGCTTCCATTGTAATGTAGCCAACATAATATACATTCACCATGACAGTACTGAAACTATAACAATATAGCATATCATGATAATGTATTCACCTCATAATTTAAACAAAATGAAATATCCGTTTTTAAAATGATATATCTCCAAGGGTAAATCATCACCATTAAATAAGCTACAATGAAAATGTAGTCACATGTAGTTATCTTAGCAATATAGCCAATAAGAGATTGTAGTCATAATGACAATATAGTCACCATGACAATATACTGTCACTTTAATGATATAGTTATCAAGATAATGTATCACTCATGAAAAAATATACATGATTAAAAAAAATGACAATATAGCAACTATAAAGAGATCACCTTGCCAATATACTCAAGGTGACGATATGTAAATCTTCGCAATGTAACCAAAATGAGCAGATAGCCAAAATGACGATATGTTCATAATGACAATACTGCTACTACGAAAATATATTCCCCATGACACTATAGCTACAATGACAATAAAGCAATCTTTACAAAAGAGTAACATTGAAAATATAGGAAACGATAATGTAGCCACCATGACAATGCAGCTATCGTGACAATAATGTCACGATATACATCAATCGCCAGGCTATTAGAGTCACCTTGATAGTAATCTTTCAATGACTTTATGAATATCATGAAAATATAGCCCTCATGTCAACATATTTCCTATGACAATTTAGCCATTATGATATAGTCACGACGACAAGATATTCACTATGACAATAAAGCTACCATGATCATATAACTGATAAGACAATATAGATTTCAGGATAGGTAGTGCCCAGGACAATATAGAAATTACGGCAACACAGTAACCATGAGAATGTACTCACAAATACAATAAAATCGTCATAACAAAATGATCCAAACATGAAAATATAGTTACCCTGCCACTATGACTTTAATTGTAATGTAACCAACATAACATACATTCAACATGAGAATACTGAAACTATAACAGTATCGCATATCATGGCAATATATTCACATGATAATTTAAAAAAAATGAAATTTTCGTTTTAACAATATATCTTCAAGGGCAAAATCAGAACCATTAAATATGCTACAATGAAATTGCAGTCAAACTATCATCATAACCATCATCATGAAATAGTCACCATGACAGTATAGTTATCTTAGCAAAATAGCCACTAAGAGATTATAGTCATAATGTCAATATTGTCACAATGACAATATACTGTCACCTTAATAGTAAAGTTATCACGATAATGTATCGCTTATGAAAAAATATACATGACTAAAAAAAATTACAATATAGCAACTATAAACGAGATCACCTTGACAATATAGCCAAGGTGACGATATGTAAATCTTCACTATATAAACAAAATGAGTAGATAGCCAAAATGACGGTATGTTCATAATGACAATACTGCTGCTGTGAAAATATATCCCCCATGACACTATAGCTGCAATGACAATAAAGCAATGTTTACAAAAGTGTAACAGTGAAAATACAGCAGACGACTATATAGCCACCATGAAAGTACAGCCACTATGACAATAATATCACGATATAATTCACTGACTTTATAAACATCATGAAAATAAGGCTTCCATGTCAACATACTTACCATGACAATTTAGCCAATATGATAATATAGTCAAGACAATATATTCAATATAACAATATAGCCATGATCATATAAGTGATATGACAATATAGTCAACGCAACAATACGGAAGCCTTCAAATCATATTTATTATGGCAATATAAGCACCTGACAATATTGAAGTTGTGACAAAATAGTCTCTTTCGGATCATAGGAAACATATAGGCTCCAGGACAATATAGTGTCCATGACAAAATAGCGACCAAGACAAGATCTTTAATTAAGATATAGTCACCTTGACAGTATAGTCGATAAAACAATTAAACAACAATGAAAATGTACCTCCCATAACAATATAGCTACCATGAAAATGCAGGCAACATGACAAAATTTTCACAATAAAAAATAATCGCCATTACAATTTAGTTACCATAATCATATATCAATAATGATAATATCATCAGGAGGCTGACATAAACACTATCACATTATAAAAACCATTACAATATAGTGACATGAAAATATGATATTCATACACTTGCACTCACATTACCAAATAAGCCGCCATGAAAATATTGTTATCATGATCATATGATTAAAACAAAATTGTAGTTAATGGCAAAAATATATCCTCAACAACAAAATTAACCATAGCAATATAGCCAGCAAGTAAATATAGCGACCAAGATAATGTAGTTAGGATGGCATTATATTGAAAATAACAATACAGCCACTATGGCAATATCGTCACCATGACAATGGAGCTACCATGAAAATATAGTAACATTGACAATGTAGCTACTATGATCATAAAATCCCATGGAACATATCCACAATAACAGTTTATTTGCTTAGACACTATATGACCATGCCAATATCGCCAAAATGTTAGTCTAGGCATCATGGCAATATACAACTAGAAAAAGAAAATAAGCACCACAATGATATAGCTAACTTAACAATATAGCTACCCTGATAATATATTCAATATGAAAAGATAGTCGCCTCCTTACAGTATAACAAAAATGATAAATAGCTATCATGGCAATGTAGTCACCTATCAATACAGTCACCATGGCAATATATTTAACATAACCATGTAATCATAACTGGAATATAACCAACATGACTATATAGTCAAGATGACATGCATCCATCATGACAATACAGGCAACATGACATTAGAGTCTCTACGACAATATTGCAATCGCTTCAACAAATTAAATTATAATATAGATATTACTGGAACACAGCCACCATGACAGTATTATCACAAATGCAATATAACCGCGATAACAAAATTATCCCACCATGAAAATTTAGCCACCCTGCCACTGCAATATAGCTAACATAATAATACATTCACTACGACAGTACTGAAACAATGACAATATAGCATATGATGACAATGTAGTTACCTGATGACAGTCGCGCACCAGCTGCCGACGTGTACGGAGTTGCTGTCGTCTTTCAGAGCTGGGTTGTAGCTATTCCTCCCTACGTTGTCGCCACCCTTGTTTTGTTTTGAAGGTTTTATCTTATATGATCATGATTGGTGTATGATTATCGAAACCATAATGTGATATCGTTTGTATTTCATTGTAATGAATTTGTCATAGTAACTATATTTTCATGTAAGCTATATTGTTATGTTAGGTACATTTTCATGGTTGTTCGACTGTTTTATTGGCTATACTGTCAAGATGACTGTATTGTGATGATAAATCCTGTCTTCTTCGCTATTTTGTCATGGAGACTATACTCTCTTGGACGCTATATGTTTGCTATGATCCAAAAATGACTATTTTGTCACAGTTTCTATATTTTCATGTGGCTGTATTCTCAGAGTGGATATGATTTATAAATGCGTCCATTTTTGCGTTGACTATATTGTCATATCATTTATGTGATCATGGTGGCTTTATTGTTATGGTGAATATATTAGCGTCTTGATTATATTATCAGAATGGCGAAACTGTCACCTTAAAGATATTCATATGGAGGCTATATTTTCACGACAAATATATTTATATGGACGCTATATTTTCATGATGTTCATGTACTCATTGTATATTCATTATCAAGGTGACGCTAATGTCCTGTCGATTGATTTATATCGAGAGATTATTGTCATGGTGGCTGTACTGTCTTGATGGCTGTATAGTCGTTTGCTATTTTTTTCAATAGTACTCTTTTTGTGAAGATGGCTTTATTGTCAGTGAAGCTGGAGAATCGTGGGGAACATATTTTCATAGTTGCAGTATTGTCATTATGAACATACCATCGTTCTGGTTATCATCTCTTTTTCTTTACGTTGCTATGATGTATATATCGTCACCTTGACTATAGTGGCAAGGTGATCTTTTTTATAGGTGCTATACTGTCATTTTCGGATCAAGCATATTTTGTCACAAGCGTTATATCATTTTGATAACTTTATTATTAAGGTGACAGTATTTTAATAGCGACTATATTGTCATAATGACTGTAATCTCAGAGTGGCTTTATTGCCATGGTCACTATTTTATCATGATATTTATGTCATAGTGACTGTATTTTCATGGCAGCTTTTTAAGGGTGTATAAAATTTTGTCCCTGAGGTTATACCATAATAGAAGCGAAATTTTTCTTTTTCATTAAATGATCAAGTGACTACATTGTCATGATATGCTATATTGTTATGGTTTCAGTACTGTCGTGGTGAATGTTTTGTTATTGTGGCTATATTGTAATGGAAGCCATAGTGGCAAGGTGACTATATTTTCATGGTAGGATCATTTTATTATGACGATTATAAAACATTTCTGAGTATACTGTCATCGTGATTGTGTTGCCATAATATCTATATTGTCATTTAACTTGTTGAATTAGTGGCAATATTGTCTTAGAGACTTTAATTTGATGTTTTCTGTATTGTCATGGTAGTTGTATTGTCATCGTGACTATAAGGACATGGTGACTATATTGCCATTAAGAATACATTGCTATGGTAATCATATTGCCATGATGGCTATATTGTTTGGTCACCATATTGCCATGATGGCTATATTGTTTAGTTACCATATTGCCATGATGGCTATTTGTCATTTTTTTTTTTTTTATATTTCAAGGAGGTGGCTGTCTTATAATGTTACCTATATTGTCAGAGTAGTATCCTGTCAAGTTAGCTATATCGTTGTGATGAGTATTTTTTCTGTTGATATATTGCCATGATGGATATACTAACATTTTAGAGATATTGGCATGGTGATATATCGTCTTAGCAGCTAAACTCTTGTTGTGGCTATCTTTTGGGTATTTTCTATCTTGAATATTTTGCCATGGCAGCTACATTATCGACGTTACTATATTTTCATGGTAGCTATATTGTCATGGTGACGACATTGGCACGGTGGCTGTATTGTAACTCTTAATACAATGCTCGCTACATTATCTTGGTCGCTATAACAAGTTGATGGCTATATTGCTATGATTAATTATGTCGTTGGGGATATGTTTGTCACTACCTACAATATTGTTGTGATTATATGATCATGATAACAATATATTCATGGCGGCTTCTTTGGTATTGTAAGTGTAAGTGTATGGATATCATATCATCATGTCAGTTATACTGTCATGGTTTTTATACTGTAATATTGTTTATGTCAACCTGCTGATTATATGATCACGATTGGTCTATGATTATGGTAACTATATTGTAATGCAAATGATATTTCATTATGATAATTTTTTCATGTTGACTAAAATTTCATGACATCTATAATGTTTTGGCAGGTACAGTTTCATAATTGTTACATTTTTTTATGGTCTATACTGTCAAGGTGTCTATATTATAATGATACAAACTGTCTTGGTCGCTATTTTGTCATAGAGACTATATTGTCCTGCCGGCTATGTGCTTGCTATGATTCAAAAGCGACTATTTGTCAAAGTATCTATATTGTCATGTAGTTACACTGCCATAGTGAATATGATTTGTATATTTCTTTTTTACTTCTTTGACTGTATTTTCAAATCAGTTATGTGATCAGTGTGGCTATATTGTTATAGTGAATAAATTGCCGTCATGAATATATTATCATAATGGCCAGATTATCATGGTAGACATGTTGACATGGAGGCTATCTTTTCATGATATTTACAGAGTCATGGTAAGTTTATTATCAAGGTGACTAATGACATGGTGATGATTTGTATCGTGATATTATTATCATTGTGGCTGAAGTATGATGGTGGCTATATTCTCGTTTGCTGTATTTTCAATGTTGCTCTTTTGTGAATATTGCTTTGTTGTCAGTGTAGCTATAGTGTCATGGGGAACATATTTTCATAGTGGCAGTATTGTCATTATGACCATACCGTCATTTTGGCTATCTTTTCATTTTAGTTACATTGCTATAATGTATATATCATCACCTTAGCTATATTGGTAAGGTGATCTTTTTATATGTGATATATTGTCATTATTTAACTCTTGCATATTTTATCATAAGCGAAATATTATCATGATAATTATATTTTTATGGTGACAATATTGTCATAGCGACTATATTATCATTATGACTATAATGTCACAGTGGCTATATTGCCAAGATAACTATATTGTCATGGTGACTTTTTTATCATGATTTTTATAATGTCATAATGACTGTATTTTCGTAGAAGCTTTTTTAATGTTATTCATATTGCCTTTGAGGATATACCATTATAGAAGAGAAATTGTCATTTTGATTGAATTATCAGCTGACTACATTGCCATGATATGCTATACTGTTATGGTTTCGGTACTGTCATGGTAAATCTTTTATTACTGTTTCTACATTGCAATGGAAACCTAAATGGTAGGTGGCTATATTTTCATGGTAGGATAATTTTATCATGGCGATTACATTGCATTTCTAAGTATATTTACATGGTGACTATGTTGCCATGATATCTATATTCTCATATAATTTGTCAAATTGATGGTAATATTGTCTCAGAGACGGTACTGTCATGTTATCTGTATTGTCACGGTGGTTGTATTATCAACGTGACTATATAGGCATGTTGGCTACATTGTCGTTAAGATCACATTGTTATGGTAACTATATTACCATAGTGGCTGTATTGTTAAATCACTATATCGCCATGATGTCTATTTGTCATTTTTGTTAAATAACAAGGACATGACTGTCTTTTCATGTTGGCAATCTTGTCAGAATAGCTATATTGTCGAGTAGTGGGTATATATATTTCTTTTCTGGCGGTATATTATCATAATGGCAATAATAACACTTTGGCGATATTGGCATGACGATATACTGTTTTAGCAGCTAAACTCTTGTTGTGGATATTTTTCAATTGTATATTCTATCATGGTAGCTACATAGTCAAGGTTACTATATTTTCATGGTAGCTACATTGGCATGGTGGTTGTATTCTTACTCTCAATATAATGCCGTTCTGGCTACATTATCTTGGTCGCTATATCAACTTGATGGCAATATTGTTATGGTTAATTTTGTCTTTCGGGATATATTTTGTATTTAGTGACAATACTGTTGTGATTATTTGATCATGATAATATTTTCATAAAAACTTATGTGGTATTGTAAGTGTAAGTGAATGGATATCATTTCATCATGTCACTTAAATTGTCATGGTTTTTACACTATTATCTTGTTTATACCAGCCTCCTGATTATATAATCATGGTTGGTGTATGATTATGGTAACTATATTGTAATGTCGTTTTATTTCATTGTGATAATTTTGTCATGTTGACTACAATCCCATGACAGCTATAATGTTATGACCATATCATGACGATAAATCCTGTCTGAGTCACTGTTTTTTCACAGAGACTATATTGTCCTGGAATCTATATTTTTGCTACGATCCGAAAACGACTATCTATTAACAGTATCTATATTGTCAGGTGGTTATATTGCCATTGTGAATATAAGTTGAATGTTTCTATATTTTTGCTTTGATTATATTGTCATATCAGTCATATGATCATAGTAGCTTTATTTTCATAGTGAATAGATATTCGTCGTGACTATATTTTCATAATGGCTAAATTGTCATAGCAAATATCTTGACATGGCGGCTATATTTTCATGATATTTATAAAGTCATTGTAAGATTCCTGTCAAGGTGACTCTATTGTCCTGGTGATTGAGTTATATCGTGATATTATTGTCAAGATTGCTGTATTGTCATAGTGGCAATATTGTAGTTTGCTGTATTTTAATTCTACTCTTTTTTGAAGATAGCTTTACTGTCAGTGTACCTATAGTGTCATGGAGAATATATTTTCATGGTGGAATTATTGTCATTATGAACATACGGTCATTTTGTCCATCTCCTTATTTTGGTTACATTTCTATCATATATATATATATATATATATATATATATATATATATATATATATATATATATATATATATATATATATATATATATATATATATCCCCTATCCCTGGGGATAGGGGAGAAAGAATACTTCCCACGTATTCCCTGCGTGTCGTAGAAGGCGACTAAAAGGGGAGGGAGTGGGTGGCTGGAAATCCTCCCCTCTCGTTTTTTTTTAATTTTCCAAAAGAAGGAACAGAGAAGGGGGCCAGGTGAGGATTTTCCCTCTAAGGCCCAGTCCTCTGTTCTTAACGCTACCTCGCAAGTGCGGGAAATGGCGAATAGTATGAAATATATATATATATATATATATATATATATATATATATATATATATATATATATATATATATATATATATATATATATATATATCATCACCTGGGCTATATTAGCAAGGTGATCTTTTTTTACGATAGCTATATTTTCATTTTTTAAATCATGCATTTTTTGTCGTAAGTGATACATTATCATGATAACTATAACATTCCGGTAACTATATATTGGCATTTCGACTATATAGTTATTATGACAATGATATCATGTTGGATATCTTGCCAAAGTAACTTTATTGTTATGGTGTCTATTTCTTCATGATGGTTATAAGGTCATGGTGACTACATTTTCACGGTATCTTTTATACTGATGTTGGGTTTGCCCTTGAGGATGTATCATTATAAAACGAGCTTCTCATTTTGATTAAATCATTAGGGACTACATTGTCGTGATATACTATATGTTATGGTTTTAGGAATGTCATTGTATATGCATTATTATGTTGGCTATATTCCAATGGAAGCCATAGTGGGAGAGTGGCTATATTTTCATAATATAATCATTTTGTTCTGTCGATTATATTCCACTCGTGTGTATATTGTCAGGTGACTGTTGCCATGATATCTATACTGTCATTTGATTTGTTGAATTGGTGGCTATATTGTCATAATGTAATGTCATGGTTCTTGTATTCTCTTGGTGGTTGTATTGTCATCGTGGGTATACGATCATGGTAGTCATATTTCCATTAAGATTATATTGATATGATAACTATATCGTTGTGTGGCTATATTGTTAAATGAATATATTGCCATGATGGCTATTTGTTATTTTTTTCATATTACAAGGGGGTGATTGTCTTTTCATGTTGCCTATATATCACGGTACCTATATTGTTATCATAAGATTACAGTCATAAAGACAATATAGTCGCCATGCTAATATGTCCACCTTAATGGTATAGGTATCATGATAATATATCGCTTATAACTGAAGATGCACTATTAAAAAATGACAGTATACCACCTATAAAGAAAATCACATTCCTAATATAGCCAATGTGACGATATATATAACATAGCAATGTAACCCAAATTAGAAGATAGTCCAAATGACTTTATTTCATAATGACAATTGCGTCACTATGAAAATTTGTTCCCAATGAAAGTATAGCTACATTGACATTAAAGCCATATTCGCTATATAGTAACATTGAAAACGCATCAAACGACAATATAGCCACCATGATTGTACAGCCACAATAACAAAAATGTTACAACATAAATCAATCACTGTGATATTAGAGTAAACTTGATAAAGTTTTTACAATTACCATAAAAGTATCATGAGAATATAGCATCCATATCAACATATTTCCCATGACAATTTAGCCATTATGATAGTATAGTCACAACTACAATATATTCACTATAACAACAAAGCCACCATGGCCATATAACTGATATAACAATATAGTCAACGCAACATTCAGAATATGTTCACAACGTCAATATAGCCACCTGACATTATAGATACCGTGACAAAATAGTCGCTTTCGGATCATAGGAAACATATAGCCTCTAAAGTATATAGTGTCCAGAAGACAATAGCGTCCAAAACAAAATTTATCAATACTATAGAGCCGCCTTGACAGTAGAGCCCATAAAAGAATGTCTGAACCATGAAAATGTTTCTGCCATACCAATATAACTACTATCAAAATGAAGTCAACATACCAAAATGATCAAAAGAGATATTGCCATTGCTATATAGTTACAATAATCATACATTAATGATGATAATGTAATCAGCATTTTCACATAAGCACCATCACCGTTTAAAAGCATGACAGACTAAGTTACATGATGATATGATATCCAGACAGATACACTCAAGATGACAAATAAGCCGTCATAGAAATATTATCATGATCATATAATCACAACCAAATTGTAGGTAAAGACAAAATACATCCCCAACGATGAAATTGACCGTAGCAATATAGAAATCAGGTTGATATGGCGACCAAGATAATGTATCCAGGATAGCGTTATATTGAACATAATAATACAAACGCCATGCCAATATCGTCATCTTTACAATGTAGCTTGCATGAAATATAGTAACCTTGACAATGTAGGTACCATGATAATGTATTCCCATGAAAAAATGTCCAAACAACAGTTGAGCTGCGAACACTATATCACCATGCTAATCTTGCCAAAATTCTAGTATAGCCATCATGGCAATATACCAAAAGGAAAAAAAATAACCACCACAATAAGATAGCTAACTTAAGAATATAGCTACTCTGACAAAAAGCCATGATGGCAATATAGTTACCATAAAAATGTAATCTTAATGACAGTATAGCCATCATGACCATAGAGTCACGATGACAAGACAACCAAGATGACCATACATACAACATGACAATACAGTCTCTCTGACAATATTGCCATCAATTCAATAAATCAAATGACAATATAGAAATTATGGCAACACAGTCACCATGAAAATATATTCAAAAATACAATAAAATTTTCATAACAAAATGATCAAACCATGAAAATATAGCCACCATGCCACTATGGCTTCCATTGTAATGTAGCCAATATAATATACATTCACCATGACAGTACTGAAACTATAACAATATAGCATATCATGACAATGTATTCACCTCCTAATTTAAACAAAATGAAATATCCGTTTTTATAATGATATATCTCCAAGGGTAAATCAACACCATTAAATAAGCTACAATGAAAATGTAGTCACATGTAGTTATCTTAGCAATATAGCCACTAAGAGATTGTAGTCATAATGACAATATAGTCACCATGACAATATACTGTAACTTTAAAGATATAATTATCAAGATAACATATCACTCATGAAAAAATATAAATGATTAAAGAAAAATGACAATATTGCAACTATAAAGAGATCACCTTGCCAATATAGCCAAGCTGCCGATATGTAAATTTTCGCAACGTAACCAAAATGAGCAGATAGCCAAAATGACGATATGTTCATAATGACAACACTGACACTACGAAAATATATTCCCCATGACACTATAGCTACAATGGCAATAAAGTAATCTTCACAAAGGAGTAACATTGAAAATACAGGAAACGACAATATAGGCTCCATGACAATGCATCGATCGTGACAATAATGTCACGGTATACATCAATCGCCAGGCTATTACAGTCACCTTGATAGTAATCTTTCAATGACTTTATGAATATCATGAAAATATAGCCCTCATGTCAATATATATCCTATGACAATTTAGCCATTATGATAATATAGTCACGACGACAAGATATTTACTAAGACAATAAAGCTGATATTCACTATGACAATAAAGCTATCATGATCATATAACTGATATGACAATATAGATATCAGTATAGGTAGTGTCCTGGACAATATAGAAATTACGGCAACACAGTAACCATGAGAATATACTCACAAATACAATAAAATCGTCATAACAAAATGATCCAACCATGCAAATATAGTTACCCTGCCACTATGACTTTAATTGTAATGTAACCAACATAATATACATTCAACATGACAGTACTGAAAGTATAGAAATATCGCATATCATGGCAATATATTCACATGATAATTTAAAAAAAAGGAGATTTTCGTTTTTATAATATATCTTCAAGGGCAAAATCAACCACATTAAATATGCTACAATGAAAATGCAGTCAAACTGTCATTATAACCATCATCATGAAATAGTCACCATGAACGTATAGTTATCTTAGCAATATAGCCACTAAGAGATTATAGTCATAATGTCAACATTGTCACAATGACAATATACTGTCACCTTAATAGTTAAGTTATCACGATAATGTATCGCTTATGAAAAAATATGCATGACTAAAAAAAATGACAATATAGCAACTATAAAAGAGATCACCTTGACAATATAGCCAAGGTGACGATGTGTAAATCTTCGTAATAATACCAAAATGAGTAGATAGCCAAAATGACGAATGTTCATAATTACAATACTGCATCTATGAAAATAAACCCCCATGACACTATAGCTACAATGACAATAAAGCAATCTTCACAAAAGAGTAACAGTGAAAATACAGCAAACTACTATATAGCCACCATGAAAGTACAGCCAATATGACAATAATGTCACGATATAATTCACTGACTATATGAACATCATGAAAATAAGGCTTCCTTGTCAACATACTTACCATGACAATATAGCCAATATGATAATATAGTCAAGACGGCAATATATTCACTATAACAATATAGCCATGATCATATAAGTGATATGACAATACAGTCAACGCAAGAATAGGGAATTATAACCATCATCATGAAATAGTCACCATGACAGTATAGTTATCTTAGCAATATAGCCACTAAGAGATTATAGTCATAATGTCAACATTGTCACTATGACAATTTACTTTCACCTTAATAGTAACGTTATCACGATAATGTATCGCTTATGAAAAAATATGCATGACTAAAAAATGACAATATAGCAACTATAAAAGAGATCACCTTGACAAAATAGCCAAGGTGACGATATGTAAATCCTCGCAATATAACCAAAATGAGTAGATAGCCAAAATGACGGTATGTTCATAATTACAATACTGCTGCTATGAAAATATATCCCCCATGACACTATAGCTACAATGACAATAAAGCAATCTTCACAAAAGAGTAACAGTGAAAATACAGCAAACGATTATATAGCCACCATGAAAGTACAGCCACTATGACAATAATGTCACGATATAATTCACTGACTATATAAAGATCATTAAAATAAGGCTTCCATGTCAACATACTTACCATGACAATTTAGCCAATATGATAATATAGTCAAGACGGCAATATATTCACTATAACAATATAGCCATGATCATATAAGTGATATGAAAATACAGTCAACGCAACAATAAGGAAGCCTTCAAATTATATTCATTATGGCAATATAAGCACCTGACAATATTGATGCTGTGACAAAATAGTCTCTTTCGGATCATAGCAAACATATGGGCTCCAGGACAATATAGTGTCCATGACAAAATAGCGACCAAGACAAGATTTTTAATTAAGATATAGTCACCTTGACAGTATAGCCGATAAAACAATAAAACAACTATGAAAATGTACCTGCCATAACAATATAGCTACCATGAAAAAGCAGGCAACATGACAAAATTGTCACAATGAAATATAATCGCCATTACAATTTAGTTACCATAATCATATATCAATTATGATAATATCATCAGGATGCTGACATAAACACCATCACAGTATAAAAACCATGACAATATAGTGACATGATAATATGATGTGCATACACTTGCACTCACATTACCAAATAAGCCGCCATGAAAATATTGTTATCATGATCATATGATTAAAACAAAATTGTAGTTAATGACAAAATATATCCCCAACGACAAAATTAAACATAGCAATATAGCCAGCAAGTAAATATTGCGACAAGATAATGTAGTTAGGATGGCATTATATTGAAAATAACAATACAGCCACAATGGCAATATCGTCACCATGACAATGGAGCTACCATGAAAATATAGTAACATTGACAATCTAGCTACTATGATAATAAAATCCCATGGAACATATCCACAATAACAGTTTATTTGCTAAGACACTATATCACCATGCCAATATCGCCAAAATGTTAGTCTAGGCATCATGGCAATATACCACCAGAAAAAGAAAATAAGCACCGCAATGATATAGCTAACTTAACAATATATCTACCCTGAAAATATATTCAATATGAAAAGACAGTCACCTCCTTACAGTATAACAAAAATGAAAAATAGCTATCATGGCAATGCAGTCACCTATCAATATAGTCACCATGGCAATATAGTTACCATAACCATGTAATCATAACTGGAATATAACCAACATGACTATATAGTCAAGATGACATGCAACTATCATGAAAATACAGGCAACATGACATTAGAGTCTCTACGACAATATTGCAATCGCCTCAACAAATTAAATGATAATATAGATATTACTGGAACACAGTCACCATGACAGTATTATCACAAATACAATATAACCGCGATAACAAAATTATCCTACCATGAAAATTTAGCCACCCTGCCACTGTAATATAGCTAACATAATAATACATTCATTACGACAGTACTGAAACCATGAAAATATAGCATATGACAATGTAGTCACCTGATGACAGTCGCGCACCAGCTAGCGACGTGTTTGGAGCTGCTGTCGTCTTTCAGAGCTCGGTTGTAGTTATTCCTCCCTGCTTTGTCTCTACCATTGCTTTGTTTTGAAGGTTTTATCTTATATGATCATGATTGATGTATGATTATCGAAACCATAATGTGATATCGTTTGTATTTCATTGTAATGAATTTGTCATAGTAACTATATATTCATGTAAGCTATATTGTTATGGTAGTTACATTTTCATGGTTGTTCCACTGTTTTATTGGCTATACTGTCCAGGTGACTGTATTGTGATGATAAATCCTGTCTTCTTCGCTATTTTGTCATAGAGACTATATTCTCCTGGACGCTATATGTTTGCCATGATCCAAAAATGACTATTTTGTCACAGTATCTATTTTTTCATGTGACTGTATTCTCAAAGTGGATATAATTTATAAATGCGTTTATTTTGGCGTTGACTATATTGTCATATCATTTATATGATCATGGTGGCTTTATTGTTATGGTGAATATATTAGCGTCTTGACTATATTATCAGAATGGCGAAACTGTCACTTTAAAGATATTCATATGGAGGCTATATTTTCACGACAAATATATTTATATGGACGCTATATTTTCATGATGTTCATGTACTCATTGTATATTCATTATCAAGGTGACGGTAATGTCCTGGCGATTGATTTATATCGAGAGATTATTGTCATGGTGGCTGTACTGTCTTGATGGCTGTATAGTCGTTTGCTATTATTTGAATAGTACTCTTTTTGTGAAGATGGCTTTATTGTCAGTGAAGTTGGAGAATCGTGGGGAACATATTTTCATAGTTGCAGTATTGTCATTATGAAGATACCGTCGTTCTGGTTATCATCTCTTTTCCTTTACGTTGCTATGATGTATATATCGTAACCTTGACTATAGTGGCAAGGTGATCTTTTTTATAGGTGCTATACTGTCAATTTTTAATCATGCATATTTTGTCACAAGCGATATATCATTTTGATAACTTTATTATTAAGGTGACAGTATTTTAATAGCGACTATATTGTCATAATGACAATAATCTCAGAGTGGCTATATTGCCATGGTCACTATTTATCATGATATTTATGTCATAGTGACTGTATTTTCATGGCAGCTTTTAAAGGGTGTATAAAATTTTGTACCTGAGGTTATACCATAATAGAAGCGAGATTTTTCTTTTTCATTAAATGATCAAGTGACTACATTGTCATGATATGCTATATTGTTATGTTTTCAGTACTGTCGTGGTGAATGTTTTGTTATTGTGGCTATATTGTAATGGAAGCCATAGTGGCAGGGTGACTATATTTTCATGGTAGGATCATTTTATTATGACGATTATATAACATTTCTGAGTATATTTACATCGTGATTGTGCTGCCATAATATCTATATTGTCATTTAACTTGTTGAATTAGTGGCAATATTGTCTTAGAGACTGTATTTTGATGTTTTCTGTATTGTCATGGTAGTTGTATTGTCATCGTGACTATAAGGACATGGTGACTATATTGCCATTAAGAATACATTGCTATGGTAATCATATTGCCATGATGGCTATATTGTTTGGTTACCATATTGCCATGATGGATATATTGTTTAGTTACCATATTGCCATGATGGCTATTTGTCATTTTTTTTTCTATTTCAAGAAGGTGGCTGTCTTTTAATGTTACCTATATTGTCAGAGTAGTATATTGTCAAGTTAGCTATATCGCTGTGATGAGTATTTTTTCTGTTGATATATTGCCATGATGGCTATACTAACATTTTAGAGATATTGGCATGGTGATATATCGTCTTCGCAGCTAAACTCTTGTTGTGGCTATCTTTTGGGTATTTTCTATCTTGAATATTTTGACATGGCAGCTACATTATCAACGTTACTATATTTTCATGGTAGCTATATTGTCAGGGTGACGACATTGGCACGGTGGCTGTATTGTAATTCTCAATACAATGCTCGCTACATTATCTTGGTCTCTATAATAAGTTGATGGCTATATTGCTATGATTAATTTTGCCGTTGGGGATATATTTGTCACTACCTACAATTTTGTTGTGATTATATGATCATGATAACAATATATTCATGGCGGCTTCTTTGGTATTGTAAGTGTAAGTGTATGGATATCATATCATCATGTCACTTATACTGTCATGATTTTTATACTGTGATATTGTTTATGTTAACCTGCTGATTATGTGATCATGATTGGTCTATGATTATGGTAACTATATTGTAATGCCGATGATATTTCATTATGATAATTTTGTCATGTTGACTAAAATTTCATGACATCTATAATGTTTTGGCAGGTACAGTTTCATGATTGTTACATTGTTTTATGGTCTATACTGTCAAGGTGTCTATATTATAATGATACATCCTGTCTTGGTCGCTACTTTCTCATAGAGACTATTTTGTCCTGCCGGCTATATGCTTGCTACGATTCAAAAGCGACTATTTGTCATAGTATCTATATTGTCATGTAGTTATACTGCCATAGTGAATATGATTTGTATATTTCTTTTTTGCTTCTTTGACTGTATTTTCACATCAGTTATATGATCACTTTGGCTATATTGCTATAGTGAATAAATTGCCGTCATGACTATATTATCATAATGGCCAGATTATCATGGTAGACATGTTGACATGGAGGCTATATTTTCATGATATTGATAGAGTCATTGTAAGTTTATTATCAAGGTGACTAATGACATGGTGATGATTTGTATCGTGACATTATTATCATGGTGGCTGAACTATGATAGTCGCTATATTCTCGTTTGCTGTATTTTCAATGTTGCTCTTTTGTGAATATGGTTTTGTTGTCAGTGTAGCTATAGTGTCATGGGGAATATATTTTCATAGTGGCAGTATTGTCATTATGACCATACCGTCATTTTGGCTATCTTTTCATTTTAGTTACATTGCTATAATGTATATATCGTCACCTTAGCTATATTGTCAAGGTGATCTTTTTATAGGTGATATATTGTCATTATTTAACTCTTGCATACTTTGTCTTAAGCGAAATATTATCATGATAATTATATTTTTATGGTGACAATATTGTCATAGCGACTATATTATCATTATGACTATAATGTCACAGTGGCTATATTGCCAAGATAACTATATTGTCATGGTGACTTTTTTATCAAGATTTTTATAATGTCATAATGTCTGTATTTTCGTAGAAGCTTTGTTAATGGTGTTCATATTGCCCTTGAGGATATAACATTATAGAGGAGAAATTGTCATTTTGATTAAATTATCAGCTGACTACATTGCCATGATATGCTATACTGTTATGGTTTCAGTACTGTCATGGTAAATCTTTTATTACTGTTTCTACATTGCAATGGAAACCAAAATGGTAGGTAGCTATATTTTCATGGTAGGATAATTTTATCATGGCGATTATATTACATTTCTGAGTATATTTACATGGTGACTATGTTGCCATGATATCTATATTGTCATATAATTTGTCAAATTGATGGCAATATTGTCTTAGAGACGGTACCGTCATGTTATCTGTATTGTCACGGTGGTTGCATTGTCAAGGTGACTATATAGTCATGTTGGCTACATTGTCGTTAAGATCACATTGTTATGGTAACTATATTACCTTAGTGGCTGTATTGTTAAATCACTATATCGCCATGATGGCTATTTGTCATTTTTGTTAAATAACAAGGAGGTGACTGTCTTTTCATGTTGGCAATATTGTTAGAATAGCTAGATTATCGAGTAGTGGGTATATATATTTCTTTTCAGGAGGTATATTATCATGATGACAATAATAACATTTTGGCGATATTGGCATGGCGATATAGTGTTTTAGCAGCTAAACTCTTGTTGTGGATATTTTTCAATTGTATATTTTATCATGGTAGCTACATAGTCAAGGTTACTATATTTTCATGGTAGCTACATTGGCATGGTGGTTGTATTCTTACTTTCAATATAATGCCGTCCTGGCTACATTATCTTGGTCGCTATATCAACTTGATGGCTATATTGTAATGGTTAATTTTGTCTTTCGGGATATATTTTGTAATTAGTGACAATACTGTTGTGATTATATGATCATGATAATATTTTCATGAAAACGTATGTGGTATTGTAAGTGTAAGTGAATGGATATCATCTCATCATGTCACTTAAATTGTCATGGTTTTTACACTATTATCTTGTTTATGTCAACCTGCTGATTATATAATCATGATTGGTGTATGATTATGGTAACTGTTTTGTAATGTGGTTTTATTTCATTGTGATAATTTTTTCATGTTGACTACAATTCCATGACACCTATAATGTTATAACCATATCATGACTATAAATCCTGTCTGAGTCACTGTTTTTTCACAGAGACTATATTGTCCTGGAGTCTATATTTTTGCTATGATCCGAAAACGACTATCTATTAACAGTATCTATATTGTCAGGTGGTTATATTGACATTGTGAATATAAGTTGAATGTT
Organism: Panulirus ornatus; assembly: GCF_036320965.1. Classification (NCBI taxonomy): domain Eukaryota; kingdom Metazoa; phylum Arthropoda; class Malacostraca; order Decapoda; family Palinuridae; genus Panulirus; species Panulirus ornatus. The sequence continues at coordinate 11,761,085 of NC_092278.1, forward strand.
TCTATATTTTTGCTTTTATTATATTGTCATATCAGTTATATGATTATGGTAGCTTTATTGTCATAGTGAATAGATTGTCGTCGTGACTATATTTTCATAATGGCTAAAGTGTCGTAGCAAATATCTTGACATGGGGGCTATATTTTTATGATATTTATAAAGTCATTGTAAGATTACTGTCAAGGTAACTCTATTGTCCTGGTGATTGAGTTATATCGTGATATTATTGTCAAGATGGCTGTATTGTCATGGTGGGTATATTGTAGTTTGCTGTATTTTAATTCTACGCTTTTGTGAAGATAGCTTAAACTGTCAGTGTACCTATAGTGTCATGGAGAATATATTTTCATAGTGGAATTATTGTCATTATGAACATACTGTCATTTTGGCCATCTTCTTATTTAGGTTGCATATTTACTATATATATATCATCACCTTGGCTATATTGGCAAGGTGATCTTTTTTTACGGTTGCTATATTTTCATTTTTTAAATCATGCATTTTTTGTCGTAAGTGATACATTATCATGATAACTATAACATTTCGGTAACTATATATTGGCATTTTGACTATATTGTTATTATGACAATGATATCATGTTGGGTATCTTGCCAAAGTAAACTTTAATGTCATGGTGTCTATTTCATCATGATGGTTATAATGTCATGCTGACTACATTTTCACGGTAGCTTTTATATTGGTGTTGGGTTTACCCGTGAAGATGTATCATTATAAAACGAGATTCTCATTTTGATTAAATCATGAGGGGACTACATTGTCGTGATATGCTATATTGTTATGGTTTCAGGAATGTCATTGTATATGTATTATTATGTTGGGTAAATTCCAATGGAAGCCATAGTGGCAGAGTGGCTATATTTTCATGATATAATCATTTTCTTATGTCGATTATATTCCACTTGTGTGTATATTGTCATGGTGACTGTTGCCATAATATCTATACTGTCATTTGATTTGTTGAATTGGTGGCTATATTGTCATAATGTAATGTCATGGTTCCTGTTTTCTCTTGGTGGTTGTATTGTCATCGTGTCTATACGGTCATGGTAGTTATATTTCCATTAAGATTATATTGATATGGTGACTATATTGTCATGGTGGCTATATTGTTAAATGAATATATTGCCATGATGGCTATTTGTTATTTTTTGTCATATTACAAGGGGGTGATTGTCTTTTCATGTTGCCTATATATCAGGGTACCTATATTGTTATCATAAGATTACAGTCAAAAAGACAATATAGTCGCCATGCCAATATTTTCACCTTAATGATATGGGTATTATGATAATATATCGCTTATAACACAATATGCACGATTAAAAAATGACATTATACCACCTATAAACAAAATCACATTCCGAATATAGCCAAGGTGACGATATATATAACATAGCAATGTAACCCAAATTAGAAGATAGGCAAAATGACTTTATTTCATAATGACAGTTGCGTCACTATGAAAATTTGTTCCCAATGAAAGTATAGCTACACTGACATTAAAGCCATATTCGCTAAATAGTAACATTGAAAACGCATCAAAGGACAATATAGCCACCATGATTGTACTGCCACAATAACAATAATGTTACAACATAAATCAATCACTGTGATATTAGAGTAAACTTGAAAAATTTTTTACAATTACCATAAAAGTATCATGAGAATATAGCATCCATATGAACATATTTCCCATGACAATTTAGCAATTATGATAGTATAGTCACAACGACAATATATTCACTATAACAACAAAGCCACCATGGCCATATAACCGATATAACAATATAGTCAACGCAACATTAAAGAAACATTAAGAATATGTTCACAACGTCAGTATAGCCAACTGACAATATAGATACCGTGACCAAATAGTCGCTTTCGGATCATAAGAAACATATAGCCTCTAAAGTATATAGTGTCCAGGAGACAATAGCGTTCAAAACAGAATTTATCAATACTATAGAGCCGCCTTGACAGTAGAGCCCATAAAACAATGTCAGAACCATGAAAATGTTTCTGCCATACCAATATAACTACTATCAAAATGAAGTCAACATACCAAAATGATCAAAAAAGATATTGCCATTCCTATATAGTTACAATAATCATACATTATTGATGATAATGTAATCAGCATTTTCACATAAGCACCATCACCGTTTAAAAGCATGACAGACTAAGTTACATGATGATATGATATCCAGACAGATACACTCCATATGCCAAATAAGCCGTCATAGAAATATTATCATGATCATATAATCACAACCAAATTGTAGGTAAAGACCAAATACATCCCCAACGATGAAATTGACCGTAGCAATATAGCCATCAAGTTGATATAGCGACCAAGATAATGTAGCCAGGATGGCGTTATATTGAACATAACAATACACCCGCCATGCCAATATCGTCATCTTTACAATGTAGCTTGCATGAAATATAATAACCTTGACAATGTAGGTACCATGATAATGTATTCCAATGAAAAAATCTCCAAAACAACAGTTGGGCTGCGAACACTATATCACCATACTAATCTTGCCAAAATTCTAGTATAGCCATCATGGCAATATACCAAAAGGAAAAAAAATACCCACCACAATAAGATAGCTAACTTAACACTATAGCTACTCTGACAAAAAGCCATGTTGGCAATATAGTTACCATAAGAATGTAATCTTAATGACAGTAAAGACATCATGACCATAGAGTCACGATGACAAGACAACCATGATGACCATACAGGCAACATGACAATACAGTCTCTATGACAATATTGCCATCAATTTAATAAATCAAATGACAATATAGAAATTATGGAAACACAGTCACCATGACAATATATTCAAAAATACAATAAAATTCTAATAACAAAATGATCAAACCATGAAAATATAGCCACCCTGCCACTATGGCTTCCATTGTAATGTAGCTAATATAATATACATTCACCATGACAGTACTGAAACTATAACAATATAGCATATCATGACAATGTGTTCACCTCATAATTTGAACAAAATGATATATCCATTTTTATAATGATATATCTCCAAAGGTAAATCAACACCATTGAATAAGTTACAATGAAAATGTAGTCACATATAGTTATCTTAGCAATATAGCCACTAAGAGATTGTAGTCATAATGACAATATAGTCACCATGACAATATACTGTCACTTTAATGATATAGTTATCAAGATAATGTATCACTCATAAAAAAATATACATGATTAAAAAAAATGACAATATAGCAACTATAAAGAGATCACCTTGCCAATATATCCAAGGTGACGATATGTAAATCTTCGCAATGTAACCAAAATGAGCAGGTAGCCAAAATGACGGTATGTTCATAATGACAATACTGCTACTACGAAAATATATTCCCCATGACACTATAGCTACAATGACAATAAAGCAATCTTCACAAAGGAGTAACATTGAAAATACAGGAAACGACAATATAGCCGCCATAACAATACCGCTATTGTGACAATAATGTCACGGTATACATCAATCGCCAGGCTATTAGAGTCACCTTGATAGTAATCTTTCAATGACTTTAGGAATATCATGAAAATATAGCCCTCATGTCAACATATATCCTATGATAATTTAGCCATTATGATAATATAGTCACGACGACAAGATATTAACTAAGACAATAAAGCTGATATTCACTATGACAATAAAGCTACCATGATCATATAACTGATATGACAATTTAGATTTCAGGATAGGTAGTGTCCAGGACAATATAGAAATTACGGCAACACAGTAACCATGAGAATATACTCACAAATACAATAGAATCGTCATAACAAAATGATCTAACCGTGAAAATATAGTTTCCCTGGCACTATGACTTTAATTGTAATGTAACCAACATAATATACATTCAACATGACAGTACTGAAACTATAACAATATCGCATATTAAGGTAATGTATTCACATGATAATTTAAAAAAAAAGGAAATCTTCGTTTTTATGATATATCTTCAAGGGCAAAATCAACACCATTAAATATGCTACAATGAAAATGCTGTCAAACTGTCATTATAACCATCATCATGAAATAGTCAATATGACAGAATAGTTATCTTAGCAATATAGCCACTAAGAGATTATAGTCATAATGTCAATATTGTCACAATGACAGTATATTGTCACCTTAATAGTAAAGTTATCACGATAATGTATCGCTTATGAAAAAATATGCATTACTAAAAAAAATGACAATATAGCAACTATAAAAGAGATCACCTTGACAATATAGCGAAGGTGACGATATGTAAATCTTCGCAATATAACCAAAATGTGTAGATAGGCAAAATAACGGTATGTTCATAATTACAATACTGTTGCAATGAAAATATATCCCCCATGACACTATAGCTACAATGAAAATAAAGCAATCTTCACAAAAGAGTAACAGTGAAAATACAGCAAATGACTATAAAGCCACCATGAAATACTATGAAAATAATGTCACGATATAATTCACTGACTATATAAACATCATGAAAATAAGGCTTCCATGTCAACATACTTACCATGACAATTTAGCCAATATGATAATATAGTCAAGATGGCAATATATTCACTATAACAATATAGCCATGATCATATAAGTGATATGACAATACAGTCAACGCAACAATAAGGAAGACTTCAAATTATATTCATTATGGCAATATAAGCACCTGACAATATTGATGCTGTGACAAAATAGTCTCTTTCGGATCATAGCAAACATATAGGCTCCAGGACAATATAATGTGCATGACAAAATAGCGACCAAGACAAGATTTTTAATTAAGATATAGTCACCTTGACAGTATAGCCGATAAAACAATGAAACAACTATGAAAATGTACCTGCCATAACAATATAGCTACCATGAAAATGCAGGCAACATGACAAAACTGTCACAAAGAAATATAATCGCCATTACAATTTAGTTACCATAATCATATATCAATCATGATAATATCATCAGGACGCTGATATAAACACCATCACCGTATAAAAACCATGACAATATAGTGACATGATAATATGATATCCATACACTTGAACTCACATTACCAAATAAGCCGCCATGAAAATATTGTTATCATGATCATATGATTAAAACAAAATTGTAGTTAATGACAAAATATATCCCCAACGACAAAATTAACCATAGCAAAATAACCAGCAAGTAAATATAGCGACAAGATAATGTAGTTAGGATGGCATTATATTGAAAATAACAATACAGCCACAATGGCAATATCGTCACCATGACAATGGAGCTACCATGAAAATATAGTAACATTAACAATGTAGCTACTATGATAATAAAATCCCATGGAACATATCCACAATAAAAGTTTATTTGCTAAGACACTATATCACCATGCCAATATCGCCAAAATGTTAGTCTAGGCATCATGGCAATATACCACCAGAAAAAGGAAATAAGCACCACAATGATATAGCTAACTTAACAATATAGCTACCCTGATAATATGTTCAATATGAAAAGACAGTCACCTCCTAACAGTATAACAAAAATGAAAAATAGCTATCATGGCAATGTAGTCACCTATCACCATAGTCACCATGGCAATATAGTTACCATAACCATGTAATCATAACTGGAATATAACCAACATGACTATATAGTCAAAATGACATGCAACCACCATGACAATACAGGCAACATGACATTAGAGTCTCTACGACAATATTGCAATCGCTTCAACAAATTAAATGATAATATAGATATTACTGGAACACAGTCACCATAACAGTATTATCACAAATACAATATAATCGCGATAACAAAATTATCCTACCATGAAAATTTAGCCACCCTGCCACTGCAATATAGCTAACATAATAATACATTCACTACGACAGTACTGAAACCATGACAATATAGCATATGACAATGTAGTCACCTGATGACAGTCGCGCACCAGCTAATGACGTGTACGGAGCTGCTGTCGTCTTTCAGAGCTAGGTTTTAGTTATTCCTCCCTGCGTTGTCGCTACCCTTGCTTTGTTTTGAAGGTTTTATCTTATACGATCATGATTGGTGTATGATTATCGAAACCATAATGTGATGTCTTTTGTATTTCATTGTAATGAATTTGTTGTAGTAACTATATTTTCATGTAAGCTATATTGTTATGGTAGTTACATTTTCATGGTTGTTCCACTGTTTTATTGGCTATAGTGTCCAGGTGACTGTATTGTGATGATAAATCCTGTCTTCTTCGCTATTTTGTCGTTGAGACTATATTCTCTTGGACGCTATATGTTTGCTATGATCCAAAAATGACTATTTTGTCACAGTATCTATATTTTCATGTGACTTTATTCTAAGAGTGGATATAATTCATAAATGCGTTTATTTTGGCGTTGACTATATTGTCATATCATTTATGTGATCATGGTGGCTTTATTGTTATGGTGAATATATTAGCGTCTTGACTATATTATCAGAATGGCGAAACTGTCACTTTAAAGATATTCATATGGAGGCTATATTTTCACGACAAATATATTTATATGGACGCTATATTTTCATGATGTTCATGTACTCATTGTATATTCATTATCAAGGTGACGGTAATGTCCTGGCGATTGATTTATATCGAGAGATTATTGTCATGGTGGATGTACTGTCTTGATGGCTGTATAGTCGTTTGCTATTTTTTTCAATAGTACTCTTTTTGTGAAGATGGCTTTATTGTCAGTGAAGCTGGATAATCGTGGGGAACATATTTTCATAGTTGCAGTATTGTCATTATGAAGATACCGTCGTTCTGGTTATCATCTCTTTTCCTTTACGTTGCTATGATGTATATATCGTCACCTTGACTATAGTGGCAAGGTGATCTTTTTTATAGGTGCTATACTGTCATTTTCTAATCATGCATATTTTGTCACAAGCGATATATCATTTTGATAACTTTATTATTAAGGTGACAGTATTTTAATAGCGATTATATTGTCATAATGACTATAATCTCAGAGTGGCTATATTGCCATGGTCACTATTTTATCATGATATATATGTCATAGTGACTATATTTTCATGGCAGCTTTTTAAGCGTATATAAAATTTTGTCCCTGAGGTTATACCATAATAGAAGCGAAATTTTTCTTTTTCATTAAATGATCAAGTGACTACATCGTCATGATATGCTATATTGTTATGGTTTCAGTACTGTCGTGGTGAATGTTTTGTTATTGTGGCTATATTGTAATGGAAGCCATATTGGCAGGTGACTATATTTTCTTGGTAGGATCATTTTATTATGATGATTATATAACATTTCTGAGTATATTGTCATCGTGATTGTGTTGCCATAATATCTATATTGTCATTTAACTTGTTGAATTAGTGGCAATATTGTCTTAGAGACTGTATTTTGATGTTTTCTGTATTGTCATGGTAGTTGTATTGTCATCGTGACTATAAGGACATGGTGACTATATTGCCATTAAGAATACATTGCTATGGTAATCATATTGCCATGATGGCTATATTGTTTGGTTACCATATTGCCATGATGGCTATATTGTTTATTTTCCATATTGCCATGATGGCTATTTTTCATTTTTTTTTTTTTTATATTTCAAGGAGGTGGTTGTCTTTTAACGTTACCTATACTGTCAGAGTAGTATATTGTTAAGTTAGCTATATCGTTGTGATGAGTATTTTTTATGTTGATATATTGGCATGGTGATATATCGTCTTAGCAGCTAAACTCTTGTTGTGGCTATCTTTTGGGTATTTTCTATCTTGAATATTTTGCCATGGCAGCTACATTATCAACGTTACTATATATTCATGGTAGCTATATTGTCATGGTGACAACATTGGCACGGTGGCTGTATTGTAATTCTCAATATAATGCTCGCTACATTATCTTGGTCGCTATAACAAGTTGATGGCTATATTACTATGATTAATTTTGTCGTTGGGGATATATTTGTCACTACCTACAATATTGTTGTGATTATATGATCATGATAACAATATATTCATGGCGGCTTCTTTGGTATTGTAAGTGTAAGTGTATGGATATCATATCATCATGTCACTTATACTGTCATGGTTTTTATACTGTGATATTGTTTATGTCATCCTGCTGATTATTTGATCATGATTGGTCTATGATTATGGTAACTATATTGTAATGCCGATGATATTTCATTATGATAAATTTGTCATGTTGACGAAAATTTCAAGACATCTATAATGTTTGGTAGGTACAGTTTCATGATTGTTACATTATTTTATGATCTATACTGTCAAGGTGTCTATATTATAATGGTACATCCTGTCTTGGTCGCTATTTTGTCATAGAGACTATATTGTCCTGCCGGCTATATGTTTGCTATGATTCAAAAGCGACTGTTTGTCACAGTATCTATATTGTCATGTAGTTATACTGCCATAGTGAATATGATTTGTATATATATTTTATGCTTCTTTGACTGTATTTTCACGTCATTTATATGATCACTGTGGCTATATTGCTATAGTGAATAAATTGCCGTCATGATTATATTATCATGATGGCCAGATTATCATGGCAGACATGTTGACATGGAGGCTATATTTTCATGATATTTATATAGTCATTGTAAGTTTATTATCAAGGTGACTAATGCCAAATGGTATCATTTGTATCGTGACATTATTATCATGGTGGCTGAACTATGATGCTGGCTATATTCTCGTTTGCTGTATTTTCAATGTTGCTCTTTTGTGAATATGGCTTTGTTGTCAGTGTAGCTATAGTGTCATGGGGAACATATTTTCATAGTGGCAGTATTGTCATTATGACCATACCGTCATTTTGGCTATCTTTTCATTTTAGTTACATTGCTATAATGTATATATCGTCCCCTTAGCTATATTAGCTAGGTGATCTTTTTATATGTGATATATTGTCATTATTTAACTCTTGCATACTTGCATACTTGCATACTTTGAAATATTATCATGATAATTATATTTTTATGGTGACAATATTGTCATAGCGACTCTATTATCGTTATGACTATAATGTCACAGTGGCTATATTGCCAAGATAACTATATTGTCATGGTTACTTTTTTATCATGATTATCATAATGTCATAATGACTGTATTTTCGTAGACTCTTTTTTAATGGTGTTGAGGATATACCATTATAGAAGAGAAATTGTCATTTTGATTAAATTATCAGCTGACTAAATTGCCATGATATGCTATACTGTTATGGTTTCAGTACTGTCATGGTAAATCTTTTATTACTGTTTCTACATTGCAATGGAAAGCAAAATGGTAGGTAGCTATATTTTCATGGTTGGATAATTTTGCCATGGCGATTATATTGCATTTTTGAGTATATTTACATGGTGAGTATGTTGCCATGATATCTATATTGTCCTATAATTTGTCAAATTGATGGCAATATTGTCTTAGAGACGGTACTGTCATGTTATCTGTATTGTCACGGTGGTTGTATTGTCAACGTGACTATATAGTCATGTTGGCTACATTGTCGTTAAGATAATATTGTTATGGTAACTATATTACCATAGTGGCTGTATTGTTAAATCACTCTATCGCCATGATGGCTATTTGTCATTTTTGTTAAATAACAAGGAGGTGATTGTCTTTTCATGCTGGCAATATTGTCAGAATAGCTATATTGTCGAGTAGTGGGTATATATATTTCTTTTCAGGCGGTATATTATCATGTTGGCAATAATAATATTTTGGCGATATTAGCATGGCGATATAGTGTCTTAGCAGCTCAACTCTTGTTGTAGATATTTTTCAATTGTATATTTTATCGTAGTAGCTACATAGTCAAGGTTACTATATTTTCATGGTAGCTACATTAGCATGGTTGTTTTATTCTTAATTTCAATATAATGCCGTCCTGGCTACATTATCTTGGTCGCTATATCAACTTGATGGCTATATTGTTATGGTTAATTTTGTCTTTCGGGATATATTTTGTAATTAGTGACAATACTGTTGTGATTATATGATCATGATAATATTTTCATGAAAACTTATGTAGTATTGTAAGAGTAAGTGAATGGATATCTCATCATGTCACTTAAATTGTCATGGTTTTTACAATATTATCTTGTTTATATCAACCTGCTGATTATATAATCATGATTGGTGTATGATTATGGTAACTATATTGTAATGTCGTTTTATTTCATTGTGATAATTTTGTCATGTTGACTACAATTCCATGATAGCTATAAAGTTATGACCATATCATGACGATAAATCCTGTCTGAGTCACTGCTTTTTCACAGAGACTATATTGTCCTGAAGTCTATATTTTTGCTACGATCCGAAAATGACTATTTATTAACAGTATCTATATTGTCAGGTGGTTATATTGCCATTGTGAATATAAGTTGAATGTTCCTATATTTTTCCTTTGATTATATTGTCATATCAGTTATATGATTATGGTAGCTTTATTGTCATAGTGAATAGATTGTCGTCGTGACTATATTTTCATAATGCCTAAATTGTCATAGCAAATATCTTGACATGGGGGCTATATTTTCAGGATATTTATAAAGTCATTGTAAGATTACTGTCAAGGTGACTCTATAGTCCTGGTGATTGAGTTATATCGTGATATTATTGTCAAGATGGCTGTATGGTCATGGTGGCTATATTGTAGTTTGCTGTATTTAATTCTACGCTTTTGTGAAGATAGCTTAAACTGTCAGAGTACCTATAGTGAGGTGGAGAATATATTTTCATAGTGGAATTCTTGTCATTATGAACATAATGTCATTTTAGCCATCTCCTTATTTTGGTTGCATATTTATCATATATATATATATATATATATATATATATATATATATATATATATATATATATATATATATATATATATATCATCACCTTTGCTATATTAGCAAGGTGATCTTTATTTACGGTAGCTATATTTTCATTTTTTAAATCATGCATTTTTTTGTCGTAAGTCATACATAACTATAACATTCCGGTAACTATATATTGGCATTTTGACTATATTGTTATTATGACAATGATATCATGTTGGATATCTTGCCAAAGTAACTTTATTGTCATGGTGTCTATTTCAACATGATGGTTATAATGTCATGCTGACTACATTTTCACGGTAGCTTTTATATTGGTGTTGGGTTTGCCCTTGAGGATGTATCATTATAAAACGAGTTTCTCATTTTCATTATTTCCTGAGGGGACTATATTGTCGTGATATGCTATATTGTTATGGTTTCAGGAATGTCATTGTATATGTATTATTATGTTGGCTATATTCCAATGGAAGCCATTGTGGGAGAGTGGCTATATTTTCATAACATAATCACTTTTTTATGTCGATTATATTCCACTTGTGTGTATATTGTCATGGTGACTGTTGTCATGATATCTATACTGTTATTTGATTTGTTGAATATGTGGCTATATTGTCATAATGTAATGTCATGGTTCCTGTATTCTCTTGGTGGTTGTATGGTCATCGTGTGTATACGATCATGGTAGTCATATTTCCGTTAAGATTATATAGATATGGTAACTATATTGTCATGTTGGCTATATTGTTAAATGAATATATTGCCATGATGGCTATTTCTTATTGTTTGTCATATTACAAGGGGGTGATTGTCTTTTAATGTTGCCTATATATCAGGGTACCTATATTGTTATCATAAGATTACATTCATAAAGACAATATAGTCGCCATGCCAATATTTTCAACTTAATGATATGGGTATTATGATAATATATCGCTTATAACAGAATATGCACGATTAAAAAATGACAATATACCACCTATGAAAAAAATCACCTTCCCAATATAGCCAAGGTGACGATATATATAACATAGCAATGTAACCCAAATTAGAAGATAGCCAAAATGACTTTATTTTATAATGACAATTGCGTCACTATGAAAATTTGTTCCCAATGAAAGTATAGCTACACTGATATTAAAGCTATATTCACTAAATAGTAACATTGAAAACGCATAAAACGACAATATGGCCGCCTTGATTATATAGCCACCGTAACAATAATGTTACAACATAAATCAATCACTGTGATATTAAACTTGAAAATTTTTTTTACAATTACCATAAAAGTACCATGAGAATATAGCATCCAGATCAACATATTTCCCATGACAATTTAGCCATAATGATAGTATAGTCACAACTACAATATATTCACTATAACAACAAATCCACCATAGCCAAATAACTGATATAACAATATAGTCAACGCAACATTAAAGAAACATTCACAATATGTTCACAACGTCAATATAGCCACCTGACACTATAGATACAGTGACAAAATAGTCGCTCTCGGATGATAGGAAACATATAACTTCTAAAGTATATAGTGTCCAGGAGACAATAGCGTCCAAAACATAATTTATCAATACTATAGAGCCGTCTTGACAATATAGCCCATAAAACAATGTCAAATTCAACATACCAAAATGATCAAAAAAGATATTGCCATTGCTATATAGTTACAATAATCGTACATTAATGATGATAATGTAATCAGCATTTTCACATAAGCACCATCAGCGTTTAAAAGCATGACAGACTAAGTTAAATGATGATATGATATCCAGACAGATACACACAAGATGCCAAATAAGCCGTCATAGCAATATTATCATGATCATAAAATCACAACCAAATTGTAGGTAAAGACAAAATACATCCCCAACGATGAAATTGACCGTAGCAATATAGCCATCAAGTTGATATAGCGACCAAGATAATGTAGCCAGGATGGCGTTATATTGAACATAACAATACACCCGCCATGCCAATATCGTCATCTTTACAATGTAGTTTGCATGAAATAGAGTAACCATGACAATGTAGGTACCATGATAATGTATTCCCATGAAAAAATGGCCAAAACAACAGTTGGGCTGCGAACACTATATCACCATGCTAATCTTCCCAAAATTCTAGTATAGCCATCATGGCAATATACCAAAAGGAAAAAAAATACCCACCACAATAAGATAGCTAACTTAACACTATAGCTACTCTGACAAAAAGCCCTGATGACAATATAGTTACCATAAGAATGTAATCTTAATGACAGTATAGCCATCATGACCATAGAGTCACGATTACAAGACAACCATGATGACCATACAGGCAACATGACAATACAGTCTCTATGACAATATTGCCATCAATTTAATAAATCAAATGACAATCAAATGACGATATGGGCATGGCGGGTGTATTGTTATGTTCAATATAACGACATCCTGGCTACATTATCTTGGTCGCTATATCAACTTGATGGCTATATTGCTACGGTCAATTTCATCGTTGGGGATGTATTTTGTCTTTACCTACAATTTGGTTGTGATTATATGATCATGATAATATTTCTATGACGGCTTATTTGGCATCATGAGTGTATCTGTCTGGATATCATATCATCATGTAACTTAGTCTGTCATGCTTTTAAACGGTGATGGTGCTTATGTGAAAATGCTGATTACATTATCATCATTAATGTATGATTATTGTAACTATATAGCAATGGCAATATCTTTTTTGATCATTTTGGTATGTTGACTTCATTTTGATAGTAGTTATATTGGTATGGCAGGTACATTTTCATGGTTCTGACATTGTTTTATGGGCTATACTGTCAAGGCGGCTGTATAGCATTGATAAATTCTGTTTTGGACGCTATTTTCTCCTGGACACTATATACTTTAGAGGCTATATGTTTCCTCTGATCCGAAAGCGACTATTTTGTCACGGTATCTATATTGTCAGGTGGCTATATTGACGTTGTGAACATTTTCTGAATGTTTATTTAATGCTGCGTTGACTATATTGTTATATCAGTTATATGGCCTTGGTTGCTTTGTTGTTATAGTGAATATATTGTAGTTGTGACTATACTATCATAATGGCTAAATTGTCATGGGAAACATGTTGATATTGATACTATATTCTCATGATACTTTTATGGTAATTGTAAAAAAATTTTCAAGTTTACTCTAATATCACAGTGATTGATTTATGTTGTAACATTATTGTTATGGTGGCTTTACAATCATTGTGGCTATATTGTCGTTTGATGCGTTTTCAATGCTACTATTTAGTGAATATGGCTTTAATGTCAGTGTAGCTATACTTTCATTGGGAACAAATTTTCATAGCGACGCAATTGTCATTATGAAATAAACTCGTTTTTGGTTATCTTCTAATTTGGGTTACTTTGCTATGTTATATATATCGTCACCTTGGCTATATTGGGAAGGTGATTTTTTTTATAGGTGGTATATTGTCACTTTTTAATCGTACATATTCTGTTATAAGCGATATATTATCATGATACCCATATCATTAAGGTGAAAATATTGGCATGGCGACTATATTGTCTTTATGACTTTAATCTTATGATAACAATATAGGTACCCTGATATATAGGCAACATGAAAAGACAATCACCCCCTTGTAATATAACAAAAAATAACAAATAGCCATCATGGCAATATATTCATTTAACAATATAGCCACCATGGCAATATAGTTACCATATCAATATAATCTTAATGAAAATATAACTACCATGACCATATAGACACGATGACAATACGACCACCAAGACAATACAGGAACCATGACATTACATTATGACAATATAGCCAACAATTCAACAAATCAAATGACAGTATAGATATTATGGCAACAGTCACCATGATAATATACACACAAGCGGAATATAATCGACATAACAAAATGATTATATTATGAAAATATAGCCACTCTGCCACTATGGCTTCCATTGGAATATAGCCAACATAATAATACATATGCAATGACATTCCTGAAACCATAACAATATAGCATATCACGACAATGTAGTCCCCTAATAATTTAATCAAAATGAGAATCTCGTTTTATAATGATACATCCTCAAGGGCAAACCCAACACCAATATAAAAGCTACCGTGAAAATGTAGTCACCATGACATTATAACCATCATGATGAAATAGACACCATGACAATAAAGTTACTTTGGCAAGATATCCAACATGATATCATTGTCATAATAACAATATAGTCAAAATGCCAACATATAGTTACCGGAATGTTATAGTTATCATGATAATGTATCACTTACGACAAAAAATGAATGATTAAAAAGATGAAAATATAGCAACCGTAAAAAATGATCACGTTGCTAATATAGCCAAGGTGATGATATATATATATATATATATATATATATATATATATATATATATATATATATATATATATATATATATATATATGATGGAAATGTAACCAAAATAAGGAGATGGCCAAAATGACAGTATGTTCATAATGACAAAAATTCCACTATGAAAATATATTCTCCATGACACTATTGGTACACTGACAGTAAAGCTATTTACAAAAAAGTGTAAAATTAAAATACAGCAAGCTACAATATAGCCACCATGACAATACAGCCATCTTGACAATGATATCACGATATAACTCAATCACCAGGACAATAGAGTCACCTTGACAGTAATCTTACAATGACTTTATAAATATCATGAAAATATAGCCCTCATGTCAAGATATTTGCTATGACAATTTAGCCATTATGAAAATATAGTCACGACTACAATCTATTCACTATGACAATAAAGCTACCATGATCATATAACTGATATGACAATATAATCAAAGGAAAAATATAGAAACATTCAACTTATATTCACAATGGCAATATAACCACCTGACAATATAGATACTGTTAATAGATAGTCGTTTTCGGATCATAGCAAAAATATAGACTTCAGGACAATATAGTCTCTGTGAAAAAACAGTGACTCAGACAGGATTTATCATCATGATATGGTCATAACATTATAGCTGTCATGGAATTGTAGTCAACATGACAAAATTATCACAATGAAATAAAACGACACTACAATATAGTTACCATAATCATACTCCAATCATGATTATATAATCAGCAGGTTGACATAAATAAGATCATAGTGTAAAAACCATGACAATTCAAGTGACATGATGAGATGATATCCATTCACTGACACTTACAATGCCACATAAGTTTTCATGAAAATATTATCATGATCATATAATCACAACAGTATTGTCACTAATTACAAAATATATCCCGAAAGACAAAATTAACCATAACAATATAGCCATCAAGTTGATATAGCGACCAAGATAATGTAGCAAGGACGGCATTATATTGAAAGTAAGAATACAACCACCATGCCATTGTCTTCACCATGACAATGTAGCCGCCATGAAAATATAGTAACTTTGACTATGTAGCTACCATGATAAAACATTTTTTTTTTTTTTTTTTTGCTTTGTCGCTGTCTCCCGCGTTTGCGAGGTACCGCAAGGAAACAGACGAAAGAAATGGCCCAACCCACCCCCATACACATGTATATACATACGTCCACACACGCAAATATACATACCTACACAGCTTTCCATTGTTTATTTTTATTATTTTATTTTGCTTTGTCGCTGTCTCCCGCGTTTACGAGGTAGTGCAAGGGAACAGACGAAAAAAATGGCCCAACCCACCCCCATACACAATGTATATACATACACGTCCAAACACGCAAATATACATACCTATACATCTCAATGTACACATATTCATACACACACAGACACATACATATATACCCATGCACACAATTCACACTGTCTGCCTTCATTCATTTCCATCGCCACCTCGCCACACATGGAATACCATCCCCTCCCCCCCTCATGTGTGCGAGGTAACACTAGGAAAAGACAACAAAGGCCCCATTCGTTCACACTCAGTCTCTAGCTGTCATGCAATAATGCCTGAAACCACAGCTCCCTTTGCACATCCAGGCCCCACACAACTTTCCATGGTTTACCCCAGACGCTTCACATGCCCTGATTCAATCCACTGACAGCACGTCAACCCCGGTATACCACATCTATCCAATTCACTCTATTCCTTGCCCGCCTTTCACCCTCCTGCATGTTCAGGCCCCGATCACAAAAAATCTTTTTCACTTCATCTTTCCACCTCCAATTTGGTCTCCCACTACTCCGCGTTCCCTCCACCTCCGACACATATATCCTCTTGGTCAATCTTTCCTCACTCATTCTCTCAATGTGCCCAAACCATTTCAAAACACCCTCTTCTGCTCTCTCTTACCACGCTCTTTTGTATTTCCACACATCTCTCTTACCCTTACGTTACTTACTCGATCAAACCACCTCACACCACACATTGTCCTCAAACATCTCATTTCCAGCACATCCATCCTCATGCGCACAACTTTATCCATAGCGCATGCCTCGCAACCATACAACATTGTTGGAACCACTATTCCTTCAAACATACCCATTTTTGCTTTCCGAGATAATGTTCTCGACTTCCACACATTCTACAAGGCTCCCAGGATTTTCGCCCCCTCCCCCACCCTATGATCCACTTCCGCTTCCATGGTTCCATCCGCTGCCAGATCCACTCCCAGATATCTAACACACTTTACTTCTTCCAGTTTTTCTCTATTTAAACTTACCTTAAACTTACTTTAAACTTATAAAACATACAATTGAAAAATATCCACAGCAAGAGTGGATATATCGCCATGCAAATATCGCCACAATGTTATTATTGCCATCATGATAATATACTGCAAGAAAATAAATATATATACCCACTACTCGACAACATAGCTATTCTGACAATATTGACAACATGAAAAGACAGTCACCTCCTTGTTATTTAAACAAAATGACAAATAGCCATCATGGTGATATAGTGATTTAACAATACAGCCACTATGGGAATATAGTTACCATAACAATGTGATCTTAACGACAATGTAGCCAACATGACTATATAGTCACGTTGACAATACAACCACCGTGACAATACAAGTAACATGACAGTACCGTCTCTAAGACAATATTGCCATCAATTTGACAAATTATATGACAATATAGATATTATGGCAACATAGTCACCATGACAATATACTCAGAAATGCAATATACTCGCCATGATAAGATTATCCCACCATAAGAATATAGCCACCTACCATTTTGGTTTCCATTGCAATGTACAAACAGCAATAAAAGATTTACCATGACAGTACTGAAACCATAACAGTATAGCATATCATGGCAATGTAGTCACCTGATAATTTAATCAAAATGACAATTTCTCTTCGATAATGGTATATCCTCAAGAGCAATATCAACACCATTAAAAAAGCTTCTGCGAAAATACATTCATTAAGACATTATAGAAATCATGATAAAAAAGTCACCATGACAATATAGTTATCTTGGCAATATAGCCACTGTGACATTATAGTCATAATGATAATATAATCGCAATGACAATATTGTCACCATAAAAATATAATTATCATGATAATATTTCGCTTATGACAAAGTATGCAAGACTTAGATAATGGCAATATATCACCTATAAAAAGATCACCTTGCCAATATAGCTAAGGTGACGATATATACATTATAGCAATGTAACTAAAATGAAAAGATAGTCAAAATGACAGTATGGTCATAATGACAATACTGCCAGTATGAAAATATGTTCCCCATGACACTATAGCTACACTGACAACAAAGCCATATTCACAAAAGAGCAACACTGAAAATACAGCAAACGAGAATATAGCCAGCATCATAGTTCAGCCACCATGATAATAATGTCACGATACAAATCATCACCATGTCATTAGTCACCTTGATAATAAACTTACGATGACTATATAAATATCATGAGAATATAGCCTCCATGTCAACATGTCTGACATGATAATTTGACATTATGATAATATAGTCATGACGGCAATTTATTTGCTATATCAATATAGCCACAGTGATCATATAACTGATGTGACAATACAGTCAAAGAAGAAAATAAGCAAAGAATCAAAGGAATATACAAATCATATTCACTATGGCGGTATAACTACATGACAATATAGATACTGTGACAAATAGTCGCTTTTGAATCATAGCAAACATATAGCCGGCAGGACAACATAGTTTCTATGACAAAATAGCGACCAAGACAGGATATATCATTATAATATAGACACCTTGACAGTATAGACCGTAAAACAATGTAACAATCATGAAACTGTACCTGCCAAAACATTATAGATGTCATGAAATTTTAGTCAACATGACAAAATTATCATTATGAAATATCATCGGCATTACAATATAGTTACCATAATCATAGACCAATCATGATCATATAATCAGCAGGTTGACATTAACAATATCACAGTATAAAAACCATGACAGTATAAGTGACATGATGATATGTTATCCATACACTTACACTTACAATACCAAAGAAGCCGCAATGAATATATTGTTATCATGATCATATAATCACAACAATATTGTAGGTAGTGACAAATATATTACCAACGAGAAAATTAATCATAGCAATATAGCCATCAACTTGTTATAGCGAATAAGATGATGTAGCGAGCATTGTATTGAGAATTACAATACAGCCACCGTGTCAATGTCGTCACCATGACAATATAGCTACGATAAAAATATAGTAACGTTCATAATGTAGCTGCCATGGCAAAATATTCAAGATAGAAAATACCCAAAAGATAGAAACAACAAGAGATTAGTTGCTAAGACGATATATCGCCATGCCAATATCTCTAAAATGTTAGTATAGCAATCATGGCAATATATCAACAGAAAAGATACTCATCACAACGATATAGGTAACTTGAAGATATACTACTCTGACAATATAGGTAACATTAAAAGACAGCCACCTCCTTGAAAAAAAAAAAATGACAAATAGCCATCAAGGCAATATGGAAACTAAACAATGTAGCCATCATGGCAATATGGTAACGAAAGAATATAGCCATCATGGCAATATGATTACCATTGCAATGTCTTCTTAATGGCAATATAGTCATCGTGTCGTTATAGTCACGATGACAATATTATATAATGCTCATAATAAAATGATCCTACCATGAAAATATAGTCACTCTGCCAATATGGCTTCCATTACAATTTTGCCACAATAACAAAACATTCACCACGACAGTACTGAAACCATAACAATATAGCATATCATGGCAATGTAGTCACTTGATCATTTAATGAAAAAGAAAAATTTCGCTTCTATTATGGTATAACCTCAGGGACAAAATTTTATACACCATTAAAAAGCTGCCATGAAAATACAGTCACTATGACATAAAAATCATGATAAAATAGTGACCATGGCAATATAGCCACTCTGAGATTATAGTCAATATGACAATATATTCGCTATTAAAATACTGTCACCTTAATAATAAAGTTATCAAAATGATATATCGCTTGTGACAAAATATGCATGATTAGAAAATGACAGTATAGCACCTATAAGAAATATCACCTTGCCACTATAGTCAAGGTGACGATATACACATCATAGCAACGTAAAGAAAAAGAGATTATAACCAGAACGACGGTATGTTCATATTGACAATACTGCAACTATGAAAATATGTTCCACACGATTCTCCAGCTTCACTGACAATAAAGCCATCTTCACAAAAAGAGTACTATTGAAAAAATAGCAAACGACTATACAGCCATCAAGACAGTACAGCCACCATGACAATAATCTCTCGATATAAATCAATCGCCAGGACATTAGCGTCACCTTGATAATGAATATACAATGAGTACATGAACATCATGAAAATATAGCGTCCATATAAATATATTTGTCGTGAAAATATAGCCTCCATATGAATATCTTTAAAGTGACAGTTTCGCCATTCTGATAATATAGTCAAGACGCTAATATATTCACCATAACAATAAAGCCACCATGATCACATAAATGATATGACAATATAGTCAACGCAACAATAAACGCATTTATAAATTATATCCACTCTGAGAATACAGCCACATGAAAATATAGATACTGTGACAAAATAGTCATTTTTGGATCATAGCAAACATATAGCGTCCAAGAGAATATAGTCTCTATGACAAAATAGCGAAGAAGACAGGATTTATCATCACAATACAGTCACCTTGACAGTATAGCCAATAAAACAGTAGAACAACCATGAAAATGTACCTACCATAACAATATAGCTTACATGAAAATATAGTTACTATTACAAATTCATTACAATGAAATACAAACGATATCACATTATGGTTTCGATAATCATACACCAATCATGATCATATAAGATAAAACCTTCAAAACAAAGCAAGGGTAGCGACAACGCAGGGAGGAATAGCTACAACCTAGCTCTGAAAGACGACAGCAGCTCCGTACACGTCGGTAGCTGGTGCGCGACTGTCATCAGGTGACTACATTGTCATGATATGCTATATTGTCATGGTTTCAGTACTGTCGTAGAGAATGTATTATTATGTTAGCTATATTGCAGTGGCAGGGTGGCTAAATTTTCATGGTAGGATAATTTTGTTATCGCGGTTATATTGCATTTGTGATAATACTGTCATGGTGACTGTGTTCCAGTAATATCTATATCATCATTTAATTTGTTGAAGCGATTGCAATGTTGTCGTAGAGACTCTAATGTCATGTTGCCTGTATTGTCATGATGGTTGCATGTCATCTTGACTATATAGTCGTGTTGGTTATATTCCACTTATGATTACATGGTTATGGTAACTATATTGCCATGGTGACTATATTGATATGTGACTACATTGCCATGATAGCTATTTTTCATTTTTGTTATAATGTAAGGAAGTGACTGTCTTTTCATATTGAATATATTATCAGGGTAGCTATATTGTTAAGTTAGCTATATCATTGTGGTGCTTACTTTCTTTTTCTTGTGGTATATTGCCATGATGCCTAGACTAACATTTTGGCGATATTGGCATGGTGATATAGTGTCTTAGCAAATAAACTGGTGGATATGTTCCATGGGATTTTATTATCATAGTAGCTATATTTTCAATGTTACTATATTTTGATGGTAGCTCCATTGTCATGGTGACGATATTGCCATTGTTTCAGTATTGTTATTTTCAATATAATGCCATCCTAACTACATTATCTTGGTCGCTATATCTACTTGCTGGCTATATTGCTATAGTTAATTTTGTCGTTGGGGATATATTTTGTCATTAACTATAATTTTGTTTTAATCATATGATCATGATAACAATATTTTCATGGCGGCTTATTTGGTAATGTGAGTGCAAGTGTATGGATATCATATTATCATGTCACTATATTGTCATGGTTTTCATACTGTGATGGTGTTTATGTCAGCCTCCTGATGATATTATCATGATTGATATATGATTATGATAACTAAATTGTAATGGCGATTATATTTCATTGTGAGAATTTTGTCATGTTGCCTGCATTTTCATGGTAGCTATATTGTTATGGCAGGTACATTTTCATAGTTGTTTCATTGTTTTATCGGCTATACTGTCAAGGTGACTATATCTTAATTAAAAATCTTGTCTTGGTCGCTATTTTGTCATGGACACTATATTCTCCCGGAGCCTATATGTTTGCTATGATCCGAAAGAGACTATTTTGTCACAGGATCAATATTGTCAGGTGCTTATATCGCCATAATGAATATAATTTGAAGGCTTCCTTATTGTTGCGTTGACTGTATTGTCATATCACATATATGATCATGGCTATATTGTTATAGTGAATATACTGCGGTCTTGACTGTATTATCATATTGGCTAAATTATCATGGTAAGTATGCTCACATGGAAGCCTTATTTTCATGATGTTTATATAGTCAGTGAATTATATCGTGACATTATTGTCACAGTGGCTGTACTTTCATTGTGGCTATATAGTCGTTTGCTGTTTTTTCACTGTAACTCTTTTGTGAAGATTGCTTTATTGTCATTGTAACTATAGTGTCATGGGGGATATATTTTCATAGCAGCAGTATTGTCATTATGAACATACCGTCATTTTGGCTATCTACTCATTTTGGTTATATTGCGAAAATTTACATATCGTCACCTTGGCTATATTGTCAATGTGATCTCTTTTATAGTTGCTATATTGTCATTTTTTTAGTCACGCATATATTTTCATAAGCGATACATTATCGTCATAACTTTACTATTAAGGTGACAGTATATTGTCATTGTGACAATGTTGACAATATGACTATAATCTCTTAGTGCCTATATTGCTAAGATAACTATACTCTCATGGTAACTATTTCATGATGATGGTTATAATGAAAGTTTGACTGCATTTTCATTGTAGAATATTTAATGGTGTTGATTTCGCCCTTGAAGATATATTATAAAAACGAGATTTCCTTTTTTTTAAATTATCATGTGAATATATTGCCATGATATGCGATATTGTTATAGTTTCAGTACTGTCATGTTGAATGTATATTATGTTGGTTACATTACAATTAAAGTCATAGTGGCAGGGTAAATATATTTTCACGGTTGGATCATTTTGTTATGACGATTTTATTGTATTTGTAAGTATATTCTCATGGTTACTGTGTTGCCTTAATTTCTATATGGTCCTGGACACTACATATCCTGAAATCTATATAGTCATATCAGTTATATGATTATGGTAGCTTTATTGTCATAGTGAATATCTTGTCGTCGTGACTATATCATCATAATGGCTAAATTGTCAAAGGAAATAAGTTGACATGAGGGCTATATTTTCATGACATTCATAAAATCATTGAAAGATTACTATCAAGGTGACTCTAATAGCATGGCGATTGATGTATATCGTGACATTATTGTTACAACAGCTGCATTGTCATGGTGGCTATATTTTCGTTTCCTGTATTTTCAATATTACTCTTTTGTGAAGATTGCTTTATTGTCATTGCAGCTATAGTGTCATGGGGAATATATCTTCGTATTACCAGTATTGTCATTATGAACATATCGTCATTTTGGCTATCTGCTCATTTTGGTTACATTGCGAAGATTTACATATCGTCACCTTGGCTATATTGGCAAGGTGATCTCTTTATAGTTGCTATATTGTCATTTTTTTGATCATGTATATTTTTTCATGCGTGATACATTATCTTGATAACTATATCATTAAGGTGACAGTATATTGTCATTGTGACTATATTGTCATTATGACTACAATCTCTTATTGGCTATATTGCTACGATAACTACATGCGACTACATCGTCATTGTAGCTCATTTAATGGTGTTGATTTACCCTTGGAGATATATCATTATAAAAACGGATATTTCATTTTCTTTAAATTATGAGGTGAATACATTGTCATGATATGCTATATTTTTATAGTTTCAGTACTGTCATGGTAAATGTATATTATGTTGGCTACATTACAATGGAAGCCATGGTGGCAGGGTGGCTATATTTTCATGGTTTGATAATTTTGTTATTAGTATTTTATTGTATTTTTGAATATATTGTCATGGTGACTGTGTTGCCATAATTTCTATATTGTTATTTGATTTATTAAATTGATGGCAATATTGTCATAGAGACTGTATTATCATGTTTCCTGTATGGTCATCATGGTTGTCTTGTCATCGTGACTCTATGGTCATGATGGCTATACTGTCATTAAGATTACATTCTTATGGTAACTATATTGCCATCATGGCTTTTTGTCAGAGTAGCTATATTGTTAAGTTAGCTATCTTATTGTGGTGGGTATTTTCTTTCCTTTTGGTATATTGCCATGATATCTATACAAGAATTTTGGCAAGATTAGAATGGTGATATAGTGTTCGCAGCCTAACTGTTGTTTTGGTCATTTTTTCATGGGAATACATTATCATGGTACCTACATTGTCAAGGTTATTATATTTCATGCAAGCTACATTGTAAAGATGACGATATTGGCATGGCTGGTGTATTGTTATGTTCAATATAACGCCATCCTGGCTACATTATCTTGGTCGCTATATCAACTTGATGGCTATATTGGTACGGTCAATTTCATCGTTGGGGATGTATTTGGTCTTTACCTACAATTTGGTTGTGATTATATGATCATGATAATATTTCTATGACGGCTTATTTGGCATCTTGAGTGTATCTGTCTGGATATCATATCATCATGTAACTTAGTCTGTCATGCTTTTAAACGGTGATGGTGCTTATGTGAAAATGCTGATTACATTATCATCATAAATGTATCATTATTGTAACTATATAGCAATGGCAATATCTTTTTTGATCATTTTGGTATTTTGACTTCATTTTGATAGTAGTTATATTGGTATGGCAGGTACATTTTCATGGTTCTGACATTATTTTATGAGCTATACTGTCAAGGCGGCTGTATAGTATTGATAAATTCTGTTTTGGACGCTATTGTCCCCTGGACACTATATACTTTAGAGGCTATATGTTTCCTATGATCCATAAGCGACTATTTTGTCACGGTATCTATATTGTCAAGTGGCTATATTGACGTTGTGAACATATTCTGAATGTTTCTTTAATGTTGCGTTGACTATATTGTTATATCAGTTATATGGCCATGGTGGCTTTGTTATTATAGTGAATATATTGTAGTTGTGACTATACTATCATAATGGCTAAATTGTCTTGGGAAATATGTTGATATGGATGCTATATTCTCATGATATTTCTATGGTAATTGTAAAAAAATTTTCAAGTTTACTCTAATATCTCAGTGATTGATTTATGTTGTAACATTATTGTTATGGCAGCTGTACAATCATAGTGGCTATATTGTCGTTTGATGCTTTTTCAGTATTACTATTTAGTGAATATGGCTTTAATGTCAGTGTAGCTATACTTTCATTGGGAACAAATTTTCATTGTGACGCAATTGTCATAAGGAAATAAAGTCATTTTGGCTATCTTCTAATTTGGGTTACATTGCTATGTTATATATATCGTCACCTTGCCTATATTGGGAAGGTGATTTTTTTTTTATAGGTGGTATATTGTCATTTTTTAATCGTAGCATATTCTGTTATAAGCGATATATTATCGTGATACCCATATCATTATGGTGAAAATATTGGCATGGCGACTATATTGTCTTTATGACTGTAATCTTATGATAACAATATAGGTACCCTGATATATAGGCACCATGAAAAGACAATCACCCCCTTGTAATATAACAAAAAATAACAAATAGCCATCATGGCAATATATTCATTTAACAATATAGCCACCATGGCAATATAGTTACCATATCAATATAATCTTAATGGAAATATAACTACCATGACCATATAGACACAATGACTATACAACCACCAAGACAATACAAGAACCATGACATTACATTATGACAATATAGAAACCAATTCAACGAATCAAATGACATTACAGATATTATGGCAACAGTCACCATGACAATATACACACATGTGGAATATAATCGACATAACAAAATGATTATATTATGAAAATATAGCCACTCTGCCACTATGGCTTCCATTGGAATATAGCCAACATAATAATACATATACAATGACATTCCTGAAACCATAACAATATAGCATATCACGACAATGTAGTCCCCTAATGATTTAATCAAAATGAGAATCTCGTTTTATAATGATACTTCCTCAAGGGCAAACACAACACCAATATAAAAGCTCCCGTGAAAATGTAGTCACCATGATCATGATAACAATATATTCATGTCGGCTTCTGTGGTATTGTAAGTGTAAGTGTATGGATATCATATCATCATGTCACTTATACTGTCATGGTTTTTATACTCTGATATTGTTTATGTCAACCTGCTGATTATATGATCATGATTGGTCTATGATTATGGTAACTATATTGTAATGCCGATGATATTACATTATGATAATTTTGTCATGTTGACTAAAATTTCATGACATCTATAATGTTTTGGCAGGTACAGTTTCATGATTGTTACATTGTTTTATGGTCTATACTGTCAAGGTGTCTATATTATAATGATATATCCTGTCTTGGTCGCTATTTTGTCATAGAGACTATGTTGTCCTGCCGGCTATATGTTTGCTATGATTCAAAAGCGACTATTTGTCACAGTATCTATATTGTCATGTAGTTATACTGCCATAGTGAATATGATTTGTATACTTCTTTTTTGCATCTTTGACTGTATTGTCACATCAGTTATATTATCACAGTGGCTATATTTTTACAGTGAATAAATTGCAGTCATGACTATATTATCATAATGGCAAGATTATCATGGCAGACATGTTGACATGGAGGCTATATTTTCATTATATCTATATAGTCATTGTAAGTTTATTATCAAGGAGACTAATGACATAGTGATGATTTGTATCGTGACATTATTATCATGGTGGCTGAGCTATGATGCTGGCTATATTCTCATTTGCTCTATTTTTTAATGTTGCTCTTTTGTGAATATGGCTTTGTTGTCAGTGTAGCTATAGTGTCATGGGGAACATATTTTCATAGTATCAGTATTGTCATTATGACCATACCGTCATTTTGGCTATCTTTTCATTTTAGTTACATTGCTATATTGTATACATCGTCACCTTAGCTATATTGGCAAGGAGATCTTTTTATAGGTGATATATTGTCATTATTTAACTCTTGCATACTATGTCATATGTGAAATATTATCATGATAATTATAATTTTATGGTGACAATATTGACATAGCGACTATATTATCATTATGAATAAAATGTCACGGTGGCTATATTGCCAAGTTAACTATATTGTCATGGTCACTTTTTTATCATGATTTTTATAATGTCATAATGACTGTATTTTCGTAGAAGCTTTTTTAATGGTGTTGCTATTGCCCTTGAGGATATATCATTATTAAAGAGAAATAGTCATTTTGATTAAATTAACAGCTGAGTACATTGCCATGATATGCTATACTGTTATGGTTTCAGTACTGTCATGGTAAATCTTTTATTACTGATTGTAGATTGCAATGGAAAACAAAATGGTAGGTGGCTATATTTTCATGGTAGGATAATTTTGTCATGGCGATTATATTGCATTTCTGAGTATATTGTCATAGTGACTATGTTACCATAATATCTATATTGTCATATAATTTGTCAAATTGATGGCAATATTGTCTTAGAGACGGTACTGTCATGTTATCTGTATTGTCACGGTGGTTGTATTGTCAACGTGACTATATAGTCATGTTGGCTACATTGTCGTTAAGATCACATTGTTATGCTAACTATATTACCATAGTGGCTGTATTGTTAAATCAATATATCGCCATGATGGCTATTTGTCATTTTTGTTATGTAACAAGGAGGTGACTGTCTTTTCATGTTGGCAATATTGTCAGAATAGCTATATTGTCGAGTAGTGGGTATTTATATATTTCTTTTCTGGCGGTATATTATCATGATGGGAATAATAACATTTTGGCGATATTGGCATGGCGATATAGTTTTTAGCAACTAAACTCTTGTTGTGGATATTTTTCAATTGTATATTTTATCATAGTAGCTACATAGTCAAGGTTACTATATTTTCATGGTAGCTACATTGTCATGGTGAAGACATTGGCATGGTGGCTACATTAAATTGGTCGCTATATCAACTTGATGGATATATTGTTTTGGTTAATTTTGTCTTTCGGGATATATTTTGTAATTAGTGACAATGCTGTTGTTATTATGTGATCATGATAATATTTTCATGAAAACTTATGTGGTATTGTAAGTGTAAGTGAAAGGATATCATCTCATCATGTCATTTAAATTGTCATGGTTTTTACACTATGATCTTTTTTAAGTCAACCTGCTGATTATATAATCATGATTGGTGTATGATTATGGTAACTATATTGTAATGTCGTTTTATTTCATTAATATAATTTTGTCATGTTGACTACAATTCCATGACAGCTATAATGTTATGATGATATCATGATGATAAATCCTGTCTGAGTCACTGTTTTTTCACAGAGAGTATATTGTCCTGGAGTCTATATTTTTGCTATGATCCGAAAACGACTATCTATTAAGAGTATCTATATTGTCAGGTGGTTATATTGCCATTGTGAATATAAGTTGAATGTTTCTATATTTTTGCTTTGATTATATTGTCATATAAGTTATATGATCATCGTAGCTTTATTGTCATAGTGAATAGATTGTCGTCGTGAATATATTTTCATAATGGCTAAATTGTCATAGCAAATATCTTGAGATGGGGGCTATATTTTCATGATATTTATAAAGTCATTGTAAGATTACTGTCAAGGTGACTCTATTGTCCTGGTGATTGAGTTATATCGTGATATTATTGTCAAGATGGCTGTATTGTCATGGTGGCTATATTGTAGTTTGCTGTATTTTAATTTTACGCTTTTCTGAAGATAGCTTTACTGTCAGTGTACCTATAGTGTCATGGAGAATATATTTTCATAGTGGAATTATTGTCATTATGAACATACTGTCATTTTGGCCATCTCCTTATTTTGGTTACATTTCTATCATATATATATCATCACCTTGGCTATATTAGCAAGGTGATCTTTTTTTACGGTTGCTATATTTTCATTTTTCTAATCATACATATTTTGTCGTAAGTGATACATTATTATGATAACTATAACATTCCAGTAGCTATATATTGGCATTTTGACTATATTGTTATTATGACAATGATATCATGTTGGATATCTTGCCAAAGTAAATTTATTGTCATGGTATCTATTTCATCATGATGGTTATAATGGCATGGTGATCACAACAATTTTGTAGGTTTGACAAATATATCCCCAATGACAAAATTAATCATAGCAATATAGCCATCAACTTGTTATAGCGACAGGGATGATGTAGCGAGCATTGTATTGAGAATTACAATACAGCCACCGTGCCAATGTCGTCACCATGACAATATAGCTACCATGAAAATATAGTAACGTTGATAATGTAGCTGCCATGGCAAAATATTCAAGAAAGAAATTACCCAAAAGATAGCCACAACAAGAGTTTAGCTGCTAAGAGGATATATCACCATGCCAATATCTCTAAAATGTTTGTATAGCCATCATGGCAAAATATCAACAGAAAAAATACTCATCATAACGATATAGCTACCTTGACAATACACTACTCTGATAATATAGGTAACATTAAAAGACAGCCACCTCCTTGAAATATAAAAGAAAAAAAATGACAAATAGCCATCATGGCAATATGGTAATTAAACAATATAGCCATCATGGCAATATGGTAACCAAACAATATCTATTATCTATAACAATACTGTTGTTATTATGTGATTTTGATAATATTTTCATGAAAACTTATGTGGTATTGTAAGTGTAAGTGAAAGGATATCATCTCATCATGTCATTTAAATTGTCATGGTTTTTACACTATGATCTTTTTTAAGTCAACCTGCTGACTATATAATCATGATTGGTGTATGATTATGGTAACTATATTGTAATGTCGTTTTATTTCATTAATATAATTTTGTCATGTTGACTACAATTCAATGACAGCTATAATGTTATGATGATATCATGATGATAAATCCTGTCTGAGTCACTGTTTTTTCACAGAGACTATATTGTCCTGGAGTCTATATTTTTGCTATGATCCAAAAACGACTATCTATTAACAGTATGTATGTTGTCAGGTGGTTATATTGCCATTGTGAATATAAGTTGAATGTTTCTATATATCTGCTTTGATTATATTGTCATCAGTTATATGATCATAGTAGCTTTCTTGTCATAGTGAATAGATTGTCGTCGTGAATATATTTTGATAATGGCTAAATTGTCATAGCAAATATCTTGAGATGGGGGCTATATTTTCATAATATTTATAAAGTCATTGTAAGATTACTGTCAAGGTGACTCTATTGTCCTGGTGATTGAGTTTTATCGTGATATTATTGTCAAGATGGATATATTGTGATGGTGGCTATATTGTAGTTTGCTGTATTTTAATTTTACGCTTTTCTGAAGATAGCTTTACTGTCAGTGTACCTATAGTGTTATGGAGAATATATTTTCATAGTGGAATTATTGTCATTATAAACATACTGTCATTTTACATTTTCATCATATATATATCATCACCTTGGCTATATTAGCAACGTGATCTTTTTTTACGGTTGCTATATTTTCATTTTTTCAATCATACACATTTTGTCGTAAGTGATACATTATTGTGATAACTATAACATTCCAGTAACTATATATTGGCATTTTGACTATATTGTCATTATGACAATGATATCATGTTGGATATCTTGCCAAAGTAACTTTATTGTCATGGTGTCTATTCCATGATGACGGTTATAATGGCATGGTGATCACAACAATTTTGTATGTTTGACAAATATATCCCCAATGACAAAATTAATCATAGCAATATAGCCATCTAATTGTTATAGCGACCAAGATGATGTAGCGAGCATTGTATTGAGAATTACAATACAGCCACCGTGCCAATGTCGTCACCATGGCAATATAGCTACCATGAAAATATAGTAACGTTGATAATGTAGCTGCCATGGCAAAATATTCAAGATAGAAAATACCCAAAAGATGGCCACAAAAAGAGTTTAGCTGCTAAGACGATATATCACCATGCCAATATCTCTAAAATGTTAGTATAGCCATCATGGCAAAATATCAACAGAAAAAATACTCATCACAACTATATAGCTACCTTGACAATATGCTACTCTGACAATATAGGTAACATTAAAAGACAGCCACCTCCTTGAAATATAAAAGAAAAAAAATGACAAATAGCCATCATGGAAATATGGTAACTAAACAATATAGCCCTAATGACAATATGGTAACCAAACAATATAGTCATCATGGCAATATGATTACCATAGCAATGTATTCTTAATGGCGATATAGTCACCATGTCCTTATAGTCACGATGACAATACAACTACCATGAAAATACAGAAAACATCAAAATACAGTCTCTAAGACAATATTGCCACTAATTCAACAAGTTAAATGACAGTATAGATTTTATGGCAACACAATCACGATAACAATATACTCAGAAGTGTTATATAATCGTCATAATAAAATGATCCTACCATGAAAATATTGTCACCCTGCCAATATGGCTTCCATTTTAATATAGCAACAATAACAAAACATTCACCACGACAGTACTGAAACCATAACAATATAGCATATCATGACAATGTAGTCACGTGATCATTTAATGAAAAAGAAAAATTTCGCTTCTATTATGGTATAACCTCTGTGACTAAATTTTATACACCATTAAAAAGCTGCCATGAAAATACAGTCACTATGACATAAATATCAAGATAAAATAGTGACTATGGCAATATAGCCACTCTGAGATTATAGTCATTATGACAATATAGTCGCTATCAAAATACTATCACCTTAGTAATAAATTTATCAAAATGATATATCGCTTGTGACAAAATATGCATGATTAGAAAATGACAGTATAGCACCTATAAAAAAAATCACCTTGCCACTATAGTCAAGGTGACGATATGTACATCATAGCTACGGAAAGAAAAAGAGATGATAACCAGAACGACGGTATTTTCATAATGACAATACTGCAACTATGAAAATATGTTCCCCACGATTCTCCAGCTTCACTGAATATAAACCCAACTTCACAAAAAGAGTACTATTGAAAAAATAGGAAACGACTATACACCCATCAAGACAGTACAGCCACCATGACAATAATCTCTCGATATAATTATATCAATCGCCAGGACATTAGCGTCACCTTGATAATGAATATACAATGAGTACATGAACATCATGACAATATAGCGTCCATATAAATATATTTGTCGTGAAGATATAGTCTCCATATGAATATCTTTAAAGTGACAGTTTCGCCATTCTGATAATATAGTCAAGACGCTAATATATTCACCATAACAATAAAGCCACTATGATCACATAAATGATATGACAATATAGTCAACGCAACAATAAACGCATTTATAAATTATATCCACTCTGAGAATACAGCCACATGAAAATATAGATAATGTGACAAAATAGTCATTTTTGGATCATAGCAAACATATAGCGTCCAAGAGAATAGAGTCTCTATGACAAAATAGCGAAGAAGACAGGATTTATCATCACAACAGTATATCCGATAAAACAGTGGAACAACCACGATAATGTATCTAACAACAATATAGCTTACATGAAAATATAGTTACTATGACAAATTCATTACAATGAAATACAAACGATATCACATTATGGTTTCGATAATCATACACCAATCATGATCATATATGATGAAACCTTCAAAACAAAGCAAGGGTCGCGACAACGGAGGGAGGAATAGCTACAACCTAGCTCTGAAAGACGACAAGATATGCTATATTGTCATGGTTTCAGTACTTTCATAATGAATGTATTATTATGTTAGCTATATTGAAGTGGCAGGGTGGCTAAATTTTCATGGTAGGATAATTTTGTTATCGCGTTTATATTGCATTTGCGATAATACTGTCATGGTGACTGTGTTCCAATAATATCTATATTATCATTTGATTTGTTGAAGCGATTGCAATATTGTCGTAGAGACTCTAATGTCATGTTGCCTGTATTGTCGTGATGGTTGCATGTCATCTTGACTATATAGTCATGTTGGTTATATTCCAGTTATGATTAAATGGTTATTGTAACTATATTGCCATGGTGACTATATTGATAGGTGACTACATTGCCATGATAGCTATTTTTCATTTTTGTTAACTGTAAGAAGGTGACTGTCTTTTCATATTGAATATATTATCAGGGTAGCTATATTGTTAAGTTAGCTATATCATTGTGGTGCTTACTTTCTTTTTCTGGTGGTATATTGCCATGATGCCTAGACTAACATTTTGGCGATATTGGCATGGTGGTATAGTGTCTTAGCAAATAAACTGTTATTGTGGATATGTTCCATGGGATTTTATTATCATAGTAGCTACATTGTCAATGTTACTATATTTTCATGGTAGCTCTATTGTCATAGTGACGATATTGCCATTGTGGCTATATTGTTATTTTCAATATAATGCCATCCTAACTACATTATCTTGGTCGCTATATTTAATTGCTGGCTATATTGCTATGGTTAATTTTGTCGTTGGGGATATGTTTTGTCATTAACAAGTTTGTTTTAATCATACGATGATGATAACAATATTTTCAATGTGGCTTATTTGGTAACGTGAGTGCAAGTGTATGGATATCACATTATCATGTCACTATATTGTCATGGTTTTTATACTGTGATGTTGTTTATGTCAGCCTCCTGATGATATTGTCATGACTGACATTTGATTATGGTAACTAAATTGTAATGGCGATTATATATCTTTGTGACAATTTTTTCATGCTGCCTGCATTTTCATGGTAGCTATATTGTTATGGCAGGTACATTTTCATTGTTGTTTCATTGTTTTGTCGGCTATACCGTCAAGGTGACTATATCTTAATTAAAAATCTTGTCTTGGTCGCTATTTTGTCATGGACACTATATTGTCCTGGAACCTATATGTTTGCTATGATGCGAAAGAGACTATTTTGTCACAGCATCAATATTGTCCGGTGCTTATATTGCCATAATGAATATAATTTGAAGGCTTCCTTATTGTTGTGTTGACTGTATTGTCATATCACTTATATGATCATGGCTATATTGTTATAGTGAATATATTGCCGCCTTGACTATATTATCATATTGGCTAAATTGTCCTGGGAAGTATGTTGACATGGAAGCCTTATTTTCATGATGTTTATATAGTCAGTGAATTATATTGTGACATTATTGTCATATTGGCTGTACTTTCATGGTGGCTATATAGTCGTTTGCTGTATTTTCACTGTTACTCTTTTGTGAAGATTGCTTTATTGTCATTGTAGCTATAGTGTCATGGGGGATATATTTTCATAGCAGCAGTATTGTCATTATGAACATACCGTCATTTTGGCTATCTACTCATTTTGGTTATATTGCGAAGATTTACATATTGTCATCTTGGCTATATTGTCAATGTGATCTCTTTTATAGTTGCTATATTGTCATTTTCTTTAGTCACCCATATATTTCCATAAGCGATACATTATCGTGATAACTTCACTATTAAGGTGACACTGTAATGTTATTGTGACAATGGTGACATTATGACTAAAATCTCTTCGTGGCCATATTGCTAAGATAAGTATACTGTCATGGTGACTATTTCATGATGATGGTTATAATGACAGTTTGACAGCATTTTCATTGTAGCATATTTAATTGTGTTGATTTTGCCCTTGAAGATATATTATAAAAACGAAAATATCCTTTTTTATGAATTACCTTGTGAATTTATTGCCATGATATGCGATATTGTTATAGTTTCAGTACTGTCATGTAAATGTATATTTTGTTGGTTACAGTACAATCAAAGTCATAGTGGCAGGGTAACTATATTTTCATGGTTGGATCATTTTGTTATGACGATTTTATTGTATTTTTGAGTATATTCTCATGGTTACTGTGTTGCCGTAATTTCTATATTGTCCTGGACACTACATATCCTGAAATCTATATTGTCATATCAGATGTATGATCATGGTAGCTTTATTGTCATAGTGAATATCTTGTCGTCGTGACTATATTATCATAATGGCTAAATTGTCATAGGAAATATGTTGACATGAGGGCTATATTTTCATGATATTCATAAAGTCATTGAAAGATTACTCTCAAGATGACTCTAATAGCCTGGCGATTGATGTATATCGTGACTTTATTGTCACGATGGCTGCATTGTCATGGAGGCTATATTGTCGTTTCCTGTATTTTCAATGTTACTCTTTTGTGAAGATTGCTTTATGATAATTGTGGCTATAGTGTCATGGGGAATATATTTTCGTAGTAGGATTATTGTCATTATGAACATATCGTCATTTTGGCTATCTGCTCATTTTGGTTACATTGCGAAAATTTACATATCGTCACCTTGGCTATATTGGCAAGGTGATCTCTTTATAATTGCTATATTGTCATTTTTTTTAATCATGTATATTTTTCATGAGTGATACATTATCTTGATAACTATATCATTAAAGTGACAGTATATTGTCATGGTGACTATATTGTCAGTATGACTACAGTCTCTTAGCGGCTATATTGCTAAGATTACTACATGTGACTACATTTTCATTGTAGCTTATTTAATGGTGTTGATTTACCCTTGGAGATACATCATTATAAAAACTGATGTTTCATTTTCTTTAAATTATGAGGTGAATACATTGTCATGATATGCTATATTGTTATAGTTTCAGTACTGTCATGGTGAATGTATATTATGTTGGCTACATTACAATGGAAGCCATAGTGGCAGGGTGGCTATATTTTCATGGTTTGATCATTTTGTCATTAGTATTCTATTGTATTTTTGAATATATTGTCATGGTGACTGTATTGCCATAATTTCTATATTATCATTTGATTTATTAAATCGATGGCAATATTGTCATAGAGACTCTATTGCCATGTTGCCTGTATGGACATCATGGTTGTCTTGTCATCGTGACTCTATGGTCATGGTGGCTATACTGTCGTTAAGATTACATTCTTATGATAACTATATTGCCATCATGGCTTTTTGTCAGAGTAGCTATATCGTTAAGTTAGCTATCTTATTGTGGTGATTATTTTTTTTCCTTTTGGTATATTGCCATGATGGCTATACTAGAAATTTGGCAAGATTAGCATGGTGATATAGTGTTCGCCGCCCAACTGTTGTTTTGGACATTTTGTCACAGGAATACATTATCATGGTACCTACATTTTCAAGGTTACTATATTTTATGCAAGCTACATTGTAAAGATGACGATATTGACATGGCAGGTGAATTGTTAAGTTCAATATAACGCCATCCTGGCTACATTATAATGGTCGGTATATCAACTTGATGGCTATATTGCTACGGTCAATTTCATCGTTGGTGATGTATTTTGTCTTTACCTACAATTTGGTTGTGATTATATGATCATAATCATATTTCTATGACGGCTTATTTGGCATCTTGAGTGTATCTGTCTGGATATCATATCATCATGTAACCTTGTCTGTCATGCTTTCAAACGGTGATGGTGCTTATGTGAAAATGCTGATTACATTATCATCATTAATGTATGATTATTGTAACTATATAGCAATAGCAATATCTTTTTTGATCATTTTGGTATGTTGACCTCATTTTGATAGTAGTTATATTGGTATGGCAGGTACATTTTCATGGTTCTGACATTCTTTTATGGGCTATACTGTCAAGGCGGCTGTATAGTATTGATAAATTCTGTTTTGGACGCAATCGTCTCTTGGACACTATATACTTTAGAGGCTAGATGTTTCCTATGATCCGAAAGCGACTATTTTGTCACGGAATCTATATTGTCAGGTGGCTATATTGACATTGTGAACATATTGTAAATGTTTCTTTAATGTTGATTTGACTATATTGTTATATCAGTTATATGGCCGTGGTGACTTTGTTATTATAGTGAATATATTGTTGTTGTGACTATACTATCATAATGGCTAAATTGTCATAGGAAATATGTTGATATTGATGCTATATTCTCATGATACTTTTATGGTAATTGTAAAATCTTTTCAAGTTTACTCTAATATCACAGTGATTGATTTATGTTGTAGCATCATTGTTATGGTGGCTGTACAATCATGGTGGCTATATTGTCGTTTGGTGCGTTTTCAATGTTACTATTTAGTAAATATATCTTCAATGTCAGTGTAGCTATACTTTCATTGGGAAGAAATTTTCATAGTGACGCAATTGTCATTATGAAATAAAGTCATTTTGGCTATCTTCTAATTTGGGTTACATTGCTATGTTATATATATCGTCACCTTGGCTATATTGGGAATGTGATCTTTTTTATAGGTGGTATATTGTCACTTTTTGATCGTGCATATTCTGTTATAAGCGATATATTATGATAATACCGATATCATTAAGGTGAAAATATTGGCATGGCGACTATGTTGTCTTTATGACTGTAATCTTATGATGACAATATAGGTCCCCTGATATATAGGCAACACGAAAGACAATCACCCCCTTGTAATATAACAAAAAATGACAAATAGCCATCATGGCAATATATTCATTTAACAATATAGCCACCATGGAAACATAGGCAACATATCAATATAATCTTAATGGAAATATAACTACCATAACCATATAGACATGATGATAATACAACCACCAAGATAATAGCCACCAATTCAACAAATCAAATGACAGTATAGATACTATGGCAACAGTCAATATGACAATATACACACAAGTGGAACATAATCGACATAACAAAATGATTATGTTATGAAAATATAGCCACTCTGCCACTATGGCTTCCATTGGAATATAGCCAAAATAATAATACATATACAATGGCATTCCTGAAACCATAACAATATAGCATATCACGACAATGTAGTCCCCTAACGATTTAATCAAAATGAGGATCTCGTTTTATAATAATACATCATCAAGGGCAAACCCAACACCAATATGAAAGCTACCGTAAAAATGTAGTCACCATGACATTA
Organism: Panulirus ornatus; assembly: GCF_036320965.1. Taxonomy (NCBI): domain Eukaryota; kingdom Metazoa; phylum Arthropoda; class Malacostraca; order Decapoda; family Palinuridae; genus Panulirus; species Panulirus ornatus. The sequence continues at coordinate 11,799,856 of NC_092278.1, forward strand.
TAACCGTCATGATGAAATAGACACCATGACAATAAAGTTACTTTGGCAAGTTATCCAACATGATATCATTGTTATCATGATAATTTGTCACTTACGACAAAAAACGCATGATTAAAAAAATGAAAATATAGCAACCGTAAAAAAAGATCACGTTGCTAATATAGCCAAGATGATGATATATTTATGATAGAAATGTAACCAAAATAAGGGGATGGCCAAAATGACAGAATGTTCATAATGACAATAATTCCACTATGAAAATACATTCTCCAGGACACAAAAGGTACACTGACAGTAAAGCTATCTTTACAAAAGCGTAAAATTAAAATACAGCAAACTACAATATAGCCACCATCACAATATAGCCATCTTGACAATAATATCACGATATAACTCAATCACCAGGACAATAGAGTCACCTTGACAGTAATCTTACAATGACTTTATAAATATCATGAAAATATAGCCCTCATGTCAAGATATTTGCTATGACAATTTAGCCATTATGAAAATATAGTCACGACGACAATATATTCACTATGACAATAAAGCTACCATGATTATATAACTGATATGACACTATAATCAAAGCAAAAATATAGAAACATTCAACTTATATTCACAATGGCAATATAACCACCTGACAATATAGATACTGTTAATAGTCGTTTTCGGATCATAGCAAAAATATAGACTCCAGGACAATATAGTCTCTGTGAAAAAACAGTGACTCCGACAGGATTTATCATCATGATATGCTCATAACATTATAGCTATCATTGAATTGTAGTCAACATGACAAAATTATCACAATGAAATAAAACGACATTACAATATAGCTACCATAATCATACACCAATCATGATTATATAATCAGCAGGTTGACGTAAACAAGATTATAGTGTAAAAACCATAACAATTTAAGTGACATGATGAGATGATATCCATTCACTTACACTTACAATGCCACATAAGTTTTCATGAAAAAATTATCATGATCATATAATCACAACAGTATTGTCACTAATTACAAAATATATCCCGAAAGACTACATTAACCATAACAATATAGCCATCAAGTTGATATATCGACCAAGATAATGTAGCCAGGACGGTATTATATTGAAAGTAAGAATACAACCACCATGCTAATGTCTTCACCATGACAATGTAGCTACCATGAAAATATAGTAACCTTGACTATGTAGCTACCATGATAAAATATACAATTGAAAAATATCCACAACAAGAGTTTAGCTGCTAAAACACTATATCGCTATGCCAATATCGCCAAAATGTTATTATTGCCATCATGATAATATACCGCCAGAAAAAAAGTATATATACACACTACTCGACAGTATAGCTATTCTGACAATATTGGCAACAAAAAAAGACAGTCACCTCCTTGTTATATAACAAAAATGACAAATACCCATCTTGGCGATATAGTGATCTAACAATACAGCCATTATGGTAATATAATTACCATAACAATGTGATCTCAACGACAATGTAGCCAACATGACTATATAGTCACGTTGAAAATACAACCACCGTGACAATACAGATAACATGACAGTACCCCGTCTGTAAGAAATATTGCAATCAATTTGACAAACTATATGGCAATATAGATATTATGCCAACATAGTCACCATGACAATATACTCAGAAATGCAATATAATCGCCATGATAAAATTATCCTACCATGACAATATAGCCACCTACCATTTTGGTTTCCATTGCAATGTAAAAACAGTAATAAAAGATTTACCATGACAGTACTGAAACCATAACAGTATAGCATATCATGGTAATGTAGTCAGCTGATAATTTAATCAAAATGACAATTTCCCTTCAATAGTGGTATATCATCAAGGGCAATATCAACTCCATTAAAAAAGCTTCTACGAAAATACAGTCATTATGACATTATAAAAATCATGATAAATAAGTCACCATGACAATATAGTTATCTTGGCAACATAGCCACTGTGACATTATAGTAATAATGATAATATAGTCGCTATGACAATATTCTCACCATAGAAATATAATTATCATGATAATATTTCGCTTATGACAAAGTATGCAAGAGTTAAATAATGACAATATATCACCTATAAAAAGATCACCTTGCCAATATAGCAAGATCACCATGAAAATATGGCTAAGGTGACGATATATACATTATAGCAATGTAACTAAAGTGAAAAGATAGCCAAAATGACGGTATGGTCATAATGACAATACTGCCCCTATGAAAATATGTTCCCCATGACAGTATAGCTACACTGACAACAAAGCCATATTCACAAAAGAGCAACATTGAAAATACAGCAAACGAGAATATAGCCAGCATCATAGTTCAGTCACCATGATAATAATGTCAAGATACAAATCATCACCATGTCATTAGTCATATTGATAATAAACTTACAATGACTCTATAAATATCATAAAAAAATAGCCTCCATATCAACATGTCTTTCATGATAATCTGGCCATTATGACAATATAGTCATGACTGCAATATATTCACTATAACAATATAGCCACAGTGATCATATAACTGATGTGACAATACAGTCAAAGAAGGAAAAAAGAAATAAACAAATCATATTCACTATGGCAGTATAACTACATGACAATATAGATACTGTGACAAATAGTCGCTTTTGAATCACTGCAAACATATAGCCGGCAGGACAACAGAGTTTCTATGACAAAATAGCGACCAAGACAGGATATATCATTATGATGTAGACACCTTGACAGTATAGACCATAAAACAATATAACAATCATGAAGCTGTACCTACCAAAACATTATATATGTCATGAAATTTTAGTCATGAAAAAATTTTCATAATGAAATATCATCGGCATTACAATATAGTTACCATAATCATAGACCAATCATGATCATATAATCAGCAGGTTGACATAAACAATATCACAGTATAAAAACCATGAGAGTATAAGTGACATGATGATATGATATCCATACACTTACACTTACAATACCAAAGAAGCCGCCATGAATATATTGTTATCATGATCATATAATCACAACAATATTGGAGGTAGTGACAAATATATCCCCAACGACAAAATTAATCATAGCAGTATAGCCATCAACTTGTTATTGCGACCAAGATAATTTAGCGAGCATTGTATTGAGAATTATAATACAGCCACCGTGCCAATGTCAATATAGCTACCTTGAAAATATAGTGACGTTGATAATGTAGCTGCCATGGGAAAATATTCAAGATAGTAAATACTCAAAAGATAGCCACAACAAGAGTTTAGCTGCTAAGACGATATATCACCACGCCAATATCTCTAAAATGTTAGTATAGCCATCATGGCAATATATCAACAGAAAAAATACTCATCACAACGATATAGCTAACTTGACAATATACTACTCTGATAATATAGGTAACATTAAAAGACAGCCACCTCCTTGAAATATAAGAAAAAAAAATGACAAATAGCCATCATGGTAATATGGTAACTAAACAATGTAGTCATCATGGCAATATGGAAACCAAACAATATAGCTGTCATGGCAATATGATTACCATAGCAATGTATTCTTAATTGCAATATAATCACCAAGTCCTTATAGTCACGATGACAATACAACTACCATGACAATACAGAAAACATCAAAATACAGTCTCTAAGACAGTAGTGCCACTAATTCAACAAATCAAATGACAATATAGATATTATGGCAACACAATCACGATGACAATATACTCAGAAATGTTATATAATCGTCACAATAAATGATCCTACCATGAAAATATAGTCACCCTGCCACTATGGCTTCCATTACAATATAGCCACAATAACAAAATATTCACCACGACAGTACTGAAACCATAACAATATAGCATATCATGAGAATGTAGTCACTTGATCATTTAATGAAAAATAAAAATTTCGCTTCTATTATGGTATAACCTCAGGAACAAAATTTTATACACCATTAAAAAGCTGCCATGAAAATACAGTCACTATGACATAAATATCATGATAAAATAGTGACCATGGCAATATAGCAACTCTAAGATTATAGTCATTACGACAATATAGTCGCTATTAAAATACTGTCACCTTAATAATAAAGTTATCAAAATGATATATCGCTTGTGACAAAATATGCATGATTAGAAAATGACAGTATAGCACCTATAAAAAAGATCACCTTGCCACTATAGTCAAGGTGACGATATATACATCATAGCAACGTAAAGAAAAAGAGATGATAACCAGAACGACGGTATGTTCATAATGACAATACTGCAACTATGAAAATATGTTCCCCACGATTCTCCAGCTTCACTGACAATCAAGCCATCTTCACAAAAAGAGTACTATTGAAAAAATAGCAAACGACTATACAGCCATCAAGACAGTACAGCCACCATGACAATAATCTCTCGATATAAATCAATCGCCAGGACATTACCGTCACCTTGATAATGAATATACAATGAGTACATGAACATCATGAAAATGTAGCGTCCATATACATATATTTGTTGTGAAAATATAGCCTCCATATGAATATCTTTAAAGTGACAGTTTCGCCATTTTGATAATATAGTCAAGACGCTAATATATTCAACATAACAATAAATCCACCATGATTATATAAATGATATGACAATATAGTTAACGCAACAATAAACCCATTTATAAATTATATCCACTCTGAGAATACAGCCACATGAAAATATAGATACTGTGACAAAATAGTCATTTTTTGGATCATACAAACATATAGCTTCCAAGAGAATATACTCTCTGTGACAAAATAGCGAAGACAGGATATATCATCACAATATAGTCACCTTGACAGTATAGCCAATAAAATAGTGGAACAACTATGAAAATGTACCTACCATAACAATATAGCTTACATGAAAATATAGTTACTATGACAAATTCATTACAATGAAATACAAACGATATCACATCATGGTTTCGATAATCATACACCAATCATGATCATATAAGACAAAACCTTTAAAACAAAGCAAGAGTAGCGACAACGCAGGGAGGAATAGCTACAACCCAGCTCTGAGAGACGACAGTAGCTCAGTACACGTCGGTAGCTGGTGCGCGACTGTCATCAGGTGACTACATTCTCATGCTATATTGTCATGGTTTCAGTACTGTCGTAGTGAATGTATTATTATGTTAGCTATATTGCAGTGACAGGGTGGATAGATTTTCATGGTAGGATAATTTTGTTAACGCGGTTATATTGCATTTGTGATAATACTGTCATGGTGACTGTGTTCCAGTAATATCTATATTATCATTTGATTTGTTGAAGTGATTGCAATATTGTCTTAGAGACTCTAATGTCATGTTGCCTGTATTGTCATGACGGTTGCATGTCATCTTGACTATATAGTCATGTTGGTTATATTCCAGTTATGATAACATGGTTATGGTAACTATATTGCCATGGTGACTATATTGATAGGTGACTACATTGCCATGATAGCTATTTTTCATTTTTGTTATGCTGTAAGGAGGTGACTGTCTTTTCATATTGAATATATTATCAGGGTAGCTATATTGTTAAGTTAGCTATATCATTGTGGTGCTTATTTTCTTTTTCTGGTGGTATATTGCCATGATACCTAGACTAACATTTTGGCGATATTGGCATGGTGATATAGTGTCTTAGCAAATAAACTGTTATTGTGGATATGTTCCATGGGATTTTATTATCATAGTAGCTACATTGTCAATGTTACTATATTTTCATGGTAGCTCCGTTGTCATGGTGACGATATTACCATTGTGGTTGTATTGTTATTTTCAATATAATGCCATCCTATCTACATTATCTTGGTCGCTATATTTACTTGCTGGCTATATTGCTATGGTTAATTTTGTAGTTGGGGATGTATTTTGTCATTAACTATAATTTTGTTTTAATCATATGATCATGATAACAATATTTTCATAGCGGTGTGTTTGGTAAAGTGAGTGGAAGTGTATGGATATCATATTTTCATGTCACTATATTGTCATAGTTTTTATACTCTGATGTTGTTTACGTCAGCCTCCTCATGATATTATCATGATTGATATATGATTATGGTAACTAAATTATAATGGCGATTATATTTCATTGTGAAAATTTTATCATGTTGCCTGCATTTTCATGGTAGCTATGTCGCTATTGCAGGTACATTTTCATTTTTGTTTCTTTGTTTTATCGGCTATGCTGTCAAGGTGACTATATCTTAATTAAAAATCTTGTCTTGGTCGCTATTTTGTCATGGACACTATATTTCCTGGAGCCTATATGTTTGCTATGATCCGAAAGAAAGTATTTTGTCACAGCATCAATATTGTCAGGTGCTTATATTGCCATAATGAATATAATTTGAAGGCTTCCTTATTGTTGCGTTGACTGTATTGTGATATCACTTATATGATCATGGTTATATTGTTATAGTGAATATATTGCCGTCTTGACTATATTATCATATTGGATAAATTGTCATGGTAATTATGTTGACATGGAAGCCTTATTTTCATGATGTTTATATAGTCAGTAAATTAGATCGTGACATTATTGTCATAGTGGCTGTACTTTTATGGTGGCTATATAATCGTTTGCTGTATTTTCACTGTTACTCTTTTGTGAAGATTGCTTTATTTTCATTGTAGCTATAGTGTAATGGGGGATGTATCTTTATAGCAGCAGTATTGTCATTATGAACATACCATTATTTTGGCTATCTACTCATTTTGTTTATATTGCGAAGATTTACATATCGTCACCTTGGCTATATTGTCAAGGTGATCTCTTTTATAGTTGTTATATTGTCATTTTTTTTAGTCATGCATATTTTTTCATAAGCGATACATTATCGTGATAACTTTACTATTAAGGTGACAGTATATTGTCATTGTGACAATGTTGACATTATGACTATAATCTCTTTGTGGCTATATTGCTAAGATAACTATACTCTCATGGAGACAATTTCATGATGATGGTTATAATGACAGTTTGACTGCATTTTCATTGTAGCATATTTAATGGTGTTGATTTTGCCCTTGAAGATATATTATAGAAACGAAAATATCCTTTTTTTTTAAATAATCATGTGAATATATTGCCATGATATGCGATATTGTTATAGTTTCAGTACTGTCATGTTGAATGTATATTATGTTGGTTACATTACAATTAAAGTCATAGTGGCAGGGTAACTGTATTTTCATGGTTGGATGATTTTCTTATGACGATTTTATTGTATTTGTGAGTATATTCTCATGGTTACTGTGTTGCCGTAATTTCTATATTGTCCTGGACACTACATATCCTGAAGTCTATATTGTCATATCAGTTATATGATCATGGTAGCTTTATTGACATAGTGAATATCTTGTCGTCGTGACTATATTATCATAATGGTTAAGTTGTCATAGAAAATATGTTGACATGAGTTCTATATTTTCATGATATTCATAAAGTCATTGAAAGGTGACACTAATAGCCTGGCGATTGATGTATATCATGACATTATTGTCACGATAGCTTCATTGTCATAGTGGCTATATTGTCGTTTCCTGTATTTTCAATGTTACTCTTTGGTAAAGATTGCTTTATTGTCATTATAGCTATAGTGTCATGAGGAATATATTTTCGTAGTAGCAATATTGTCATTATGAACATATCGTCCTTTTGGTTATCTGCTCATTTTGATTACATTGCGAAGATTTATATATCGTCACCTTGGCTATATTGGCAAGGTGATCTCTTTATAGTTGCTATATTGTCATTTTTTTTAAACTTGTATATTTTTTCATGACTGATACATTATCTTTCTAACTATATCATTAAAGTGACAGTATATTGTCATGGTGACTATATTGTCATTATGACTACAATCTCTTAGTGGCTATATTGCTAAGATAACTACATGTGACTACATTTTCATTGTATGTAATTTAATGATGTTGATTTACCCTTGGAGATATTTCATTATAAAAACGGATATTTCATTTTGTTTAAATTATGAGGTGAATACATTGTCATGATATGCTATATTGTTATAGTTTCAGTACTGTCGTGGTGAATATATATTATGTTGGCTACATTACAATGGAAGCCATAGTGGCAGGGTGGCTATATTTTCATGGTTTGATTATTTTGTTATTAGTATTTTATTGTGTTTTTGAATATATTGTCATGGTGACTGTGTTGCCATAATTTCTATATTGTCATTTGATTTATCAAATTGATGGCAATATTGTCATAGAGACTGTATTGTCATGTTGCCTGTATGGTCATCATGGTTGTCTTGCCATCGTGACTCTATGGTCATGTTGGCTATACTGTCGTTAATATTACATTCTTATTTATTTATCTATTTATTATACTTTGTCGCTGTCTCCCGCGTTTGCGAGGTAGCGCAAGGAAACAGACGAAAGAAATGGCCCAACCCCCCCCCCCCCCCCCCCATACACATGTATATACATACGTCCACACACGCAAATATACATACCAACACAGCTTTCCATGGCTTACCCCAGACGCTTCACATGCCTTGATTCAATCCACTGACAGCACTTCAACCCCGGTATACCACATCGCTCCAATTCACTCTATTCCTTGCCCTCCTTTCACCCTCCTGCATGTTCAGGCCCCGATCACACAAAATCTTTTTCATTCCATCTTTCCACATCCAATTTGGTCTCCCTCTTCTCCTTGTTCCCTCCACCTCCGACACATATATCCTCTTGGTCAATCTTTCCTCACTCATCCTCTCCATGTGCCCAAACCACTTCAAAACACCCTCTTCTGCTCTCTCAACCACGCTCTTTTTATTTCCACACATCTCTCTTACCCTTACGTTACTCACTCGATCAAACCACCTCACACAACACATTGTCCTCAAACATCTCATTTCCAGCACATCCATCCTCCTGCGCACAACTCTATCCATAGCCCACGCCTCGCAACCATACAACATTGTTGGAACCACTATTAATTCAAACATACCCATTTTTGCTTTCCGAGATAATGTTCTCGACTTCCACACATTCTTCAAGGCCCCCAGAATTTTCGCCCCCTCCCCCACCCTATGATCCACTTCCGCTTCCATGGTTCCATCCGCTGCCAGATCCACTCCCAGATATCTAAAACACTTCACTTCCTCCAGTTTTTCTCCATTCAAACTCACCTCCCAATTGACTTGACCCTCAACACTACTGTACCTAATAACCTTGCTCTTATTCACATTTACTCTTAACTTTCTTCTTCCACACACTTTACCAAACTCAGTCACCAGCTTCTGCAGTTTCTCACATGAATCAGCCACCAGCGCTGTATCATCAGCGAACAACAACTGACTCACTTCCCAAGCTCTCTCATCCCCAACAGACTTCATACTTGCCCCTCTTTCCAAAACTCTTGCATTTACCTCCCTAACAACCCCATCCATAAACAAATTAAACAACCATGGAGACATCACACACCCCTGCCGCAAACCTACATTCACTGAGAACCAATCACTTTCCTCTCTTCCTACACGTACACATGCCTTACATCCTCGATAAAAACTTTTCACTGCTTCTAACAACTTTCCTCCCACACCATATATTCGTAATACCTTCCACAGAGCATCTCTATCAACTCTATCATATGCCTTCTCCAGATCCATAAATGCTACATACAAATCCATTTGCTTTTCTAAGTATTTCTCACATACATTCTTCAAAGCAAACACCTGATCCACACATCCTCTACCACTTCTGAAACCACAATGCTCTTCCCCAATCTGATGCTCTGTACATGCCTTCACCATCTCAATCAATACCCTCCCATATAATTTACCAGGAATACTCAACAAACTTATACCTCTGTAATTTGAGCACTCACTCTTATCCCCTTTGCCTTTGTACAATGGCACTATGCACCCATTCCGCCAATCCTCAGGCACCTCACCATGAGTCATACATACATTAAATAACCTTACCAACCAGTCAACAATACAGTCACCCCCTTATTTAATAAATTCCACTGCAATACCATCCAAACCTGCTGCCTTGCCGGCTTTCATCTTCCGCAAAGCTTTCACTACCTCTTCTCTGTTTACCAAATCATTTTCCCTAACCCTGTCACTTTGCACACCACCTCGACCAAAACACCCTATATCTGCCACTCTATCATCAAACACATTCAACAAACCTTCAAAATACTCACTCCATCTCCTTCTCACATCACCACTACTTGTTATCACCTCCCCATTTGCGCCCTTCACTAAAGTTCTCATTTGCTCCCTTGTCTTACGCACTTTATTTACCTCCTTCCAGAACATCTTTTTATTCTCCCTAAAATTTACTGATACTCTCTCACCCCACTCTCATTTGCCCTTTTTTTCACCTCTTGCACCTTTCTCTTGACCTCCTGTCTCTTTCTTTTATACATCTCCCACTCAATTGCATTTTTTCCCTGCAAAAATCGTCCAAATGCCTCTCTCTTCTCTTTCACTAATACTCTTACTTCTTCATCCCACCACTCACTACCCTTTCTAATCAACCCACCTCCCACTCTTCTCGTGCCGCAAGCATCTTTTGCGCAATCCATCACTGATTCCCTAAATACATCCCATTCCTCCCCCACTCCCCTTACTTCCATTGTTCTCACCTTTTTCCATTCTGTACTCAGTCTCTCCTGGTACTTCCTCACACAGGTCTCCTTCTCAAGCTCACTTACTCTCACCACCCTCTTCACCCCAACATTCACTCTTCTTTTCTGAAAACCCATACAAATCTTCACCTTAGCCTCCACAAGATAATGATCAGACATCCCTCCAGTTGCACCTCTCAGCACATTAACATCCAAAAGTCTCTCTTTCGCACGCTTGTCAATTAACACGTAATCCAATAACGCTCTCTGGCCATCTCTCCCACTTACATAAGTATACTTATGTATATCTCGCTTTTTAAACCAGGTATTCCCAATCATCAGTCCTTTTTCAGCACATAAATCTACAAGCTCTTCACCATTTCCATTTACAACACTGAACACCCCATGTATACCAATTATTCCCTCAACTGCCACATTACTCACCTTTGCATTCAAATCACCCATCACTATAACCCGGTCTCGTGCATCAAAACCACTAACTCACTCATCCAGCTGCTCCCAAAACACTTGCCTCTCTTGATCTTTCTTCTCATGCCCAGGTGCATATGCACCAATTATCACCCACCTCTCTCCATCAACTTTCAGTTTTACCCATATCAATCGAGAATTTACTTTCTTACACTCTATCATATACTCCCACAACTCCTGTTTCAGGAGTATTGCTACTCCTTCCCTTGCTCTTGTCCTCTCACTAACCCCTGACTTTACTCCCCAGACATTCCCAAACCACTCTTCCCCTTTACCCTTGAGCTTCGTTTCACTCAGAGCCAAAACATCCAGGTTCCTTTCCTCAAACATACTACCTATCTCTCCTTTTTTCACATCTTGGTTACATCCACACACATTTAGGCACCCCACTCTGAGCCTTCGAGGAGGATGAGCACTCCCCGCGTGACTCCTTCTTCTGTTTCCCATTTTAGAAAGTTAATACAAGGAGGGGAGGATTTCTGGCCCCCCGCTCCCGTCCCCTCTAGTCGCTTTCTACGACACGCGAGGAATACGTGGGAAGTATTCTTTCACCCCTATCCCCAGGGATAATATACATATATATATACATATACACATACACAAACATACACATACATACGCACATATATACACACACACACAAACATATATATACATATGAAAAATGTAAGAAACAATTTAGAAAACTGAAACTTCTAGCTTGAAATGAATGAAAAAAATGATTGTCACATAACATGTCACATTACATTCTTATGATAACTATATTACCATCATCGCTTTTTGTCAGAGTAGCTATATTGTTAAGTTAGCTATCTTATTGTGGTGGGTATATTTTTTCCTTTTGGTATATTGCCATGATGGCTATACTAGAATTTTGGCAAGATTAGCATGGTGATATAGTGATGGCAGCCCAACTGTTGTTTTGCACATTTTTTCATGGGAATACATTATCATGGTACCTACATTTTCAAGGTTACCATATTTCATGCAAGCTGCATTGTAAAGATGTCGATATTGGCATGGCGGGTGAATTGTTATATTTAATATAACGCCATCCTAGCTACATTATCTTGGTCGCTATATCAACTTGATGTCTATATTGCTACGGTCAATTTCATTTTTGGGGATGTATTTGGTCTTTACCAACAATTTGGTTGCGATTATATGATCATGATAATATTTCTATGACGGCTTATTTGGCATCTTGAGTGTATCTGTCAGGATATCATATCATCGTGTCACTTAGTCTGTCATGCTTTTAAACAGTGATGGTGCTTATGTGAAAATGCTGATAACATTATCATCATTAATGTATGATTATTGTTACTATATAGCAATGGCAATATCTTTTTTGATCATTTTGGTATGTTGACTTCATTTTGATAGTAGTTATATATGTATGGCAGGTAAATTTTCATGGTTTTGACATTGTTTTATTGGCTATACTGTCAAGGCGGCTGTATAGTACTGATAAATTCTGTTTTGGACGCTATTGTCTCTTGGACCCTATATACTCTAGAAGCTATATGTTTCCCATGATCTGAAAGCGACAATTTTGTCACGGTATCTATATTGTCAGGTGGCTATCTTGACGTTGTGAACATATTCTGAAAATTTCTTTAATGTTGCGTTGACTGTATTGTTATATCATTGCTATATTCTCATGATACTTTTATGGTAATTGTAAAAATGTTTTCAAGTTTACTCTGATATCACAGCGATTGATTTATGTTGTAACATTATTGTTATGGTGGCTTTACAATCATGGTGGCTATATTGTCGTTTGATGCGTTTTCAATGTTACTGTTTAGTGAATATGGCTTTAACGTTAGTGTAGCTATACTTTAATTGGGAACAAATTTTAATAGTGACGCAATTGTCATTATGAAATAGTCATTTTGGCTTTCTTCTAATTTGGGTTACATTGCTATGATAAATATATCGTCACCTTGGCGATATTGGTAAGGTGATTTTTTTATAGGAGGTATATTGTCACTTTTTAATCGTACACATTCCGTTATAAGTGATATATTATCATGATACCCATATGATTAAGGTGAAAATATTGGCATGGCGACTATATTGTCTTTATGACTGTAATTTTATGATAACAATATAGTTACCCTCATATATAATAAACATGAAAAGACAATCACCCCCTTCTAATGTAACAAAAAATAAGAAATAGCCATCATGGCAATATATTCATTTAACAATATAGCCACCATGGCAATTTAGTTAGCATATCAATATAATCTTAATGAAAATATAACTACCATGACCATATAGACACGATGACAATACAACCACCAAGATAATACAGGAACCATGACATTACATTATGACAATATAGCCACCAATTCAACAAATCAAATGACAGTATATATAAAATGGCAACAGTCACCATAACAATACACACACAAGTGGAATATAATCGACAAAACAAAATGATTATATTATGAAAATATAGCCACTCTGACACTATGGCTTCCATTGGAATATAGCCAACATAATAATGCATATACAATGACATTCCTGAAACCATAGCAATATAGCATATCACGACAATGTAGTCCCCTAATGATTTAATCAAAATGAGAAACTCGTTTTATAATGATACATCCTCAAGGGCAAACCCAACACCAATATAAAAGCTACCGTGAAAATGTAGTCACCATGACATTATAACCATCATCATGAAATAGACACCATGATAATAAAGTTACTTTGGCAAGATATCCAACATATCATTGTCATAATAACAATATAGTCAAAATGCCAATATATAGTTACAGGAATGTTTTAGTTATCATGATAATGTATCACTTAAACAAAAAAGCATGATAAAAAAACTGAAAACATAGCAACCGTAAAAAAAACATCACGTTGCTAATACAGCCAGGGTGATGATATATATATATATATATATATATATGATAGAAATGTAACCAAAATAATGAGATGGCCAAAATGACAGTATGTCCATAATGACAATAATTCCACAATGAAAATATATTCTCCATGACACTATAGGTACACTGACAGTAAAGCTATCTTCACAAAAGCGTAAAATCAAAATACAGCAAAGTACAATATAGCCACCATGACAATACAGCCATCTTGACAATAATATCACGATATAACTCAATCACCAGGACAATAGAGTCACCTTGATAGTAATCTTACAATGACTTTATGAATATCATGAAAATATGACCCCATGTCAAGATATTTGCTATGACAATTTAGCCATTATGAAAATATAGTCACGACCACAATCTATTCACTATGACAATAAAGCTACCATGATCATATAATTGATATGACAAAATAATCTAAGCAAAAATATAGAAATATTCAACTTATATTCACAATGGCAATATAACCGCCTGACAATATAGATACTGTTAATAGATAGTCGTTTTCGGATCATAGCAAAAATATAGATTCCAGGACAATATAGTCTCTGTGAAAAACAGTCACTCAGACAGGATTTATCATCATTATATGCTCATAACATTATAGCTGTCATGGAATTGTAGTCAACATGAAAAAATTATCACAATGAAATAAAACGACATTACAATATAGTTACCATAATCATACACCAATCATGATTATATAATCAGCAGGTTGAAATAAACAAGATCATAGTGTAAAAACCATGACAATTTAAGTGACATGATGAGATGATATCCATTCACTTACATTTACAATACCACATAAGTTTTCATGAAAATATTATCATGATCATATAATCACAACAGTATTGTCACTAATTACAAAATATATCCCGAAAGACAAAATTAACAGTAACAATATAGCCATCAAGTTGATATAGCGATCAAGATAATGTAGCCATGACGGCATCATATTGAAAGTTAGAATACAACCACCATGCCATTGTCTTCACCATGACAATGTACCTACCATGAAAATATAGTAACCTTGACTATGGATCTACCATGATAAAACATACAATTGAAAAATATCCACAACTAGAGTTTAACTGCTAAAACACAATATCGCCATGCTAATATCGCCAAAGTGTTATTATTGCCATCATGATAATATACAGCCTGAAAAGAAATATATATACCCACTACTCGACAATATAGCTATTCTGACAATATTGCCAACATGAAAAAACAGTCTCCTCCTTGTTATATAACAAAAATGACAAATAGCCATCATGGCGATATAGTCATTTAACAATACAGCCACTATGGTAATATAGTTACCATAACAATGTGATCCTAACGACAATGTAGCCAACATGACTATATAGTCACGTTGACAATACAACCACCGTGACAATACAGATAACATGACAGTACCGTCTCTAAGACAATATTGCCATCATTGCCATATACTCAGAAATGCAATATAATCGCCATGATAAAATTGTCCTACCATGAAAATATAGCCACCTACCATTTTGGTTTCCATTGCAATGTAGAAACAGTAATAAAAGATTTACCATGACAGTACTGAAACCATAACAGAATAGCATATCATGGCAATGTAGTCACTTGATAATTTAATCAAAATGACAATTTCTCTTCTATAATGGTATATCCTCAAGGGCAATATCAACTCCATTAAAAAGGCTTCTACGAAAATACAGTCCTTATGAAATTATAAAAATCATGATAAGGAAGTCACCATGAAATTATAGTTATCTTGGCAATATAGCCACTGTGACATTATAGTCATAATGATAATATAGTCGCTATGACAATATTGTCACCATAGAAATATAATTATCATGATAATATTTCACTTATGACAAAGTGTGCAAGAGTTAAATAATGACAATATATCACCTATTAAATGATCACCTTGCCAATATAGCTAAGGTGACGATATATAAATTATAGCAATGTAACTAAAATGAAAAGACAGCCAAAATGACGGTATGGTCATAATGACAATACTGCCACTATGAAAAATGTTCCCCATGACACTATAGCGACACTGACAACAAAGCCATATTCATAAAAGAGAAACAATGAAAATACAGCAAACGAGAATATAGCCATCATCATAGTTCAGCCACCATGATAATAATGTCACGATACAAATCATCATCATGTCATTAGTCACCTTGATAATAAACTTACAATGACTATATAAATATCATGAAAATATAGCCTCCATGTCAACATGTCTGCCATGATAATCTGGTCTTTATGATAATATAGTCATGACGGCAATTTATTCACTATAACAATATAGCCACAGTGATCATATAACTGATGTGACAATACAGTCAAAGAAGCAAAAAAGAGATATACAAATCATAGTCACTATGGCAATATAACTACATGACAATATAGATACTGTGACAAATAGTCGCTTTTGAATCATAGCAAACATATAGCCGGCAGTACAACATAGTTTCTATGACAAAATAGTGACCAAGACAGGATATATCATTATAATATAGACACCTTGACAGAATAGACCATAAAACAATGTAACAATCATGAAACTGTACCTGCCAAAACATTATATTTGTCATGAAATTTTAGCCATGACAAAATTATCATAATGAAATAACATCGGCATTACAATATAGTTACCATAATCATAGATCAATCATGATCATATAATCAGCAGGTTGACGTAAACAATATCACAGTATAAAAATCATGACAGTATAAGTGACATGATGATATGACATCCATACACTTACACCTACAATACCAATGAAGCCGCCATGAATATATTGTAATCATGATCATATAATCACAACAATATTGTAGGTAGTAACAAATATATCCCCAACGACAAGATTAGTCATAGCAATATAGCCAACAACTTGTTATAGCGACCAAGATAATATAGCGAGCATTGTATTGAGAATTACAATACAGCCACCGTGCCAATGTCGTGACCATGACAATATAGCTACCATGAAAATATAGTAACGTTGATAATGTAGCTGACATGGCAAAATATTCAAGATAGAAAATACCCAAAAGATAGCCACAACAAGAGTTTAGCTGCTGAAACGATATATCAACATGTCAATATCTCTAAAATGTTAGTATAGCCATCATGGCAATATATCAACAGAAAAAAATACTCATCACAACGATATAGTTAACTTGACAATATACTACTCTGACAATATAGGTAATATTAAAAGACAGCCACCTCCTTGAAATATAAAAGAAAAAAAATGATAAATTGCCATCATGGCAATATAGTAACTAAACAATATAGCCATCAGGGCAATATGGTAACCAAACAATATAGCCATCATGGCAATATGATTACCATAGCAATGTATTCTTAATGGCAATATAGTCACCATGTCCTTATAGTCACGATGACAATACAACTAACATGACAATACAGAAAACATCAAAATACAGTCTCTAAGACAATATTGCCACTAATTCAACAAGTTAAATGACAATATAGATATTATGGCAACACAATCACGATGACAATATACTCAGAAATGTTATATAATCGTCATAATTAAATGATATTACCATGTAAATATAGTCACCCTGCCAATAAGGCTTCCATTACAATGTAGCTAAAATAACAAAACATTCACCACGACAGTACTCCAACCATAACAATACGGCATATCATGACAATGTAGTCACTTGATTATTTAATGAAAACTAAGAATTTCGCTTCGATTATGGTATAGCCTCAGGGACTAGATTTTATACACCATTAAAAAGCTGCCATGAAAATACAGTCACTATGACATAAATATGATGATAAAATAGTGACCATGGCAATATAGCCACTCCGAGATAATAGCCATTATGACAATATAGTCGCTATTAAAATACTGTCACCCTAATAATAAAGTTATCAAAATGATATATCGCTTGTGACAAAATATGCATGATTAGAAAATGACAGTATAGCACCTATAAAAAAGATCACCTTGCCAATATATTCAAGGTGACGATATATACATCATAGCAACGTAAAGAAAAAGAGATGATAACCAGAACGACGGTATGTTCATAATGACAATACTGCAACTATGAAAATATGTTCCCCACGATTCTCCAGCTTCACTGACAATAAAGCCATCTTCACCAAAAGAGTACTATTGAAAAAATAGCAGACGACTATACAGCCATCAAGACAGTATAGAAACCATGACAATAATCTCTCGACATAAATCAATCGCCAGGACATTAGCGTCACCTTGATAATGAATATACAATGAGTACATGAACATCATGATAATATAGCGTCCATATGAATATTTTTAAAGTGACAGTTTCGCCATTCTGATAATATAGTCAAGACGCTAATATACTGACCATAACAATAAAGCCACCATGATCATATAAATGATGTGAGAATATAGTCAATTCAATAATAAACGCATTTATAAATTATATCCATTCTGAGAATACAGCCACACGAAAAAATAGATACTGTGACAAAATAGTCATTTTTGGATCATAGCAAACATACAGCGTACAAGAGAATATAGTCTCTATGACAAAATAGCGAAGAAGACAGGATTTATCATCACAATACAGTCACCTTGACAGTATAGCAAATAAAACAGTGATACAACCATGAAAATGTACCTACCAAAACAATATAGCTTACATGAAAATATAGTTACTATGACAAATTCATTACAATGAAATACAAACGACATCACATTAATGTTTCGATAATCATACACCAGTCATGATCATATAAGATAAAACCTTCAAAACAAAGCAAGGGTAGCGACAACGCAGGGAGGAATAGCTACAACCTAGCTCTGAAAGACGACAGCAGCTCAGTACACGTCGGTAGCTGATGCGCGACTGTCATCAGGTGACTACATTGTCATGATATGCTATCTCATCATGGTTTCAGTACTGTCGTTGTGAGTGTATTATTATGTTAGCTATATTGCAGTGGCAGGGTAGCTAAATTTTCATGGTAGGATAATTTTGTTATCGCGGTTATATTCCATTTGTGATAATACTGTCATGGTGACTGTATTCCAGTAATATCTATATTATCATTTAGTTTGTTGAAACGATTGCAATATTGTCATAGAGACTCTAATACCATCTTGCCTGTATTGTCATGATGGTTGCATGTCATCTTGACTATATAGTCATGTTGGTTATATTCCAGTTATGATTACACGGTTATTTTTTTTTATTATACTTTGTCGCTGTCTCCCGCGTTTGCGAGGTAGCGCAAGGAAACAGACGAAAGAAATTGCCCAACCCCCCCCATACACATGTATACATACGTCACCACACGCAAATATACATACCTACACAGCTATCCATGGTTTACCCCAGACGCTTCACATGCCTTGATTCAATCCACTGACAGCACGTCAACCCCGGTATACCACATCGCTCCAATTCACTCTATTCCTTGCCCTCCTTTCACCCTCCTGCATGTTCAGGCCCCGATCACACAAAATCTTTTTCACTCCATCTTTCCACCTCCAATTTGGTCTCCCTCTTCTCCTTGTTCCCTCCACCTCCGACACATATATCCTCTTGGTCAATCTTTCCTCACTCATCCTCTCCATGTGCCCAAACCACTTCAAAACACCCTCTTCTGCTCTCTCAACCACGCTCTTTTTATTTCCACACATCTCTCTTACCCTTACGTTACTCACTCGATCAAACCACCTCACACCACACATTGTCCTCAAACATCTCATTTCCAGCACATCCATCCTCCTGCGCACAACTCTATCCATAGCCCACACCTCGCAACCATACAACATTGTTGGAACCACTATTAATTCAAACATACCCATTTTTGCTTTCCGGGATAATGTTCTCGACTTCCACACATTCTTCAAGGCCCCCAGGATTTTCGCCCCCTCCCCCACCCTATGATCCACTTCCGCTTCCATGGTTCCATCCGCTGCCAGATCCACTCCCAGATATCTAAAACACTTCACTTCCTCCAGTTTTTCTCCATTCAAACTCACCTCCCAATTGACTTGACCCTCAACCCTACTGTACCTAATAACCTTGCTCTTATTCACATTTACTCTTAACTTTCTTCTTCCACACACTTTTCCAAACTCAGTCACCAGCTTCTGCAGTTTCTCACATGAATCAGCCACCAACGCTGTATCATCAGCGAACAACAACTGACTCACTTCCCAAGCTCTCTCATCCCCAACAGACTTCATACTTGCCCCTCTTTCCAAAACTCTTGCATTTACCTCCCTAACAACCCCATCCCCAACCCCAACCCCATTCCAGTTATAATTACACGGTTATGGTAACTATATTGCCGTGGTGACTATATTGATAGGTGACTACACTAAATTGCCATGAGAGCTATTTTTCATTTTTGTTATACTGTAAGGAGGTGACTGTCTTTTCATATTGAATTTATTATCAGGGTAGCTATATTGTTAAGTTAGCTATATCATTGTGGTGCTTATTTTCTTTTTCTGGTGGTATATTGCCATGATACCTAGACTAACATTTTGGCGATATTGGCATGATGATATAGTGTCTTAGCAAATAAACTGTAATTGTGGATATGTTCCATGGGATTTTATTATCGTAGTAGCTACACTGTCAATGTTACTATATTTTCATGGTAGCTTCATCGTCATGGTGACGATATTGCCATTGTGGCTGTATTCTTATTTTCAATATAATGCAATCCTAACAACATTATTTTGGTCGCTATATTTACTTGCTGGCTACATTGCTATGGTTAATTTTGTCTTTGGGGATATATTTTGTCATTAACTACAATTTTGTTTTAATCATATGATCATGATAACAATATTTTCATGGCGGCTTATTTGGTAATGTGAGTGCAAGTGTATGGATATCATATTATCATGTCACTATATGGTCATGGTTTTTCTACTGTGATGGTGTTTATGTCATCCTCCTGATGATATTATCATGATTGATATATGATTATGGTAACTAAATTGCAATGGCGAATATATTTCATTGTGACAATTTTGTCATGTTGCCTGCATTTTCATGGTAGCTATATTGTTATGGCAGGTACATTTTCATTGTTGTTTCATTGTTTTTTCGGCTATACTGTCAAGGTCACTATATCTTAATTAAATATCTTGTCTTAGTCGCTATTTTTTCATGGACACTATATTGTCCTGGAGCCTATATGTTTGCTATGATCCGAAAGAGACTATTTTGTCACAGCATCAATATTGTCAGGTGCTTATATTGCCATAATGAATATAAGTTAAAGGCTTCCTTATTGTTGCGTTGACTGTATTGTCATATCACCTATATGATCATGGCTATATTGTTATAGTGAATATTTTTCCGTCTTGACTATATTGTCATATTGGCTAAATTGTCACGGTAATTATGTTGACATTGAAGCCTTATTTTCATGATGTTTATATAGTCAGTGAATTATATCGTGACATTACTGTCATAGTGGCTGTATTTTCATGGTGGCTATATAGTCGTTTGCTGTATTTTCACTGTTACTCTTTTGTGAAGATTGCTTTATTGTCATTGTAGCTTTAGTGTAATGGGAGATATATTTTCATAGGAACAGTATTTTCATTATGAACATACCGTCATTTTGGCTATCTACTCATTTTGTTTATATTGCGAAGATTTACATATCGACACCTTGGCTATATTGTTAAGGTGATATCTTTTATAGTTGCTATATTGTCATTTTTTTTAAGTCATGCATATTTTTCATAAGCGATACATTATCGTGATAACTTTACTATTAAGGTGACAGTATATTGTCATTGTGACAATGTTGACATTATAACTGTAATCTCTTAGTGGCTATATTGCCAAGATAACTATACTGTCATGGTGACTATTTTATGATGATGGTTATAATGACAGTTTGACTGCATTTTCATTGTAGCATATTTAATGGTGTGAATCTTGCCCCTGAAGATATATCATAAAAACGAAAATTTCCTTTTTTTTAATTTATCATGTGAATATATTGCCATGATATGCGATATTCTTATAGCTTCAGTACTGTCATGTTGAATGTATGTTATGTTGGTTACATTACAATTAAAGTCATAATGGCAAGGTAACTATGTTTTCATGGTTGGATCATTTTGTTATGACGATTTTATTGTATTTGTGAGAATATTCTCATGGTTACTGTGTTCCCGTAATTTCTATATTGTCCTGGACACTACATATCCTGAAATCTATAATGTCATATCAGTTATATGATCAGGGTAGCTTTATTGTCATAGTGAATATCTTGTCGTCGTGACTATATAATGGCTAAATTGTCATAGGAAATATGTTGACATGAGGGCTATATTTTCCTGATATTCATAAAGTCATTGAAAGATTACTATCAAGGTGACTCTAATAGCCTGGCGATTGATGTATATCGTGACATTATTGTCACGAAAGCTGCATTGTCATGGTGGCTATATTGTAGTTTCCTATGTTTTCAATGTTACTCTTTTGTGAAGATTGCTTTATTGTCATTGTAGCTATAGTGTCATGGGGAATGTATTTTCGTAGTAGCAGTATTATCATTATAAACATATCGTCATTTTAACTATCTGCTCATTTTGGTTATATTGCGAAGATTTACATATCGTCACCTTGGCTATATTAGCAAGGTGATCTCTTTATAGTTGCTATATTGTCATTTTTTTTAATCTTGTATATTTTTTCATGGCTGATACATTATCTTGATAACTATATCATCAAAGTGACAGTATATTGTCATGGTGACTATATTGTCATTATGACTACAATCTCTTAGTGGCTATATTGCTAAGATAACTACATGTGACTACATTTTCATTGTAGCTTATTTAATGGTGTTGATTTACCCTTGGAGATATATCATTATAAAAACGGATATTTCATTTTGTTTAAATTATGAGGTGAATACATTGTCATGATATGCTATATTGTTATAGTTTCACTACTGTCATGGTGAATGTATATTATGTTGGCTACATTACAATGGAAGCCATAGTGGCAGGGTAGCTATATTTTCATAGTTTGATCATTTTGTTATTAGTATTTTATTGTATTTTTGAATATATTGTCATGGAGACTGTATTGCCATAATTTCTATATTGTCTGTTGATTTATTAAATTGATGGCAATATTGTCATAGAGACTGTATTGTCATGTTGCCTGTATGGTCATCATGGTTGTCTTGCCATCGTGGCTCTATGGTCATGATGGTTATACTGTCGTTAAGATTACATTCTTATGTCAACTATATTGCCATCATGTCTTTTTGTCAGAGTAGGTATATTGTTAAGTTAGCTATCTTATTGTGGTGGGTATTTTTTTTCCTTTTGCTATATTGCCATGATGGCTATACTAGAATTTTGGCAAGATTAGCATGGTGATATAGTGTTCGCAGCCCAACTGTTGTTTTGGACATTTTTTCATGGGAATACATTATCATGGTACCTACATTTTCAAGGTTACTATATTTCTTGCTAGCTACATTGTAAAGATGACGATGTTGGAATGGCGGGTGTATTGTTATGTTCAATATAACGCCATCCTGGCTACATTATCTTGGTCGCTTTATCAACTTGATGGCTATATTGCTACGGTCAATTTCATCTTTGCGGGTGTATTTTGTCTTCACCTACAATTTGGTTGTGATTATATGATCATGATAACATTTCTATGACAGCTTATTTGTTATCTTAAGTGTATCTGTCTGGATATCATATCATCATGTAACTTCGTCTGTCATGCTTTTAAACGGTGATGGTGGTTATGTGAAAATGCTGATTACATTATCATCATTAATGTATGATTATTGTAACTATATAGCAATGGCAATATCTATTTTGATCATTTTGGTATTTTGACTTCATTTTGATAGTAGTTATATTGGTATGGCAGGTACATATTCATGCTTCTGACATTTTTCATGGGCTATACTGTCAAGGCGGCTCTATAGTATTGATAAATTCAGTTTTGGACGCTATTGTCTCCTGGACACTATATACATTAGAGGCTATATGTTTTCTATAATACGAAAGCGACTATTTTGTCACGGTATATATATTGTCTGGTGGATATATTGACGTTGTGAGCATATTCTTAATGTTTTTTTTAATGTTGCGTTGACTATATTGTTATATCAGTTATATGCCCATTGTGGCTTTATTGTTATAGTGAATATATTGTAGCTGTGACTATACTATCATGATGGCTAAATTGTCATGGGAAATATGTTGATATGGATGCTATATTCTCATGATACTTTTATGGTAATTGTAAAAAAAATTTCAAGTTTACTCTAATATCACAGTGATTGATTTATGTTGTAACATTATTGTTATGGTGGCTGTACAATCATGGTGGCTCTATTGTCGTTTGATGCGTTTTCAATGGTACTATTGAGTGAATATGGCTTTATTGTCAGTTTAGCTATACTTTCATTGGGAACAAATTTTCATAGTGACGCAATTGTCATTATGAAATAAAGTCATTTTGACTATCTTCTAATTTGGGTTACATTGCCATGTTATATATATCGTCACCTTGGCTATATTGGGAAGGTGATTTTTTTTGTAGGTGGTATATTGTCATTTTTTAATCGTGCATATTCTGTTATAAGCGATATATTATCATGATACCCATATCATTAATGTGAAAATATTGGCATGGGGACTATATTGTCTTTATGACTGTATTCTTATGATAACAATATAGGTACCCTGATATATAGGCAACATGAAAAGACAATCACCCCCTTGTAATGTAATAAAAAATAACAAATAGCCATCATGGCAATATATTCGTTTAACAATATAGCCGCCATGGCAATATAGTTACCATATCAATATAATCTTAATGGAAATACGACTACCATGACCATATAGACACGATGACAATACAACCACCAAGGCAATACAGGAACCATGACATTACATTATGACAATATAGCCACCAATTCAACAAATCAAATGACAGTATCGATATTATGGCAACAGTTACCATGACAATATACACACAAGTGGAATATAATCGACATAACAAAATGATTATGTTATGAAAATATAGCCACTCTGCCACTATGGCTTCCATTGGAATATAGCCAACATAGTAATACATATACAATGACATTCCTGAAACCATAACAATATAGCATATCATGACAATGTAGTCCCCTAATGATTTAATCAAAATGAGAATCTCGTTTTATAATGATACATCCTCAAGGGTAAACCCAACACCAATATAAAAGCTACCGTGAAAATGTAGTCACCATGACATCATAACCATCATGATGAAATAGACACCATGACAATAAAGTTACTTTGGAAAGATATCCAACATGATATAATTGTCATAATAACTATATAGTCAAAATCTAATATATAGTTACCGGAATGTTATAGTTATCATGATAATGTATCACTTAAACAAAAAATGCACAATTAAAAAAATGAAAATATAGCAACCGTAAAAAAAGATCACGTTGTTAATATAGCCAATGTTATTATATATACATATATATATATATATATATATATATATATATATATATATATATATATATATATATATATATATATATATATATATATATATATACCTTGCTCTTATTCACATTTACTCTTAACTTTCTTCTTCCACACACTTTACCAAACTCAGTCACCAGCTTCTGCAGTTTCACACATGAATCATCCACCAGCGCTGTGTCATCAGCGAACAACAACTGACTCACTTCCCAAGCTCTCTCATCCCCAACAGACTTCATACTTGCCCCTCTTTCCAAAACTCTTGCATTTACCTCCCTAACAACCCCATCCATAAACAGATTAAACAACCATGGAGACATCACACACCCCTACATTCACTGAGAACCAATCACTTTCCTCTCTTCCTACACGTACACATGCCTTACATCCTCGATAAAAACTTTTCACTGCTTCTAACAACTTTCCTCCCACACCATATATTCTTAATACCTTCCACAGAGCATCTCTATCAACTCTATCATATGCCTTCTCCAGATCCATAAATGCTACATACAAATCCATTTGCTTTTCTAAATATTTCTCACATACATTCTTCAAAGCAAACACCTGATCCACACATCCTCTACCACTTCTACCACTGCTCTTCCCCAATCTGATGCTCTGTACATGCCTTCACCCTCTCAATTAATACCCTCCCCTATAATTTACCAGGAATACTCAACAAACTTATACCTCTGTAATTTGAGCACTCACTCTTATCCCATTTGCCTTTGTACAATGGCACTATGCACGCATTCCGCCAATCCTCAGGCACTTCACCATGAGTCATACATACATTAGATAACCTTACCAACCAGTCAATGTGAATAAGAGCAAGGTTATTAGGTACAGTAGGGTTGAGGGTCAAGTCAATTGGGAGGTGAGTTTGAATGGAGAAAAACTGGAGGAAGTGAAGTGTTTTAGATATCTGGGAGTGGATCTGGCAGCGGATGGAACCATGGAAGCGGAAGTGGATCATAGAGTGGGGGAGGGGGCGAAAATTCTGGGGGCCTTGAAGAATGTGTGGAGGTCGAGCACGTTATCTCGGAAAGCAAAAATGGGTATGTTTGAGGGAATAGTGGTTCCAACAATGTTGTATGGTTGCGAGGCGTGGGCTATGGATAGAGTTTTGCGCAGGAGGATGGATGTGCTGGAAATGAGATGTTTGAGGACAATGTGTGGTGTGAGGTGGTTTGATCGAGTGAGTAACGTAAGGGTAAGAGAGATGTGTGGAAATAAAAAGAGCGTGGTTGAGAGAGCAGAAGAGGGTGTTTTGAAGTGGTTTGGGCACATGGAGAGGATGAGTGAGGAAAGATTGACCAAGAGGATATATGTGTCGGAGGTAGAGGGAACAAGGAGAAGAGGGAGACCAAATTGGAGGTGGAAAGATGGAGTGAAAAAGATTTTGTGTGATCGGGGCCTGAACATGCAGGAGGGTGAAAGGAGGGCAAGGAATAGAGTGAATTGGAGCGATGTGGTATACCGGGGCTGACGTGCTGTCAGTGGATTGAATCAAGGCATGTGAAGCGTCTGGGTTAAACCATGGAAAGCTGTGTAGGTATGTATATTTGCGTTTGCGGAAATATGTATATACATGTGCATGGGGGGGGTTGGGCCATTTCTTTCGTCTGTTTCCTTGCGCTACCTCGCAAACGCGGGAGACAGCGACAAAGTATAAAAAAAAAAGATATATATATATATATATATATGATAGAAATGTAACCAATATAAGATGGCCAAAATGACAGTATGTTCATAATGACAATAATTCCACTATGAAAATATATTCTCCTTGACACTATAGGTACACTGACAGTAAAGCTATCTTCACAAAAGCGTAAAATTGAAATACAGCAAACTACAACATAGCCACCATGACAATAGAGCCATCTTGACAATGATATCACGATATAGCTCAATCACCAGGACAATAGAGTCACCTTGACAGTAATCTTACAATGACTTTATAAATATTATGAAAATATAGCCCCCATCTCAAGATATTTTATATGGCAATTTAGCCATTATGAAAATATAGTCACGACTACCATCTATTCACTATGACAATAAAGCTACCATGATCATATAACTGATATGACAATATAATCAAAGCAAAAATATAGAAACATTCAACTTATATTCACAATGGCAATATAACCACCTGACAATATAGATACTGTTAATAGATAGTCGTTTTCGGATAATAGCAAAAATATAGACTCCAGGACCATATAGTCACTGTGAAAAAACAGTGACTCAGACAGAATTCATCATCATGATATGCTCATAGCATTATAGCTGTCATGGTATTGTAGTCAACATGAAAAAATCATCACAATGAAATAAAACGACATTACAATATAGTTACCATAATCATACACCAATCATGATTATATAATCAGCAGGTTAACATAAACAAGATCATAGTGTAAAAACCATGACAATTTAAGTGACATGATGAGATGATATCCATTCACTTACAATTGCAATACCATATAACTTTTCATGATAATATTATAATGATCATATAATCACAACAGTATTGCCACTAAGTACAAAATATATCTCGAAAGACAAAATTAACCATTACAATATAGCCATCAAGTTGTTATAGCGACCAAGATAATGTACCCAGGACGGCATCATATTGAAAGTAAGAATACAACCACAATGCCAATGTCTTCACCATGACAATGTAGCTACCCTGAAAATATAGTAAGCTTGACTATGTAGCTACTATGATAAAATATACAATTGAAAAATATCCACAACAAAAGTTTAACTGCTAAAACACTATATCGCCATGCCAATATCGCCAAAATGTTTTTATTGCCATCATAATAATATACCGCCAAAAAAGAAATATATATACCCACTACTCGACAATATAGCTATTCTGACAATATTGCCAGCATGAAAAACAGTCACCTCCTTGTTATATAACAAAAATGACAAATAGCCATTGTGGCGATATAGTGATTTAACAATACAGCCACTATGGTAATATACTTACCATAACAATATGATCTTAACGACAATGTAGCCAACATGACTATATAGTCACGTTGACAATACAACCACCGTGACAATACAGATAACATGACAGTACCGTCTCTAAGACAATATTGCCATCAATTTGACAAATTATATGAGAATATAGATATTATGGCAACATAGTCACCATGACAATATACTTAGAAATGCAATATAATCGCCATGATAAAATTATCCTACCATGAAAATATAACCACCTACCATTTTGGTTTCCATTGTAATGTAGAAACAGTAATAAAAGATTTACCATGACAGTACTGAAACCATAACAGTATCGCATATCATGGCAATGTAGTCACCTGATAATTTAATCAAAATGACAATTTCTCTTCTGTAATGGTATATCCTCAAGGGCAATATCAGCATCATTAAAAAGGTTCTACGAAAATACAGTCATTATGACATTATAACAATCATGATAAAAAAGTCACCATGACAATATAGTTATCTTGGCTATATAGCCACTCTGACATTATAGTCTCAATGATAATATAGTCGCTATGAAAATATGGTCACCATAAATATATAATCATCATGATAATATTTCGCTTATGACAAAGTATGCAAGAGTTAAATAATGACAATATATCGCCTATAAAAAGATCACCTTGCCAATATAGCTAAGGTGATGATATATACATTATAGAAATGTAACTAAAATGAAAATATAGCCAAAATGACGGTATTGTCATAATGACAATACTGCCACTATGAAAATATGTTCCCCATGACACTATAGCTGCACTGGCAACAATGGCATATTCAGAAAAGAGGAACATTGAAAATACAGCAAACGAGAATATAGCCACCATCATATTTCAGACACCATGATAATAATGTCACGATACAAGTCATCACCATTTCATTAGTCACCTTGTTAATAAACTTGCAATGACTATATAAATATCATGAAAATATAGCCTCCACGTCAACATGTCTGCCATGATAATCTGGCCATTATGATAATATAGTCATGACGGCAATTTATTCACCATAACAATATAGCCACAGTGATCATATAACTAATGTGACAATAAAGTCAAAGAAGCAAAAAAGAAATATACAAATCATACTCACTATGGCAATATAACTACATGACAATATAGATACTGTGACAAATAGTCTGTTTTGAATCATAGCAAACATACAGCCGGCATCACAACATAGTCTCTATGACAAAATAGCGACCAAGACAGGACATATCATTATAATATAGACACCTTGACAGTATAGACCATAAAACAATGTAACAATCGTGAAACTGTACCTGCCAAAACATTATAGATGTCATAAAATTTTAGTCAACATGACAAAATTATCATAATGAAATA
Source organism: Panulirus ornatus (assembly GCF_036320965.1). Classification (NCBI taxonomy): domain Eukaryota; kingdom Metazoa; phylum Arthropoda; class Malacostraca; order Decapoda; family Palinuridae; genus Panulirus; species Panulirus ornatus. The sequence goes on from NC_092278.1 coordinate 11,829,899, forward strand.
TCATCGGCATTACAATATAGTTACCATTATCATAGACCAATCATGATCATATAATCAGCAAGTTGACATAAAGAATATCACAGTATAAAAACCATGACAATATAAGTGACATACACTTACACTTACAATACCAAAGAAGCCGCCATGAATATATTGTTATCATATTCATATAATCACAACAATATTGTAGGTAGTGACAAATATATCTCCAACGACAAAATTAATCATAGGAATAGAACCATCAACTTGTTATAGCGACCAAGATAATGTAGCGAGTATTGTATTGAGAATTACAATACAGCCACCGTGCCAATGTCGTCACCATGACAATATAGCTACCATGATAATATAGTAACGTTGATAATGTACCTGCCATGGCAAAATATTCAAGATAGAAAATAACCAAAAGATAGCCACAACAAGAGTTTAGCTACTAAGACGATATATCACCCTGCCAATATCTCTAAAATGTTAGTATAGCCATCATGGCAATATATCAACAGAAAAAATACTCATCACAACGATATAGCTAACTTGACAATATACTACTCTGACGATATAGGTAACATTAAAAGACAGTCACCTCCTTGAAATATAGAAAAAAAAAATGTCAAATAACCATCATCGCAATATGTTAACCAAACAATATAGCCATCATGGCAGTATGATTACCATAGCAATGTATTCTTAATGGCAATATAGTCACCATGTCCTTATAGTCACGATGACAATACAACTACCGTGACAATACAGAAAACATGAAAATACAGTCTCTAAGACAATATTGCCACTAATTCAACAAGCTAACTGATAATATAGATATTATGGCAACATAATCACGATGACAATATACTCAGAAATGTTATATAATCGTCATAATAATTTGATCCTACCATGAAAATATTATCACCCTGCCACTATGGCTTCCATTATAATATAGCCACAATAACAAAACATTCACCACGACAGTATTGAAACCATAACAATATAGCATATGATGACAATAAAGTCACTTGATCATTTAATGAACAATAAAGATTTCGCTTCTATTATGATATATCCTCAGGGACAAAATTTTATACACCATTAAAAAGTTGCCATGAAAATACAGTCACTATGACATAAATATCATGATAAAATGGTGACCATGGCAATATAGACACTCTGAGATTATAGTCATTATGGCAATATAGTCGCTATTGAAATACTGTCACCTTAATAATAAAGTTTTCAAAATGATATATCGCTTGTGACAAAATATGCATGATTAGAAAATGACGGTATAGCACCTAAAAAACAGATCACCTTGCCACTATAGTCAAGGTGACGATGTATACATCCTAGCAACGTAAAGAAAAAGAGATGATAACCAGAACGACGGTATGTTCATAATGACAATACTGCAACTATGAAAATATGTTCCCCACGATTCTCCACCTTCACTGACAATAAAGCCATCTTCACAAAAAGAGTACTATTGAAAAAATAGCAAACGACTATACTGCCATCAAGACAGTACAGCCACCATTACAATAATATCTCGATATAAATCATCGCCAGGACATTAGCGTCACCTTGATAATGAATATACAATGAATACATGAACATCATGAAAATATAGCGTCCATATAAATATATTTGTCGTGAAAATATAGCCTCCATATGAATATCTTTAAAGTGAGAGTTTCGCCATTCTGATAATATAGTCAAGACTCTGATATATTCACCATAACAATAAAGCCACCATGATCACATAAATGATATGATAATATAGTCAACGCAACAATAAACGCATTTATAAATTATATCCACTCTGAGAATACAGCCACATGAAAATATAGATACTGTGACAAAATAGTCATTTTTGGATCATAGCAAACATATAGCGTCCAAGAGAATATAGTCTCTATGACAAAATAGCGAAGAAGACAGGATTTATCATCACAATACAGTCACCTTGACAGTATAGCCAATGAAACAGTGGAACAACCATGAAAATGTACCAACCAAAACAATATAGCTTACATGAAAATATAGTTACTATGAGAAATTCATTACAATGAAATACAAACGATATCACATTATGGTTTCGATAATCATACACCAATCATGAACATATAAGATAAAACTTTCAAAACAAAGCAAGGGTAGCGACAACGCAGGGAGGAATAGCTACAACCTAGCTCTGAAAGACGACAGCAGCTCCGTACACGTCGGTAGCTGGTGCACGACTGTCATCTGGTGACTACATTGTCATGATATGCTATATTATCATGGTTTCAGTACTGTCGTAGTGAATGTATTATTATATTAGCTATATTGCAGTGGCAGGGTGGCTAAATTTTCATAGTAGGATAATTTTGTTAGCGCGGTTATATTGCATTTGTGATAATACTGCCATAGTGACTGTGTTCCAGTAATATCTATATTATTTAATATGTTGAAGCGATTAAAATATTGTCGTAGAGACTCTAATGTCATGTTGCCTGTATTGTCATGATGGTTGCATGTCATCTTGACTATATTGTCTTGTTGGTTATATTCCAGTTATGATTACATGGTTATGGTAACTATATTACCGTGGTGACTATATTGATAGGTTACTACACTACATTGCCATGATAGCTATTTTTCATTTTTGTTATACTGTAAGGAGGTGACTGTCTTTTCATATTTAATATATTATCAGGGTAGCTATATTGTTAAGTTAGCTCTATCATTGTTGTGCTTATTTATTTTTTCTGGTGGTATATTGCTATGATGCCTAGACTAACATTTTGGCGATATTGGCATGGTGATATAGTGTCTTAGCAAATAAACTGTTATTGTGGATATGTTCCATGGGATTTTATTATCATAGTAGCTACATTGTCAATGTTACTATATTTTCATGGTAGCTCCATTGTCATGGTGACGATATTGCCATTGTGGCTGCATTGTTATTTTCAATATAATGCCATCTTAACTACATTATCTTGGTCGCTATATTTACTTGCTGGCTATATTGCTATGGTTAATTTTGTCGTTGGGGATATATTTTGTCATTAACTATAATTTTGTTTTAATCATATGATCATGATAACAATATTTTCATGGCGGCTTATTTGGTAATGTTAGTTCAAGTGTATGGATATCATATTATCATGTCACTATATTGTCATAGTTTTTATACTGTGATAGTGTTTATGTCAGCCTCCTAATGATATTATCATGATTGATATATGATTATGGTAACTAAATTGTAATGGCGATTATATTTCATTGAAACAATTTTGTCATGTTGCCTGAATTTTCATGGAAGCTATATTGTTATGGGTGGTACATTTTCATTGTTGTTTTATTGTTTTATCGGCTACACTGTCAAGGTGACTATATCTTAATTTGAAATCTTGTCTTGATCGCTATTTTGTCATTTACACTATATTGTCCTGGAGCCTATATGTTTGTTATGATCCAAAAGAGACTATTTTTTCACTGCATCAATATTGTCAGGTGTTTATATTGCCATAATGAATATAATTTGAAGGCTTCCTTATTGTTGCGTTGACTGTATTGTCATATCACTTATATGATCATGGCTATATTCTTATAGTGAATATATTGCCGTCTTGACTATATTATCATATTGGCTTAATTGTCATGGTAAGTATGTTGACATGGAAGCCTTATTTTCATGATGTTTATATAGTCAGTGAATTATATCATGACATTACTGTCATAGTGGCTGTACTTTCATGGTGGCTATATTGTCGTCTGCTGTATTTTCACTGTTACACTTTTGTGAAGATTGCTTTATTGTCATTGTAGCTATAATGTCATGGGGGATATATTTTCATAGCAGTAGTATTGTCATTATGAACATACCGCCACTTTGGCTATCAACTCATTTTGGTTATATTGCGAAGATTTACATATCGTCACCTTGGCTATATTGTCAAGGTGATCTCTTTTATGGTTGCTATGTTGTCATTTTTTTTTGTCATGCATATTTTTTCATAAGCGATTCATTATCGTGGTAACTTTACTTTTAAGGTGACAGTATATTGTCATTGTGACAATGTTGACAATATGACTATAATCTCTTAGTGGCTATATTGCTAAGATAACTATACTGTCATGGTGACTATTTCATGATGATGTTTATAATGACAGTTTGACTGCATTTTCATTGTAACATATTTAATGGTTTTGATTTTGCCCTTGAAGATATATCATAAAAGCGAAAATTTCCTTTTTCTTTAAAATTATTATGTGAATATATTGCCATGATATGGAATATTGTTATAGTTTTAGTATTGTCATGTTGAATGTATATTATGTTGGTTACATTACAATTAAAGTCATAGTGGCAGGGTAACAATATTTTCATGGTTGGATCATTTTGTTATGACGATTTTATCGTATTTGTGCGTATATTCTCGTGGTTACTGTGTTGCCTTAATTTCTATATTGTTCTGGGCACTACATATCCTGAAATCTATATTGTCATATTAGTTATATGATCATGGTAGCTTTATTGTCATAGTGAATCTTGTCGTCGTGACTATATTATCATAATAGCTAAATTGTCATAGGAAATATGTTGACATGAGGGCTATATTTTCATGATATTCATAAAGTCATTGAACGATTACTATCAAGGTGACTCTAATAGCCTGGCGATTGATGAATATCGTGACATTATTGTCACGATAGCTGCATTGTCATAGTGGCTATATTGTCGTTTCCTGTATTTTCCATGTTACTCTTTTGTGAAGATTGCTTTATTGTCATTGTAGCTATATTGTCATGGGGAATGTATTTTCGTAGTAGCAGCATTGTCATTATGAACATATCGTCATTTTGGCTATCTGCTCATTTTGGTTATAGTGCGAAGATTTACTTATCGTCACCTTGGCTATATTGGCCAGGTGATCTCTTTATAGTTGTTATATTGTCATTTTTTTTAATCATGTATATTTTTCATGAGTGATACATTATCTTGATAACTATATCCTTAAAGTGACAGTATATTGTCATGGTGACTATATTGTCATTATGCTACAATCTCTTAGTGGCTATATTGCTAATATAACTACATGTGACTATATTTTCATTGTAGCTTATTTAATGGTGTTGATATACCCTTGGAGATATATCATTATAAGAACGGATATTTCATTTTGTTTAAATCATGAGGTGAATACATTGTCATGACATGTTATATTATTATAGTTTCAGTACTGTCATGGTGAATGTATATTATGTTGGCTACATTACAATGGAAGCCATATTGGCAGGGTGACTATATTTTCATGGTTTGATCATTTTGTTATTAGTATTTTATGGTATTTTTGAATATATTGTCATGGTGACTGTGTTGCCATACTTTCTATATTGTCATATGATTTCTTAAATTGATGGCAATATTGTCATAGAGACTGTATTGTCATGTTGCCTGTATGGTTATCATGATTGTCTTGTCATCGTGATTATTTGGTCATGATGGCTATACTGTCATTAAGATTACATTCTTATGGTAACTATATTACCATCATGGCTTTTTGTCAGATTAGCTATATTGTTAAGTTAGCTATCTTATCGTGGTGGGTATTTTTTTTCTTTTGGTATATTGCCATGATGGCTGTACTAGAATTTTGGCAAGATTAGCATGGTGATATAGTTTTCGCAGCCCAACTGTTGTTTTGGACATTTTTTCATGGGAATACATTATCATGGTACCTACATTTTCAAGGTTACTATATTTCATGCAAGCTACATTGTAAAGATGACGATATTGGCATGGCGGGTGTATTGTTATGTTCAATATAACGCCATCCTGGCTACATTATCTTGGTCGCTGTATCAACTTGATGGCTATATTGCTACGGTCATTTTCATCGTTGGGGATGTATTTAGTCTTTACCTACAATTTGCTTGTGATTATATGATCATGATAATATTTTTATGACGGCTTATTTGGCATCTTGAGTGTATCTGTCTGGATATCATATCATCATGTAACTTAGTCTGTCATGGTTTTAAACGGTGATGGTGCTTGTGTGAAAATGCTGATTACATTATCATCATTAATGTATGATTATTGTAACTATATAGCAATGGCAATATCTTTTTTTATCATTTTGGTATGTTGACTTCATTTTGATAGTAGTTATATTGGTATGGCAGGTACATTTTCATGGTTCTGACATTGTTTTATGGGCTATACTGTCAAGACGGCTGTATAGTATTGATAAATTCAGTTTTGGACGCTATTGTCTCCTGGACACTATATACTTTAGAAGCTATATGTTTCCTATGATCCGAAAGCTACTATTTTGTCACGGTATCTATATTGTCAGGTGGCTATATTGACGTTGTGAACATATTCTGAATGTTTCTTTAATGTTGCGTTGACTATATTGTTGTATCAGTTATATGGCCATGGTGGCTTCGTTGTTATAGTGAAAATATTGTAGTTGTGACTATCCTATCATAATGGCTATTTTGTCATGGGAAATATGTTGATATGTATGCTATTTTCTCATGATACTTTTATTGTAATAGTAAAAAATTTTTCAAGTTTACTCTAATATCACAGTGATTGGTTTATGTTGTAACATTATTGTTATGGTGGATGTACAATCATGGTGGCTATATTGTCGTTTGATGCGCTTTCAATGTTACTGTTTAGTAAATATGGCTTTCATGTCAATGTAGCTATACTTTCATTGTGAACAAATTTTCATTGTGACGCAATTGTCATTATGAAATAGTCATTTTGGCTATCTTCTAATTTGGGTTACATTGCTATGTTATATATATCGTCACCTTGGCTATATTGGGAAGGTGATTTTTTTTATAGGTGGTATATTGTCATTTTTAAATCGTGCATATTCTGTTATAAGGGATATATTATCATGATACCCATATCATTAAAGTGAAAATATTGGAATGGCGACTATATTGTCTTTTTGAGTGTAATCTTATGATAACGATATAGGTACCCTGATATATAGGCAACATGAAAAGACAATCACTCCCTTGTAATATAACAAAAAATAACGAATAGCCATCATGGGAATATATTCATTTAACAATATATCCACCATGGCAATATAGTTACCGTATCAATATAACTTTAATGGAAATATAACTACCACGACCATATAGACACGATGACAATACAACCACCAAGATAATACAGGAACTATGACATTACATTATGACAATATAGCCACTAATTCAACAAATCAAAAGACAGTATAGATATTATGGCAACAGTCACCATGACAATATACACACAAGTGGAATATAAACGACATAACAAAATGATTATATTATGAAAATATAATCTCTCTGCCACTATGGCTTAAATTGGAATATAGCCAACATAATAATATATAATCAATGACATTCCTGAAACCATAACAATATAGCATATCACGACAATGTAGTCCCCTAATGATTTAATCAAAATGAGAATCTCGTTTTATAATGATACATCCTCAAGGGCAAACCCAACACCAATATTAAAGCTACCGTGAAAATGTAGTCACCATGACATTATAACCATCATGATAAAATAGACACCATGACAATAAAGTTACTTTGGCAAGATATCCAACATGATATCTTTGTCATAATAACAATGTAGTCAAAATGCCAATATATAGTTACCGGAATGCTATAGTTATCATCATGATGTATCACTTACGACAAAAAATGCATGATTAAAAAAATGAAAATATAGCAATAATAAAAAAAGATCACGTTGCTAATATAGTCAAGGTGATGATATGTATATGATAGAAATGTAGCCAAAATAAGGAGATGGCCAAAATGACAGTATGTTCGTAAAGACAATAATCCCACTATGAAAATATATTCTGCATGACACTATAGGTACACTGACTGTAAAGCTATCTTCACAAAAGCGTAAAATCAAACTACAACAAACTACAATATAGCCACCATGACAATAGAGCCATCTTGATAATAATATTACGATATAACTCAATCACCACGAAAAGAGAGTCACCTTGACAGTCATCTTACAATGAGTTTATAAATATCATTAAAATATAGCCCCCATGTCAAGATATTTGCTATGACAATTTAGCCATTATGAAAATATAGTCACGACGACAACCTATTCACAATGACAATAAAGCTACCACGATCATACAACCGATATGACAATATAATCAAAGCAAAAATATAGAACCAATCAACTTATATTCACAATGGCAATATAACCACCTGACAATATAGATACTGTTAATAGATACTCGTTTTCGGATTATAGCAAAAATATAGACTCCAGGACAATATAGAGTCTGTGAAAAAACAGTGACTCAGACAGGATTTATCATCATTATATGCTCATAACATTATAGCTGTTATGGAATTGTAGTCAACATGACAAAATCATCACAATGAAATAAAACGACATTACAATATAGTTACCATAATCATACACCAATCATGATTATATAATCAGCAGGTTGACATAAACAAGATTATAGTGTAAAAACCATGACAATTTAAGTGACATGATGAGATGATGTCCATTCACTTACACTTACAATACCGCATAAGTTTTCATGAAAACATTATCATGATCATATAATCACAACAGTATTGTCACTAATTACAAAATATATCCCGAAAGACAAAATCAACCATAACAATATAGCCATCAAGTTGATATAGCGACCAAGATAATGTACCCAGGACGGCATCATATTGAAAGTAAGAATACAACCACCATGCCAATGTCTTCACCATGACAATGTAGGTACCATGAAAATATAGTAACCTTGAATATGTAGCTACCATGATAAAATATACAATTGAAAAATATCCAAAACAAGAGTTTAGTTTCTAAAACACTATATCTCTATGCCAATATCGCCAAAATGTTATTATTGCCATCATGATAATATACCGCCAGAAATGAAATATATGTACCCACTCCTCGACAATATAGCTACTCTGACAATATTGTCAACATGAAAAGATAGTCACCTCCTTGTTATTTAACAAAAATGACAAATAGCCATCATGGCGTTATAGTGATTTAACAATACAGCCACTATGGTAATATAGTTCGCATAACAATGTGATTTTAACGACAATGTAGAAAACATGACTATATAGTCACGTTGAAAATACAACCACCGTGAAAATACAGATAACATGACAGTACCGTCTCTAAGACAATATTGCCATCAATTTGACAGATTATATGACAATATAGATATTATGGCAAAAAGTCACTATGACAATATACTCAGAAATGCTATATAATCGCCATGATAAAATGATCCTACCATGAAAATATAGCCACCTACCATTTTGGTTTCCTTTGCAATGTAGAAACTGTAATAAATGATTTAGTGTAGCATATCATGTATAGCATATCATGGAAATGTAGTCACAAAATAATTTAATTGAAATGACAATTTCTCTTCTATAATGGTATATCCTCAAGGGCAATATCAACTCCATTAAAAAAGCTTCTACGAAAATACAGTCATTATGACGTTATAAAAATCATGATAAAAAAGTCACCATGACAATATAGTTATCTTGGCAATATAGCCACTGTGACATTATAGTCATAATGACAGTATAGTCGCAATGACAGTGTGGTTTCAGAAGTGGTAGAGGTTGTGTGGATCAGGTTTTTGCTTTGAAGAATGTATGTGAGAAATACTTAGAAAAGCAAATGGATTTGTATGTAGCATTTATGGATCTGGAAAAGGCATATGATAGAGTTGATAGAGATGCTCTGTGGAAGGTATTAACAATATATGGTGTGGGTGGCAAGTTATTAGAAGCAGTGAAAAGTTTTTATCGAGGATGTAAGGCATGTGTACGTGTAGGAAGAGAGGAAAGTGATTGGTTCTCAGTGAATGTAGGTTTCCGGCAGGGTTGTGTGATGTCTCCATGGTTGTTTAATTTGTTTATGGATGGGGTTGTTAGGGAGGTGAATGCAAGAGTTTTGGAAAGAGGGGCAAGTATGAAGTCTGTTGGGGATGAGAGAGCTTGGGAAGTGAGTCAGTTGTTGTTCGCTGATGATACAGCGCTGGTGGCTGATTCATGTGAGAAACTGCAGAAGCTGGTGACTGAGTTTGGTAAAGTGTGTGAAAGAAGAAAGTTAAGAGTAAATGTGAATAAGAGCAAGGTTATTAGGTACAGTAGGGTTGAGGGTCAAGTCAATTGGGAGATGAGTTTGAATGGAGAAAAACTGGAGGAAGTGAAGTGTTTTAGATATCTGGGAGTAGATCTGGCAGCGGATGGAACCATGGAAGCGGAAGTGGATCATAGGGTGGGGGAGGGGGCGAAAATCCTGGGAGCCTTGAAGAATGTGTGGAAGTCGAGAACATTATCTCGGAAAGCAAAAAAAGGTATGTTTGAAGGAATAGTGGTTCCAACAATGTTTTATGGTTGCGAGGCGTGGACTATGGATAGAGTTGTGCGTAGGAGGATGGATGTGCTGGAAATGAGATGTTTGAGGACAATGTGTGGTGTGAGGTGGTTTGATCGAGTAAGTAACGTAAGGGTAAGAGAGATGTGTGGAAATAAGAAGAGCGTGGTTGAGAGAGCAGAAGAGGGTGTTTTGAAATGGTTTGGTCACATGGAAAGAATGAGTGATGAAAGATTGACCAAGAGGATATATGTGTCGGAGGTGGAGGGAACGAGGAGAAGAGGGAGACCAAATTGGAGGTGGAAAGATGGAGTGAAAAAGATTTTGAGTGATCGGGGTCTGAACATGCAGGACGGTGAAAGGAGGGCAAGGAATAGAGTGAATTGGAGCGATGTGGTATACCGAGGTTGACGTGCTGTCAGTGGATTGAATCAAGGCATGTGAAGCGTCTGGGGTAAACCATGGAAAGCTGTGTAGGTATATTTGCGTGTGTGGACGTATGTATATACATGTGTATAGGGGGGTGGGTTGGGCCATTTCATTCGTATGTTTCCTTGCGCTACCTCGCAAACGCGGGAGACAGCGACAAAGCAAAAAAGAAAAAAGAAAAAGACAATATTGTCACCATAAAAATATAATTATCATGATAATATTTCGCTTTTGACAAAGTATGCAAGAGTTAAATAATGACAATATATCACCTATAAAAAGATCACCTTGCCAATATAGCTAAGGTGACGATATATACATTATAGCAATGTAGCTAAAATGAAAAGATATCCAAAATGACGGTATGGTCATAATGACAATACTGCCCCTATGAAAATATGTTCCCCATGACACTATAGCTACACTGACAACAAAGCCATATTCACAAAAGAACAACATTGAAAATACAGGAAACGCGAATATAGCCACCATCATAGTTCAGCCAACATGATAATAATGTCACGATACAAATCATCACCATGTCATTGGTCACCTTGATAATAAACTTACAATGACTATATAAATATCATGAAAATATACCCTGCATGTCAACATGTCTGCATATGATAATCTGGCAATTATGATAATATAGTCATGACGGCAATTTATTCACTATAACAATATAGCCACTGTGATAATATAACTGATGTGACAATACAGTCAAAGAAGCAAAAAAGAAATATAAAATCATATTCACTATGGCAGTATAACTACATGACAATATAGATACTGTAACAAATAGTCGCTTTTGAATCATAGCAAACATATAGCCGGCAGGACAACATGGTCTCTATTATAAAATAGCGCCCAAGACAGGATATATCATTATAATATAGACGCCTTGACAGTATAGACCATAAAACAATGTACCAATCATGAAACTCTACCTGCCAAAACATTATAGATGTCATGAAATTTTAGTCAACATGACAAAATTATCATAATGAAATATCTGCGGCATTACAATATAGTTACCATAATCATAGACCAATCATATCCATATAATCAACAGGTTGATATAAACAATATCACAGTATAAAAACCATGACAGTATAAATGACATGATGATATGATATCTAGACACTTACAATTACAATACCAAAGAAGCCGCCATGAATATATTGTTATCATGATTATATTATCACAACAATATTTTAGGTAGTGACAAATATATCCCCAACGACAAAATTAATCATATCAATATTGCCATCAAATTGTTATAGCGACCAAGATAATGTAGCTAGCATTGTATTGAGAATTACAATACAGCCACCGTGCCAATGTCGTCACCATGACAATATAGCTAACATGAAAATATAGTAACGTTGATAATGTAGCTGACATGGCAAAATATTCAAGATAGAAAATACCCAAAAGATAGCCAAAACAAGAGTTTAGCTGCTAAGAAGATATATCACCATGCCAATATCTCTAAAATGTTAGTATAGCCATCATGGCAATATTTCAACAGAAAAATTCCTCATCACAAGGACATAGCTAACTTGACAATATACTACTCTGACGATATAGGTAACATTAAAAGACAGCCACCTCCTTGAAATATAGAAAAAAAAATGACAAATAGCCATCATTGCAATATGGTAACTAAATAATATGGTAAATATGGCAAATAATATGGCAATATGGTAACCAAACAATATAGCCATCATGGCAATATGATTACCATAGCTATGAATTCTTAAGGGTAATATAGTCACCATGTCCTTACAGTCACGATGACAATACAACTACCATGACAATACAGAAAACATCAAAAGACAGTCTCTAAGACAATATTGCCACTAATTCAACAAGTTAAATGACAATATAGATATTATGGCAACACAATCACGGTTACAATATACTCAGAAATGTTATATAATCTTCATAATAAAATGATCCTACCATGAAAATATAGACACCCTGCCACTATGGGTTACAATATAGGCACAATAACAAAACATTCACCACGACAGTACTGAAACCATAACAATATAGCATATCATGACAATATAGTCACTTCATCATTTAATGAAAAAGAAAAATATCGCTTCTATTATGGTATAACCTCAGGGACAAAATTTTATACACCATTAAAAAGCTGCAATGAAAATACAGTCACTATGAAATAAATATCATGATAAAATAGTGACCGTGGCAATATAGCCACTCTGAGATTATAGTCATTATGACAATACAGTCGCTATTAAAATACTATCACCTTAATAATAAAGTTATCAAAATGATATATCACTTGTGACAAGATATGCATGATTAGAAAATGACAGGAAAGGAACCTATAGAAAAGATCACCTTGCCACTATAGTCAAGATGACGATATATACATCATAGCAACGTAAAGAAAAAGAGATGATAACCAGAACGGCGGTATGTTCGTAATGACAATACTGCAACTATGAAAATATGTTCTCCACGATTCTCCAGCTTCACTGACAGTAAAGCCATCTTCACAAAAAAGAGTACTATTGAAAAAATAGCAAACGACTATACTGCCATCAAGACAGTACAGCCACCATGACAATAATCTCTCGATATAAATCAATCGCCAGGGCATTAGCGTCACCTTCATAATGAATATACAATTAGTACATGAACATCACGAAAATATAGCGCAGATATAAATATATTTGTCTTGAAAATATAGCCTCCATATGAATATCTTTAAAGTGACAGTTTCGCCATTCTGATAATATAGTCAAGACGCCAATATATTCACCATAACAATAAAGTCACCATGATCACATAAATAATATAACAATATAGTCAACGCAACCATAAACGTATTTATGAGTTATATCCACTCTGAGAATACAGCCACATGAAAATATAGATACCGTGACAAAGTATTCATTTTTGGATCATAACAAACATATAGCGTCCAAGAGAATATAGTCTCTATGACAGAATAGAGAAGAAGACAGGATTTATCATCACAATACAGTCACCTTGACAGTATAGCGAATAAAACAGTGGAACAACCATGAAAATGTACCTACCATAACAATATAGCTTACATGAAAATATAGTTACTATGACAAATTCATTATAATGAAATACAAACGATATCACATTATGGTTTCGATAATCATACACAAATCATGATCATATAAGATAAAACCTTCAAAACAAAGCAAGGGTAGCGACAACACAGGGAGGAATAGCTACAACATAGCTCTGAAAGACGACAGCAGCTCCGTATACGTCGGTAGCTGGTGCGCGACTGTCATCAGGTGACTACATTGTCATGATATGCTATATTGTCATGGTTTCAGCACTGTCGTAGTGAATGTATTATTTTGTTAGGTATATTGCAGTGGCAGGGTGGCTAAATTTTCATGGTAGGAAAATTTTGTTATCGCGGTTATAATGCATTTGTGATAATAATGTCATGGTCACTGTCTTCCAGTAATATCTATATTATCATTGAATTTGTTAAAGCGGTTGCAATATTGTCGTAGAGACTCTAATGTCATGTTGCCTGTATTGTCATGATGGTTGCATATCATCTTGACTATATAGTCATGTTGGTTATATTCCAGTTATGATTACATGGTTATGGTAACTATATTGCCATGGTGACTATATTGATAGGTGACTACATTGCCATGATAGCTATTTTTCATTTTTGTTAAACTGTATGGAGGTGACTGTCCATTCATATTGAATATATTATCAGGGTAGCTATATTTTAAAGTTAGCTATATCCTTGTGGTGCTTATTTATTTTTTCTAGTGGTATATTGCCATGATGCCTAGACTAACATTTTGGCGATATTGGCATGGTGATATAGTGTGTTAGTAAATAAACTGTTATTGTGGATATGTTCCATGGGATTTTATTATCAAAGTAGCTACATTGTCAATGTTACTATATTTTCATGGTAGCTCCATTGTCATGGTGACGATATTGCCATTGTGGAAGTATTGTTATTTTCAATATAATGCCATCCTAACTACATTATCTTGGTCGCTATATTTACTTGCTGGCTATATTGCTATGGTTAATTTTGTCGTTGGGGATATATTTTGTCATTAACTACAATTTTGTTTTAATCATATGATCATGACAATATTTTCATGGCGGCTTATTTGTTAATGTGAGTGCAAGTGTATGGATATCATATTATCATGTCACTATATTTTCATGGTTTTTATACTGTGATGGTGTTTATATCATCCTCCTGATGATATTATCATGATTGATATATGATTATAGTAACTAAATTGTAATGGCGATTATATTTCATTGTGACATTTATGTCATGTTGCCTGCATTTTCATGGTAGCTATATTGTTATGGGAGGTACAGTTTCATTGTTGTTTCATTGTTTTATCGGCTATACTGTCAAGGTGACTATATCTCAATTAAAAATCTTGTTTTTGTAGCTATTTTGTCATGGATACTATATTGTCCCGGAGCCTATATGTTTGCTATGATCCGAAAGAGACTATTTTGTCACAACATCATTATTGTCAAGTGCTTATATTGCCATAATGAATATAATTTGAAGACTTCCTTGTTGTTGCGTTGACTGTATTGTCATATCACTTATATGATCATGGCTATATTGTTATAGTGAATATATTGTCGTCTTGACTATATTATCATATTGGCTAAATTGTCATAGTAAATATGTTGACATGGAAGCCTTATTTTCGTGATGTTTATATAGTCAGTGAACTATATCGTGACATTATTGTCATAGTGGCTGTACTTTCATGGTGGCTATATAGTCGTTTGCTGTATTTTCACTGTTACTCTTTTGTGAAGATTTCTTTATTTTCATTGTACCTATAGTAATATGGGGGATATATTTTCATAGCAGCAATATTGTCATTATGAACATACCGTCATTTTGGCTATCTACTCATTTTGGTTATATTGCGAAGATTTACATATCGTCACCATGTCTATATTGTCGAGGTGACCTCTTTTATAGTTGCTATATTGTCATTTTTTTACTCATGCATATTTTTTCATAAGCGATACATTATCGTGATAACTTTACTATTAAGGTGACAGTATATTGTCATTGTGACAATCTTGACATTATGACTATAATCTCTTAGTGGCTATATTGCTAAGATAACTATATTGTCATGGTGACTATTTCATGATGATGGTTATAATGACAGTTTGACTGCATTTTCATGTAGCATATTTAATGGTGTTGATTTTGCCCTTGAAGATATATCATAAAAACGAAATTTCCTTTTTTTAAATTATCATGTGAATATATTGCCATGATATGCGATATTGGTATAGTTTCAGTACTGTCATGTTGAATGTATATTATGTTGTTTATATTAAAATTAAAGTCATAGTGGCAGGGTAACAATATTTTCATGGTTGGATCATTTTGTTATGACGATTTTATTGTATTTGTGAGTATATTCTCATGGTTACTGTGTTGCCGTAATTTCTATATTGTCCAGGACACTACATATCCTGAAATCTTTATTGTCATATCAGTTATATGATCATGGTAGCTTTATTGTCATAGTGAATATCTTGTCGTCGTGACTATTTTTTCATAATGGCTAAATTGTCATAGGATATATGTTGACATGAGGGTTATATTTTCATGATATTCATAAAGTCATTGAAAGATTACTACCAAGGTGACTCTAATAGCCTGGCGATTGATGTATATCGTGACATTATTGTCATGATAGCTGCATTGTCATGGTGGCTATATTGTCGTTTCCTGTATTTTCAATATTACTCTTTTGTGAAGATTGCTTTAATGTCATTGTAGATATAGTGTCATGGGGAATATATTTTCGTAGAAGCAGTATTGTCATTATGAATATATCGTCATTTTGGCTATCTGTTCATTTTACCATTAAAGTGACAGTATATTGTCATGATGACTATATTGTCATTATGACTGCAATCTCTTAGTGGCTATATTGCTAAGATAACTTGATGTGACTACATTTTCATAGTAGCTTATTTAATGGTGCTGATTTACACTTGGAGATATATCATTATAAAAACCGATATTTCATTTTGTTTAAATTTTGGGGTGAATATATTGTCATGATATACTATATTGTTATAGTTTCAGTACTGTCATGGTGAATGTATATTATGTTGGCTACATTACAATGGAAGCCATAGTGGCAGGGTGGCTATATTTTCATGGTTTGATCATTTTGTTATTTGTATTTTATTGTATTTTTTAATATATTGTCATGGTGACTGTGTTGCCATAATTTCTATATTGTTATTTGATTCATTAAATTGATGGCAATATTGTCATAGAGACTGTATTGTCATGTTGCCTGTCATGGTCATCATGGTTGTCTTGTCATCGTGACTCTATGGTCATTATGGCTATAGTCATTAAGATTACATTCTTATGGTAACTATATTGCCATCATGGCTTTTTGTCAGAGTAGCTATATTGTTAAGTTACCTATCTTATCGTGGTGGGTATTTTTTTTCCTTTTGGTATCTTGCCATGATGGCCATACTAGAATTTTGGCAAGATTAGTATGATGATATAGTGTTCGCAACCCAGCTGTTGTTTTGGACATTTTTTCATGGATTTATATTATCATGGTACCTACATTGTCAAGGCTACTATATTTCATGCAAGCTATATTGTAAAGATGACGATATTGGCATGGCGAGTGTATTGTTATGTTCAATATAACGCCATCCTGGATACAATATCTTGGTCGCTATATCAACTTGATGGCTATATTGCTACGGTCATTTTCATCGTTGGGATGTATTTTGTCTTTACCTACAATTTGGTTGTGATTATATGATCGTGATAATATTTCTATGACGGCTTATTTGGCATCTTGAGTGTATCTGTCTGGATATCATATCATCATGTAACTTAGTCTGTCATGCTTTTAAACGGTAATGGTGCTTAAGTGAAAATGCTGATCACATTATCATCATTAATGTATGATTATTGTAACTATATAGCAATGGCAATATCTTTTTTGATCATTTTGGTATGTTGACTTCATTTAGTAGTAGTTATATTGGTATGGCAGGTACATTTTCATGGTTCTGACATTGTTTTATGGGCTATAATGTCAAGGCGGCTATATAGTATACATAAATTCTGTTTTGGACGCTATTGTCCATTATAATGATAATATAGTCGCTATGACAATATTGTCACCATAAAAATATAATTATCATGATAATATTTCGCTTATGACAAAGTATGCAAGAGTTAAATAATGACAATATATCACTTATAAAAAAGATCACCATGAAAATATGGCTAAGGTGACGATATATACATTATAGCAATGTAACTAAAATGAAAAGATAGCCAAAATGACGTTATGGTCATAATGACAATACTGCCACTATGAAAATATGTTCCAACGACAAAATTAATCATAGCAATATAGCCATCAATTTGTTATAGCGACCAAGATAAAGTAGCAAGCATTGTATTGAGAATTACAATGGAGACACCGTGCCAGTGTCGTCACCATGACAATATAGCTACCATGAAAGTATAGTAACGTTGATAATGTAGCTGCCATGGCAAAATATTCAAGATAGAAAATAACCAAAAGATAGCCACAACAAGAGTTTAGCCACTAAGACGATATATTGCCATGCCAATATCTCTAAAATGTTAGTATAGCCATCATGTCAATATATCAACAGAAAAAATACTCATCACAACGATATAGCTAACTTGACAATATACTACTCTGACAATATAGGTAACATTGAAAGACAGCCACCTTCTTGAAATATAAAGAAAAAAAAATGACAAATAGCCATCATGGCAATATGGTAACTAAACTATATAGCCATCTTGGAAATATGGTAACCAAACAATATAGCCATCATGGCAATATGATTACCATAGCAATGTATTCTTAATGGCAATATAGTCACCATGTCATTATAGTCACGATGACAATACAACTACCATGACAATACAGAAAACATCAAAAGACAGTCTCTAAGACAATATTGCCACTAATTCAACAAGTTAAATGACAATATAGATATTATGGCAACACAATCACGATGACAATATACCCAGAAATGTTATATAATCGTCATAGTAAAATGATGCTACCATGAAAATATAGTCACCCTGCCACTATGGCTTCCATTACAATATTACCACAATAACAAAACATTCAGCACGTCAGTACTCCAACCATAACAATATAGCATATCATGACAATGTAGTCACTTGATCATTTAATGAAAAATAAAAATTTCGCTTCTATTATGGTATAACCTCAGGGACAAAATTTTATGCACCATTAAAAAGATGCCATGAAAATACAGTCACTATGACATAAATATCATGATAGAATAGTGACCATGGCAATATAGCCACTCTGAGATTATAGTCATTATGACAATATATTCGCTATTAAAATACTGTCACCTTAATAATAAAGTCATCAAAATGATATATCGCTTGTGACAAGATATGTATGATTAGAAAATGACAGTATAGCACCATTAAAAAAGATCACCTTGCCACTATAGTCAAGGTAACGATACATACATCGTAGCAACGTAAAGAAAAAGAGATGATAACCAGAATGACGGTATTTTCATAATGACAATATTGCAACTATGAAAATATGTTCCCCACGATTCTCCACCTTCACTGACAATAAAGCCATCTTCACAAAAAGAGTACTATTGAAAAAATAGCAAACGAATATACAGCCATCAAGACAGTACAGCCACCATGACAATAATCTCTCGATATAAATTAATCGCCAGGACATTAGCGTCACCTTGATAATGAATATACAATGAGTAAATGAACAACATGAAAATATAGCGTCCATATAAATATATTTGTCGTGAAAATATAGCCTCCATATGAAGATCTTTAAAGTGACAGTTTAGCCATTTTGATAATATAGTCAAGACGCTAATATATTCACCATAACATTGAAGCCACCATGATCACATAAATGATATGACAATATAGTCAACGCAACAATAAACGGATTTATAGATTATATCCACTCTGAGAATACAGCCACATGAAAATATAGATACTGTGACAAAATAGTCATTTTTGGATAAGAGCAAACATATAGCGTCCAAGAGAATATAGTCTCTATGGCAAAATAGCGAAGAAGACAGGATTTATCATCACAATACAGTCACCTTGACAGTATAGCCAATAAAACAGTGGAACAACAATGAAAATGTACCTACCATAACAATATAGCATACATGAAAATATACTTACTATGACAAACTCATTACAATGAAATACAAACGATATCACATTATGGTGTCGTTAATCATACACCAATCATGATCATATAAGATAAAACCTTAAAAACAAAGCAAGGGTAGCGACAACGCATGTAGGAATAGCTACAACCTAGCTCTGAAAGACGATATCAGCTCCGTACACGTCTTTAGCTGGTGCACGACTGTCATCAGGTGACTACATTGTCATGATATGCTATATTGTCATGGTTTTTAGTACTGTCGTAGTGAATGTATTATTATGTTAGCTATATTGCAGTGGCAGGGTGGCTAAATTTTCATGATAGGATAATTTTGTTATCGCGGTTATATTGCATTTTTGATGATACTCTCATGGTGACTGTGTTCCAGTAATATCTATATTATCATTTAATTTGTTGAAACGATTGCAATATTGTCGTAGAGACTCTAATGTCATGTTGCCTGTATTTTCATGATGGAGCATGTCATCTTGACTATATAGTCATGTTGGTTATATTCCAGTTATGGTTATGGTAACTATATTGCCATGGTGACTATATTGATAGGTGACTACATTGCCATGATAGCTATTTTTCATTTTTGTTATACTGTAAGGAGGTGACTGTCTTTTCATATTGAATATATTATCAGGGTAGCTATATTGTTAAGTTAGCTATATCATTGTGGTGCTTATTTATTTTTTCTGGTGGTATATTGCCATGATGCCTAGACTAACATTTTGGCGATATTGGCATGGTGATATAGTGTCTTAGCAAATAAACTGTTATTGTGGATATGTTCCATGGCATTTTATTATCATAGTAGCTACATTGTCAATCTTACTATATTTTCATGGTAGGTCCATTCTTATGGTGACGATATTGCCATTGTGGCTGTATTGTTATTTTTAATATAATGCCATCCTAACTACATTATCTTGGTCGCTATATTTACTTGCTGGCTATATTGCTATTGTTAATTTTGTCGTTGGCGATATATTTTGGTATTAACTACAATATTGTTTTAATCATATGAACATGATAACAATATTTTCATGGAGGCTTATTTGGTAATGTTAGTTCAAGTGTATGGATATCATATTATCATGTCACTATATTTTCGTGGTTTTTATACTGTGATGGTGTTTATGTCAACCTCCTGATGATATTATCATGATTGATATATAATTATAGTAACTAAATTGTAATGGCGATTATATTTCATTGTGACAATTTTGTTATGTTGCCTGCATTTTCATGGTAACTATATTGTTAGGCAGGTACATTTTCATTGTTGTTTCATTGTTTTTTCGGCTATACTGTCAAGGTGACTATATCTTAATTAAAAATCTTATCTAGGTCGCTATTTTGTCGTGGACACTATATTGTTCTGGAACCTATATGTTTTCTATGATCTGAAAGAGACCTTTTTGTCACAGCATCAATAGTGTCAGGTGCTTATATTACCATAATGAATAAAATTTGAAGTCTTCCTTATTGTTGCGTTGACTGTATTGTCATATCATTTATATGATCATGGCTATATTGTTATAGTGAAAATATTGCCGTCTTCACTATATTATCATATTGGCTAAATTGTCATGGCATGTTACATGGAAGATTTATTTTCATGATTTTTATATAGACAGTGAATTATATCGTGACATTATTGTCATAGTGGCTGTACTTTGATGGTGGCTATATTGTCGTTTGCTGTATTTCCACTGTTACTCTTTTGTGAAGATTGCTTTATTTTCGTTGTAGCTATAGTGTCATGGGGGATATATTTTCATAGCAGCAGTATTGCCATTATGAACATACCGTCGTTTTGGCTATCTACTCATTTTGGTTATATTGCGAAGATTTACATATCGTCACCTAGGCTATAATGTCAAAGTGATCTCATTTATAGTTGCTATATTGTTATTTTTTTTTAGTCATGCATATTTTTTCATAAGCGTTACATTATCGTCATAACTTTACTATTAAGGTGACAGTATATTGTCATTGTGACAATGTTGACAATATGACTATAATCTCTTAGTAGCTATATTACTAAGATAACTATACTGTCATGGTGACTATTTCATGATGACGGCTATAATGATAGTTTGACTGCATTTTCATTGTAGCATATTTAATGATGTTAATTTTGCCCTTGAGGATATATTATAAAATTGAGAATTTCCTTTTTTGTAAATTGTCAAGTGAATATATTGCCATGATATGCGATATTGTTATAGTTTCAGTACTGGCATGTTGAATGTATATTATGTTGGTTACATTACAATTAAAGTCATAGTTGCAAGGTAACTATATTTTCATGGTTGGATCATTTTGTTATAACTATTTTACTGTATTTGTGAGTATATTCTCATAATTACTGTGTTGCCGTAATTTCTGTATTGTCCTGGACACAACATATCCTGAAATCTATATTGTCATATCATTTATATGATCATGGTAGCCTTATTGTCATAGTGAATATCTTGTCGTCGTGACTATATTATCATAATGGCTAAATTGCCATAGGAAATATGTTGACATGAGGGCTATATTTTCATGATATTCATAAAGTCATTGAAAGATTACTATCAAGGTGACTCTAATAGCCTGGCGATTGATGTATATCGTGACATTATTGTCACGATAGCTGCATTGTTATGGTGGCTATATTGTAGTTTCCTGTATTTTCAATGTTACTCTTTTGTGAAGATTGCTTTATTGTCATTGTAGCTATAGTGTCATGGGGAATATATTTTCGCAGTAGCATTATTGTCATTATGAACATATCGTCATTTTGGCTATCTCCTAATTTTCATTACATTGGGAAGATTTACATATCGTCACCTTGGTTATATTGGCAAGGTGATCTCTTTATAATTGCTATATTGTCATTTTTTTTAATCATGTATATTTGTTCATGAGTCATACATTATCTTAATAACTATATCATTAAAGTGACAGTATATTGTCAGGGTGGCTATATTGTCATTATGACTACAATCTCTTAGTGGCTATATTGCTAAGATAACTACATGTGACTACATTTTCATTGTAACTCATTTAATGGTGTTGATTTACCCTTGGAGATATATCATTATAAAAACTGATATTTCATTTTTTTTAAATTATGAGGTGAATACATTGTCATGATATGCTATATTGTTATAGTTTCAGTACTGTTATGGTGAATGTATATTATGTTGGCTACATTACAATGGAAGCCATAGTGGCAGGGTGGCTATATTTTCATGGTTTGATCATTTTGTTATTAGTATTTTATTGTGTTTTTGAATATATTGTCTTGGTGACTGTGATGCCATAATTTCTATATTCTCATTTGATTTATTAACTTAATGGCAATATTGTCATAGAGACTGTATTGTCATGTTGCCTGTATGGTCATCATGGTTGTCTTTTCATCGTGACTAGATGGTCATGATGGCTATACTGTCGTTAAGATTACATTCTTATGGTAACTATATTGCCATCATGGCTTTTTGTCAGAGTAGCTATATTGTTAAGTTAGCTATCTTATTGTGGTGGGTATTCTTTTTCCTTTTGGTATATTGCCATGATGGCTATACTAGAATTTTGGCAAGATTAGCATGGTGATATATTATTCGCAGCCCAACTGTTGTTTTCAACATTTTTTCATGGGAATACATTATCATTGTACCTAATTTGTCAAGGTTACTATAATTTCATGCAAGCTACATTGTAAAGATGACGATATTGGCATGGCGGGTGTAATGTTATGTTCAATATAACGCCATCCTGGCTACATTATCTTGGTCGCTATATCAACTTGATGGCTATATTGCTACGGTCATTTTCATCGTTGGGGGTACATTTTGTCTTTACCTACAATTTGGTTGTGATTATATGATCATGATAATATTTCTATGACGGCTTATTTGGCATCTTGAGTGTATCTGTCTCGATATCATATCAGCATGTAACTTAGTCTGTCATTCTTTTAAACGGTGATGGTGCTTATGTGAAAATGCTGATTACGTTATCATCATTAATGTATGATTATTGTAATTATATAGCAATGGCAATATCTTTTTTGATCATTTTGGTATGTTGACTTCATTTTGATATTAGTTATATTGGTGTGGCAGGTACATTTTCATGGTTCTGACAATGTTTCATGGGCTATACTGTCAAGGCGGCTGTATATTATTGATAAATACTGTTTTGGACGCTATTGTCTCCTGGACACTATATACTTTAGAGGCTATATGTTTCCTATGATCCAAAAGCGACTATTTTGTCATGGTATCTATATTGTCAGGTGGCTACATTGACGTTGTGAACATATTCTAAATGTTCTTTAATGTTGCGTTTACTGTATTGTTATATCAGTTATATGGACATGGTGGCTTTGTTGTTATAGTGAATATATTGTAGTTGTGACTATACAATCATAATGGCTAAATTGTCATGGGAAACATGTGGATATGGATGCTATATTCTCATGATACTTTTATGGTAATTGAGATAATTTTTTTCAAGTTTACTCTAATATCACAGTTATTGATTTATGTTTTAACATTATTGTCATGGTAGCTGTCCAATCATGTTGGCTATATTTTTGTTTGATGCGTTTTCAATGTTGCTATTTAGTGAATATGGCTTTAATGTCAGTGTAGCTATACTATCATTAGGAACATATTTTCATAGTGACGCAATTGTCATTATGAAATAAAGTCATTTTGGCTATCTTCTAATTTGGGCTACATTGCTATGTTATATATATCGTCACCTTAGCTATATTGGGAAGGTGATTTTTTTATATGTGGTATATTGTCATTTTTTAATAGTGCATATTCTGTTTTAAGCGATATATTATCATGATACCCATATCATTAAGTTGAAATATTGGCATGGCGACTATATCGTCCTTATGACTGTAATCTTATGATAACAATAGAGGTACCCTGATATATAGGCAACATGAAAAGACAATCATCCCCTTATAATATAACAAAAAATAACAAATAGCCATCATGGCAATATATTCATTTAACAATATATCCACCATGGAAATATAGTTACCATATTAATATAATCTTAACGGAAATATAACTACCAAGACCATATAGACACGATGGCAATACAACCACCAAGGCAATACAGGAACCATGATATTACATTATGACACTATATTCACCAATTCAACAAATCAAATGACAGTATAGATATTATGGCAACAGTCACCATGACAATATACACACAAGTGGAATATAATCGACATAACAAAATGATTGTATTATGAAAATATAGCCACTCTGCCACTATGGCTTCCATTGGAATGTAGCCAACATAATAATACATATACAATGACATTCCTAAAACCATAACAATAAAGGATTTCACAACAATGTAGTCCCCTAATGATTTAATCAAAATGAGAAGGTTGTTTTATATTGATACATCCTCAAGGCTCAAGGGCAAACCCAACACCAATATAAAAGCTACCGTGAAAATATAGTCACCATGACATTATAACCATCATGATGACATAGACTCCATGACAATAAAGTTACTTTGGCAAGATATCCAGCATGATATCATTGTCATAATAACAATATAGTCAAAATGCCAATATATAGTTACCGGAATGTTATAGTTATCATGATAATGTATCACATACGAGAAAATATGAATGATTAAAAAAATGAAAATATGGCAACCGTAAAAAAAGATCACGTTGCTAATATAGCGAAGGTGATGATATATATATGATAGAAATGTAACCAAAATAAGGAGATGGCCAAAATGAAAGTATGTTCATAATGACAAAAATTCCACTATGAAAATATATTCTTCATGACACTATAGGTACACTGACAGTAAAGCTATCTTCACAAAAGCGTAAAATCAAAATACAGCAAATGACAATATAGCCCCGATGACAATACAGCCATCTTGACAATAATATCACGATATAACTCAATCACCAGGACAATCGAGTCACCTTGACAGTAATCTTACAATGAGTTTATAAATATCATGAAAATATAGCCCCCATGTCAAGATATTTGCTATGACAATTTAGCCATTATGAAAATATAGTCACGACGACAATCTATTCACTATGACAATATAGCTACCATGATCATATAACTGATATGACAATATAATCAAAGCAAAAATATAGAAACAACCATCTTGTATTCACAATGGGAATAAAACCACCTGACAATATAGATACTGTTAATAGATAGTCTTTTTCGAATAATAGCAAAAATATAGACTCCAGGACAATATAGAGTCTGTGAAAAAACAGTGACTCAGACAGGATTTATCATCATGATATGGTCATAACATTATAGCTGTCATGGAATTCTAGTCAGCATGACAAAATTATCGCACTGAAATAAAACGACATTACAATATAGTTACCATAACCATACACCAATCATGATTATATAATCAGCAGGTTTACATAAACAAGATCATAGTGTAAAAACCATGACAATTTAAGTGACATGATGAGATGATATCTATTCACTTACACTTACAATACCACATAAGTTTTCATTAAAATATTATTATGATCATATAATCACAACAGTATAGTCACCAATTTCAAAATATATCCCGAAAGAAAAAATCAACCATAACAATATAGCCATCAAGTTGATATAGCGAAAAAGATAATGTAGCCAGGACGGCATTATATTGAAAGTGAGAATACAACCACCATGCCAATGTCTTCCCCATGACAATGTAGCTACCATGAAAATATAGTAACCTTGACTATATATCAACAATGATAAAATGTACAACTGAAAAATATCTACATATGAGTTTAGCTGCTAAAACACTATATCGCTATACCAATATCGCCAAAATGTTATTATTGCCATCATGATAATATACCGCCAGAAAAGAAATATATATACATAATACTCGAAAATATAGCTATTCTGACAATATTGCCAACATGAAAAGACACTCATCTCCTGGTTATATAACGAAAATGACAAACAGCCATCATGGCGATATAGGGATTTAACAATACAGCCACTATGGTGATATAGTTAGCATAAAAATGTGATCTTAACGACAATGTAGCCAACATGACTATATAGTCACGTTGACAATACAACCACCGTGACAATACAGATAACATGACAGTACCGCCTCTAAGACAATATTGCCATCAATTTAACAAATTATATGACAATATAGATATTATGGCAACATAGTCACCATGACAATATACTCAGAAATGCAATATAATCGACATGATAAAATTATCCTACCATGAAAATATAGCTACCTACCATTTTTGTTTCCATTGCAATGTATAAACAGTAATAAAAGATTTACCATAACAGTACTGAAACCATAACAGTATAGCATATCATGGCAATGTAGTCAGCTGATAATTTAATCAAAATGACAATTTCTCTTCTATAATGGTATATCCTCAAGGGCAATATCAACACCATTAAAAAAGCTTCAACGAAAATAGTCATGATGACATTATAAAAATCATGATAAAAAAGTCACCATAACAATATAGTTATCTTGGCAATATAGCCACTGTGACATTATAGTCATAATGATAATATAGTCGCTATGACAATATTGTCACCATAGAAATATAATTATCATGATAATATTTCGCTTATGACAAAGTATGGAAGAGTTAAATAATGACAATATTTCACCTATAAAAAGATCACCTTGCCAATATAGCTAAGGTGACTATATATACATTATAGCAATATAACTAAAATGAGAAGATAGCCAAAATGACGGTATTGTCATAATGACAATATTGCCACTATGAAAATATGTTCCCCATGACACTATAGCTACACTGACAACAAAGCCATATTCACAAAAGAGCAACATTGAAAATACAGCGAACGAGAATACAGCCACCATCATATTTCAGCCATCATGATAATAATGTCACGATAAAAATTGTCACCATGTCATTAGTCACCTTGATAATAAACTTACAATGACTATATAAATATCATGAAAATATAGCCTCCATGTCAACATATCTGCCATGATAATCTGACCACTATGATAATATAGTTATGAGGGCAATTTATTCACTATAACAATATCGCCACAGTGATCATATAACTTATGTGACAATACAGTCAAAGAAACAAAAAAGATATATACAAATCATATTCACTATGGCAGTATAACTACATGACAATATAGATACTGTGACAAATAGTCTCTTTTGAATCATAGCAAACATATAGCCGGCAGGACAACATAGTCTCTATGACAAAATAGCGACCAAGACAGGATATATCATTATAATATAGACATCTTGACAGTATAGACCATAAAACAATGTAACCATCATGAAGCTGTACCTGCCAAAACATTATAGATGTCATGAAATTTTAGTCAGCATGACAAAATTATCATAAATAAATATCATCGGCATTACATTATAGTTACCATAATCATAGACAAATCATGATCATATAATCAGCATGTTGACATAAACAATATCTCAGTATAAAAACCATGACAGTATAAGTGACATGATGATATGATATCCATACACATACACTTACAATATCAAAGAAGCCGCCATGAATATATTGTTGTCATGATCATATAATCACAACAATATTGTAGGTAGTGACAAATATATCCGCAACGACAAAATAAATCATAGCATAATGGCCATCAACTTGTTATAGCGACCAAGATAATGTAGCGAGCATTGTATTGAGAATTACAATACAGCCACCGTGCCAATGTCGTCACCATTATAGTATAGCTACCATGAAAATATAGTAACGTTGATAATGTAGCTGCCATGGGAAAATATTCAAGATAGAAAACACCCAAAAGATAGCAACAAAAAGAGTTTAGCTGCTAACACGATATATCACCATGCCACTATCTCTAAAATATTAGTATAGCCATTATGGCAATATATCAACAGAAAAAATACTCATCACAACGATATAGCTAACTTAACAATATACTACTCTGACAATATGGGTAACATTAAAAGACAGCCACCTCCTTGAAATATAAAAAAAAAAAATGACAAATAGGCATCATGGCAATATGGTAACTAAATACATTGCCATCATGGCAATATGGTAACCAAACAATATAGCCATCATGGCAATATGATTAGCATAGCAATGTATTCTTAATGGCAATATAGTCACCATGTCCTTATAGTCACGATGACAATACAACAACCATGACAATACAGAAAACATCAAAATGCAGTCACTAAAACAGTATTGCCACTAATTCAACAACTTAAATGTCAATATAGATATTATGGCAACACAATCACGATGACAATATACTCAGAAATGTTATATAATCGTTATAATAAAATGATCCTACCATGAAAATATAGTCATCCTGCCACTATGGCTTCCATTACAATATAGCCACAATACCAAAACATTCACCACGTCAGTACTCCAACCATAACAATATAGCATATCATGACAATGTAGTCACTTGATTAATTAATATAAAATGAAAATTTCGCTTCTATTATGGTATAACCTCAGGGACAAAATTTTATATACCATTGAAAAGCTGCCATGAAAATACAGTCACTATGACATAAATATCATGATAAAATAGTGACCATGGCAATATAGCCACTCAGATTATAGTCATTATGACAATATAGTCGCTATTAAAATACTGTCACCTTAATAACTAAGTTATCAAAATGATATATCGCTTGTGACAAAATATGCATGATTAGAAAATGACAGTATAGCACCTATAAAAAAGATCACCTTGCCACTATAGTCAAGGTGACGATATATACATCATAGCAACGTAAAGAAAAAGAGATGATAACCAGAACGACGGCATCTTCATAATGACAATACTGCAACTATGAAAATGTTCCCTACGATTCTCCAGGTTCACTGACAATAAAGCCATCTTCACAAAAAGAGTACTATTGAAAAAATAGCAAACGACTATACAGCCATCAAGACAGTACAGCCACCATGACAATAATCTCTCGATATAAATCAGTCGCCAGGACATTAGCGTCACCTTGATAATGAATATACAATGAGTATATGAACGTCATGAAAATATATCGTCCATATAAATATATCTATCGTGCAAATATAGCCTCCATATGAATATCTTTAGAGTGACAGTTTCGCCATTCTGATAGTATAGTCAAGACGCTAATATATTTACCATAACAATAAAGCCACCATGATCACATAAATGATATGACAATATAGTCAACGCAACAATAAACGAATTTATAGATTATATCCACTCTGAGAATACAGCCACATGAAAATATAGATACTGTGACAAAATATTCATTTTTGGATAAGAGCAAACATATAGCGTACAAGAGAATATAGTCTCTATGGCAAAGTAGCGAAGAAGACAGGATTCATCATCACAATACAGTCACCTTGACAGTATAGCCAATAAAACAGTGGAACAACCTTGAAAATGTACCTACCATAACAATATAGCTTACATGAAAATATAGTTACTATGACAAATTCATTACAATGAAATACAAACGATATCACATTATGGTTTCGATAATCATACACCAATCATGATCATATAAGATAAAACCTTCAAAACAAAGCAAGGGTAGTGACAGCGCAGGGAGGAATAGCTAAAACCTATCTCTGAAAGACGATAGCAGCTCCGTACACGTCGGTAGCTGGTGCGCGACTGTCATCAGGTGATTACATTGTCATGATATGCTATATTGTCATGGTTTCAGTACTGTCGTAGTGAATGTATTATTATTTTAGCTATATTGCAGTGGCAGGGTGGCTAAATTTTCATGGTAGGATAATTTTGTTATCGCGGTTATATTGAATTTGTGATAATACTGTCATGGTCACTGTGTTCCAGTAATATCTATATTATCATTTAATTTGTTGAAGCGATTGCAATATTGTCGTAGAGACTCTAATGTCATGTTGCCTGTATTGTCATGATGGTTGCATGTCATCTTGACTATATAGTCATGTTGGTTATATTCCAGTTATGATTAGAAGGTTATGGTAACTATATTGCCATGGTGACTATAGTGATAGGTGACTACATTGCCATGATAGCTATTTTTCCTTTTTGTTATACTGTAAGGACGTGACTGTCTTTTCATATTGAATATATTATCAGGGTAGCTATATTGTTAAGTTAGCTATATCACTGTGGTGCTTATTTTCTTTTTCTGGTGGTATATTGCCATGATGCCTAGACTAATATTTTGGCGATATTGGCATGGTGATATAATGTCTTAGCAAATAAAATGTTATTATGGATATGTTCCATGGTATTTCATTATCATAGTAGCTACATTGTCAATGTTACTATATTTTCATAGTAGCTTCATTGTCATGGTGACGATATTGCCATTGTGGCTCTATTGTTATTTTCAATATAATGCCAACCAAAATACATTATCTTGGTCGCTATATTTACTTGCTGGCTATATTGCTATGGTTAATTTTGTCGTTGAGGATATATTTTGTCATTAACTACAATTTTGTTTTAATCATATGATCATGATAACAATATTTTCATGGCGGCTTATTTGGTAATGTGAGTGCAAGTGTATAGATATCATTTATCATGTCGCTATATTGTCATGGTTTTTATACTATGATGTTGTTTATGTCAGCCCCCTAATGATATCATCTTGATTGATATATGATTATGGTAACTAAATTGTTATGGCGATTATATTTCATTATGACAATTTTGTCATGTTGCCTGCATTTTCATGGTAGCTATATTGTTATGGGAGGTACATTTTCATTGTTGTTTCATTGTTTTATCGGCTATATTGTCAAGGTGACTATATCTTAATTGAAAATCTTGTCTTGGTCGCTATTTTGTCATGGACACTATATTGTCCTGGAGCCTATATGTTTGATATGATCCGAAAGAGACTATTTTCTCACAGCATCAATATTGTCAGGTGCTTATATTGCCATAATGAATGTAAATTGAAGGTTTCCTTATTGTTGCGGTGACTGTATTGTCATATCACTTATATGATCATGGCTATATTGTCATAGTGAATATATTGCCGTCTTGACTATATTATCATATTGGCTAAATTGTCATAGTAAATATGTTGACATGGAAGCCTCATTTTCATGATGTTTATATAGTCAGTGAATTATATCGTGACATTACTGTCATAGTGGCTGTACTTTCATGGTTACTATATAGTCGTTTGCTGTATTTTCACTGTTACTCTTTTGTGAAGATTGCTTTATTGTCATTGTAGCTATAGTGTCATGGGGAATATATTTTCATAGCAGCAGTATTGTCATTATGAACATACCGTCATTTTGGCTATCTACTCATTTTGGTTATATTGCGAAGATTTACATATCTTCACCTTGGCTATATTGTTAAGGTGATCTCTTTTATAGTTGCTATATTGTCATTTTTTTTAGTCATGCATATTTTTTCATAAGCGATACATTATCGTGATAACTTTACTATTAAGGTGACAGTATATTGTCATTGTGACAATGTTGACATTATGACTATAATCTCTTAGTGGCTATATTGTAAGATGATTATACTGTCATGGTGACTATTTCATGATGATGGTTATAATGACAGTTTGACTGCCTTTTCAGTGTAGTATATTTAATGGTGTTTATTTTGCCCTTGAAGATATATTAAAAAAATTAAAAATTCCTTTTCTTTAAATTATCATGTAAATATATTGCCATGATATGCGATATTGTTATACTTTCAGTACTGTCATGTTGAATGTATATTATGTTGGTTACATTACAATTAAAGTCATAGTGGCAGGGTAATTATATTTTCATGGTTGGATCATTTGTTTATGACGATTTTATTGTTTTTGTGAGTATATAATCATGGTTACTGTGTTGCCGTAATTTCTATATTGTCCTGGACACTACATATCCTGAAATCTATATTGTCATATCAGTTATATGATCATGGAAGCTTTATTGTCATAGTGAATATCTTGTCGTCGTGACTATATTATCATAATGGCTAAATTGTCATAGGAAATATGTTGACATGAGGGCTATATTTTCATGATATTCATAAAGTCATTGAAAGATTACTATCAAGGTGACTCTAATAGCCTGGCGATTGATGTACGTCGTGACATTATTGTCAAGATACCTGCATTGTCATGGTGGCTATATTGTCGTTTCCTGTATTTTCAATGTTACTCTTTTGTGAAGATTGCTTTATTTTCATTGTAGCTATAGTGTCATGGGGAATATATTTTCGTAGTAGCAGAATTGTCGTTATGAACATATCGTCATTTTGGCTATCTGCTCATTTTGGTTACATTGCGAAGATTTACATATCGTCACCTTGACTATATTGGCAAGGTGATCTCTTTATAGTTGCTATATTGTCATTTTTTTAATCATGTATATTTTTTCATGAGTGATACATTATCTTGATAACTATATCATTAAAGTGACAGTATATTGTCATGGTGGCTATATTGTCATTATGACTACAATCTCTTAGTGGCTATATTGCTAAGATAACTACATGTGACTACATTTTCATTGTAGCTTATTTAATGGTGTTGATTTACCCTTGGAGATATATCATTATAAAAACGGATATTTCATTTTGTTTAAATTATGAGGTGAATACATTGTCATGATATGCTATATTGTTATAGTTTCAGTACTGTCATGGTGAATGTATATTATGTTGGCTACATTACAATGGAAGCCATAGTGGCAGGGTGGCTATATTTTCATGGTTTGATCATTTTGTTATTAGTATTTCATTGTATTTTTGAATATATTGTCATGGTGACTGTGTTGCAATAATTTCTATATTGTCATTTGATTTATTAAATTGATGGCAATATTGTCATAGAGACTGTATTGTCATGTTGCCTGTATGGTCATCATGGTTGTCTTGTCATCGTGACTCTATGTTCATGATTACATTCTTATGGTAACTATATTGCCATCATGGCTTTTTGTCAGAGTAGCTATATTGTTACGTTAGCTATCTTATTGTGGTGGGTATTTTTTTTCCTTTTGGTATATTGCCATGATGGCTATACTAGAATTTTGGCAAGATTAGCATGGTGATATAGTGTTCGCAGCCGAAACTGTTGTTTTGGACATTTTTTCATGGGAATACATTATCATGGTACCTACATTGTCAAGGTTACTATATTTCATGCAAGCTACATTGTAAAGATGACGATATTGGCATGGCGGGTGTATTGTTATGTTCAATATAACGCCATCCTGGCTACATTATCTTGGTCGCTATATCAACTTGATGGCTATATTGCTACGGTCAATTTCATCATTGGGGATGTATTTTGTCTTTACCTACAATTTGGTTGTGATTATATGATCATGATAATATTTCTATGACGGCTTATTTGGCATCTTGAGTGTATCTGTCTGGATATCATATCATCATGTAACTTAGTCTGTCATGCTTTTAAACAGTGATGGTGCTTATGTGAAAATGCTGATTACATTATCATCATTAATGTATGATTATTGTAACTATATAGCAATGGCAATATCTTTTTTGATCATTTTGGTATGTTGACTTCATTTTGATAGTAGTTATATTGGTATGGCAGGTACATTTTCATGGTTCTGACATTGTTTTATGGGCTATACTGTCAAGGCGGCTGTATAGTATTGATAAATTCTGTTTTGGACGCTATTGTCTCTTGGACACTATATAGTTTAGAGGCTATATGTTTCCTATGATCCGAAAGCAACTATTTTGTCACGGTATCTACATTGTCAGGTGGCTATATTGACGTTCTGAACATATTGTGAATGTTTCTTTAATGTTGCGTTGGTTATGTTGTTATATCAGAAATATGGCCATGGTGGCTTTGTTGTTATAGTGAAATATTGTAGTTTTGACTATACTATCAAAATGGCTAAATTGTCATGGGAAATATGTTGATATGGATGCTATATTCTCATGATACTTTTATGGTAATTGTAAAAAAATTTTCAAGTTTACTCTAATATCACAGTGATTGATTTATGTTGTAACATTATTGTTATGGTGGCTGTACAATCATGGTGGCTATATTGTCGTTTGATTCGTTTTCAATGTTACTATTTAGTGAATATGGCTTTGATGTCAGTGTAGGTATACTTTCATTGGGAACAAATTTTCATAGTGACGCAATTGTCATTATGACATAAAGTCATTTTGGCTATCTTCTAATTTGGGTTACATTGTTATGTTATATATATCGTCACCTTGGCTATATTGGGAAGGTGATTTTTTTATAGGTGGTATATTGTCATTTTTTAATCGTGCATATTCTGTTATAAGCGATATATTATCATGATACCCATATCATTAAGGTGAAAATATTGGCATGGCGACTATATTGTCTTATGACTGTAATCTTAGGATAACAATATAGGTACCCTGATATATAGGCAATATGAAAAGACAATCACCCCTTGTAATATAACAAAAAATAACAAATAGCCATCATGGCAATATATTCATTAACAATATAGCCACCATGGCAATATAGTTACCGTATCAATATAATCTTAATGAAATATAAGTACCATGACCATATAGACACGATGACAATACAACCACCAAGACAATACAGGAACCATGACATTACATTATAACAATATAGCCACCAATTCAACAAATGAAATGACAGTATAGATATTATGGCAAAGTCACCATGACAATATACACACAAGTGGAATATAATCGACATAACAAAATTATTATATTATGAAAATATAGCCACTCTGCCACTATGGCTTTCATT
This sequence comes from Panulirus ornatus, assembly GCF_036320965.1. Classification (NCBI taxonomy): domain Eukaryota; kingdom Metazoa; phylum Arthropoda; class Malacostraca; order Decapoda; family Palinuridae; genus Panulirus; species Panulirus ornatus. The sequence continues at coordinate 11,865,843 of NC_092278.1, forward strand.
GGAATATCGCCAACATAATAATACATATACAATGACATTCCACAAACCGTAACAATAAAGCATATCACGACAATGTAGCCCACTAATGATTTAATCAAAATGAGAATCTCGTTTTATAATGATACATCCTCAAGGGCAAACCCAACACCAATATAAAAGCTACCGTGAAAATGTAGTCAACATGACATTATAACCATCATGATGAAATAGACACCATGACAATAAGGTTACTTTGGCAAGATATCCTACATGATATCATTGTCATAATAACAATATAGTCAAAATGCCAATATATAGTTACCGGAATGTTATAGTTATCATGATAATGTATCACTTACGACAAAAAATGCATGACTAAAAAAAATGAAAATATATTAACAGTAAAAAAGATCACATTGCTAACATAGCCAAGGTGATGATATATATATATATATATATATATATATATATATATATATATATATATATATATATATATAAATATTGTTGAAGTAGAACCTTCAGACACAATTGAAAATGTGAAGGAAAATAGTGAAATTGGAGAAAAAATAGCTTAAACATTGAAGCTTATTGATACAGTGGTTAAATTGATGAGAACTGCTATTGACGTTTGTGTAAATAAATTATACATTTCCTTTTTTCCATAGCCAGAGGTTGAACCATTATGTGACATTCATTTTTTTCATTCATTTCAAGCTAGAAGTTTCAGTTTTCTAAATTGTTTCTTACATTTTTCATATGTATATATATGTATGTGTGTGTGTGTATATATGTGCGTATGTATGTGTGTGTATGTGTATATGTATATATATATATGTATATTATCCCTGGGGATAGGGGTGAAAGAATACTTCCCACGTATTCCTCGCGTGTCGTAGAAAGCGACTAGAGGGGACGGGAGCGGGGGGCCAGAAATCCTCCCCTCCTTGTATTAACTTTCTAAAATGGGAAACAGAAGAAGGAGTCACGCGGGGAGTGATCATCCTCCTCGAAGGCTCAGAGTGGGGTGCCTAAATGTGTGTGGATGTAACCAAGATGTGAAAAAAGGAGAGATAGGTAGTATGTTTGAGGAAAGGAACCTGGATGTTTTGGCTCTGAGTGAAACGAAGCTCAAGGGTAAAGGGGAAGAGTGGTTTGGAATGTCTGGGGAGTGAAGTCAGGGGTTAGTGAGAGGACAAGAGCAAGGGAAGGAGTAGCAATACTCCTGAAACAGGAGTTGTGGGAGTATGTGATAGAGTGTAAGAAAGTAAATTCTCGATTAATATGGGTAAAACTGAAAGTTGATGGAGAGAGGTGGGTGATTATTGGTGCATATGCACCTGGGCATGAGAAGAAAGATCATGAGAGGCAAGTGTTTTGGGAGCAGCTGAATGAGTGTGTTAGCGGTTTTGATGCACGAGACCGGGTTATAGTGATGGGTGATTTGAATGCAAAGGTGAGTAATGTGGCAGTTGAGGGAATAATTGGTATGCATGGGGTGTTCAGTGTTGTAAATGGAAATGGTGAAGAGCTTGTAGATTTATGTGCTGAAAAAGGACTGATGATTGGGAATACCTGGTTTAAAAAGCGAGATATACATAAGTATACTTATGTAAGTAGGAGAGATGGCCAGAGAGCGTTATTGGATTACGTGTTAATTGACAGGCGTGCGAAAGAGAGACTTTTGGATGTTAATGTGCTGAGAGGTGCAACTGGAGGGATGTCTGATCATTATCTTGTGGAGGCTAAGGTGAAGATTAGTATGGGTTTTCAGAAAAGAGAGTGAATGTTGGGGTGAAGAGGGTGGTGAGAGTAAGTGAGCTTGAGAAGGAGACCTGTGTGAGGAAGTACCAGGAGAGACTGAGTACAGAATGGAAAAAGGTGAGAACAATGGAAGTAAGGGGAGTGGGGGAGGAATGGGATGTATTTAGGGAATCAGTGATGGATTGCGCAAAAGATGCTTGTGGCATGAGAAGAGTGGGAGGTGGGCTGTTTAGAAAGGGTAGTGAGTGGTGGGATGAAGAAGTAAGAGTATTAGTGAAAGAGAAGAGAGAGGCATTTGGACGATTTTTGCAGGGAAAAAATGCAATTGAGTGGGAGAAGTATAAAAGAAAGAGACAGGAGGTCAAGAGAAAGGTGCAAGAGGTGAAAAAAAGGGCAAATGAGAGTTGGGGTGAGAGACTATCAGTAAATTTTAGGGAGAATAAAAAGATGTTCTGGAAGGAGGTAAATAAAGTGCGTAAGACAAGGGAGCAAATGGGAACTTCAGTGAAGGGCGTAAATGGGGAGGTGATAACAAGTAGTGGTGATGTGAGAAGGAGATGGAATGAGTATTTTGAAGGTTTGTTGAATGTGTCTGATGATAGAGTGGCAGATATAGGGTGTTTTGGTCGAGGTGGTGTGCAAAGTGAGAGGGTTAGGGAAAATGATTTGGTAAACAGAGAAGAGGTAGTAAAAGCTTTGCGGAAGATGAAAGCCGGCAAGGCAGCAGGTTTGGATGGTATTGCAGTGGAATTTATTAAAAAAGGGGGTGACTGTATTGTTGACTGGTTGGTAAGGTTATTTAATGTATGTATGACTCATGGTGAGGTGCCTGAGGATTGGCGGAATGCGTGCATAGTGCCATTGTACAAAGGCAAAGGGGATAAGAGTGAGTGCTCAAATTACAGAGGTATAAGTTTGTTGAGTATTCCTGGTAAATTATATGGGAGGGTATTGATTGAGAGGGTGAAGGCATGTACAGAGCATCAGATTGGGGAAGAGCAGTGCGGTTTCAGAAGTGGTAGAGGATGTGTGGATCAGGTGTTTGCTTTGAAGAATGTATGTGAGAAATACTTAGAAAAGCAAATGGATTTGTATGTAGCATTTATGGATCTGGAGAAGGCATATGATAGAGTTGATAGAGATGCTCTGTGGAAGGTATTAAGAATATATGGTGTGGGAGGAAAGTTGTTAGAAGCAGTGAAAAGTTTTTATCGAGGATGTAAGGCATGTGTACGTGTAGGAAGAGAGGAAAGTGATTGGTTCTCAGTGAATGTAGGTTTGCGGCAGGGGTGTGTGATGTCTCCATGGTTGTTTAATTTGTTTATGGATGGGGTTGTTAGGGAGGTAAATGCAAGAGTCTTGGAAAGAGGGGCAAGTATGAAGTCTGTTGGGGATGAGAGAGCTTGGGAAGTGAGTCAGTTGTTGTTCGCTGATGATACAGCGCTGGTGGCTGATTCATGTGAGAAACTGCAGAAGCTGGTGACTGAGTTTGGTAAAGTGTGTGGAAGAAGAAAGTTAAGAGTAAATGTGAATAAGAGCAAGGTTATTAGGTACAGTAGGGTTGAGGGTCAAGTCAATTGGGAGGTGAGTTTGAATGGAGAAAAACTGGAGGAAGTGAAGTGTTTTAGATATCTGGGAGTGGATCTGTCAGCGGATGGAACCATGGAAGCGGAAGTGGATCATAGGGTGGGGGAGGGGGCGAAAATTCTGGGAGCCTTGAAGAATGTGTGGAAGTCGAGAACATTATCTCGGAAAGCAAAAATGGGTATGTTTGAAGGAATAGTGGTTCCAACAATGTTGTATGGTTGCGAGGCGTGGGCTATGGATAGAGTTGTGCGCAGGAGGATGGATGTGCTGGAAATGAGATGTTTGAGGACAATGTGTGGTGTGAGGTGGTTTGATCGAGTGAGTAACGTAAGGGTAAGAGAGATGTGTGGAAATAAAAAGAGCGTGGTTGAGAGAGCAGAAGAGGGTGTTTTGAAGTGGTTTGGGCACATGGAAGAGATGAGTGAGGAAAGATTGACCAAGAGGATATATGTGTCGGAGGTGGAGGGAGCCAGGAGAAGAGGGAGACCAAATTGGAGGTGGAAAGATGGAGTGAAAAAGATTTTGTGTGATCGGGGCCTGAACATGCAGGAGGGTGAAAGGAGGGCAAGGAATAGAGTGAATTGGAGCGATGTGGTATACCTGGGTTGACGTGCTGTCAGTGGATTGAATCAAGGCATGTGAAGCGTCTGGGGTAAACCATGGAAAGCTGTGTAGGTATGTATATTTGCGTGTGTGGACGTATGTATATACATGTGTATGGGGGGGGGGTTGGGCCATTTCTTTCGTCTGTTTCCTTGCGCTACCTCGCAAACGCGGGAGACAGCGACAAAGTATAAAAAATATATATATATATATATATATATATATATATATATATATATATATATATATATATATATATATATATATATATATATATATATATATATATATATATATATATATATATATATATATATATATATATATATATATATATATATATATATATATATATATATATGATAGAAATGTGACCAAAATAAGGAGATTGCCAAAATGACAGTATGTTCGTAATAACAATAATTCCACTATGAATATATATTCTCCATGACGCTATAGGTACACTGACAATAAAGCTATCTTCACAAAAGCGTAAAATCAAAATACAGCAAAATACAATATAACCACCATGACAATACAGCCATCTTGACAATTATATCACGATATAACTCAATCACCAGGACAATAGAGTCACCTTGACAGTAATCTTACAATGACTTTATAAATATCATGAAAATATAGCCCCCATGTCAAGATATTTACTATGACAATTTAGCCATTATGAAAATATAGTCACGACGACAATCTATTCACTATGACAATAAAGCTACCATGATCATATAACTGATATGACAATATAATCAAAGCAAAATTATAGAAAAATTCAACGTATATTCACAATGGCAATATAACCACCTGACAATATAGATACTGTTAGTAGATAGTCGTTTTCGGATCATAGCAAAAATATAGAATTCAGGACCATAGAGTGTCTGTGAAAAAACAGTGACTCAGACAAGATTTATCATCATGATATGGGCATAACATTATAGCTGTCATGGAATTGTAGTCAACATGACAAAATTATCACAATGAAGTAAAACATTACAATATAGTTACCGTAATCATACACCAATCATGATTATATAATCAGCAGGTTGACATAAACAAGATCATAGTGTAAAAACCATGACAATTTAAGTGACATGATGAGATGATATCCATTCACTTACACTTACAATACCACATAAATTTCCATGAAAATATTATCATGATCATATAATCACAACAGTATTGTCACTAATTACAAAATATATCCCGAAAGACAAAATTAACCATAACAATATAGCCATAAAGTTGATATATCGACCAAGATAATGTAGCCAGGACGGCATCATATTGAAAGTAAGAATACAACCACCATGCCAATGTCTTCACCATGACAATGTAGCTACCATGAAAATATAGTAACCTTAACTATGTAGCTACCATGATAAAATATACAATTGAAAAATATCCACAACAAGAGTTTAGCTGCTAAAACACTATATCGCCATGTCAATATCGCCAAAATGTTATTATTGCCATCATGATAATATACCGCCAGAAAAGAAATATATATACCCACCTCTTGACAATATAGCTATTCTGACAATATTGCCAACATGAAAAGACAGTCACCTCCTTGTTATATAACAAAAATGACAAATAGCCATCATGGCGATATAGTGATTTAATAATACTGCCACTTTGGTAGTATAGTTACCATAAAAATGTTATCTTAACGACAGTGTAGCCAACATGACTATATAGTCACGTTGACAATACAACCACCGTGACAATACAGATAACATGAAAGTACCGTCTCTAAGACAATATTGCCATCAATTTGACAAATTATATGACAATATAGATATTATGGTAACATAGTCACCATGACAATATACTTAGAAATGCAACATAATCGCCATGATAAATTTATCCTACCATGAAAATATAGCCACCTACCATTTTGGTTTACATTGCAATGTAGAAACAGTAATAAAAGATTTACCATGACAGTACTGAAACCAAAACAGTATGCATAACATGGCAATATAGTCAGCTGATAATCTAATCAAAATTACAATTTCTCATCTGTCATGGTATATCCTCAAGGGCTATATCAACAGCATTAAAAAAGCTTCTACGATAATACAGTCATTATGACATTATACAAATCATAATAAAAAAGTCACCATGACAATATAGTTATCTTGGCAATATAGCCACTGTGACATTATAGTCATAATGATAATATAGTCACTATGACAATATTGACACCATGAAAATATAATTATCATGATAATATTTCGCTTATGACAAAGTATGCAAGAGTTAAATAATGACAATATATCACCTATAAAAAGATCACCCTGCCAATATAGCTAAGGTGACGATATATAGATTATAGCAATGTAACTAAAATGAAAAGATAGCCAAAATGACGGTATTGTCATAATGACAATACTGCCACTATGAAAATATGTTCCCCATGACACTATAGCTACACTGACAATAAAACCATATTCACAAAAGAGCAACATTGAAAATACAGCAAACGAGAATATAGCCACCATCATAGTTCAGCCACCATGATAATAATGTCACGATACAAATTGTCACCATGTCATTAGTCACCTTGACAATAAACCTACAATGACTATATAGATATCATGAAATATAGCCTCCATGTCAACATGTCTGCCATGATAATCTGGCCATTATGATAATATAGTCATGACGGCAATTTATTCACTATAACAATATAGCCACAGTGATCTTATAACTGATGTGATAATACAGTCAAAGAAGCAAAAAAGAAATATACAAATCATATTCACTATGGCAGTATAACTACATGACAATATAGATACTGTGACAAATAGTCGCTTTTGAATCATAAACATATAGCCGGCAGGACAACATAGTCTCTATGACAAAATAGCGACCAAGACAGGTTGTATCATTATAATATAGACACCTTGACAGTATAGACCATTAAACAATGTAACAATCATGAAACTGTACCTGCCAAAACATTATAGATGTCATGAAATTTTAGTCAACATGACAAAATTATCATAATGAAATATCATCGGCATTACAATATATTTACCATAATCATAGACCAATCATGATCATATAATCAGCAGGTTGACATAAACAATATCATAGTATAAAAACGATGACAGTGTAAGTGACATGATGATATGATATCCATACACTTACACTTACAATACCAAAGAAGCCGCCACGAATATATTGTTATCATGATCATATAATCACAACAATATTGTAGGTAGTGAAAAATATATCCCCAACGACAAAATTAATCATGGCAATATTGCCATCGACTTGTTATAGCGACAAAGATAATGTCGCGAGCATTGTATTGAGAATTGCCAATGTCGTCACCATGACAATATAGCTATCATGAAAATATAGTAACGTTGATAATGTAGCTGTCATGGCAAAATATTCAAGATAGAAAATATCCAAAAGATACCCACAACAAGAGTTTAGCTGCTAAGACGATATATCACCATGCCAATATCTCTAAAATTTTAGTATAGCCATCATGGCAATATATCAACAGAAAAAATCCTCATCACAACGATATAGCTAACTTGACAATATACTACTCTGACAATATAGGTAACATTAAAAAACAGCCACATCCTTGAAATATAAAAGAAAAAAAAATGACAAATAGCCATCATGGCAATATGGTAACTAAACAATATAGCCATCATGGCAATATGGTAACCAAACAATATAACCATCTTGGAAATATGATTACCAAAGCAATGTATCCTTAATGGCAATATAGTCACCATGTCCTTATAGTCACGATGACAATACAACTAATATGACAATACAGAAAACATCAAAATACAGTCTCTAAGACAATATTGCCACTAATTCAACAAGTTAAATGACAATATAGATATTATGGCAACACAATCACGATGACAATATACTCAGAAATGTTATATAATCGTCATAATAAAATGATCCTACCATGAAAATATAGTCACCCTGCCACTATGGCTTCCATTACAATATAGCCACAATAACAAAACATTCACCACGGCAGTACTGAAACCATAACAATATAGCATATCATGACAATGTAGTCACTTGATGATTTAATGAAAAATAAAAATTTCGCTTCTATTATGGTATAACCTCAGGGACAAAATTTTAAACACCATTAAAAAGCTGCCATGAACATACAGTCACTATGACATAAATATCATGATAAAATAGTGACCATGGCAATATAGCCACTCTGAGATTATAGTCATTATGACAATATAGTCGCTATTTAAATACTGTCACCGTAATAATTAAGTTATCAAAATGATATATCGCTTTTGACAAAATATGCATGATTAGAAAATGACAGTATAGCACCTATAAAAAAGTTCACCTTGCCACTATAGTCAAGGTGACGATATATACATCATAGCAACGTAAAGAAAAAGAGATGATAACCAGAACGACGGTATGTTCATAATGACAATACTGCAACTATGAAAATATATTCCCCACGATTCTCCACCTTCACTGACAATAAAGCCATCTTCACAAAAAGAGTACTATTGAAAAAAAGCAAACGACTATACAGCCATCAAGACATTACAGCCACCATGACAATAATATATCGATATAAATCAATCGCCAGGACATTAGCGTCACCTTGATAATGAATATACAATGAGTACATGAACATCATGAAAATATATCGTCCATATAAATATATTTGTCGTGAAAATATAGCCTCCATATGAATATCTTTAAAGTGACAGTTTCGCCATTCTGATAATATAGTCAAGACGCTAATATATTCACCATAAAAATAAAGCCACCATGATCACATAAATGATATGATAATATAGTCAACGCAACAATAAACGCATTTATAAATTATATCCACGCTGATAATACAGCCACATGAAAATATAGTTACTGTGACAAAATGGTCAGTTTTGGATCATAGCAAACATATAACGTCCAAGAAAATATAGTCTCTATGACAAAATAGCGAAGAAGACACGATTTATCATCACAATACAGTCACCCTTGACAGTATAGCCGATAAAACAGTGGAACAAACATGAAAATGTACCTACCATACCAATATCGCTTACGTGAAAATATAGTTACTATGACAAATTAATTACAATGATATACAAACGATATCACATTATGGTTTCGATAATCATACACCAATCATGATCAATAAGATAAAACCTTCAAAACAAAGCAAGGGTAGCGACAACGCAGGGAGGAATAGCTACAACAAAGCTCTGAAAGACGACAGCAGCTCCGTACACGTCGGTAGCTGGTGCGCGACTGTCATCAGGTGACTACATTGTCGTGATATGCTATATTGTCATGGTTTCAGTACTGTCGTAGTGAATGTATTATTATGTTAGCTATATTGCAGTGGCAGGGTGGCTAAATTTTCATGGGAGGATAATTTTGTTATCGCGGTTATATTGCATTTGTGATAATACTGTCATGGTGACTGTGTTCCAGTAATATCTATATTATCATTTAATTTGTTGAAGCGATTGCAATATTGTCGTAGAGACTCTAATATCATGTTAACTGTATTGTCATGATGGTTGCATGACATCTTGACTATATAGTCATGTTGGTTATATTCTATTTATGATTACATGGTTATGGTAACTATATTGCCATGGTGACTATATTGATAGGTGACTACAATGCCATGAGAGCTTTTTTTCATTTTTGTTATACTGTAAGGAGGTGACTGTCTTTTCATATTGAATATATTATCAGGGTAGCTATATTGTTAAGTTAGCTATATCATTGTGGTGCTTATTTTCTTTTTCTGGTGGTATATTGCCATGATGCCTAGACTAACATTTTGGCGATATTGGCATGGTGATATAGTGACTTAGCAAATAAACTGTTATTGTGGATATGTTCCATGGGATTTTATTATCATAGTAGCTACTTTGTCAATGTTACTATATTTTCATGGTAGCTACATTGTCATGGTGACGATATTGCCATTGTGGCTGCATTGTTATTTTCAATATAATGCCATCCTAACTACATTATCTTGGTCGCTATATTTACTTCCTGGCTATATTGCTATGGTTAATTTTGTCGTTAGGGATATATTTTGTCATTAACTACAATTTTGTTTTAATCATATGATCATGATAACAATATTTTTATGGCGGCTTATTTGGTAATGTGAGTGAAAGTGTATGGATATCATATTATCATGTCACTATATTGTCATGGTTTTTATACTGTGATGGTGTTTATGTCAGCCTCCTGATGATATTATCATGATTGATATATGATTATGTTAACTAAATTGTAATGGCGATTATATTTCATTGTGACAATTTTGTCATGTTGCCTGCATTTTCATGGTAGCTGTATTGTTATAGCAGGTACATTTTCATTGTTGTTTCATTGTTTTATCGGCTATACTGTCAAGATGATTATATATTAATTGAAAATCTTGTCTTAGTCGCTATTTTGTCATGGACACTTTATTGTCCTAAAGCCTATATGTTTGCTATGATCCGAGAGAGAATATTTTTTCACAGCATCCATATTGTCAGGTGCTTATATTGCTATAATGAATATAGTTTTAAGGCTTCCTTATTGTTGTGTTGATTGTATTGTCATATCACTTATATGATCATGGTTATATCGTTATAGTGAATGTATTGCCCACTTGACTATATTATCATATTGGCTAAATTGTCATGGTAAGTATGTTGACATGGAAGCCTTATTTTCATGATGTTTCTATAGTCAGTGAATTATATCGTGACATTATTGTCATAGTGGCTGTACTTTCATGGTGGCTATATAGTCGTTTGCTGTATTTTCACTGTTACTCTTTTGTGAAGATTGCTTTATTGTCATTGTAGCTATAGTGTCATGGGGGATATATTTTCATAGCAGTAGTATTGTCATTATAAACATACCGTCATTTTGGCTATCTACTCATTTTGGTTATATTGCGAGTATTTACATATCGTCACCTTGGCTATATTGTCAAGGTGATCTCATTTATAGTTGCTATATTGTCATTTTTTTTAGTGATGCATATTTTCTCATAAGCGACACATTATCGTGATAACTCTACTATTAAGGTGACAGTATATTGTCATTGTGACAATGTTGCCATTATGATTATAATCTCTTAGTGGCTATATTGCTAAGATAACTATACTGTCATGGTGACTATTTCATGATGATGGTTATAATGACAGTTTGACTGCATTTTTATTGTAGCATATTTAATGGTGTTGATTTTGCCCTTGAAGATATATCATAAAAACGAGAATTTCCTTTTTTTTTAAATTATTATATGAATATATTGCCATGATACGCGATATTGTTATAGTTTCAGTACTGTCATGTTGAATGTATATTATGTTGGTTACATTACAATTAAAATCATAGTGGCAGGGTAACTATATTTTCATAGTTGGATCATTTTGTTATGACGATTTTATTGTATTTGTGAGTATATTCTCATGGTTACTGTGTTGCCGTAATTTCTATATTGTCCTGGACACTACATATCCTGAAATCTATATGGTCATATCAGTTATATGATCATGGTAGATTTATTGTCATAGTGAATATCTTGTCGTGACTATATTACCATAATGGCTAAATTGTCATAGGAAATATGTTGACATGAGGGCTATATTTTCATGATATTCATAAAGTCATTGAAAGATTACTATCAAGGTGACTCTAATAGCCTGGCGATTGATGTATATCGTGACATTATTGTCACGATTGCTGCATTGTCATGGTGGCTATATTGTCGTTTACTGTATTTTCAATATTACTCTTTTGTGAAGATTGCTTTATTGTCATTGTAGCTATAGTGTCACGGGGAATATATTTTCGTAGTAGCAGTATTGTCATTATGAATATATCGTCATTTTGGCTATCTGCTCATTTTGGTTACATTGCGAAGATTTACATATCGTCACCTTGGCTATATTGGCAAGGTGATCTCTTTATAGTTGCTATATTGCCATTTTTTTAATCATGTATATTTTTTCATGAGTGATACATTATCTTGATAACTATATTATTAAAGTGACAGTAAATTGTCGTGGTGACTATATTCTCATTATGATTACAATCTCTTAGTGTCTATAATGCTAAGATAACTGCATGTGACTACATTTTCATTGTAGCTTATTTAATGGTGTTGATATACCCTTGGAGATATATTATTATAAAAACGGATATTTCACTTTGTTTAAATTATGAGGTGAATACATGGTCATGATATGCTATATTGTTATAGTTTCAGTACTGTCATGGTGAATGTATATTGTGTTGGCTATATCACAATGGAAGCCATAATGTCAGGGTGGCTATATTTTCATGGTTTGATCATTTTGTTATTAGTATTTCATTGTATTTTTGAATATATGGTCATGGTGACTGTGTTGCCATAATTTCTATATTGTCATTTGATTTATTAAATTGCTGGCAATATTGTCATAGAGACTGTATTGTCATGTTGCCTATATGGTCATAATGGTTGTCTTGTCATCGTGACTCTATGGTCATGATGGCTATACTGTCATTAAGATTACATTCTTATGGTAACTATATTGTCATCATGGCTTTTTGTAAGAGTAGCTATATTGTTAAGTTAGCTATCTTATTGTGGTGGGTATTTTTTTTCCTTTTGGTATATTGCCATGATGGCTATAGTAGAATTTTGGCAAGATTAGCATGGTGATATAGTGTTCGCAGCCCAACTGTTGTTTTGGACATTTTTTCATGGGAATACATCATCATGGTAACTATATCGTTCAAGGTTACTATATTTCATGCAAGCTACATTGTAAAGATGACGATATTGGCATGGCGGGTGTATTGTTATGTTCAATATAACGCCATCCTGGCTACATTATCTTGGTCGCTATATCAACTTGATGGCTATATTGCTACGGTCAATTTCATCATTGGGGATGTATTTTGTCTTTACCTACAATTTGGTTGTGATTATATGATCATGATAATATATCTATGACGGCTTATTTGGCATCTTCAGTGTATCTGTCTGGATATCATATCATCATGTAACTTAGTCTGTCATGCTTTTAAACGGTGATGGTGCTTATGTGAAAATGCTGATTACATTATCATCATTAATGTATGATTATTGTAACTATATAGGAATGGCAATATCTCTTTTGATCATTTTGGTATGTTGACTTCATTTTGATAATTATATTGGTATGGCAGGTACATTTTCATGGTTCTGACATTGTTTTATGGGCTATACTGTCAAGGCGGCTGTATAGTATTGATAAATTCTGTTTTGGACGCTATTGTCTCCTGGCCACTATATACTTCAGAGGCTATATGTTTCCTATGATCCGAAACCGACTATTTTGTCACGGTATCTATATTGTCAGGTGGCTATATTGACGTTGTGAACATATTGTGAATGTTTCTTTAATGTTGCGTTGACTATATTGTTATATCAGTTATATGGCCATGGTGGCTTTGTTGTTGTAGTGAATATGTTGTAGTTGTGACTATACTATCATAATGGCTAAATTGTCATTGGAAACATGTTAATATGGATGCTATATTCTCATGATACTTTTATAGTAATTGTAAAAATTTTTTCAAGTTTAATCTAATATCACAGTGATTGATTTATGTTGTAACATTATTGTTATATTGGCTGTACAATCATGGTGGCTATATTGTCGTTTGATGCGTTTTCAATGTTACTAATTAGTGAATATGACTTCAATGTCAGTGTAGCTATACTTTCATTGGGAACAAATTTTCATAGTGACGCAATTATCATTATGAAATAAAGTCATTTTGGCTATCTACTAATTTGGGTTACATTGCTATGTTATACATATCGTCACCTTGGCTATATTGGGAAGGTGATGTTTTTTATTGGTGGTATATTGTCATTTCTTAATCGGGCATATTCTGTTATAAGCGATATATTATCATGATACCCATATCGTTAAGGTGAAAATATTGGCATGGCGACTATATTGTCTTTATGACTGTAATCTTATGATAACAATATAGGTACCCTGATATATAGGCAACATGAAAAGACAATCACCCCCTTGTAATATAACAAAAAATAACAAATAGCCATCATGGCAATATATTCATTTAATAATAGAGCCAACATGCAATATAGTTAACATATCAATATAATCTTAATGGAAATATAACTACCATGACCATGTAGACACGATGACAATACAACCACAAAGACAATACAGGAACCATAACATTACATTATGACAATATAGCCACCAATTCAACAAATCAAATGACAGTATAGATATTATGGCAACAGTCACCATGACAATATACACACAAGTGGAATATAATCGACATAACAAAATGATTATATTATGAAAATATAGCCACTCTGCCACTAGGGCTTCCATTGGAATATAGCCAACATAATAATACATATACAATGACATTCCTGAAACCATAACAATATAGCATATCACGACAATGTAGTCCCCTAATGATTTAATCAAAATGAGAAGCTCGTTTTATAAAGATGCATCATTATGTGCAAACCCAATACCAATATGAAAGCTACCGTGAAAATGTAGTCACCATGACATTATAACCATCATGATAAAATAGACACCATAACAATAAAGTTACTTTGGCAAGATATCCAACATGATATCATTGTCATAATAAGAATATAGTCAAAATGCCAATATATAGGTACCGGAATGTTATAGTTATCATGATAATGTATCACTTACGACAAAAAATGCATGAATAAAAAATGAAAATATAGCAACCGTGAAAAAAGATCACGTTGCTAATATAGCCAAGGTGATGATATATTTATGATAGAAATGTAACCAATATAAGGAGATGGCCAAAATGACAGAATGTTCATAATGACAATAATTCCACTATGAAAATATATTCTCCATGACACTATAGGTACACTGACAGTAAAGCTATCTTCACAAAAGCGTAAAATTAAAATAATGCAAACTACAATATAGCCACCATGACAACACAGCCATCTTGACAATAATATCACGATATAACTCAATCACCAGGACAATAGAGTCACCTTGACAGTAATCTTACAATGACTTTATAAATATCATGAAAATATAGCACCCATGTCAAGATATTTGGTATGACAATTTAGCCATTATGTAGCTACCATGATCATATAACTGATATGACAATATAATCAAAGCAAAAATATAGAAACATTCAACTTATATTCACAATGGCAATTGAACCACCTGACAATATAGATACTGTTAATAGATAGCCGTTTTCGGATCATAGGAAAAATATAGACTCCAGGACAATATAGTCTCTGTGAAAAAACAGTGACTCAGACAGGATTTATCATCATGATATGGTCATAACATTATAGCTGTCATGGAACTGTAGTCAACATGACAAAATTATCACAATGAAATAAAACGACATTACAGTATAGTTACCATAATCATACACTAATCATGATTATATAATCAGCAGGTTGATATAAACAAGATCATAGTGTAAAAACCATGACAATTTAAGTGACATGATGAGATGATATCCATTCACTTACACTTACAATACCACATACGTTTTCATGAAAATATTATCATGATCATATAATCACAACAGTATTGACACTAATTACAAAATATATCCCTAAAGACAAAATTAACCATAACAATATAGCCATCAAGTTGATATAGCGACCAAGATAATATAGCCAGGACGGCATTATATTGGAAGTAAGAATACAACCACCATGCCAATGTCTTCACCATGACAATGTAGCTACCATGAAAATATAGTAACCTTGACTATGTAGCTATTATGATAAAATACACAATTGAAAAATATCCACAACAAGAGTTTAGATGCTAAAACACTATATCGCCATGCCAATATCGCCAAAATGTTATTATTGCCATCATGATAATATACGCCAGAAAAGAAACATATATACCCACTACTCGACAATATAGCTATTCTGACAATATTGCCAACATGAAAAGACAGTCACCTCCTTGTTATATAACAAAAATGACAAATAGCCATCATGGCGATATAGTGATTTAACAATACAGCCACTATGGTAATATAATTACCATAACAATGTGATCTTAACGACAATGTAGCCAACGTGACTATATAGTCATGTTGACAATACAACCACCGTGACAATACAGACAACATGACAGTACCGTCTCTAAGAAAATATTGCCATCAATTTGACAAATTATATGACAATATAGATATTATGGCAACATAGTCACCATGACAATATACTCACAAATACAATATAGTCGCCATGATAAAATTATCGTACCATGAAAATATAGCCGCCTAATATTTTGGTTTCCATTGCAATGTAGAAACAGTAATAAAAGATTTACCATGACAGTACTGAAACCATAACAGTATAGCATATCATGGCAATGTAGTCAGCTGATAATTTAATCAAAATGGCAATTTCTCTTCAATAATGGTTTATCCTCAAGGGCAATATCAACACCATTAAAAAAGCTTCTACGAAAATACAGTCATTATGACATTATAAAAATCATGATAAAAAAGTCACCATGACAATATAGTTATCTTGGCAATATAGCCACCAAGACATTATAGTCATAATGATAATATAGTCGCTATGACAATATTGTCACCATGAAAATATAATTATCATGATAATATTTCGCTTATGACAAAGTATGCAAGAGTTAAATAATGACAATATATCACCTATAAAAAGATCACCTTGCCAAAATAGCTAAGGTGACGATATATACATTATAGCAATGTAACTAAAATGAGAAGATAGCCAAAATGACAGTATGGTCATAATGACAATACTGCCACTATGAAAATACGTTCCCCATGACACTATAGTTACACTGACAAGAAAGCCTTATTTCACAAAAGACCAACATTGAAAATACAGCAAACGAGAATATAGCCACCATCATAGTTCAGCCACCATGATAATAATATCACGATACAAGTCATCACCATGTCATTAGTCACTTTGATAATTATCTTGCAATGACTATATAAATATCATGAAAAAATAGCCTCCATGTCAACATGTCTGCCATGAAAATCTGGCCATTATGATAATATAGTCATGACCGCAATTTATTCACTATAACAATATAGCCACAGTGATCATATAACTGATGTGACAATACAGTTAAAGAAGCAAAAAATAAATATACAAATCATATTCACTATGGCAGTATAACTACATGACAATATAGATACTGTGACAAATAGTCGCTTTTGAATCATAGCAAACTTATAGCCGGCAGGACAACATAGTTTCTATGACAAAATAGCGACCAAGACAGGATATATCATTATAATATAGACACCTTGACAGTATAGACCATAAAACAATGTAACAATCGTGAAACTGTACCTGCCAAAACATTATAGATGTCATGAAATTTTAGTCAACATGACAAAATTATCATAATGAAATATCATCGGCATTACAATATAGTTACCATAATCATAGACAAATCATGATCATATAATCAGCAGGTTGACATAAACAATATCACAGTATAAAAACCATGACAGTATAAGTGACATGATGATATGATATCCATACACTTACACTTACAATACCAAAGAAGCCGCCATGAATATATTGTTATCATGATCATTTAATCACAACAATATTGTAGGTAGTGACAAATATATCCCCAACGACAAAATCAATCATAGCAATATAGCCATCAACTTGTTATAGCGACCAAGATAATGTAGCGAGCATTGTATTGAGAATTACAATACAGCCACCGTGCCAATGTCGTCACCATCACAATATAGCTATCATGAAAATATTGTAACGTTGATAATGTAGCTGCCATGGCAAAATATTCAAGATAGAAAATACCCAAAAGATAGCCACAACAAGAGTTTAGCTGCTAAGACGATATATCACCATGCCAATATCTCTAAAATGTTAGTATAGCCATCATGGCAATATATCAACAGAAAAAATACTCATCACAACGATATAGCTAACTTGACAATATACTACTCTGAAAATATAGG
Organism: Panulirus ornatus; assembly: GCF_036320965.1. Classification (NCBI taxonomy): domain Eukaryota; kingdom Metazoa; phylum Arthropoda; class Malacostraca; order Decapoda; family Palinuridae; genus Panulirus; species Panulirus ornatus. Next base: position 11,883,849 of record NC_092278.1, read on the forward strand.
TAACATTAAAAGACAGCCACCTCCTTGAAATATAAAAGAAAATAAAAATGACAAATAGCCATCATGGCAATATGGTAACTAAACAATATAGCCATCATGGCAATATGGTAACCAAACAATATAGCCATCATGACAATATGATTACCATAGCAATGTATTCTTTATGGCAATATAGTCACCATGTCCTTATAGTCACGATGACAATACAACTACCATGACAGTACAGAAAACATCAAAATACAGTCTCTAAGACAATATTGCCACTAATTGAACAAGTTAAATGACAATATAGATATTATGGCAACACAATCACGATGACAATATACTCAGAAATGTTATATAAGCGTCATAATAAAATGATCTTACCATGAAAATATAGTCACCCTGCCACTTTGGCTTCCATTACAATATAGCCACAATAACAAAACATTCACCACGACAGTACTGAAACCATAACAATATAGCATATCATGAAAATGTAGTCACTTGATCATTTAATGAAAAATAAAAATTTCGCTTCTATTATGGTATAATCTCATGGACAAAATTTTATAAACCTTTAAAAAGCTGCCATGAAAATAAAATCACTCTGACATAAATATCATGATAAAATAGTGACCATGGCAATATAGCTACTCTGAGATTATAGTCATTATGACAATATAGTCGCTATTAAAATACTGTCACCTTAATGATAAAGTTATCAGAATGATATATCGCTTGTGACAAAATATGTATGATTAGAAAATGACAGTATAGAACCTATAAAAAAGATCACCTTGCCACTATAGTCAAGGTGACGATATATACATCATAGCAACGTAAAGAAAAAGAGATGATAACCAGAACGACGGTATGTTCATAATGACAATACTGCAACTATGAAAATGTTCCCCACGATTCTCCAGCTTCACTGACAATAAAGCCTTCTTCACAAAAAGAGTACTATTGAAAAAATAGCAAACGACTATACAGCCATCAAGACAGTACAGCCACCATGAAGATAATCTCTCGATATAAATCAATCGCAAGGACATTAGCGTCACCTTGATAATGAATATACAATGAGTATATGAACGTCATGAAAATATAGCGTCCATATAAATATATTTGTTGTGCAAATATAGCCTCCATATGAATATCTTTAAAGTGACAGTTTCGCCATTCTGATAATATAGTCAAGACGCTAATATATTTACCATAACAATAAAGCCACCATGATCACATAAATGATATGACAATATAGTCAACGCAACAATAAACGCATTTATGAATTATATCCACTCTAAGAAGACAGCCACATGAAAATATAGATACTGTGACAAAATAGTCATTTTTGGATAATAGCAAACATATAGCGTCCAAGAGAATATAGTCTCTATGGCAAAATAGCGAAGAAGACAGGATTTATCATCACAATACAGTTACCTTGACAGTGTAGCCAATAAAACAGTGGAACAACCTTGAAAATGTACCTACCATAACAATATAGCTTACATGAAAATATAGTTACTATGACAAATTCATTACAATGAAATACAAACGATATCACATTATGGTTTCGATAATCATACACCAATCATGATCATATAAGATAGAACCTTCAAAACAAAGCAAGGGTAGTGACAACGCAGGGAGGAATAGCTAAAACCTAGCTCTGAAAGACGATAGCAGCTCCGTACACGTCGGTAGCTGGTGCGCGACTGTCATCAGGTGATTACATTGTCATGATATGCTATATTGTCATTGTTTCAGTACTGTCGTAGTGAATATATTATTATGTTAGCTATATTGCAGTGGCAGGGTGGCTAAATTTTCATGGTAGGATAATTTTGTTATCGCGGTTATATTGAATTTGTGATAATACTGTCATGGTGACTGTGTTCCAGTAATATCTATATTATCCAGTAATATCTATATTATCATTTAATTTGTTGAAGCGATTGCAATATTGTCGTAGAGACTCTAATGTCATGTTGCCTGTATTGTCATGATGGTTGCATGTCATCTTGACTATATAGTCATGTTGGTTATATTCCAGTTATGATTACATGGTTATGGTAACTATATTGCCATGGTGACTATAGTGATAGGTGACTACATTGCCATGATAGCTATTTTTCATTTTTGTTATACTGTAAGGAGGTGACTGTCTTTTCATATTGAATATATTATCAGGGTAGCTATATTGTTAAGTTAGCTATATCATTGTGGTGCTTATTTTCTTTTTCTGGTGGTATATTGCCATGATGCCTAGACTAACATTTTGGCGATATTGGCATGGTGATATAATGTCTTAGCAAATAAACTGTTATTGTGGATATGTTCCATGGGATTTCATTATCATAGTAGCTACATTGTCAATGTTACTATATTTTCATGGTAGCTCCATTGTCATGGTGACGATATTGCCATTGTTGCTGTATTCTTATTTTCAATATAATGCCAACCAAACTACATTATCTTGGTCGCTATATTTACTTGCTGGCTATATTGCTGTGGTTAATTTTGTCGTTGGGGACATATTTTGTCATTAACTACAATTTTATTTTAATCATATGATCATGATAACAATATTTTCATGGCGGCTTATTTGGTAATGTGAGTGCAAGTGTATGGATATCATATTATCATGTCACTATATTTTCATGGTTTTTATACTGTGATGGTGTTTATGTCAGCCCCCTGATGATATCATCTTGATTGATATATGATTATGGTAACTAAATTGTAATGGCGATTATATTTCATTGTGACAATTTTGTATTTTTCCTGCATTTTCATGGTAGCTATATTGTTATGGCGGCTACATTTTCATTGTTGTTTCATTGTTTTATCGGCTATACTATCAAGGTGGCTATATCTTAATCAAAAATCTTGTCTTGGTTTTGTCATGGACACTATATTTTCCCGGAGCCTATATGTTTGCTATGATCCGAAAAAGACTATTTTGTCACAGCATCAATATTGTCAGGTGATTATATTGCCATAATGAATATAAATTGAAGGCTTCCTTATTGTTGCGCTGACTGCATTGTCTTATCACTTATATGATCGTGGGTATATTGTTATAGTGAATATATTGCCGTCTTGACTATATTATCACATTGGCTAAATTGTCATGGTAAATATGTTGACATGGAAGCCTTATTTTCATGATGTTTATATAGTCAGTGAATTATATCGTGACATTACTGTCATAGTGGCTGTACTTTCATGGTTACTATATAGTCGTTTGCTGTATTTTCACTGTTACTCTTTTGTGAAGATTGCTTTATTGTCATTGTAGCTATAGTGTCATGGGGAATATATTTTCATAGCAGCAGTATTGTCATTATGAACATACCGTCATTTTGGCTATCTACTCATTTTGGTTATATTGCGAAGATTTACTTATCGTCACCTTGGCTATATTGCCAAGGTGATCTCTTTTATAGTTGCTATATTGTCATTTTTTTTAGTCATGCATATTTTTTCATAAGCGATACATTATCGTGATAACTTTACTATTACGGTGACAGTATATTGTCATTGTGACAATGTTGAAATTTTGACTATAATATCTTAGTGGCTATATTGCTAAGATGACTATACTGTCATGGTGACTATTTCATGATGATGGTTATAATGACAGTTTGACTGCATTTTCATTGTAGCATATTTAATGGTGTTGATTTTGCCCTTGAAGATATATCATATAAATGAAAATTTCCTTTTTTTTAAATTATCATGTAAATATATTGCCATGATATGCGATATTGTTATAGTTTCAGTACTGTCATGTTGAATGTATATTATGTTGGTTACATTACAATCAAAGTCATAGTGGCAGGGTAACTATATTTTCATGGTTGGATCATTTTGTTATGACGATTTTATTGTATTTGTAAGTATATTCTCATGGTTACTGTGTTGCCGTAATTTCTATATTGTCCCGACACTACATATCCTGAAATCTATATTGTCATATCAGTTATATGATCATGGAAGCTTTATTTTCATAGTGAATATCTTGTCGTCGTGACTATATTATCATAATGGCTAAATTGTCATAGGAAATATGTTGACATGAGGGCTATATTTTCATGATATTCATAAAGTCATTGAAAGATTACCATCAAGGTGACTCTAATAGCCTGGCGATTGATGTACGTCGTGACATTATTGTCAAGATACCTGCGTTGTCATGGTGGCTATTTGTCGTTTCCTGTATTTTCAATGTTACTCTTTTGTGAAGATTGCTTTATTTTCATTGTAGCTATAGTGTCATGGGGAATATATTTTCGTAGTAGCAGAATTGTCGTTATGAACATATCCTCATTTTGGCTATCTGCTCATTTTGGTTACATTGCGAAGATTTACATATCGTCACCTTGACTATATTGGCAAGGTGATCTCTTTATAGTTCCTATATTGTCATTTTTTTAATCATGTATATTTTCTCATGAGTGATACATTATCTTGATAACTATATCATTAAAGTGACAGTATATTGTCATGGTGGCTATATTGTCATTATGACTACAATCTCTTAGTGGCTATATTGCTAAGATAACTACATGTGACAACATTTTCATTGTAGCTTATCTAATGGTGTTGATTTACCCTTGGATATATATCATTATAAAAACGGATATTTCATTTTGTTTGAATTATGAGGTGAATACATTGTCATGATATGCTATATTGTTATAGTTTCAGTACTGTCATGGTGAATGTATATTATGTTGGCTACATTACAATGGAAGCCATAGTGGCAGGGTGGCTATATTTTCATGGTTTGATCATTTTGTTATTAGTATTTTATTGTATTTTTGAATATATTGTCATGGTGACTGTGTTGAAATAATTTCTATGTTGTCATTTGATTTATTAAATTGATGGCAATATTGTCATAGAGACTGTATTGTCATGTTGCCTGTATGGTCATCATAGTTGTCTTGTCATTGTGACTCTATGTTCATGATTACATTCTTATGGTATCTATATTGCCATCATGGCTTTTTGTCAGAGTAGCTATATTGTTACGTTAGCTATCTTATTGTGGTGGGAATTTTTTTTCGGTATATTGCCATGATGGCTATACTAGAATTTTGGCAAGATTAGCATGGTGATATAGTGTTCGCAGCCTAAATGTTGTTTTGGACATTTTTTCATGGGAATACATTATCATGGTACCTATATTGTCAAGGTTACTATATTTCATGCAAGCTACATTGTAAAGATGACGATATTGGCATGGCGGGTGTATTGTTATGTTCAATATAACGCCATCCTGGCTACATTATCTTGGTCGCTATATCAACTTGATGGCTATATTGCTACGGTCAATTTCATCATTGGGGATGTATTTTGTCTTTACCTACAATTTGGTTGTGATTATATGATCATGATGATATTTCTATGACGGCTTATTTGGCATCTTGAGTGTATCTGTCTGGATATCATATCATCATGTAACTTAGTCTGTCATGCTTTTAAACAGTGATGGTGCTTATGTGAAAATGCTGATTACATTATCATCATTAATGTGTGATTATTGTAACTATATAGCAATGGCAATATCTTTTTTGATCATTTTGGTATGTTGACTTCATTTTGATAGTAGTTATATTGGTATGGCAGGTACATTTTCATGGTTCTGACATTGCTTTATGGGCTATACTGTCAAGGCGGCTGTATGGTATTGATAAATTCTGTTTTGGACGCTATTGTCTCCTGGACACTATATACTTTAGAGGCTATATGTTTCCTATGATCCGAAAGCAACTAATTTGTCACGGTATCTACAATGTCAGGTGGCTATATTGACGTTGTAAACATATTCTGAATGTTTCTTTAATGTTGCGTTGACTATATTGTTATATCAGAAATATGGCCATGGTGGCTTTGTTGTTATAGTGAAAATATTGTAGTTTTGACTATATTATCATAATGGCTAAATTGTCATGGGAAATATGTTGATATGGATGCTATATTCTCATGATACTTTTATGGTAATTGTCAAAAAATTTTCAAGTTTACTCTAATATCACAGTGATTGATTTATGTTGTAACATTATTGTTATGGTGGCTGTACAATCATGGTGGCTATATTGTCGTTTGATTCGTTTTCAATGTTACTATTTAGTGAATATGGCTTTGATGTCAGTGTAGGTATACTTTCATTGGGAACAAATTTTCATAGTGACGCAATTGTCATTATGACATAAAGTCATTTTGGCTATCTTCTAATTTGGGTTACATTGTTATGTTATATATATCGTCACCTTGGCTATATTGGGAAGGTGATTTTTTTATAGGTGGTATATTGTCATTTTTTAATCGTGCATATTCTGTTATAAGCGATATATTATCATGATACACATATCATTAAGGTGAAAATATTGGCATGGCGACTATATTGTCTTTATGACTGTAATCTTATGATAACAATATAGGTACCCTGATATATAGGCAACATGAAAAGACAATCACCCCCTTGTAATATAACAAAAGATAACAAATAACCATGATGTCAATATATTCATTTACCAATATAGCCACCATGCAATATAGTTACCGTATCAATATAATCTTAATGAAATATAACTACCATGACCATATAGACACGATGACAATACCTTCATCAAGACAATACAGGAACCATGACATTACATTATAACAATATAGCCACCAATTCAACAAATCAAATGACAGTATAGATATTATGGCAACAGTCACCATGACAATATACACACAAGTGGAATATAATCGACATAACAAAATTATTATATTATGAAAATATAGCCACTCTACCACTATGGCTTTCATTGGAATATAGCCAACATAATAATACATATACAATGACATTCCTGAAACCGTAACAATATAGCATATCACGACAATGTAGTCCACTAATGATTTAATCAAAATGAGAATCTCGTTTTATAATAATACATCCTCAAGGGCAAACCCAACACCAATATAAAAGCTACCGTGAAAATTTAGTCACCATGACATTATAACCATCATGATGAAATAGACACCATGACAATAAAGTTACTTTGGCAAGATATCCAACATGATATCATTGTCATAATAATAATATAGTCAAAATGCCAATATATAGTTACCGGAATGTTATAGTTAACATGATAATGTATCACCTTCGACAAAACATTCATGATTAAAAAAATGAAAATATATTAAGAGTAAAAAAAGATCACATTGCTAATATAGCCAAGGTGATGATATATATATATATATATATATATATATATATATATATATATATATATATATATATATATGATAGAAATATGACCAAAATAAGGAGATGGCCAAAATGACAGTATGTTCGTAATGACAATAATTCCACTATGAATATATATTCTCCATGACACTATAGGTACACTGACAGTAAAGCTATCTTCACAAAAGCGTAAAATCAGAATACAGCAAACTACAATATAACCACCATGAAAATACAGCCATCTTGACAATTATATCAAGATATAACTCAATCACCAGGACAATAGAGTCACCTTGACAGTAATCTTACAATGACTTTATAAATATCATGAAAATATAGCCCTCATGTCAAGATATTTGCTATGACAATCTAGCCACTATGAAAATATAGTCACGACGACAATCTATTCACTATGACAATAAAGCTACCATGATCATATAACTGATATGACAATATAATCAAAGCAAAATTATAGAAAAATTCAACGTATATTCACAATGGCAATATAACCACCTGACAATATAGATACTGTTAATAGATAGTCGTTTTCGGATCATAGCAAAAATATATAATTCAGGACCATAGAGTGTCTGTGAAAAAACGGTGACTCAGACAAGATTTATCATCATGATATGGTCATAACATTATAGCTGTCATGGAATTGTAGTCAACATGACAAAATTATCACAATGAAATAAAACGACATTACAATATAGTTACCATAATCATACACCAATCATGATCATATAATCAGCAGGTTGACATAAACAAGATCATAGTGTAAAAACCATGACAATTTAAGTGACATGATGAGATGATATCTATTCACTTATACTTACAATAGCACATAAATTTCCATGAAAATATTACCATGATCATATAATCACAACAGTATTGTCACTAATTACAAAATATATCCCGAAAGACAAAATTAACCATAACAATATACCCATCAAGTTGATATATCGACCAAGATAATGTAGCCATGATGGCATCATATTGAAAGTAAGAATACAACCACCATGCCAATGTCTTCACCATGACAATGTAGCTACCATGAAAATATAGTAACCTTAACTATGTAGCTACCATGATAAAACATACAATTGAAAAATATCCACAACAAGAGTTTAGCTGCTAAAACACTATATCGCCATGTCAATATCGCTAAAATGTTATTATTGCCATCATGATAATATACCGCCAGAAAAGAAATATATATACCCACTTCTTGACAATATAGCTATTCTGAAAATATTGCCAACATGAAAAGACAGTCACCTTGTTATATAACAAAAATGACAAATAGCCATCATGGCGATATAGTGATTTAATAATACAACCACTTTGGTAATATAGTTACCATAAAAATGTTATCTTAACGACAATGTAGCCAACATGACTATATAGTCACGTTGACAATACAACCACCGTGACAATACAGATAACATGAAAGTACCGTCTCTAAGACAATATTGCCATCAATTTGACAAATTATATGACAATATAGATATTATGGTAACATAGTCACCATGACAATATACTTAGAAATGCAACATAATCGCCGTGATAAATTTATCCTACCATGAAAATATAGCCACCTACCAATTTGGTTTCCATTGCAATGTAGAAACAGTAATCTAAGATTTACCATGACAGTACTGAAACCATAACAGTATGCCATAACATGGCAATATAGTCAGCTGATAATCTAATCAAAATGACAATTTCTCATCTGTCATGGTATATCCTCAAGGGCTATATTAACACCATTAAAAAAGCTTCTATGAAAATACAGTCATTATGACATTGTACAAATCATAATAAAATAGTCACCATGACAATATAGTTATCTTGGCAATATAGCCACTGTGACATTATAGTCATAATGATAATATAGTCACTATGACAATATTGTCACCATGAAAATATAATTATCATAATAATATTTCGTTTATGACAAAGTATGCAAGAGTTAAATAATGACAATATATCACCTATAAAAAGATCACCCTGCCAAAATAGCTAAGGTGACGATATGTAGATTATAGTAATGTAACTAAAATGAAAAGATAGCCAAAATGACGGTATTATCATAATGACAATACTGCCACTATGAAAATATGTTCCCCATGACACTATAGCTACACTGACAACAAAACCATATTCACAAAAGAGCAACATTGAAAATACAGCAAAGGAGAATATAGCCACCATCATAGTTCAGCCACCATGATAATAATGTCACGATACAAATTGTCACCATGTCATTAGTCACCTTGATAATAAACTTACAATGACTATATAAATATCATGAAAATATAGCCTCCATGTCAACATGTCTGCCATGATAATCTGTCCATTATGATAATATAGTCATGACGGTAATTTATTCACTATAACAATATAGCCACAGTGATCTTATAACTGATGTGATAATACTGTCAAAGAAGCATAAAAGAAACATACAAATCATATTCACTATGGCAGTATAACTACATGACAATATAGATACTGTGACAAATAGTCGCTTTTGAATCATATCAAACATATCGCAGGCAGGACAACATAGTCTCTATGACAAAATAGCGACCAAGATAGGTTGTATCATTATAAAATAGACACCTTGACAGTATAGACCATAAAACAATGTAAGAATCATGAAACTGTACCTGCCAAAACATTATAGATGTCATGAAATTTTAGTCAACATGACAAAATTATCATAATGAAATATCATCGGCATTACAATATATTTACCATAATCATAGACCAATCATGATCATATAATCAGTAGGTTGACATAAACAATATCACAGTATGAAAACCATGACAGTGTAAGTGACATGATGATATGATATCCATACACTTACACTTACAATACGAAAGAAACCGCCATGAATATATTGTTATCATGATCATAAAATCACAACAATATTGTAGGTACTGAAAAATATACCCCCAACGGCAAAATTAATCATGGCAATATTGCCATCAACTTGTTATAGCGACCAAGATAATGTCGCGAGCATTGTATTGAGAATAGCAATACAGCCACCGTGCCAATGTCGTCACCATGACAATATAGCTATCATGAAAATATGATAACGTTGATAATGTAGCTGTCATGGCAAAATATTCAAGTGAGAAAATACCCAAAAGATAGCCACAACAAGAGTTTAGCTGCTAAAATTTTAGTATAGCCATCATGGCAATATATCAACAGAAAAAATACTCATCACAGCGATAGAACTAACTTGACAATATACTACTCTGACAATATAGGTAACATTAAAAAACAGCCACCTCCTTGAAATAAAAAAGAAAAAAAATGACAAATAGCCAACATGGCAATATGGTAACTAAACAATATAGCCATCATGGCAATATGGTAACCAAACAATATAACCATCTTGGAAATATGATTACCAAAGCAATGTATCCTTAATGGCAATATAGTCACCATGTCCTTATAGTCACGATGACAATACAACTAATATGACAATACAGAAAACATCAAAATACAGTCTCTAAGACAATATTGCCACTAATTCAACAAGTTAAATGACAATATAGATATTATGGCAACACAATCACGATGACAATATACTCAGAAATGTTATATAATCGTCATAATTAAATGATCTTACCATGAAAATATAGTCACCCTGCCACTATGGCTTCCATGAAAATATAGCCACAATAACAAAACATTCACCACGGCAGTACTGAAACCATAACAATATAGCATATCATGACAATGTAGTCACTTGATCATTTAATGAAAAATAAAAATTTCGCTTCTATTACGGTATAACCTCAGGGACAAAATTTTATACACCATTAAAAAGCTGCCAAGAACATACAGTCACTATGACATATATATCATGATAAAATAGTGACCATGGCAATATAGCCACTATGAGATTATAGTTATTATGACAATATACTCGCTATTAAAATACTGTCACCGTAATAATCAAGTTATCAAAATGATACATCGCTTTTGACAAAATATGCATGATTAGAAAATGACAGTATAGCACCTATAAAAAAGATCACCTTGCCACTATAGTCAAGGTGACGATATATACATCATAGCAACGTAAAGAAAAAGAGATGATAACCAGAACGACGGTATGTTCATAATGACAATACTGCAACTATGAAAATATGTTCCCCACGATTCTCCAGCTTCACTGACAATAAAGCCATCTTCACAAAAAGAGTACTATTGAAAAAATAGCAAAGGACTATACAGCCATCAAGACATTACAGCCACCATGACAATAATATATCGATATAAATCAATCGCCAGGACATTAGCGTCACCTTGATAATGAATATACAATGAGTACATGAACATCATGAAAATATATCGTCCATATAAATATATTTGTCGTGAAAATATAACCTCCATATGAATATCTTTAAAGTGACAGTTTCGCCATTCTGATAATATAGTCAAGACGCTAATATATTCACCATAAAAATAAGGCCACCATGATCACATAAATGATATGACAATATAGTCAACGCAACGATAAACGCATTTATAAATTATATCCACTCTGATAATACAGCCACATAAAAATATAGTTACTGTGACAAAATATCAGTTTTGGATCATAGCAAACATATAACGTCCAAGAGAATATAGTCTCTATGACAAAATAGCGAAGAAGACAGGATTTATCACCACAATACAGTCACCCTTGACAGTATAGCCAATAAAACAGTGGAACAACCATGAAAATGTACCTACCATACCAATATAGCTTACATGAAAATATAGTTACTATGACAAATTCATTACTATGATATACAAACGATATCACATTATGGTTTCGGTAATCATACACCAATCATGATCATATAAGATAAAACCTTCAAAACAAAGCAAGGGTAGCGACAACGCAGGGAGGAGTAGCTACAACCTAGCTCTGAAAGACGACAGCAGCTCCGTACACGTCGGTAGCTGGTGCGCGACTGTCATCAGGTGACTACATTTTCGTGATATGCTATATTGTCATGGTTTCAGTACTGTCGTAGTGAATGTATTATTATGTTAGCTATATTGCAGTGGCAGGGTGGCTAAATTTTCATGGTAGGATAATTTTGTTATCGCGGTTATATTGCATTTGTGACAATACTGTCATGGTGACTGTGTTCCAGTAACATCTATATTATCATTTAATTTGTTGAAGCGATTGCAATATTGTCGTAGAGACTCTAATGTCATGTTGCCTGTATTGTCATGATGGTTGCATGACATCTTGACTATATAGTCATGTTGGTTATATTCCAGTTATGATTACATGGTTATGGTAACTATATTGCCATGGTGACTATATTGATAGGTGTCTACAATGCCATGATAGCTATTTTTCATTTTTGTTATACTGTAAGGAGGTGACTGTCTTTTCATATTGAATATATTATCAGGGTAGCTACATTGTTAAGTTAGTTATATCATTGTGGTGCTTATTTTCTTTTTCTGGTGGTATATTGCCATGATGCCTAGACTAACATTTTGGCGATATTGGCATGGTGATATAGTGACTTAGCAAATAAACTGTTATTGTGGATATGTTCCATGGGATTTTATTATCATAGTAGCTACTTTGTCAATGTTACTATATTTTCATGGTAGCTACATTGTCATGGTGACGATATTGCCATTGTGGCTGCATTGTTATTTTCAATAAAATGCCATCCTAACTATATTATCTTGGTCGCTATATTTACTTGCTGGCTATATTGCTATGGTTAATTTTGTCGTTGGGATATATTTTGTCATTAACTACAATTTTGTTTTAATCATATGATCATGATAATAATATTTTCATGGCGGCTTATTTGGTAATGTCAGTGAAAGTGTATAGATATCATATTATCATGTCACTATATTGTCATGGTTTTTATACTGTGATGGTGTTTATGTCAGCTTCCTGATGATATTATCATGATTGATATATGATTATGGTAACTAAATTGTAATGGCGATTATATTTCATTGTGACAATTTTGTCATGTTGCCTGCATTTTCATGGTAGCTGTATTGTTATGGCAGGTACATTTTCATTGTTGTTTCATTGTTTTATCGGCTATACTGTCAAGATGATTATATATTAAATGAAAATCTGGTCTTAGTCGCTATTTTGTCATGGACACTATATTGTCTTGAAGCCTATATGTTTGCTATGATATATTTTGTCACAGCATCCATATTGTCAGGTGCTTATATTGCTATAATGAATATAATTTGAAGGCTTCCTTATTGTTGTTTTGATTGTATTGTCATATCACTTATATGATCATGGTTATATCGTTATAGTGAATATATTGCCCACTTGACTATATCATCATATTGGCTAAATTGTCATGGTAAGTATGTTGACATGGAAGCCTTATTTTCATGATGTTTATATAGTCAGTGAATTATATCGTGACATTATTGTCATAATGGCTGTACTTTGATGGTGGCTATATAGTCGTTTGCTGTATTTTCACTGTTACTCTTTTGTGAAGATTGCTTTATTGTCATTGTAGCTATAGTGTCATGGGGGACATATTTTCATAGCAGCAGTATTGTCATAATAAACATACCGTCATTTTGGCTATCTACTCATTTTGGTTATATTGCGAATATTTTCATATCGTCACCTTGGCTATATTGTCAAGGTGATCTCATTTATAGTTGCTATATTGTCATTTTTTTTAGTCATGCATATTTTCTCATAAGCGATACATTATCGTGATAACTTTACTATTAAGCTGACAGTATATTATCATTGTGACAATGTTGCCATTATGATTATAATCTCTTAGTGGCTATATTGCTAAGATAACTATACTGTCATGGTGACAATATCATGATGATGGTTATAATGACAGTTTGACTGCATTTTCATTGTTGCATATTTAATGGTGTTGATTTTGCCCCTGAAGATATATCATAAAAACGAGAATTTCCTTTTTTCTAAATTATTATATGAATATATTGCCATGATATGCGATATTGTTATAGTTTCAGTACTGTCATGTTGAATGTATATTATGTTGGTTACATTACAATTAAAGTCATAGTGGCAGGGTAACTATATTTTCATAGTTGGATCATTTTGTTATGACGATTTTATTGTATTTGTGAGTATATTCTCATGGTTACTGTGTTGCCGTAATTTCTATATTGTCCTGGACACTACATATCCTGAAATCTATGTGGTCATATCAGTTATATTTTCATGGTAGCTTTATTGTCATAGTGAATATCTTGCCGACGTGACTATGTTATCATAATGGCTAAATTGTCGTAGGAAATATGTTGACATGAGGGCTATATTTTCATGATATTCATAAAGTCATTGAAAGATTACTATCAAGGTGACTCTAATAGCCTGGCGATTGATGTATATCGTGACATTATTGTCACGATAGCTGCATTGTCATGGTGGCTATATTGTCGTTTCCTGTATTTTCAATGTTACTCTGTTGTGAAGATTGCTTTATTGTCATTGTAGCTATAGTGTCATGGGGAATATATTTTCGTAGTAGCAGTATTGTCATTATGAACATTTCGTCATTTTGGCTCTCTGCTCATTTTGGTTACATTGCGAAGCTTTAAAATATCGTCACCTTGGCTACATTGGCAAGGTGATCTCTTTATAGTTGCTATATTGCCATTTTTTTAATCATGTATATTTTTTCATGAGTGATACATTATCTTGATAACTATATTATTAAAGTGACAGTAAATTGTCATGGTGACTATATTGTCATTATGACTACAATCTCTTAGTGTCTATATTGCTAAGATAACTGCACGTGACTACATTTTCATTGTAACTTATTTAATGGTGTTGATTTACCCTTGGAGATATATCATTATAAAAACGGATATTTCATTTTGTTTAAATTATGAGGTGAATACATGGTCATGATATGCTATATTGTTATAGTTTCAGTACTGTCATGGTGAATGTATATTGTGTTGGCTACATTACAATGGAAGCCATAATGTCAGGGTGGCTATATTTTCATGGTTTGATCATTTTGTTATTAGTATTTTATTGTATTTTTGAATATATTGTCATGGTGATTGTGTTGCCATAATTTCTATATTGTCATTTGATTTATTAAATTGCTGGCAATATTGTCATAGAGACTGTATTGTCATGTTGCCTATATGGTCATCATGGTTGTCTTGTCATCGTGACTATGGTCATGATGGCTATACTGTCATTAAGATTACATTCTTATGGTAACTATATTGCCATCATGGCTTTTTGTAAGAGTAGCTATATTGTTAAGTTAGCTATCTTATTGTGGTGGGCATTTTTTTTCCTTTTGGGATATTGCCATAATGGCTATAGTAGAATTTTGGCAAGATTAGCATGGTGATATAGTGTTCGCAGCCCAAGTGTTGTTTTGGACATTATTTCATGGGAATACATCATCATGGTAACTATATTGTTCAAGGTTACTATATTTCATGCAAGCTACATTGTAAAGATGACGATATTGGCATGGCGGGTGTATTGTTATGTTCAATATAACGCCATCCTGGCTACATTATCTTGGTCGCTATATCACCTTGATGGCTATATTGCTACGGTCAATTTCATCATTGGGGATGTATTTTGTCTTTACCTACAATTTGGTTGTGATTATATGATCATGATAATATTTCTATGACGGCTTATTTGGAATCTTGAGTGTATCTGTCTGGATATCATATCATCATGTAACTTAGTCTGTCATGCTTTTAAACGGTGATGGTGCTTATGTGAAAATGCTGATTACATTATCATCATTAATGTATGATTATTGTAACTATATAGCAATGGCAATATCTTTTTTGATCATTTTGGTATGTTGACTTCATTTTGATAATTATATTGGTATGGCAGGTACATTTTCATGGTTCTGACATTGTTTTATGGGCTATACTGTCAAGGCGGCTGTATGGTATTGATAAATTCTGTTTTGGACGCTATTGTCTCCTGGACACTATATACTTTAGAGGCTATATGTTTCCTATGATCCGAAAGCGACTAATTTCTCACGGTATCTATATTGTCAGGTGGCTATATTGACGTTGTGAAGATATTGTAAATGTTTCTTTAATGTTGCGTTGACCATATTGTTATATCAGTTATATGGCCATGGTGGCTTTGTTGTTATAGTGAATATGTTGTAGTTGTGACTATACTATCATAATGGCTAAATTGTCATGGGAAATATGTTGATATGGATGCTATATTCTCATGATACTTTTATGGTAATTGTAAAAAATTTTTCAAGTTTACTTTAATATCACAGTGATTGATTTATGCTGTAACATTATTGTTATAGTGGCTGTATAATCATGGTGGCTATATTGTCGTTTGATGCGTTTTCAATGTTACTAATTAGTGAATATGGCTTCAATGTCAGTGTAGCTATACTTATATTGGGAACAAATTTTCATAGTGACGCAATTATCATTATGAAATAAAGTCATTTTGTCTATCTTCTAATTTGGGTTACATTGCTATGTTATATATATCGTCACCTTGGCTATATTGGGAAGGTGATGTTTTTTATTGGTGGTATATTTTAATTTCTTAATCGGGCATATTCTGTTATAAACGATATATCATCATGATACCCATATCGTTAAGGTGAAAATATTGGCATGGCGACTATATTGTCTTTATGACTGTAATCTTATGATAACACTATAGGTACCCTGATATATAGGCAACATGAAAAGACAATCACCCCCTTGTAATATAACAAAAAATAACAAATAGCCATCACGGCAATATATTCATTTAACAATAGAGCCACCATGCAATATAGTTACCATATCAATATAATCTTAATGGAAATATAACTACCATGACCATGTAGACACGATGACAATAGAACCACCAAGACAATATAGGAACCGAGACTACATTATGACAATATAGCCACCAATTCAACAAATCAAATGACAGTATATATATTATGGCAACAGTCACCATGACAATATACACACAAGTGGAATATAATCGACATAACAAGATGATTATATTATGAAAATATAGCCACTCTGCCACTAGGGCTTCCATTGGAATATAGCCAACATAATAATACATATACAATGACATTCCTGAAACCATAACAATATAGCATATCACGACAATGTAGTCCCCTAATGATTTAATCAAAATGAGAAGCTCGTTTTATAAAGATACATCCTCAAGGGCAAACCCAATACCAATATGAAAGCTACCGTGAAAATGTAGTCACCATGACATTATAACCATCATGATAAAATAGACACCATAACAATAAAGTTACTTTGGCAAGATATCCAACATGATATCATTGTCATAATAACAATATAGTCAAAATGCCAATATATAGTTACCGGAATGTTATAGTTATCATGATAATGTATCACTTACGACAAAAAATGCATGAATAAAAAATGAAAATATAGCAACCGTGAAAAAAGATCACGTTGCTAATATAGCCAAGGTGATGATATATTTATGACAGAAATGTAACCAATATAAGGAGATGGCCAAAATGACAGAGTGTTCATAATGACAATAATTCCACTATGAAAATATATTCTCCATGACACTATAGTTACACTGACAGTAAAGCTATTTTCACAAAAGCGTAAAATTAAAATAAAGCAAACTACAATATAGCCACCATGACAACACAGCCATCTTGACAATAATATCACGATATAACTCAATCACCAGGAGAATAGAGTCACCTTGACGGTAATCTTACAATGACTTTATAAATATCATGAAAATATAGCCCCCATGTCAAGATATTTGGTATGACAATTTAGCAATTATGAAAATATAGTCACGACGACAATCTGTTCACTGTGACAATAAAGCTACCATGATCATATAACTGATATGACAATATAATGAAAGCAAAAATATAGAAACATTCAACTTATATTCACAATTGCAATATAACCACCTGACAATATCGATACTGTTAATAGATAGTCGTTTTCGGATCATAGCAAAAATATAGACTCCAGGACAATATAGTCTCTGTGAAAAAACAGTGACTCAGACACGATTTATCATCATGATATGCTCATAACATTATAGCTGCTATGGAATTGTAGTCAACATGACAAAATTATCACAATGAAATAAAACGACATTGCAATATAGTTACCATAATCATACACCAATCATGATTATATAATCAGCAGGTTGACATAAACAAGATCATAGTGTAAAAACCATGACAATTTAAGTGACAAGATGAGATGATATCCATTCACTTACACTTACAATACCACATACGTTTTCATGAAAATATTATCATGATCATGTAATCACAACAGTATTGACACTAATTACAAAATATATCCCGAAAGACAAAATTAACCATAACAATATAGCCATCAAGTTGATATAGCGACCAAGATAATGTAGCCAGGACGGCATTATATTGGAAGTAAGAATACAACCACCATGCCAATGTCTTCACCATGACAATGTAGCTACCATGAAAATATAGTAACCTTGACTATGTAGCTATTATGATAAAATATACAATTGAAAAATATCCACAACAAGAGTTTAGCTGTTAAAACACTATATCGCCATGCCAATATCGCCAAAATGTTATTATTGCCATCATGATAATATACCGCCAGAAAAGAAATATATATACACACTACTCGACAATATAGCTATTCTGACAATATTGCCAACGTGAAAAGATAGTCACCTCCTTGTTATATAACAAAAATGACAAATAGCCATCATGGCGATATAGTGATTTAACAATACAGCCACTATGGTAATATAATTACCATAAATATGTGATCTTAACGACAATGTAGCCAACGTGACTATATAGTCATGTTGACAATACAACCACCGTGACAATACAGATAACATGACAGTACAGTTTCTAAGAAAATATTGCCATCAATTTGACAAATTATATGACAATATAGATATTATGGCAACATAGTCACCATGACAATATACTCAGAAATACAATATAATCGCCATGATAAAATGATCCTACCATGAAAATATAGACACCTACCATTTTGGTTTCCATTGCAATGTAGAAACAGTAATAAAAGATTTACCATGACAGTACTTAAACCATAACAGTATAGCATATCATGGCAATGTAGTCAGCTGATAATTTAATCAAAATAACAATTTCTCTTCAATAATGGTATATCCTCAAGGGCAATATCAACACCATTAAAAAAGCTTCTACGAAAATACAGTCATTATGACATTATAAAAATCATGATAAAAAAGTCAACATGACAATATAGTTATCTTGGCAATATAGCCACTGAGACATTATAGTCATAATGATAATATAGTCGCTATGACAATATTGTCACCATGAAAATATAATTATCATGATAATATTTCGCTTATGACAAAGTATGCAAGAGTTAAATAATGACAATATATCACCTATAAAAAGATCACCTTGCCAATATAGCTAAGGTGACGATATATACATTATAGCAATGTAACTAAAATGAGAAGATAGCCAAAATGACGGTATGGTCATAATGACAATACTGCCACTATGAAAATATGTTCCCCATGACACTATAGCTACACTGACAACAAAGTCTTATTTCACAAAAGAGCAACATTGAAAATACAGCAAACGAGAATATAGCCACCATCATAGTTCAGCCACCATGATAATAATATCAAGATACAAGTCATCACCATGTCATTAGTCACCTTGATAATTATCTTCCAATGACTATATAAATATCATGAAAAAATAGCCTCCATGTCAACATGTCTGCCATGAAAATCTGGCCATTATGATAATATAGTCATGACGGCAATTTATTCACTATAACAGTATAGCCACAGTGATCATATAACTGATGTGACAATACAGTTAAAGAAGCAAAAAAGAAATATACAAATCATATTCACTATGGCAGTATAACTAAATGACAATATAGATACTGTGACAAATAGTCGCTTTTGAATCATAGCAAACTTATAGCCGGCAGGACAACATAGTCTCTATGACAAAATAGCGACCAAGACAGGATATATCATTATAATATAGACACCTTGACAGTATAGACCATAAAACAATGTATCAATCGTGAAACTGTACCTGCCAAAACATTATAGATGTAATGAAATTTTAGTCAACATGACAAAATTATCATAATGAAATAACGGCATTACAATATACTTACCATAATCATAGACAAATCATGATCATATAATCAGCAGGTTGGCATAAACAATATCACAGTATAAAAACCATGACAGTATAAGTGACATGATGATATGATATCCATACACTTACACTTACAATACCAGAGAATCCGCCATGAATATATTGTTATCATGATCATTTAATCACAACAATGTTTTAGGTAGAGACAAATATATCCCCATCGACAAAATCAATCATAGCAATATAGCCATCAACTTGTTATGGCGACCAAGATAATGTACCGAGCATTGTATTGATAATTACAATACAGCCACCGTGCCAATGTCGTCACCATGACACTATAGCTATCATGCAAATATAGTAACGTTGATAATGTAGCTGCCATAGCAAAATATTCAGGATAGAAAATACCCAAAAGATAGCCACAACAAGAGTTTAACTGCTAAGACGATATATCACCATGCCAATATCTCTAAAATGTTAGTGTAGCCATCATGGCAATATATCAACAGAAAAAATACTCATCACAACGATATAGCTAACTTGACAATATACTACTCTGAAAATATATGTAACATTAAAAGACAGCCACCTACTTGAAATATAAAAGAAAATAAAAATGACAAATAGCCATCATGGCAATATGGTAACTAAACAATATAGCCATCATGGCAATATGGTAACCAAACAATATAGCCATCATGACAATATGAATACCATAGCAATGTATTCTTAATGGCAATATAGTCACCATGTCCTTATAGTCACAATGACAATACAACTACCATGACAATACAGAAAATATCAAAATACAGTCTCTAAGACAATATTGACACTAATTCAACAAGTTAAATGACAATATAGATATTATGGCAACACAATCACGTTGACATTATACTCAGAAATGTTATATAAGCGTCATAATAAAATGATCCTACCATGAAAATAT
Source organism: Panulirus ornatus (assembly GCF_036320965.1). Lineage (NCBI taxonomy): Eukaryota > Metazoa > Arthropoda > Malacostraca > Decapoda > Palinuridae > Panulirus > Panulirus ornatus. The sequence goes on from NC_092278.1 coordinate 11,905,247, forward strand.
AGTTATCCTGCCACTATGGCTTCCATTACAATATAGCCACAATAACAAAACATTCACCACCACAGTACTGAAAGCATAACAATATAGCATATCATGAAAATGGAGTCACTTAATCATTTAATGAAAAATAAAAATTTCGCTTCTATTATGGTATAACCTCAGGGACAAAATTTTATGCAGCTTTAAAAAGCTGCCATGAAAATACAGTCACTCTGACATAAATATCATGATAAAATAGTGACCATGGAAATATAGCCACTCTGAGATTATAGTCATTATGACAATATAGTCGCTATTGAAATACTGTCACCTCAATTATAAAGTTATCAAAATGATATATCGCTTGTGACAAAATATGCATGATTAGAAAATGACAGTATAGCACCTATAAAAAAGATCACCTTGCCACTAGTAGGTTCATAATGACAATACTGCGACTATGAAAATATGTTCCCCACGATTCTCCAGCTTCACTGATAATAAAGCCATCTTCACAAAAAGAGTACTATTGAAAAAATAGCAAACGACTATACAGCCATCAAGACAGTACAACCACCATGACAATAGTCTCTCGATATAAATCAATCGCCAGGACATTAGCGTCACCTTGATAATGAATATACAATCAGTATATGAACATCATGAAAATATAGCGTCCATATAGATATATTTATCGTGAAAATATAGCCTCCATATGAATATCTTTAAAGTGACAGTTTCGCCATTCTAATAATATAGTCAAGACGCTAATATATTCACCATAACAATAAAGCCACTATGATCACATAAATGATATGACATATAGTCAACGCAACAATAAACGCATTTATAAATTATATCCACTCTGAGAATACAGCCACATGAAAATATAGATATTGAGACAAAATAGTCATTTTTGGATCATAGCAAACATATAGCGTCCAAGAGAATATAGTCTCTATGACAAAATAGCGAAGTAGACAGGATTTATCATCAAAATACAGTCACCTTGACAGTATAGCCACTAAAACAGTGGAACAACCATGAAAATGTACCTACCATAACAATATAGCTTACATGAAAATATAGTTACTATGACAAATTCATTACAATGAAAAACAAACGATATCACATTATGGTTTCGATAATCATACACCAATCATCATCATATAAGATAAAACCTTCAAAACAAAGCAAGGGTAGCGACAACGCGGGGGGGAATAGCTACAACATAGCTCTGAAAGACGACAGCAGCTCCGTACACGTCGGCAGCTGGTGCGCGATGGTCATCAGGTAACTATATTGTCATGATATGCTATATTGTCATTGTTTCAGTACTGTCGTAGTGAATGTATTATTATGTTAGCTATATTGCAGTGGCAGGGTGGCTAAATTTTCATGGTAGGATAATTTTGTTATCGCGGTTATATTGCATTTGTGATAATACTGTCATGGTGACTGTGTTCCAGTAATATGTATATTATCATTTAATTTGTTGAGGCGATTGCAATATTGTCGTAGAGACTCTAATGTCATGTTGCCTGTATTGTCATGATGGTTGCATGTCATCTTGACTGTATAGTAATGGTGGTTATATTCCAGTTATGATTAAATAGTTATGGTAACTATTTTGCCATGGTGACTATAATGATAGGTGACTCCATTGCCATGATAGCTATTTTTCATTTTTGTTATACTGTAAGGAGGTGACTGTCTTTTCATATTGAATATATTATCAGGGTAGCTACATTGTTAAGTTAGCTATATCATTGTGGTGCTTATTTTCTTTTTCTGGTGGTATATTGCCATGATGCTTAGTCTAACATTTTGGCGATATTGGCATAGTGATATAGTGTCTTAGCAAATAAACTGTTATTGTGGATATGTTCCATGGGATTTTATTATCATAGTAGCTACATTGTCAATGTTACTATATTTTCATGGTATCTCCATTGTCATGGTGACGATATTGCCATTGTGGCTGTATTGTTATTTTCAATATAATGCCATCCTAACTACATTATCTTGGTCGCTATATTTACTTGCTGGCTATATTGCTGTGGTTAATTTTGTCGTTGGGGATATATTTTCTCATTAACTACTATTTTGTTTTAATCATATGATAATGATAACAATATTTTCATGGCGGCTTATTTGGTAATGTGAGTGCAAGTGTATGGATATTATATTATCATGTCACTATATTGTTATGGTTTTTATACGTTGATGGTGTTTATGTCAGCCTCCTGATGATATTATCATGATTGATATATGATTATGGTAACTAAATTGTAATGGCGATTATATTTCATTGTGACAATTTTGTCATGTTGCCTGCATTTTCATGTTAGCTATATTGTTATGGCAGGTACATTTTCATCGTTGTTTCATTGTTTTATCGGCTATACTGTCAAGGTGACTATATCTTAATTAAAAATCTTGTCTTGGTCGCTATTTTGTCATGGACACTATATTGTCCTGACGCCTATATGTTTGATATGATCCGAAAGAGACTATTTTGTCACAGCATCAATACTGTCAGGTGCTTATATTGCCATACTGAATATAATTTGAAGGCTTCCTTATTGTTGCGTTGACTGTATTGTCACATCACTTATATGATCATGGCTATATTGTTATAGTGAATATATTGCCGTCTTGACTATATTATCATATTGGGTAAATTGTCATGGTATGTATTTTGACATGGAAGCCTTATTTTCATGATGTTTATATAGTCAGTGAATTATATCGTGACATTGTCATAGTGGCTGTACTTTCATCGTGGCTATATAGTCGTTTGCTGTATTTTCACTCGTACTCTTTTGTGAAGATTGCTTTATTGTCATTGTAGCTATAGTGTCATGGGGCATATATTTTCATAGCAGCAGTATTGTCATTATGAAAATACCGTCATTTTGGCTATCTACTCATTTTGGTTATATTGCGAGGATTTACATATCGTCACCTTGGCTATATTGTCAAGGTGATCTCTTTTATAGTTGCTATATTGTCATTTTTTTTTAGTCATGCATATTTTTTTGATAAGCGATACATTATCGTGACAACTTTACTCTTAAGGTGACAGTATATTGTCATTGTGACAATGTTGACATTATGTTTATAATCTCTTAGTGGCTATATTACTAAGATAACTATACTCTCAATGTGACTATTTCATGATGATGGTTATAATGACAGTTTGACTGCATTTTCATTGTACCATATTTAAAGGTGTTGATTTTGCCCTTGAAGATATATTATAAAACAAAAATTTCCTTTTTTTTAAATTATCATGTGAATATATTGCCATGATATGCGATATTGTTATAGTTTCAGTACTGTCATGTTGAATGTACATTATGTTGGTTACATTACAATTAAAGTCATAGTGGCAGGGCAACTATATTTTCATGGTTGGATCATTTTGTTATGACGATTTTATTGTATTTGTGAGTATATTCTCATGGTTACTGTGTTGCCGTAATTTCAATATTGTCCTGGACACTATATAATCTGAAATCTATATTGTCATATCAGTTATATGATCATGGTAGCTTTATTGTCATAGTGAATATCTTGTCGTCGTGACTATATTATCATAATGGTTAAATTGGCATAGGAAATATGTTGACATGAGGGCTATATTTTCATGATATTCATAAAGTCATTGAAAGATTAGTATCAAGGTGACTCTAATAGCCTGGCGATTGATGTATATCGTGACATTATTGTCACGATAGCTGCATTGTCATGGTGGCTATATTGTCGTTTCCTGTATTTTCAATGTTACTCTTTTGTGAAGATTTCTTTATTGTTATTGTAGCTATAGTGTCATAGGGAATATATTTTCGTAGTAGCAGTATTGTCATTATGAACATATCGTCATTTTGGCTATCTGCTCATTTTTGTTATATTGCGTAGATTTACATATCGTCACCTTGGCTATATTGGCAAGGTGATCTCTTTATAGTTGCTATATTGTCATTTTTTTTAATCATATATATTTTTTCATGAGTCATACATTATCTTGATAACTATATCATTAAAGTGACAGTATATTGTCATGGTGACTATATTGTCATTATGACTACAATCTGTTGGTGCCTATATTGCTAAGAAAACTACATGTGACTACATTTTCATTGTAGCTTATTTAATGGTGTTGATTTACCCTTGGAGATATATCATTATAAAAACGGATATTTCATTTTGTTTAAATTATGAGGTGAATACATTGTCATGATATGCTATATTGTTATAGTTTCAGTACTGTCATGGTGAATGTATATTATGTTGACTACATTACAATAGAAGCCATAGTGGCAGGGTGGCTATATTTTCATGGTTTGATCATTTTGTTATTAGTGTTTTATTGTATTTTTGAATATATTGTCATGGTGATTGTGTTGCCATAATTTCTATATTGTCTTTTGATTTATTAAATTGATGGCAATATTGTCATAGAGACTGTATTGTCATGGTGCCTGTATGGTCATCATGGTTGTCTTGTCATCGTGACTCTATGGTCATGATGGCTATACTGTCGTTAAGATTACATTCTTATGGTAACTATATTGCCATCGTGGCTTTTTGTCAGAGTAGCTATATTGTTAAGTTAGCTATCTTATTGTGGTGGGTAATTTTTTTCTTTTGGTATATTGCCAGGATGGCTATACTAGAATTTTGGCAAGATTAGCATGGTGATATAGTGTTCGTAGCCCAACTGTTGTTCTGGACATTTTTTCATAGGAATACATTATCATGGTACCTACATTGTCAAGGTTACTATATTTCATGCAAGCTATATTGTAAAGATGACGATATTGGCATGGCGGGTGTATTGTTATGTTCAATATAACGCCATCCTGGCTACATTATATTGATCGCTATATCAACTTGATGGCTATATTGCTACGGTCAAATTCATCGTTGGGGATGTATTTTGTCTTTACCTACAACTTGGTTGTGATTATATGATCATGATAATATTTCTATGACAGCTTATTTGGCATCTTGAGTGTATCTGTCTGGATATCATATCATCATGTAACTTGATCTGTCATGCTTTTAAACGGTGATGGTGCTTATGTGAAAATGCTGATTACATTATCATCATTAATGTATGATTATTGTAACTATATAGCAATGGCAATATCTTTTTCGATCATTTTGGTATGTTGACTTCATTTTGATAGGAGTTATATTGGTATGGCAGGTACATTTTCATGGTTCTGACATTGTTTTATGGGCTATACTGTCAAGGCGGCTGTATAGTATTGATAAATTCTGTTTTGGACGCTATTGTCTCCTGGACACTATATACTTTAGAGGCTATATGTTTCCTATGATCGGAAAGCGACTATTTTGTCACGGTATCTATACTGTCAGGTGGCTATATTGACGTTGTTAACATATTCTGAATGTTTCTTTAATGTTGCGTTGACTATATTGTTATATCAGTTATATGGCCATGGTGGCTTTGTTGTTATAGTGAATATATTGTAGTTGTGACTATACTATCATAATGGCTAAATTGTCATGGGAAATATGTTGATATGGATGCTATATTCTCATGATACTTTTATGGTAATTGTAAAAATATTTTCAAGTTTACTCTAATATCAGAGTGATTGATTTATGTTGTAACATTATTGTTATGTTGGCTGTACAATAATGGTAGCTATATTGTCGTTTGATGCGTTTTCAATGTTACTATTTAGTGAATATGGCTTTAATGTCAGTGTAGCTATACTTTCATTGGGAACAAATTTTCATGGTGACGCAATTGTCATTATGAAATAAAGTCATTTTGGCTATCTTCTAATTTGGGTTACATTGCTATGTTATATATATCGTCACCTTGGCTATATTGGGAAGGTGATTTTTCTTTATAGGTGGTATATTGTCATTTTTTAATCCTGCATATTCCGTTATAAGCGATATATTATCATGATACCCATATCATTAAGGTGAAAATATTGGCATGGCGACTGTAATCTTATGATAACAATATAGGTACCCTCATATATAGGCAACATGAAAAGACAATCACCCCCTTGTAATATAACAAAAAATAACAAATAGCCATCATGGCAATATATTCATTTAACAATATAGCCACCATGGCAATATAGTTTCCATATCAATAAAATCATAATGGAAATATAACTACCATGACCATATAGACACTGTGACAATACAACCACCAAGACAATACAGGAACCATGACATTACATTATTACAATATAGCCACCAATTCAACAAATCAAATGACAGTATAGATATTATGGCAACAGTCACCATGACAATATACACACAAGTGGAATATAATCGACATAACAAAATGATTATATTATGAAAATATAGCCACTTTGCCACTAGGGCTTCCATTGGAATATAGCCAACATAATATTACATGTACAATGACATTCCTGAAACCATAACAATATAGCATATCACGACAATGTAGTCCCCTAATGATTTAATCAAAATGAGAATCTCGTTTTATAATGATACATCCTCAAGGGCAAACCCAATACCAACATAAAAGCTACCGTGGAAATGTAGTCACCATGACATTATAACCATCATGATGAAATAGAAACCATGACAATAAAGTCACTTTGACAAGATATCCAACATGATATCATTGTCATAATAACAATATAGTCAAAATGCTAATATATAGTTACCGGAATGTTATAGTTATCATGATATTGTATCACTTACGACAAAAAATGCATGATTTAAAAAATGAAAATATAGCAACCGTAAAAAAAGATCACGTTGCTAGTATAGCCATGGTGATGATATATATATGATAGAAATGTAACCAAAATAAGGAGATGGCCAAAATGACAGTATATTCATAATGAAAATAATTCAACTATGATAATATATTCTACATGACACTATTGGTACACTGACAGAAAGCTATCTTCACTCTTCACAAAGCGTAAAATTAAAATACAGCAAACTACAGTATAGCCACCATGACAGTACGGCCATCTTGACAAAATGACGGTATGGTCATAATGACAATACTGCCACTATGAAAATATGTTCCCCATGACACCATAGCTATACTGACAGCAAAGCCATATTCCTAAAAGAGCAACATTGAAAATACAGCAAACGAGAATACAGCCACCATCATAGGTCAGCCACCATGATAATAATGTCACGATAATAATCATCACCATGTCATTAGTCACCTTGATAATAAAATTACAATGACTATATAAATATCATGAAAATATAGCCTCCATGTCTACATGGCTGCCATGATAATCTGGCCTTTATGATAATATAGTCATGACGGCAATTTATTCACTATAACAATATAGCCAGAGTGATCATATAACTGATGTGACAATACAGTCAAAGAAGTAAAAAAGAAATATACAAATCATATTCACTATGGAAGAATAACTACATAACAATATAGATTATGTGACAAATAGTCGCTTTGGAATCATAGCAAACATAGCCGGCAGGTCAACATAGTCTCTATGACAAAATAGCGACCAAGACAGGATATATCATTATAATATAGACACCTTGACAGTATAGACCATAAAACAATGTAAGAATCATGAAACTGTACCTGCCAAAACATTATAGATGTCATGAAATTTTAGTCAACATGACAAAATTATCATAATGAAATATCATCGGCATTACAATGTAGTTACCATAATCATAGACCAATCATGATCATATAATCAGCAGGTTGACATAAACATTAAACAATAAACAAGTATAAGTGACATGATGATATGGTATCCATACACTTACACTTACAATACCAAAGAAGCCGCTATGAATATATTGTTATCATGATCATATAATCACAACAATATTGTAGATAGTGACAAATATATCCCCAACGAAAAAAATTAATCATGGCAATAAAGCCATCAACTTGCTATAGCGACCAAGATAATATAGCGAGCATTGTATTGAGAATTACAATACAGCCACCGTGCCAATGTTGTCACAATGACAATATAGCTACCATGAAAATATAGTAACGTTGATAATGTAGCTGCCATGGCAAAATAATCAAGATAGAAAATACCCAAAAGATAGCCACAACAAGAGTTTAGCTGCTAAGACTATACATCACCATGACAATATCTCTAAAATGTTAGCATAGCCATCATGGCAATATATCAACAGAAAAAATACTCATCACAACGATATAGCTAACTTGACAATTTACTACTCTGACAATATAGGTAACATTAAAAGACAGCCACCTCCTTGAATTATAAAAGAAAAAAAAAATGACACATAGCCATCATGGCAATATGGTAACTAAACAATATAGCCATCATGGCAATATGGTAACCAAACAATATAACCTTCATGGCAATTTGATTACCATAGCAATGTATTCTTAATGGCAATATAGTCACCATGTCCTTATAGTCACGATGACAATACAACTACCATGACAATACAGAAAACATCAAAATGCAGTCTCTAATACAATATTGCCGCTAATTCAACAATTAAATGACAATATAGATATTATGGCAAAACAATCACGATGACAATATACTCAAAAATGCTATATAATGGTCATAATGAAATGATCCTGCCATGAAAATATAGTCACCCTGCCACTATGGCTTCCATTACAATATAGCCACAATAACAAAACATTCACCACGACAGTACTAAAACCATAACAATATAGCATATCATGACAATGTAGTCGATCATTTAATGAAAAATAAAAATTTCGCTTCTATAAATTATGGTATAATATCAGGGACAAAATTTTATTCACCCTTAAAAAGCTGCCATGAAAATACAGTCACTATGACATAAATAAAATAGAGACCATGGCAATATAGCCACTCTGAGATTATAGTCATTATGACATCAAAGTCGCTATCAAAATACTGTCACCTTTATAATAAAGTAATCAAAAGGATATATCGCTTGTGACAAAATATGCATGATTAGAAAATGACATTATAGCACTTATAAAAAAGATCACCTTGCCACTATAGTCAAGGTGACGATATATACATCATAGCAACGCAAAGAAAAAGAGATGATAACCAGAACGACGATATGTTTATAATGACAATACTGCAACTATGAAAATATGTTCCCCACGATTTTACAGCTTCACTGACAATAAAGCCATCTTCACAAATAGAGTGCTATTGAAAAAATAGGAAACGATTATACATCCATCAAGACATTACAGCCACGATGACAATAATCTCTCGATATAAATCAATCGCCAGGACATTAGCGTCACCTTGATAAGGAATATACAATCAGTACATGAACATCATGAAAATATAGCGTCCATATAAATATATTTGTCGTGAAAATATAGCCTCCATATGAATAACTTTAAAGTGACAGTTTCGCCATTCTGATAATATAGTCAAGACGCTAATATATTTACCATAACAATAAAGCCACCATGATCACATAACTGATATGACAATATAGTCAACGCAAAAATAAACGCATTTATAAATTATATCCACTCTGAGAATACAGCCACATGAAAATATAGATACTGTGACAAAATATTTATTTTTGGATCATAGCAAACATACAGCGTCCAAGAGAATATAATCTCTATGACAAAATAGCGAAGAAGACAGGATTTATCCTCACAATACAGTCACCTTGACAGTATACCCAATAGAATAGTGGAACAACCATGAAAATGTACCTACCATAACAATATAGCTTACATGAAAATATAGTTACTATAACAAATTCATTACAATGAAATACAAACGATATCACATTATGGTTTCGATAATCATACACCAATCATGATCATATAAGATAAGATATTTAAAACAAACCAAGGGTAGCGACAACGCAGGGAGGAATAGCTACAACATAACTCTGAAAGACGATAGCAGCTCTGTACACGTCGGTAGCTGGTGCGCGACTGTCATCAGGTGACTACATTGTCGTTATATGCTATATTGTCATGGTTTCATTACCTTCGTAGTGAATGTATTATCATGTTAGCTATATTGCAGTGGCAGGGTGGCTAAATTTTCATGGTAGGATAATTTTGTTATCGCGGTTATATTGCATTTGTGATAATACTGTCATGGTGACTGTGTTCCAGAAATATCTATATTATCATTTAATTTGTTGAGGCGATTGCAATATTGTCGTAGAGACTCTAATGTCATGTTGCCTGTATAGTCATGATGGTTGCATGTCATCTTGACTATATAGTCATGTTGGTTATATTCCAGCTATGATTACATGGTTGAGGTAACTATATTGCCATGGTGACTATATTGATAGGTGACTACATTGCCATGATAGCTATTTTTCATTTTTGTTATACTGTAAGGAGGTGACTGTCTTTTCATATTGAATATATTATCAAGGAAGCTATATTGTTAAGTTAGCTATATGATTGTGGTGCTTATTTTCTTTTTCTGGTGGTATATTGCCATGATGCCTAGACTAACATTTTGGCGATATTGGCATGGTGATATAGTGTCTTAGCAAATAAACTGTTATTGTGGATATGTTCCATGGGATTTTATTATCATAGTAGCTACATTGTCAATGTTACTATATTTTCATGGTAGCTCCATTGTCATGGTGAAGATATTGCCGTCGTAGCTGTATTGTTATTTTCAGTATAATGCCATCCTAACTACATTATCTTGGTCGCTATATTTACTTGCTGGCTATATTGCTATGGTTAATTTTGTCGTTGGGGATATATTTTGTTATTAACTAAAATTTTGTTTTAATCATATGATCATGATAGAATTTTCATTGCGGCTTATTTGGTAATGTGAGTGCAAGTGTATGGATATCATATCATCATGTCACTATATTGTCATTGTTTTTATACTGTGATGGTGTTTATGTCAGCTTCCTGATGATATCATCATGATTAATATATGATTATGATAGCTAAATTGTAATGGCGATTATATTTCGTTGTGACAATTTTGTAATGTTGCCTGCATTTTCATGTTAGCTCTATTGTTATGGCAGGTACATTTTCATTGTTGTTTCACTGTTTTATCGGCTATACTGTCAAGGTGACTATATCTTAATTAAAAATCTTGTCTTGGTCGCTATTTTGTCATGGACAATATAATGTTCTGGAGCCTATATGTTTCCTATGATCCGAAAGAGACTATTTTGTCACAGGATCAATATTGTTGGGTGCTTATATTGCCATAATGAATATAATTTGAAGGCTTCCTTATTGTTGCGTTGACTGTATTGTCATATCACCTATATGATCATGGCTATATTGTTATAGTGAATATATTGCCGTCTTGACTATATTATCATATTGGGTAAATTGTCATGGTAAGTATGTTGACATGGAAGCCTTATTTTCATTATGTTTATGTAGTCAGTGAATCATATCGTGACATTATTGTCATAGTAGCTGTACTTTCATGGTGGCTATATTGTCGTTTGCTTTATTTTCACTGTTACTCTTTTGTGAAGATTGCTTTATTGTCATTGTAGCTATAGTGTCATAGGGGATATATTTTCATAGCGACAGTATTGTCATAATGAACATACCGTCATTTTGGCTGTCTATTCATTTTGGTTATATTGAGAAGATTTACATATCTTCACTTTGGATATATTGTCAAGGTGATCTCTTTTATAGTTGCTATGTTGTCATTTTTTTTAGTCATACATATTTTTTCATAAGCGATACATTATCGTGATAACTTTACTATTAAGGTGACAGTATATTGTCATTGTGACAAAGTTGACAATATGACTATAATCTCTTACTGGCTATATTGCTAAGATAACTATACTGTCATGGTGAATATTTCATGATGATGGTTATATTGACAGATTGACTGCATTTTCATTGTAGCATATTTCATGGTGTTGATTTTGCCCTTGAAGATATATCATAAAAACGAGAATTTCCTTTTTTTAAATTATCATGTGAATATATTGATATGATATGCGATATTGTTATAGTTTCAGTACTGTCATGTTGAATGTATATTTTGTTGGTTACATTACAATTAAAGTCATAGTGGCAGGGTAACTATATATTCATCTTTGGATCATTTTGTTATGACGATTTTATTATATTTGTGAGTATATTCTCATGGTTACTGTGTTGCCGTAATTTCTATATTGTCCTGGACACTATATATCCTGAAATCTATATTGTCATATCAGTTATATGATCATAGTAGCTTTATTGTCACAGTGAATATCTTGTCTTCGTGACTATATTATCATAATGGCTAAATTGTCATAGGAAATATGTTGACATGAGGGCTATATTTTCATGATATTGATAAAGTCATTGAAAGATTTCTATCAAGGTTACTCTAATAGCCTGGCGATAGATGTATATCGTGCCATTATTGTCACGATAGTTGCATCGTCATGGTGGCTATATTGTCGTTTCCTCTATTTTCAATGTTACTCTTTTGTGAAGATTGCTTTATTGTCATTTATAGCTATAGTGTCATGGGGAATATATTTTCGTAGTAGCAGTATTGTCATTATGAACACATCGTCATTTTCGCTATCTGCTCATTTTGGTTACATTGCGAAGATTTACATATCGTCTCCTTGGCTATATTGGCAAGGTGATCTCTTTATAGTTGCTATATTGTCATTTTTTTAAATCATGTATATTTTTTCATGAGTGATACTCTATCTTGATAACTATATCATTAAAGTGACAGTATATTGTCATGGTGACTATATTATCATTATGACTACAATCTCTTAGTGGCTATACTGCTAAGATAACTACATGTGACTACATTTTCATTGTAGCTTATTCAATGGTGTTGATTTATCCTTGGAGATATATCATTATAAATACGGATATTTCATTTTGTTTAAATTATGAAGTGAATACATTGTCATGAAGTGCTATATTGTTATAGTTTCAGTACTGTCATGGTGAATGTATTTTATGTTGGCTACATTACAATGGAAACCATAGCGGCAGGGTGGCTATATTTTCATGGTTTGATCATATTGTTATTAGTATTTTACTGTATTTTTGAATATATTGTCATGGTGACTGTGTTGCCATAATTTCTATATTGTCATTTGATTTATTAGATTAATGGCAATATTGTCATAGAGACTGTATAGTCATGTTGCCTGTATGGTCATCATGGTTGTCATGTCATCGTGACTCTATGGTCATGATGGCTATACTGTCGTTAAGATTACATTCTTATGGTAACTATATTGCCATCATGGCTTTTTGTTAGAGTAGCTATATTGTTAAGTTAGCTATCTTATTGTGGTGGGTATTTTTTTTTCCTTTTGGTATATTGCCATGATGGCTATACTAGAATTTTGGCAAGATTAGCATGGTGATATAGTGTTCGCAGCCCAACTGTTATTTTGGACATTTTTTCATTGGAAAATATTATCATGGTACCTACATTGTCAAGGTTACTATATTTCATGCAAGCTACATTGTAAAGATGACGATATTGGCATGGCGGGTGTATTGTTATGTTCAATATAACGCCATCCTGGCTACATTATCTTGGTCGCTATATCAACTTGATGGCTATATTGCTACGGTCAATTTCATCGTTGGGGATGTATTTTGTCTTTACCTACAATTTGGTTGTGATTATATAATCATGATAATCTTTCTATGACGGCTTATTTTGCATCTTGAGTGTATCTGTCAGGATATCATATCATCATGTAACTTACTCTGTTATGCTTTTAAACGGTGATGGTGCTTATGTGAAAATGCTGATTACATTATCATTATTAATGTATGATTATTGTAACTATATAGCAATGGCAATATCTTTTTGGATCATTTTGGTATGTTGACTTCATTTTGATAGTAGTTATATTGGTATGGCAGGTACATTTTCATGGTTCTGACATTGTTTTATGGGCTATACTGTCAAAGCGGCTGTATAGTATTGATAAATTCTGTTTTGGACGCTATTGACTCCTGGACACTATATATTTTAGAGGCTATATGTTTCCTATGATCCGAAAGCGACTGTTTTGTCACGGTGTTTATATTGTCAGTTGGCTTTATTGACTTTGTGAACATATTCTGGATGTTTCTTTAATGTTGCGTTGACTATATTGTTATATTAGTTATATGGCTATGGTGGCTTTGTTGTTATAGTGAATATATTGTAGTTTTGAGTATCATATCATAATGGCTAAATTGTCATGGGAAATATGTTGATATGGATGCTATATTCTCATGATACTTTTATGGTAATTGTAAAAAATTTTTCAAGTTTACTCTAATATCACAGTGATTGATTTATGTTGTAACATTATTGTTATGGTGGCTGTATAATCATGGTGGCTATGTTATCGTTGATGCGTTTTCAATGTTACTATTTAGTGAATATGGCTTTAATGTCAGTGTAGCTATACTTTCATTGGGAACAAATTTTTATAGTGACGCAAATGTCATTATGAAATAGAGTCATTTAGGTTATCTTCTAATTTGGGTTACATTGTTATGTTATATATATCGTCACCTTGGCTATATTGGGAAGGTGATCTTTTTATCGGTGGTATATTGTCATTTTTCAATCGTGCGTATTCTGTTATAAGCGATATATTATCATGATACCCATATCATTAAGGTGAAAATATTGGCATGGCGACTATATTGTCTTTATGACTGTATTATTATGATAACAATATAGGTCCCCTGATATATGGGCAACATGAAAAGACAATCAACCCCTTGTAATATAATAAAAAATAACAAATAGCCATCATGGCAATATATTCATTTAACAATATAGCCACCATGCAATATAGTTACCATATCAATATAATCTTCATTGAAATATAACTACCATGACCATATAGACATGATGACAATACAATCACCAAGACAATACAGGAACCATGAAATTACATTATGACAATATAGCCACCAATTCAACAAATCAAATGACAGTATAGATATTTTGGCAACAGTCACCATGACAATATACACACAAGTGAAATATAATCGACATAACAAAGTGATTATATTACGAAAATATAGCCACTCTGCCACTATGGCTTCCATTCGAATATAGCTAACATAATAATACATATACAATGACATTCATGAAACCATAACAATGTAGCATATCACGATAATGTAGTCCCCTAATGATTTAATCAAAATGAGAATCTCGTTTTATAATGATATATCCTCAAGGGCAAACCCAACACCAATATAAAAGCTACCGTGAAAATGTAGTCACCATGACATTATAACCATCATGATGAAATAGACACCATGACAATAAAGTTTATTTGAGAAGATATCCAACATGATATCATTGTCGTAATAACAATATATTCAAAATGCCAATGTATACTTACCGGAATGTTATAGTTATCATGATAATGTATCACTTACGACAAAAAATGTATGATTAAAAAAAAGGAAAATATAGCAACCGTAAAAAAAGATCTCGGTGCTAATATAGCCAAGGCGATGATATATATATGATAGAAATGTAACGAAAATAAGGAGATGGCTACAATGACAGTATGTTCTTAATGACAATAATTCCACTATGAAAATATATTCTCCATGACACTATAGGTACACTGACAGTAAAGCTATCTTTACAAAAGCGTAAAATTGAAATACAGCAAACTACAACATAGCCACCTTGACGATACAGCCATCTTGACAATAATATCACGATATAACTCAATCACCAGGACAATAGAGTCACCTATGACTTTATACATTTTTTTTTTTTTTTGCTATGTCGCTGTCTCCCGCGTTTGCGAGGTAGCGCAAGGAAACAGACGAAAGAAATGGCCCAACCCACCCCCATACACATGTATATACATACGTCCACACACGCAAATATACATACCTAAAAAGTTTTCCATGGTTTACCCCAGACGCTTCACATGCCTTGATTCAATCCACTGACAGCACGTCAACCCCGGTATACCACATCGCTCCAATTCACTCTATTCCTTGCCCTCCTTTCACCCTCCTGCATGTTCAGGCCCCGATCACACAAAATCTTTTTCACTCCATCTTTCCACCTACAATTTGGTCTCCCACTTCTCGTTCCCTCCACCTCCGACACATATATCCTCTTGGTCAATCTTTCCTCACTCATTCTCTCCATGTGCCAAAACCATTTCAAAACACCCTCTTCTGCTCTCTCAACCACGCCCTTTTTATTTCCACACATCTCTCTTACCCTTACGTTACTTACTCGATCAAACCACCTCACACCACATATTGTCCTCAAACATCTCATTTCCAGCACATCCATCCTCCTGCACACAACTCTATCCATAGCCCACGCCTCGCAACCATACAACATTGTTGGAACCACTATTCCTTCAAACATACCCATTTTTGCTTTAGGAGATAATGTTCTCGACTTCCACACATTCTTCAAGGCTCCCAGAATTTTCGCCCCCTCCCCCACCCTATGATCCACTTCCGCTTCCATGGTTCCATCCGCTGCCAGATCCACGCCCAGATATCTAAAACACTTTACTTCCTCCAGTTTTTCTCCATTCAAACTTACCTCCCAATTGACTTGACCCTCAACCCTACTGTACCTAATAAACTTGCTCTTATTCACATTTACACTTAACTTTCTTCTTTCACACACTTTACCAAACTCAGTTACCAGCTTCTGCAGTTTCTCACATGAATCAGCCACCCGCGCTGTATCATCAGCGAACAACAACTGACTCACTTCCCAAGCTCTCTCATCCACAACAGACTTCATACTTGCCCCTCTTTCCAAAACTCTTGCATTCACCTCCCTAACAACCCCATCCATAAACAAATTAAACAACCATGGAGACATCACACACCCCTGCCGCAAACCCACATTCACTGAGAACCAATCACTTTCCTCTCTTCCTACACGAAGACATGCCTTACATCCTATATAAAAACTTTACACCGATTCTAACAACTTGCCTCCCACACCATATATTCTTAATACCTTCCACAGAGCATCTCTATCAACTCTATCATATGCCTTTTCCAGATCAATAAATGCTAATTACAAATCCATTTGCTTTTCTAAGTATTTCTCGCATACATTCTTCAAAGCAAACACCTGAATCACACATCCTCTACCACTTCTGAAACCACACTGCTCTTCCTCAATCTGATGCTCTGTACATGCCTTCACCCTCTCAATCAATACCCTCCCATATAATTTACCAGGAATACTCAACAAAGTTATACCTCTGTAATTTGAGCACTCACTCTTATCCCCTTTTCCTTTGTACAATGGCACTATGCACGCATTCCGCCAATCCTCAGGCACCTCACCATGAGTCATACATACATTAAATAACCTTATCAACCAGTCAATAAGACAGTCACCCCCTTTTTTGATAAATTCCACTGCAATACCATCCAAACCTGCTACCTTGCCCGCTTTCATCTTCCGCAAACCTTTACTACCTCTTCTCTGTTTACCAAATCATTTTCCCTAACCTTCTCACTTTGCATACCACCTCGACCAAAACACCCTATATCTGCCACTCTATCATCAAACACATTCAACAAACCTTCAAAATACTCACTCCATCTCCTTCTCACATCACCACTACTTGTTATCACCTCCCCATTTGCGCCCTTCACTGAAGTTCCCATTTGCTCCCTTGTCTTACGCACTTTATCTACCTCCTTCCAGAACATCTTTTTATTCTCCCTAAAATTTAACGATACTCTCTCACCCCAACTCTCATTGTCTTCTTTTTCACCTCTTGTACCTTTCTCTTGACCTCCTGTCTCTTTCTTTCATACATCTCCCACTCAATTGCATTTTTTCCCTGCAAAAATCGTCCAAACGCCTCTCTCTTCTCTTTCACTAATAGTCTTACTTCTTCATCCCACCACTCACTACCATTTCTAATCAACTTACCTCCCACTCTTCTCATGCCACAAGCATCTTTTCCGCAATCACTCACTGATCCCCTAAATACATCCCATTCCTCCTCCACTCTCCTTACTTCCATTGTTCTCACCTTTCTCCATTCTGTACTCAGTCTCTCCTGGTACTTCCTCAGACAAGTGTCCTTCCCAAGCTCACTTACTCTCACCACCCTCTTCACTTTATAAATATCATGAAAATATAGCCCCCATTTCAAGATATTTCCTATGACAATTTAGCCATTATGAAAATATAGTCACGACGACAATCTATTCACTATGACAATAAAGCTACCATGATCATATAACTGATATGACAATATAATCAAAGCAAAAATATAAAAACAATCAACTTATATTCACAATGGCAATATAACCACCTGACAATATAGATACTGTTAATAGATAGTCGTTTTCGGATCATAGCAAAATATAGACTCCAGGACAATATAGTCTCTGTGAAAAAAACAGTGACTCAGACAGGATTTATCATCATGATATGGTCATAAAATTATAGCTGTCATAGAATTGTAGTCAACATGACAAAATTATCACAATGAAATAAAACGACATTACAATATAGTTACCATAATCATACACCAATCATGATTATATAATCAGCAGGTTGACACAAACAAGATCATAGTGTAAAAACCATGACAATTTAAGTGACATGATGAGATGATATCCATTCACTTGCACTTACAGTACCACATAAGTTTTCATGAAAATATTATCATGATCATATAATCACAACAGTATTGTCACTAATTACAAAATATATCCCGAAAGACAAAATTAACCATAACAATATAACCATCAAGTTGATATAGCGACCAAGATAATGACGGCATTATATTGAATGTAAGAATACAACCACCATGCCAATGTCTTCACCATGACAATTTAGCTACCATGAAAATATAGTAACCTTGACTATGTAGCTACAGAGATAAAATATACAATTGAAAAATATCCACAACAAGAGTTTAGCTGCTGAAACACTATATCGCATACCAATATCGCCAAAATGTTATTATTGCCATCATGATAATATACCGCCAGAAAAGAAATATATGTACCCAATACTCGACAATATAGGTATTCTGACAATATTGCCAACATGAAAATACAGTCACCTCCTTATTACATAACAAAAATGACAAATAGCCATAATGGCGATATAGGGATTTAACAATACAGCCACTATGGTAATATAGTTAGCATAACAATGTGATCTTAACGACAATGTAGCCAACATGACTGTATAGTGACGTTGAGAATACAACCAACGTGACAATACAAATAACATGATAGTACCGTCTCTAAGACAATACTGTCATCAATTTGACAAATTATATGACAATATAGATATTATGGCAACATAGTCACCATGACAATATACTCAGAAATGCAATATAATCGCCATGATAGAATTATCCTTCCATGAACATATAGCCACCTACCATTTTGGTTTCCATTGCAATGTAGAAACAGTAATAAAAGATTTACCATAAGGTACTGAAACCATAACAGTATAGCATATCATGGCAATGTAATCACCAAATAATTTAATCAAAATGACAATCTCTCTTCTATAATGGTATATCCTCAAGGGCATTATCAACACCATTAAAAAAGCTCCTAAGAAAAATATCATTATGACATTATAAACATCATGATAAAAAAGTCACCATGACAACATAGTTCTCTTGGCAATATAGCCACTGTGACATAATGATAATATACTCGCTCTCACAATATTGTCACCATAAGATATAATTATCATGATAGTATTTCGCTTATGACAAAGTATGCTAGAGTTAAAAAAGACAATATATCACCTATAAAAAGATTACCTTGCCAATATAGCTAAGGTGACGATATATACATTATAGCATTGTAACTAAAATGAGAAGATAGCCAAATTGACGGTATGGTCATAATGACAATACTGCCACTATGAAAATATGTTCCCCATGACACTATAGCTATACTGACAACAAAGCCATATTCACAAAAGAACAACATTGAAAATACAGCAAACGAGAATATAGCCACCATCATATTTCAGCAACCATGATAATAATGTCACGATACAAATCATCACCATGTCATTAGTCACCTTGATAATAAACTTACAATGACTATATAAATATCGTGAAAATATAGCCTCCATGTCAATAGTTCTGCCATGATAATCTGGCCATTATGATAATATAGTCATGACGGCAATTTATTCACTATAACAATATAGCCACCGTGATCATATAACTGATGTGACAATACAGTCAAAGAAGCAAAAAAGAAATATAAAAATCATATTCACTATGGCAGTATAACTACACGACAATATAGATACTGTGACAAATAGTCGCTTTTGAATCATAGCAAACATATAGCCGGCAGGACAACATAGTCTCTATGACAAAATAGCGACCAGGACAGGATATATCATTATAATATAGACACCTTGACAGTATAGACCATAAAACAATGTAACAATCATGAAACATGTATCTTCCAAAACATTATAGATGTCATGAAATTTTAGTCAACATGACAAAATTATCATAATGAAATATCATCGGCATTACAATATAGTTACCATAATCATAGACCAATCATGATCATATAATCAGCAGGTTGACATAAACAATATCACAGTATAAAAACCATGACAGTATAAGTGACATGATGATATGATATTCATACACATACACTTACAATACCAAAGAAGCCGCCATGAATATATTGTTATCATGATCATATAATCACAACAATATTGTAGGTAGTGACAAATATATCCCCAACGACAAAATTAATCATAGCAATATAGCGATCAACCTGTTATAGCGACCAAGATAATGTAGCGAGCATTGTATTGAGAATTACAATACAGCCACCGTGCCAATGTCGTCACCATGACAATATAGCTATCATGAAAATATAGTAACGTTGATAATGTAGCTGCCATGGCAAAATATTCAAGATAAAAAATTCCCAAAAGATAGCCACAACAAGAGTTTAGCTGCTAAGACGATATATCACCATGCCAATATATCTAAAATGTTAGTATAGCCATGAAGGCAATATATCAACAGAGAAAATACTCATCACAACGATATAGCTAACTTGACAATATACTACTCTGACAATATAGGTAACATTAAAAGACAGCCAACTCCATGAAATATAAAAAAAAAAAATGACAAATAGCCGTCATGGCAATGTGGTAACTAAACTATATAGTCATCATGGCAATATGGTAACCAAACAATATAGCCATCATGACAATATGATTACCATAGCAATGTATTCTTAATGGCAATATAGTCACCATTTCCTTATAGTCACGATGACAATACAACTACCATGACAATACAGAAAACATCAAAATAAAGTCTCTAAGACAATATTGCCACTAACTCAACAAGTTAAATGACAATATAGATATTATAGCAACGCAATGACGATGAGAATATACTCAGAAATGTTATATAATCGTCATAATAAAATGGTCATACCGTGAAAATAAAGTCACCCTGCCAATATGGCTGCCATTACAATATAGACACAATAACAAAACATTCGCCACGACAGTACGGAAACCATAACAATATAGTATATCATGACAATGTAGTCACTTGATCATTTAATGAAAAACAAAAATTTCGCTTCTATTATTGTATAACCTCAGGGACAAAATTTTATACACCATTAAAAAGCTGCCATGAAAATACATTCACTATAACATAAATATCATGAAAAAAATAGTGACCATGGCAATATAGCCACTCTGAGATTATAGTCATTATGACAATATAGTCGCTATTACGATACTGTCACCTTAATGATAAAGTTATCAAAATGATATATCGCTTGTGACATAATATGCATGATTAGAAAATGACAGTATAGCACCTATAAAAAAGATCACCTTGCCACTATAGTCAAGGTGACGATATATACATTATAGCAACGTAAAGAAAATGAGATGATAACCAGAACGACGGTATGATCATAATGACAATACTGCAACTATGAAAATATGTTCCCCACGATTCTACAGCTTCACTGACAATAAAGCCATTTTAACAAAAAGAGTAATATTAAAAAAATAGCAAACGACTATACAGCCATCAAGACAGTACAGCCACCATGACAATAATCTCTCGATATAAATCAATCGCAAGGACATTAGCGTCACCTTGATAATGAATATACAATCAGTACTTGAACATCATGAAAATATAGCGTCCATATAAATATATTTTTCGTGAAAATATATCCTCCATATGAATATCTTTAAAGTGACAGTTTCGCCATTCTGATAATATAGTCAAGACGATAATATATTCACCATAACAATAAAGCCACCGTGATCACATAAATGTTATGACAATATAGTCAACGCAACAATAAACGCATTTATAAATTATATCCACTCTGAGAATACAGCCACATGAAGATATAGATACTGTGACAAAATAGTCATTTTTGGATCATAGCAAACATATAGCGTCCAAGAGAACATAGTCTCTATGACAAAATAGTGAAGAAGACAGGATTTATCATAACAATACCGTCACCTTGACAGTATAGCCAATAAAACAGTGGAACAACCATGAGAATGTACCTACCATAACAATATAGCTTACATGAAAATATAGTTACTATGACAAATTCATTACAATGAAATATAAACGATATCACATTATGGTTTCGATAATCATACCCAATCATGATCATGTAAGATAAAACCTTTAAAAAAAAGCAAGTGTTGCGAAAACGCAGGGAGGAATAGCTACAACCTAGCTCTGAAAGACGATAGCAGTTCCGTACACGTCGGTAGCTAGTGCGCGATTGTCATCAGGTGACTATATTGTCATGATATGCTATATTGTCATGGTTTCATTACTGTCGTAGTGAATGTATTATTATGTTAGCTATATTGCAGTGGCAGGGCGGCTAAATTTTCATGGTAGGATAATTTTGTTATCGCGGTTATAATGCATTTGTAATAATACTGTCATAGTCATTGTCTTCCAGTAATATCTATATTATCATTTAATTTGTTGAAGCGATTGCAATATTGTCTTAGAGACTCTAATGTCATCTTGCCTGTATTGTCATGATGGTTGCATGTCATCTTGACTATATAGTGATGTTGGTTATATTCCAGTTATGATAACATGGTTATGGTAACTATATTGCCATGGTTACTTAATTGACAGGTGACTACATTGCCATGATGGCTATTTTTCATTTTTGTTATACTGTTAGGAGGTGACTGTCTTTTCATATTGAATGTATTATCAGGGTAGCTATATTGTTAAGTTAGCTATATCATTGTGGTGCTTATTTTCTTTTTCTGGTGGTATATTGCCATGATGCCTAAACTAACATTTTGCCGATATTGCCATGGTGATATAGTGTCTTAGGAAATAAACTGTTATTGTGGATATGTTCATGGGATTTTATTATCATAGTAGCTACAGTGTCAATGTTACCATATTTTCATGGTAGCTCCATTGTAATGGTGACGATATTGCCATTGTGGCTGTATTGTTATTTTCAATATAATGCCATCCTAACTACATTTTCTTGGTCGCTATATTTACTTGCTGGCTATATTGCTATGGTTAATTTTGTTGATGGGGATATATTTTGTCATTAATTACAATTTTGTTTCAATCATTATCATGATAACAATATTTTCATGGCGGCTTATTCGATAATGTGAGTGCAAGTGTATGGATATCATATCATCATGTAACTATATTGTCATGATTTTTATACTTTGATGGTGGTTATGTAAGCCTCCTGATGATATTATCATGATTGATATATGATTATGGTCACTAAATTGTAATGGCGATTATATTTCATTGTGACAATTTTGTCATGTTGCCTGCATTTTCATGGTAGCTATATTGTTATGGCAGGTACATTTTTCTTGTTGTTTCATTGTTTTATCGGCTATACTGTCAAGGTGACTATATCTTAATAAAAAATCTTGTCTTAGTCGCTATTTTGTCATGGACACTATATTGTCCTGGAGCCTATATGTTTGCTATGATCCGAAAGAGACTATTTTGTCACAGCATCAATATTGTCAGGTGCTTATATTGCCATAATGAATATAGTTTGAAGGCTTCCTTATTGTTGCGTTAACTGTATTGTCATATCACTTATATGATCATGGCTATATTGTTATAGTGAATATATTGCCGTCTTAACTATATTATCATATTTTCTAAATTCTCATGGTATGTTGATATGGAAGCCTTATTTTCATGATGTTTATGTACTCAGTGAATTATATCGTGACATTATTGTCATAGCGACTATACTTTCATGGTGGCTATATAATCGTTTGCTTGTATTTTGACTGTTCCTCTTTTGTGAAGATTGCTTTATTGTCATTGTAGCTATAGTGTCATGGGGGATATATTATCATAGCAGCAGTATTGTCATTATGAACATACCGTCATTTTGGCTATCTACTCAGTTTGGTAATATTGCGACGATTTACATATCATCACCTTGGCTATATTGTCGAGGTGATCTCTTTTATAGGTGCTATATTGTCATTCTTTTTAGTGATGCATATTTTTCATAAGCGATACATTATCGTGATAACTTTACTATTAAGGTGACAGTATATTGTCATTGTGACAATGTTGACATTATGACTATAATCTCTTAGTGGCTATATTGCTAAGATGAAAATACTGTCATGGTGACTATTTCATGATATGGTTATAATGACAGTTTGACTGCATTTTCGTTGTAGCATATTTAATGGTGTTGATTTTGACCTTGAAGATATATCATAAAAACGAGAATTTCCTTTTTTTCTAAATTATCATGTGAATATATTGCCATGATATGCGATACTGTTATAGTTTCAGTACTGTCATGTTGAATTTATATTAGTTGGTTACATTACAATTAAAGTCATAGTGGCAGGGTAACTATATTTTCCTGGTTGGTCATTTTGTTATGACGGTTTTATTGCATTTGAGTATATCTAATGGTTACTGTGTTGCCGTAATTTCTATATTGTCCGGCACTACATATCCTGAAAATTATTTTCATATAGTT
Organism: Panulirus ornatus; assembly: GCF_036320965.1. NCBI lineage: Eukaryota > Metazoa > Arthropoda > Malacostraca > Decapoda > Palinuridae > Panulirus > Panulirus ornatus. The sequence continues at coordinate 11,930,256 of NC_092278.1, forward strand.
ATATGATCTGGTAGCTTATTTCATAGTGAAATCTTTTTTTTTGTCGTGATTATTATCATAAGGTAAAATTTTAAGGAAATTGTTGAAAGAGGGTATATTTTATTTATTATAAAGTATTGAAAGATTACTTAGGTGATCTAATACCCGGCGATTGATGTAAGTGATTATTGTAGTGTGCTTTTTCATGGTGCTATATGCGTTTCTGTTTTTAATGTTACTCTTTTGTGAAAATTTCTTTATTGTCATTGTAGTTAGTGTATGGGGAAAAATTTTCGTAGTAACAGTATTTTAATAAAACGCATTTGGTTTTATTTTTGGTTAATTGCGAAGATTACATATCTACCTTGGGTATTTGAAAGGGGATTCTTTTATGTTGCTTTTGTCTTTTTTTATCAGAATTTTTTATAAGCGTTCTTACGTGATAACTTTTATTTTGGGGAAGGATATGTCATTTTGAAATTTTTTGACATTTTGAAATAATTTTCTTGTGGTAATTGTTAAAATAAAATTCTGTTTGGGGGATATTTCTGATGTGGTTATAATGTCGTTTGATGATTTTCATTAGATTTTAAGGTGTTATTTTTGCCTTGAAGATTATATAAAAAAAAAAATTTTCCCTTTTTTTTAAAATTTTTAATGTGAAAATATTCCAGAATGGATATTGTATAGTTTAGTACTTCAGTTTGAATTTATATTTGTTGGGTTTCATTACAATTAAGTATATGGGAGGGTAAATATATTTTTTATGGTTATCATTTTGTTATGAGATTTTTTAAATTTTTTTGGGGAAAATTTTTGGGTTTTTTGTTGGCCCCTAATTTCTTATTGTCCGGAACACATACCCGAATTATATTGTATATCAGTTATTGATCTGGTAGTTTTTCATAGTGAAAATTTGTCGTCGTGATATATTATCATAAAGGCTAAAATTTTATGGAAATTGTTGCATGAGGGCTATATTTTCATTATATTATAAAGTATTGAAAAATTATATCAAGGGGACTCTAATAGCCCGGCGATTGATGTATATGTGACATTATTGTCAGATGGGGCATTTTCTGGTGCTAAATTTCGTTTCTGATTTTCAATGTTATTTTTGTGAAGATTGCTTTATTTTCTTTTTTGCTATAGTGTCATGGGGAATATATTTTCGTGTGCATTTTGTATTTGAAATTTCGCATTTTGGCTTCTGTATTTTGGTTACATTGGAAAATTTTCAATCGTTACTTGGAATTTTTGGAAGGTATCTTTTTGTTCTATTTGTCATTTTTTTTAATCATGATTTTTTTTTAAGGATAATTATTTGATAATTAAAATTAAAGTGACAGTTTTGTCATGGTGTAAATTTTATTTGACTAAATCTTTAGTGGCATATTTTTAAGTAATAATGGACTAAATTTATTTAGTTATTTAAAGGGGTTTTATTTCCCCCTTTGGGGTAATCATTAAAAACGGTTTTTATTTTTTTAAATTTTTAGGAATAATTGTCATATTCTTTTTGTTATAGTTTAAAACTGTCATGGTGAATGTATAATGTTTTGGGTCATTAAAGGAAGCCTTTTTGGAGGGTGGGGTTATTTTATGGTTTGAATTTTGTATTATATTTTTTGTATTTTTAAATTTGATGGGTGATGTTTGCCCTAATTTTATATTGTCATTTTATTTTTAAATTTCAAAATTTTTAAAACTTTTTTGGCCCGATGTCTCATGGTTTTTTGTATGGACTTTGGTATGATGGCTTCTTTCGTTAGATTATTTTATGGTAATTTTGCCATCATGGTTTTTTGGAGGGTAGCTATATGTAAGTTTGCTATCTTATTTGGGGGGGTTTTTTTTTCTTTTGGATATTGCCCTGTGGCTAACTAAATTTTGGCAGATTTCATGGTGTATGGTTGCAGCCCAACTTTGTTTTGGAATTTTTTTTTTTGGGGAAACATTACTTTGGGAAAATTGTAAGGTTTCTATTTTCAGCAAGCACTTGTAAAAGTGCGTTTGGCATGGGGGTGATGTTATTTTCAATAAACGCCCGGTAATTTTTTTTGGTGTTAAATTGAGGGCTTTTTCTACGGTATTTATGTTGGGGGTGTATTTTGTCTTTACCTACAATTTGGTTGTGATTATATTTATCATGATTAAAAATTTATGAGGCCCTTTTTTGGATTTGGTGTATTGTTGGATATTATTTAAACATTAACTTTTGTATGCTTTTAAACGGTGGTGGTGCTTTTTGTGAAAATGTGATTACTTATCAATTAATGTATTTATTTTTGTAATTATAGAAGGGAAAAAATTTTTTTTTTTTTCTTTTGGTAGTTTACTTATTTTTTATATTTTATATTTAAAGGCAGGGAAAATTTTTTATGGTTTGACATTGTTTTATGGGTTTTACGTCAAGGCGGCTGTATAGTATTGATAAAATTTTTTATGGGGGTATTTCTCCGGACACTATATATTTAGAGGGTATATGTTTCCCTTTATCCGAAAGGGACCAATTTTTTTACGGTTTTCAATTGTTAGGTGGCTAATTGACCTTTGAACTTTTTCGAATTTTCTTTCAATTGTTCTTGACTATATTGTTATATTAGTTATTGGCCGGGGGCCTTTTTTTGTTATGTAAAAAAAATTTAATTGTGACTATATATCATAATGGTAAATTGTTGGGGAAAAATTTGATATGGATGCTTTATTTATGATATTTTTTTTGGGAAATTTTAAAAATTTTCAAAAAATTTCTCTTTTCAAGTGATTGATTTTGTTTAAATTTTTTATGGTGGCTGTAAAAATAAAGGGGAACTATATTGTCGTTTATGGTTTTCAAGGGTTTCTAATTTAATGAATTAAAGCTTTTTAAAGTCAATGTAGCTATACTTTCTTGGGGGGGAAAAATTTTTTTATAGTGACGAATTTTTAAATTTTGAAATAATTATTTTGGTTTTCCCTTTTTAATTTTGGGGTTTCATTGCTATGTTTTTATATCTTTACCCTTTGGGTATTTGGGGAAGGGGATTTTTTTTTGGTTATTGTCAATTTTTTTAAGTGCATTTTTTTTTAAGGGAAAATTTTATCATGGGTCCCCTATCAATTTAAAGGTTTAAAATATTGGGATGGCATAATTGTCTTTATGGGCTTTAATTTATTTTGAAAAAATAGGGACCCTGATTATAGGCAAAATGAAAAACAATCAACCCTTGTAATATAACAAAAAATTTTTAAAAACCAAACATGGCAAATTTTATTCATTTTTTTCAATATAGCACCCTGGCAATAAAATTTACCCAAAAAATTAAATTTTAAAGGAAATATAAAACCCTGACCCTAAGGACAAAAATGAAATAAACCACCAAAAAAAGGAAAACCCTGGGCAATTTCTTTTTTGACAAATAAACCACCAAAACAAAAATCAAATGGGCAGTATAGATATTATGGCAACAAATTAATGACAATATAACACAAGTGGAAAATAATCGACAAACAAAAAGATTATATTTTTGAAAATATTGCCACTCTGCCCCTATGGCTTCCATTGGAATATAGCCAACATAATAATATATATACAATGACATTCCTGAAACCATAACAATATAGCCTATCACGACAATGTAGTCCCCTAATGATTTAATCAAAATGAGAATCTCGTTTTATAATGATACATCCTCAAGGGCAAACCCAACACCAATATAAAAGCTACCGTGAAAATGTAGTCACCATGACATTATACCATCATGATGAAATAGACACCATGACCATAAAGTTACTTTGGCAAGATATCCATGATATCATGTCATAATAACAATATAGTCAAAATGCCATATATAGTTACCGGAATTTTATAGTTATCATGATAATGTATCACTTCCGACAAAAAATGCATGATTAAAAAATGAAAATACAGCAACAGTAAAAAAAAAGATCACTTGCTAATATAGCCAAGGTGATGATATATATATATATGATAGAAATGTAACCAAAATAAGGAAATGGCCAAAATGACAGTATGTTCTAATGAAATAATTCCACTATGAAAATATATTCTTCATGAACACTATAGGTACACTGACAGTAAAGCTATCTTCACAAAAGGTAAAATAAAATACAGAAAACTACAATATAGCCACCATGACAATCAGCCATCTTGACAATAATATCACGATATAACTCAATCACCAGGACAATAGAGTCACCTTGACTAGTAATCTTACAATGACTGTATAAATATCATGAAAATATAGCCTCCTTTGTCAAAATATTGCTATGATAATTTAGCCATTATGAAAATATAGTCACGACGACAATCTATTCACTATGACAATAAAGCTACCATGATCATATAACTGATATGACGATATAATCAAAAAAAATATAGAAACATTCAACTTATATTCACAAAGGCAATATAACCACTTGACAATATAATACTGTTAATAGATAGTCGTTTTCAGATCACAGAAACAAATATAGACTCTAGGACAATATAGTCTCTGTGAAAAATCAGTGACTCTGAGAGGATTTATCATCATGATATGCTCATAAAATTATAGCTGTCATGGAATTGCAGTCAACATGAAAAAATTATCACAATGAAATAAACGACATCACAACATAGTTACTATAATCATACACCAGTCATGATTATATAATCAGCAGTTTGACATAAACAAGATCATAGTGTAAAAACCATGACAATTTAAGTGACATGATGAGATGATATCCATTCACTTACACTTACAATACCACATAAGTTTTCATGAAAATATTATCATGATCATATAATCACAACAGTATTGTCACTAATTACAAAATATATTCCGAAAGACAAAATCAACCATAACAATATAGCCATCAAGTTGATACAGCGACCAAGATAATATAGCCAGGACTGCATCATATTGAAAGTAAGAATACAACCACCATGCCAATGTCTTCACCATGACAATGTAGCTACCATGAAAATATAATAAACTTGACTATGTAGCTACCATCATAAGATATACAATTGAAAAATATCCACAACAAGAGCTTAGCTGCTAAAACACTATATCGCTATGTCAATATCGCCAAAATGTTATTATTGCCATCATGATAATATACCGCCAGATAAGAAATATATATACCCACTACTCGACAATATAGCTATTCTGAAAATATTGCCAACATGAAAAGACAGTCACCTCCTTGTTACGTAACAAAAATGACAAATAGCCATCATGGAGATATAGTGATCTAACAATACAGCCACTATGGTAATATAGTTACCATAACAATGTGATCTTAACGACAATGTGGCCAACATGACTATATAGTCACGTTCACAATACAACCACCGTGACAATACAGATAACATGATGGTACCGTCTCTAAGACAATATTGCCATCAATTTGACAAATTATATGACAATATAGATATTATGGCAACATAGTCACCATGACAATATACTCAGAAATGCAATATAATCGCCATGATAAAATTATCCTACCATGAAAATATAGCCACCTACCATTTTGGTTTCCATTGCAATGTAGAAACAGTAATAAAAGATTTACCATGACAAAACTGAAACCATAACAGTATAGCATGTCATGGGAATTTAGTCACCAAATAATTTAATCAAAATGACAATTTCTCTTCTATAATGGTATATCCTCAAGGGCAATATCAACACCATTAAAAAAGCTTCTACGATAATACAGTCATTATTATATAAAAATCATGAAAAAAAAGTCACCATGTCTATATAGTTATCTTGCCAATATACCCACTATGACATTATAGTCATAATGACAATATAGTCGCAATGACAATATTGTCATCATAAAAATATAATCATCATGATAATATTTCGCTTATGACAAAGTATGCAAGAGTTTAATAATGACAATGTATCACCTATAAAAAGATCACCTTGCCAATATAGCTAAGGTGACGATATATACATTATAGCAATGCAACTAAAATGAAAAGATAGCCAAAATGACGGTATGGTCATAATGACAATACTGCCACTATGGAAATATGTTCCCCTGACACTACAGCTACACTGACAACAAAGCCATAATCACAAAATAGCAACATTGAAAATACAGCAAACGAGAATATAGCCACCATCATAGTTCAGCCACCATGATAATAATGTCACGATACAAATCATCACCACGTCATTAATCACCTTGATAATAAACTTAAAATGAGTATATAAATATCATGATAATATAGCCTCCATGTCAACATGTCTGCCATGATAATCTGGCCATTATGGTAATCTAGTCATGACGGCAATTTATTCACTATAACAATATAGCCACAGTCATCATATAACTGATGTGACAATTCAGTCAAAGAAGCAAAACAGAAATATGCAAATTATATTCACTATGGCAGTATAACTACACGACAATATAGATACTGAGACAAATAGTCGCTTTTGAATCATAGCAAACATATAGCCGTCAGAACAACATAGTCTCTATGACAAAATAGCGAACAAGACAGGATATATAATTATAATATAGACACCTTGACAGTATAGACCATAAAACAATGTAACAATTATGAAACTGTAACTGCCAAAACATTATAGATGCTCTGAAATTTTAGTCAACATGACAAAATTATCATAATGAAATATCATCGCCATTACAATATAGTTACCATAATCATAGACCAATCATGATCATATAATCAGCAGGTTGACATAAACAATATCCCAGATAAAAACCATGGCAGTATAAGTGACATGATGATATGATATCCATACACTTACACTTACATTACCAAAGAAGCCGCCATGAATATATTGTTATCATGATCATATAATCACAACAATATTGTAGGTAGTGACAAATATATCCCCAACGACAAAATTAATCATAGCAATATAGCAATCAAATTGTTATAGCGACCAAGATAATGTAGCGAGCATTTTATTGAGAATTACAATAGAGCCACCGTGCCAACGTTGTCACCATGACAATATAGCTACTATGAAAATATAGTAATGTTGATAACGTAGCTGCCATGGCAAAATATTCAAGATAGAAAATACCCAAAAGATAGCCACAACAAGAGTTTAGCTGGTAAAACAATAAATCACCATGCCAATATCTCTAAAATGTTAGTATAGCCATCATGGCAATATATCAACAGAGAAAATACTCATCACAACGATATAGCTAACTTGACAATATACTACTCTGACAATATAAGTAATATTAAATATTATTGAAATATAAAAGAAAAAAAAATAAGAAATAGCCATCATGGCAATATGGTAACTAAACAATATAGCCATCATGGCAATATAGTAACCAAACAATATAGCCATCATGGCAATATGATTATCATAGCAATGTATTCTTAATGGCAATATAGTCACCATGTCCTTATAGTCACGATGACAATACAACTACCATGACAATATAGAAAATATCATAATAAAGTCTCTAAGACAATAATGCTACTAATTCAACAAGTTAAATGACAATATAGATATTATGGCAACACAATCACGATTACAATATACTCAGAAATGTTATATAATCGTCATAATAAAATGATCATCCCATGAAAATATAATCACCCTGCCACTATGACTTCCATTACAATATAGCCACAATAACAAAACATTCACCACGACAGTACTGAAACCATTACAATATAGCACATCATGACAATGTAGTCACTTGATCATTTAATGAAAAAGAAAAATGTCGCTTCTATTATGGTATAACCTCAGGGACAAAATTTTATAAACCATTAAAAAGCTGCCATGAAAATACAGTCACTATGACATAAATATCATGATGAAATAGTGACCATGGCAATATAGCCATTCTGAGATTATAGTCATTATGACAATATAGTCGCTATATACTGTCACTATAATAATAAAGTTATCAAAATGATATATCGCCTGTGACAAAATATGCATGATTAGAAAATGACAGTATAGCACCAATAAAAAAGATCACCTTGCCACTATAGTCAAGGTGACATATAGGTGATATATAGTCAAGGTTACGATATATACCTCATAGCAACGTAAAGAAAAAGGGATGATAACCAGAACGACGGTATGTTCATAATGACAATACTGCAACTATGAAAGTATGTTCCCCACGATTCTCTAGTTTCACTGACAATAAAGCCATCTTCACAAAAACAGTACTATTGGAAAAATAGCAAACGACTATACAGCCGTCAAGACAGTACAGCCACCATGACAATAATCTCTCGATATAAATCAATCGCCAGGACATTAGCGTCACCTTGATAATGAATATATAATGAGTACATTAACATCATGAAAATATAGCGTCCATTTAAATATATTTGTCGTGAAAATATAGCCTCCATATGAATATCTTTAAAGTGACAGTTTCGCCATTCTGATAAAATGGTCAAGACGATAATATATTCACCATAACAATAAAGCTACCATAATAACATAAATGATATGACAATATAGTCAACGCAACAAGAAGCGCATTTATAAATTATATCCACTCTAAGAATATAGCCACATGAAAATATAGACTCTGTGACAAAATAGTCATTTTTGTATCATAGCAAACATATAGCGTCCAAGAGAATATAATCTCTATGACAAAATAGCGAAGACAGGATTTATCATCACAATACAGTCACCTTGACAGTATAGCCAATAAAACAATGGATCAACCATGAAAATGTACCTACCATAACTATAGAGCTTACATGAAAATATAGTTACTATGACAAAATCATTACAATGAAATATAAACGATATCACATTATGGTTTCGATAATCATGCACCAATCATGATCATATAAGATAAAACCTTCAAAACAAAGCAAGGGTAGCGACAACGCAGGGAGGAATAGCTACAACCTAGCTCTGAAAGACGACAGCAGCTCCGTACACGTCGGTAGCTGGTGCGCGACTGTCATCAGGTGACTACATTGTCATGATATGCTATATTGTCATGGTTTCAGTACTGTCGTAGTGAATACATTATCATGTTAGCTATATTGCAGTGGCAGGGTGGCTAAATTTTCATGGTAGGATAATTTTGTTATCGCGGCTATATTGCTTTTGTGATAATACTGTCATGGTGACTGTGTTCCAGTAATATCTATATTATCATTTAATTTGTTGAAGCGATTGCAATATTGTCGTAGGGACTCTAGTGTCATGTTGCCCGTATTGTCATGATGGTTGCATGTCATCTTGACTACATAGTCATGTTGGTTATATTCCAGTTATGATTACATGGTTATGGTAACTATATTGCCATGGTGACTACATTGATACGTGACTTCATTGTCATGATAACTATTTTTCATTTTTGTTATACTGTAAGGAGGTGACTGTCTTTTCATATTGAATATATTATCAGGGTAGCTATATGGTTAAGTTAGCTATTTCATTGTGGTGCTCATTTTCTTGTTCTGGTGGTATATTGCCATGATGCCTAGACTAACATTTTGGCGATATTGGCATGTGATATAGTGTCATAGCAAATAAACTGTTATTGTGGATATGTTCCATGGGATTTTATTATCATAGTAGCTACATTGTCAAAGTTACTATATTTTCTTGGTAGCTCCATTGTAATGGTGACGATATTACCATTGTGGTTGTATTGTTATTTTCAATATAATGCCATCCTAACTACATTATCTTGGTCGCTATATTTACTTGCTGGCTATATTGCTATGGTTAATTTTGTCGTTGGGGATATATTTTGTCATTATCTACAATTTTTGTTTTAATCATATGAACGTGATAATATTTTCATGGCGGCTTATTTGGTAATGTGAGTCCAAGTGTATGGATATCATATTATCATGTCACTATATTGTCATGGTTGTTATACTGTGATGGTGTTTATGTCAGCCTCCTGATGATATTATCATGATTGATATATGATTATGGTAACTAAATTGTAATGGCGATTATATTTCATTGTGACAATTTTGTCATGTTGCCTGCATTTTCATGGTAGCTATATTGTTATGGCAGGTACATTTTCATTGTTGTTTCATTGTTTTATCGGCTATACAGTCAAGGTGACTGTATCTTAATAAAAAATCTTGTCTTGGTCGCTATTTTGTCATGGACACTATATTGTCCTGAAGCCTATATGTTTGCTATGATCCGAAAGAGACTATTTTGTCACAGCATCAATACTGTCAGGTGCTTATATTGCCATAATGAATATAATTTGAAGGCTTCCTTATTGTTGCGTTGACTGTATTGTCATATCACTTATATGATCATGGCAATATTGTTTTAGTGAATATATTGCCGTCTTGACTATATTATCATATTGGCTAAATTGTCATGGTAAGTATGTTGACATGGAAGCCTTATTTTCATGATGTTTATATAGTCAGTGAATTATATCGTGACATTATTGTCATAGTGGCTGTACTTTCATGGTGGCTATATAGTCGTTTTCTGTATTTTCACTGTTACTCTTTTGTGAAGATTGCTTTATTGTCATTGCATCTATATTGTCATGGGGGATACATTTTCATAGCAGCAGTATTGTCATTATGAACATACTGTCGTTTTGGCTATCTACTAATTTTGGCTCTATTGCGAAGATGTACATATCACCTTTGCTATATTGTTAAGGTGATCTCGTTTATAGTTGCTATGTAGTCATTTTTTTTTTGTCATTCATATTTTTTGATAAGCGATACATTATCGTGATAACTTTACTGTTAAGGTGACAGTGTATTGTCATTGTGACAATGTTGGCAATATGACTATAATCTCTTAGTGGCTATATTACTAAGATAAATATACTGTCATGGTGACTATTTCATGATGATAGTTATAATGACAATTTGACTGCATTTTCATTATAGCATATTTAATGGTGTTGACTTTGCCCTTGAAGATATAATATAAAAACGAAAATTTCCTTTTTTTTAAATAATCATGTGAATATATTGCCATGATATGCGATATTGTTATACTTTCAGGACTGTCATGTTGAATTTATATTATGTTGGTTACATTACAATTAAAGTCATAGTATCAGGGTAACTATATTTTCATGGTTGGATCATTTTGTTATGACTATTATATTGTAATTGTGAGTATATTCTCATGGTTACTGTGCTGCCGTAATTTCTATATTGTCCTGGATACTACATATCCTGAAATCCATGTTGTCATATCAGTTATATGATCAAGGTAGCTTTATTGTCATAGTGAATATCTTGTCGTCGTGACTATATTATCATAATGGCTAAATTGTAATACGAAATATGTTGACATGAGGGCTATATTTTCATGATATTCATAAAGTCATTCAAAGATTACTGCCAACGTGACTCTAATAGCCTGGCGATTGATGTATATCGTGACATTATTGTCACGATAGCTGCATTCTCATGTAGGCTATATTGTCGTTTCCTGTATTTTCAATGTTACTCTTTTATGAAGATTGCTTTATTGTCATTGTAGCTATAGTGTCATGGGGAATATATTTTCGTAGTAGCAGTATTGTCATTATGAACATAACGTCATTTTGGCTATCTGCACATTTTGTTTACATTGCGAAGATTTACATATCGTCACCTTGGCTATATTGGCAAGGTGATCTCTTTATAGTTGCTATATTGTCATTTTTTTAAATCATGTATATTTATTCATGAGAGATACATTATCTTGATAACTATATCATTAAAGTGACAGTATATTGTCATGGTGACTATATTGTCATTATGACTACAATCTCTTAGTGGTTATATTGCTAAGATAACTACATGTGACTATATTTTCATTGTAACTTCTTTAATGGTGTTGATTTACCCTTGGAGATATATCATTATAAAAACGGATATTTCATTTTTTTTAAATTATGAGGTTAATACATTGTCATGATATGCTATATTGTTATAGTTTCAGTACTGTCATCGTGAATATATATTATGTTGGCTACATTACAATGGAAGCCATAGTGGCTGGGTGGCTATATTTTCATGGTTTGATGATTTTGTTATTAGTATTTTATTATATTTTTCAATATATTGTCATGGTGACTTTGTAGCCATAATTTCTATATTGTCACCTTCTTTACTAAATTCATGGCGATATTGTTATAGAGACTGTATTGTCATGTTGCCTGTATGGTCATCATGGTTGTCTTGTCATCGTGACTCTAATGTCATGATGGCTATACTGTCATTAAGATTACATGCTTATCGTAACTATGTTGCCATCATGGCTTTTTGTCAGAGTAGCTATATTGTTAAGTTAGCTATCTTATTGTGTTGGGTATTTTTTTTTCCTTTTGGTATATTGCCATGATGGCTATACTACAATTTTGGCAAGATTAGCATGGTGATATAGTGTTCGCAGCCTAATTGTTGTTTTGGACAATTTTTCATGGGAATACATTATCATGGTACCTACATTGTCAAGGTTACTATAATTCATGCAAGCTACATTGTAAAGATGACGATATTGGCATGGCGGGTGTATTGTTATGTTCAATATAACGCCCTCCTGGCTACATTATCTTGGTCGCTGTATCAACTTGATGGCTATATTGCTCCGGTAAATTTCATCGTTGGGGATATATTTTGTCTCTACCTACAATTTGATTGTGATTATATGATCATGATAATATTTCTATGACGGCTTATTTGGCATCTTAAGTGTATGTGTCTGGATATCATATCATCATGTAACTTAATCTGTCATGCTTTTAAATGGTGATGGTGCTTATGTGAAAATGCTGATTACATTATCATCATTAATGTATGATTATTGTAACTATATAGCAATGGCAATATCTTTTTTGATCATTTGGGTATGTTGACTTCATTTTGATAGTAGTTATATTGGTATGGCAGGTACATTTTCATGGTTTTAACATTTTTTATGGGCTATACTGTCAAGGCGGCTGTATAGTATCGATATATTCTGTTTTGGACGCTATTGTCTCCTGGACACTATATACTTTAGAGGCTATATGTTTCCTATGATCCGAAAGCGACTATTTTGTCACGGTATCTATATTGTCAGGTGCCTATATTTACGTTGTGAACATATTCTGAATGTTTCTTTAATGTTGCGTTGACTATATTGTTATATCAATTATATGGCCATGGTGGCTTTGCTGTTATAGTGATTATATTGTAGTTGTGACTATACTATCATAATGGCTAAATTGTCATGGGAAATATGTTGATATGGATGCTATATTCTCATGATACTTTTATGGTAATTGTAAGAATTTTTTCAATTTTACTCTAATATCACAGTGATTGATTTATGTTGTAACATTATTGTTATGGTGGCTGTACAATCATGGTGGCTATATTGTCGTTTGATGCGTTTTCAATGTTACTTTTTATTGAATATGGCTTTAATGTCAGTGTAGCTATAGTCTCATTAGGAACAAATTTTCATAATGACGCAATTTTCATTATGAAATAAAGTCATTTTGGCTATCTTCTACTTTGGGTTACATTGCTATGTTATATATATCGTCACCTTGGCTATATTGGGAAGGTGATTTTTTTTATAGGTGGTATATTGTCATTATTTAATCGTGCATATTCAGTTATAAGCGATATATTATCATGATACCAATATCATTAAGGTGAAAATATTGGCATGGCGACTATATTGTCTTTATGACTGTAATCTTATGATAACAATATAGGTACCCTGATATATAGGCAACATGAAAAGACACTCACCCCCTTGTAATATAACAAAAAATAACAAATAGCCATCATGGCAATATATTCATTTAACAATATAGCCACCATGGCAACATAGTTACTATATCAATATAATCTTAAAAGAAATATAACTACTATGACCATATAGACGCGATGACAATACAAACACCAAGACAATACAGGAACCATAACATTACATTATGACAATATAGCCGCCAATTCAACAAATCAAATGACAGTATAGATATTATGGCAACAGTCACCATGACAATATGCACAAAAGTGGAATATAATCGACATAGCAAAAATTATCATATTATGAAAATATAGCCACTCTGCCGCTATGGCTTCCATTGGAATATAGCCAACATAATAATACGTATACAATGACATTCCTGAAACCATAAGAATATAGCATATCACGACAAGGTAGTCCCCTAATGATTTAATCAAAATGAGAATCGCGTTTTATAATGATACATCCTCAAGGGAAAACCCAACACCAATATAAAAGCTACCGTGAAAATGTAGTCACCACGACATTATAACCATCATGATGAAATAGACACCATTACAGTAAAGTTACTTTGGCAAAATATCCAACATGATATCATTGTCATCATAACAATATCGTCAAATTGCCAATATATAGTTAACGGAATGTTATAGTTATCATGATAATGTATCACTTAAGCAAAAAATACATGATTAAGAAAATGAAAATATAGCAACAGTAAAAAAAGATCACGTTACTAATATATCCAAAGTGATGATATATATATATGATAGAAATGTAACCAAATTAAGGAGATGGCCAAAATGACTATGTTCATAATGACAATAATTCCACCATGAAATTATATTCTCCATGACGCTATAGATACACTGACAGTAAAGCTATCTTCACAAAGCGTAAAATTAAAATACAGCAAACTACAATATAGCCACCATGACAATATAGCCATCTTGACAATAATACCACGATATAACTCAATCACCAGGACAATAGAGTCACCTTGACAGTATTCTTACAATGACTTTATAAATATCATGAAAATATAGCCCCCATGTCAAGATATTTGCTATTACAATTTAGCCATTATGAAAATATAGTCACGACGACAATCTATTCACTATGACAATAAAGCTACCACGAGCACATAACTGATATGACAATATAATCAAAGCAAAAATATAGAAACATTCAACTTATACTCACAATGGCAATATAACCACCTGACAATATAGATACTGTTAATAGATAGTCGTTTAAGGATCATAGCATAATACAGACTCCAGGACAATATAGTCTCTGTGAAAAAACAGTGACTTAGAGAGGATTAATCATCATGATATGCTCATAACATAATAGCTGTCATGGAATTGTAGTCAACATGACAACATTATCACAATGAAATAAAACGATATTACATTATAGCTACCATAATCATACACCAATCATGACTATATAATCAGCAGGTTGACATAAACAAGATCATAGTGTAAAAACCATGACAATTTCAGTGACATGATGAGATGATATCCATTCACTTACACTTATAATACCACAGGAGTTTTCATGAAAACATTATTATGATCATATAATCACAACAGTATTGTCACTAATTACAATATATATCCCGAAATACAAAATTAACCATAATAATATAGCCATTAAGTTGATATAGCGACCAAGATAATGTAGCCAGGACGACATTATATTGAAAGAATACAATCACCATGCCAATGTCTTCAATAAGACAATGTAGCTACCATGATAAAATATACAATTGAAAAATATCCACAACTAGAGTTTAGGTGCTAAAACACTATATCCCTATGCCAATATAGCCAAAATGTTATTATTGCCATCATGATAATATTCCGCTGGAAAAGAAATATATATAAACACTACTCGACAATATAGCTATTCTGACAATATTGCCAACATGAAAAGAGAGTCACCTCCTTGTTATATAACAAAAATGACAAATAGCTATCATGGCGATATAGTGATTTAACAATACAGCCACTATGGTAATATAGTTACCATAACAATGTGATCTTAACGACAATGTAGCCAACATGACTATATAGTCACGTTGACGATACAACCACCGTGACAATACGGATAACATGACAGTACCGTCTCTAAGACAATATTGCCATCAATCTGACAAATTATATGACAATATAGATATATGGTAACATAGTCACCATGACAATATACTCAGAAATGCAATGAAATCGCCATGATAAAATTATCGTACCATGAAAATTTAGCCACCTACCATTTTCGTTTCCATTGCAATGTAGAAACAGTAATAAAAGATTTACCATGACAGTACTGAAACCATAACTATATAGCATATCATGGCAAAGTAGTCACCTGCTAATTCAATCAAAATGGCAATTTCCCTTCTATAACGGTATATCCTCAAGGGCAATATCAACACCATTAAAAAAGCTTCTAGGAAAATACAGTCATCATGACATTATAAAAATCATGATAAAAAAGTCACCATGACAATATAGTTATCTTGGCAATAGAGCTGCTGTGACATTATAGTCATAATGATAATATAGTCGCTATGACAATATTGTCACCAAAAAAACATAATTATCATGATAATATTTCGCTTATGACAAAGTATGCAAGAGTTAAATAATAACAATATATCACCTATAAAAAGATCACCTTGCCAATATAGCTAAGGTGACGATATATACATTATAGCAATGGATCTGGAGAAGGCATATGATAGAGTTGATAAAGATGCTCTGTGGAAGGTATTAAGAATATATGGTGTGGGAGGCAAGTTGTTAGAAGCAGTGAAAAGTTTTTATCGAGGATGTAAGGCATGTGTACGTGTAGGAAGAGAGGAAAGTGATTGGTTCTCAGTGAATGTAGGTTTGCGGCAGGGGTGTGTGATGTCTCCATGGTTGTTTAATTTGTTTATGGATGGGGTGGTTAGGGAGGTGAATGCAAGAGTTTTGGAAAGAGGGGCAAGTATGAAGTCTGTTGGGGATGAGAGAGCTTGGGAAGTGAGTCAGTTGTTGTTCGCTGATGATACAGCGCTGGTGGCTGATTCATGTGAGAAACTGCAGAAGCTGGTGACTGAGTTTGGTAAAGTGTGTGAAAGAAGAAAGTTAAGAGTAAATGTGAATAAGAGCAAGGTTATTAGGTACAGTAGAGTTGAGGGTCAAGTCAATTGGGAGGTGAGTTTGAATGGAGAAAAACTGGAGGAAGTGAAGTGTTTTAGATATCTGGGAGTGGATCTGGCAGCGGATGGAACCATGGAAGCGGAAGTGGATCATAGGGTAGGGGAGGGGGCGAAAATTCTGGGAGCCTTGAAGAATGTGTGGAAATCGAGAACATTTTCTCGGAAAGCAAAAATGGGTATGTTTGAAGGAATAGTGGTTCCAACAATGTTGTATGGTTGCGAGGCGTGGGCTATGGATAGAGTTGTGCGCAGGAGGATGGATGTGCTAGAAATGAGATGTTTGAGGACAATGTGTGGTGGGAGGTGGTTTGATCGAGTAAGTAACGTAAGGGTAAGAGAGATGTGTGGAAATAAAAAGAGCGTGGTTGAGAGAGCAGAAGAGGGTGTTTTGAAATGGTTCGGGCACATGGAGAGAATGAGTGAGGAAAGATTGACCAAGAGGATATATGTGTCGGAGGTGGAGGGAACGAGGAGAAGAGGGAGACCAAATTGGAGGTGGAAAGATGGAGTAAAAAAGATTTTGTGTGATCGGGTCCTGAACATGCAGGAGGGTGAAAGGAGGGCAAGGAATAGAGTGAATTGGAGCGATGTGGTATACCGGGGTTGACGTGCTGTCAGTGGATTGAATCAAGGCATGTGAAGCGTCTGGGGTAAACCATGGAAAGCTGTGTAGGTATGTATATTTGCGTGTGTGGACGTATGTATATACATGTGTATGGGGGTGGTTTGGGCCATTTCTTTCGTCTGTTTCCTTGCGCTACCTCCCAAACGCGGGAGACAGCTACAAAGCAAAAAAAAAAAAAAAAAAAGCAATGTAACTAAAATGAAAAGATTTCTAAAATGACGGTATGGTCATAATGACAATACTACCACAATGAAAATATATTCCCCATGACTCTATAGCTACACAGACAACAAAGCCATATTCACAAAAGAACAACATTGAAAATACAGCAAACGAGAATATACCCACCATCATAGTTCAGCCAACATGATAATAATGTCACGAAACAAATCATCACCATGTCATTAGGCACCTTGATAATAAACTTGCAATTACTCTATAAATATCATGAAAATATAGCCTCCATGTCAACATGTCTACCATGATAATCTGGCAATTGTGATGATATAGTCATGACGGCAATTTATTCACGATAACAATATAGCCACAGTGATCATATAACTGATGTGACAATTGAGTCAAAGAAACAAAAAAACAATATTCAAATCATATTCACTATGGCAGTATAACTACATGACATTATAGATACTGTGACAAATAGTCGCTTTTGAATCATAGCAAACATATAGCCGGCAGGACAACATTGACTCTATGACAAAATAGCGACCGAAACAGGAGGTATCATTATG
This sequence comes from Panulirus ornatus, assembly GCF_036320965.1. Lineage (NCBI taxonomy): Eukaryota > Metazoa > Arthropoda > Malacostraca > Decapoda > Palinuridae > Panulirus > Panulirus ornatus. The sequence goes on from NC_092278.1 coordinate 11,948,541, forward strand.
ATAAACACACCTTGACAGTATAGACAATAAAACAATGTAACAATCATGAAACTGTACCTGCCAAAACATTATAGATGTCATGAAATTTTAGTCAACATGACAAAATTATCATAATGAAATATCATCGGCATTACAATATAGTTACCATAATCATAGACCAATCATGATCATATAATCAGCAGGGTGACATAAACAATATCACAGTATAAAAACCATGACAGTATAAGTGACATGATGATATGATATCCATACACTTACACTTACAATAACAAAGAAGCCTCCATGAATATATTGTCATCATGATCATATAATCACAACAATATTGTAGATAGTGACAAATATATCCCTAACGACAAAATTAATCATAGCAATATAGCCATGAACTTGTTTTAACGACCAAGATATTGTAGCGAGCATTGTATTGAGAATTACAATACAGCCACAGTGCCAATGTCGTCACCATGTCAATATAGCTACCATGAAAATATAGTAACGTTGATAATGTAGCTGCCATGGCAAAATATTCAAGATAGAAAATACCCAAAAGATAGCCACAAGAAGAGTTTAGCTGCTAAGACGATATATCACCATGCCAATATCGCGAAAATGTTAGTATAGCCATCATGGCAATATATCAACAGAAATTATACTCATCACAATGATATAGCTAATTTGACAATATACTACTCTGACAATATAGGTAACATTAAAGGACAGGCACCTCCTTGAAATATAAAAGAAAAAAAATATGACAAATAGCCATCATGGCAATATGGTAACTAAATAATATAGCCATCATGGCAATATGGTAACCAAACAATATAGCCATCATGGCAATATGATTACCATTGCAATGTATTCTTCATGGCAATATAATCACCATGTCCTTATAGTCACGATGACAATACGACTACCATGACATTACAGAAAACATCAAAATACAGTCTCTAAGACAATATTGCCACTAATTCAACAAGTTAAATGACAATATAGATATTATGGCAACACAATCACGATGACAATATACTCAGAAATGTTATATAATCGTCATAATAAAATGATCCTACCATGAAAATATAGTCACCCTGCCACTTTGACTTCCATTACAAAATAGCCACAATAACAAAACATTCACCACGACAGTACTGAAACCATAACAATATAGCATATCATGACAATGTAGTCACTTGATCATTTATTGAAAAATAAAAATTTCACTTCACAGGGACAAAATTTATACACCATTAAAATTCTGCCATGAAAATACAGTCACTATGACATAAATATCATGATAAAATAGAGACCATGGCAATATAGCCACTCTGAGATTATAGTCATTATGACAATATAGTCGCTATTAAAATACTGTCACCTTAATAATAAAGTTCTCAAAATGATATATCGATTGTGACAAAATATGCATGATTAGAAAATGACAGTATAGCACTTATAGAAAAGATCACCTTGCCACTATAGTCAAGGTGACGATATGTGCATCATAGCAACGTAAAGAGAGAGAGATGATAACAAGAACGACGGTATGTTCATAATGACAATACTGCAACTATGAAAATATGTTCCCCACGATTCTCTAGCTTCACTGACAATAAAACCATCTTCACAAAAAGAGTACTATTGAAAAAATGGCAAACGACTATACAGCCATCAAGACAGTACAGCCACCATGACAATAATCTCTCGATATAAATCAATCGCCAGGATATTAGCGTCACCTTGATAATGAATATACAATCAGTACATGAACATAAAGAAAATATAGCGTCTATATAAATATATTTGTCGTGAAAATATATCCTCCATATAAATATCTTTAAAGTGACAGTTTCGCCATTCTGATAATATAGTCAAGACCCTAATATATTCACCATAACAATAAAGCCACCATGATCACATAAATGATATGACAATATAGTCAACGCAACAAGAAACGCATTTATAAATTATATCCACTCTGAGAATACAGCCACATGAAAATATAGATACTGTGACAAGATAGTCATCTTTGGATCATAGCAAACATATAGCGTCCAAGAGAATATAGTCTCTGTGGCAAATTAGCGAAGAAGACAGGATTTATCATCACAATACAGTTACCTCGACAGTATAGCCAATAAAACAGTTGAACAACCATGAAAATGTACTTACCATAACATGTATAGCTTACATGAAAATATAGTTACTATGACAAATTCATTACCATAAAATACAAACGATATCACATTATGGTTTCGAGAATCATACACCAATCATGATCATATAAGATAAAACCTTCAAAACAAAGCAAGGGTAGCGACAACGCAGGGAGGAATAGCTACAACCTAGCTCTGAAAGACGATAGCAGCTCCGTACACGTCGGTAGCTGGTGCCGGACTGTCATCAGGTGACTACATTGTCATGATATGCTATATTGTCATAGTTTGAGTACTGTCGTAGTGAATGTATTATTATGTTAGCTATATTGCAGTGGCAGGGTGGCTAAATTTTCATGGTAGGATAATTTTGTTATCGCGGTTATATTGTATTTGTGAAAAACTGTCATGGTGACTGTGTTCCAGTAATATCAATATTCTCATTTAATATGTTTAAGCGATTGCAATATTGTCGTAGAGACTCTAATGTCATTTTGCCTGTATTATCATGATGGTTGCATGTCATCTTGACTATATAGACATGTTGGTTATATTCCAGTTATGATTACATGGTTATGGTAACTATATTGCCATGGTGACTATATTGATAGGTGACTACATTGCCATGATAGTTATTTTTCATTTTTGTTATACTGTAAGGAGGTGACTGTCTTTTTATATTTAGTATATTATCAGGGTAGCTATATTGTTAAGTTAGCTATATCATTGTGGTGCTTATTTTCTTTTTCTGGTGGTATATTGCCATGATGCCTAGACTAACATTCTGGCGATATTGGCATGGTGATATAGTGTCTTAGCAAATAAACTGTTTTTGTGGATATGTTCCATGGGATTCTATTATCATAGTAGCTATATTGTCAATGTTGCTATATTTTCATGGTAGCTCCATTATCATGGTGACGATATTGCCATTGTGGCTGTATTGTTATTTTCAATATAATGCCATCCTAACTACATTATCTTGGTTGCTATATTTACGTGCAGGCTATATTGCTATGGTTAATTTTTTCGTTGGGGATATATTTTGTCATTAACAACAATTTTGTTTTAAACATAGGATCATAATAACAATATTTTCATGGCGGCTTATTTGGTAATGTGAGTGCAAGTGTATGGATATCATATTATGACAAGATATTGTCATGGTTTTTATACTGTGATGGTGTTTATGCCAGCCTCCTGATGATATTATCATGATTGATATATGATTATGGTAATTAAATTGTAATGGCGATTATTTTTCATTGTGACAATTTTGTCATGTTGCCTGCATTTTCATGGTAGCTATATTGTTATGGCAGGTACATTTTCATTGTTGTCTCATTGTTTTTTCGGATATACTTGCAAGGTGACTATATCTTAATTAAAAATCTTGTCTTGGTCGCTATTTTATCATGGACAATATATTGTCCTGGAGCCTATATGTTTGCTATGATCCGAAAGAGACTCTTGTCACAGCATCAGTATTCTCAGGTGCTTATATTGCCATAATGAATATAATTTGAAGGCTTCCTTATTGTTGCGTTTACTGTATTGTCATATCACTTATATGATCATAGCTATATTGTTATAGTTAATATATTGTCGTATTGACTATATTATCATATTGGCTAAATTGTCATGGTAAATATTTTGACATGGAAGCCTTATTTTCATGATGTTTCTATAGTCAGTGAATTATATCGTGACATTATTGTCATAGTGCCCGTACTTTCATGGTGGCTATGTAGTCGCTTGCTTTATTTTTAATGTTATTCTTTTGTGAAGATTGCTTTATTGTCATTGTAGCTATTATGTCATGGGGGATATATTTTCATAGCAGCAGTATTGTCATTATGAACATACCGTCATAATGGCTATCTACTCATTTTGCTTATATTGCGAAGATTTATATATCGTCACCTTGGCTATATTGTCAAGGTGATCTCTTTTATAGTTGCTATGTTGTCAATTTTTTTAGTCATGCATATTTTTTCATAAGGGATACGTTATCGTGATAACTTTGCTATTAAGGTGACAGTATATTGTCATTGTGACTATGATGACAACATGACTATAATCTCTTAGTGGCTATATTGCTAACTATTTTCTCATGGTGACTATTTCATGATGATGGTTATAATAAAGCTTGACTGAATTTTCATTGTAGCATATTTAATGGTGTTGATTTTGCCCTTGAAGATATATTATAAAAACGAAAATTTCCTTTTTTTTAAATTATCATGTGAATATATTGCCATGATATGCGATATTGTTATAGTTTCAGTACTGTCATATTGAATGTATATTATGTTGGTTACATTACAATTAAAGTCATAGTAGCAGGGTAACTATATTTTCATGGTTGGATCATTTTGTTGTGACGATTTTATTGTATTTGTGAGTATATTCTCATGGTTACTGTGTTGCCGTAATTTCTATATTGTGCTGGACACTACATATCCTGAAATCTATATTGTCGTATCAGTTACTGATTCATGGTCGCTTTATTGTCATAGTGAATATCTTGTCGTCGTGACTTTATTATCATAATGGCTAAATTGTCATAGGAAATAAGTTGATATGAGGGCTATATTTTCATGATATTCATAAAGTTATTGAAAGATTACTATCCAGGTGACTTTAATAGCCCGGCGATTGATGTATATCGTGACATTATTGTCACGATAGCTGCATTGTCATGGTGGCTATTTTGTCGTTTCTTGTATTTTCAATGTTACTCTTTTGTGAAGATTGCTTTATTGTCATTGTAGCTATAATGTCATGGGGAATATATTTTCGTAGTTGCAGTATTGCCATTATGAACATCGTCATTTTGGCTATCTGCTCATTTTGGTTACATTGCGAAGATTTACATATCGTCAACTTGGCTATATTGGCAAGGTGATCTCTTTATAGTTGCTATATTGTCATTTTTTTAATCATTTATATTTTTTCATGAATGATACATTATCTTCATAACTATATCATTAAAGTGACAGTATATTGTCATGGTGATTATATTGTCATTATGACTACAATCTCTTAGTGGCTATATTGCTAAGATAACTACATGTGAATACATTTTCATTGTAGATTATTTAATGTTGTTGATTTACCCTTGGAGATATATCATTATAAAAACGGATATTTCATTTTGTTTAAATTATGAGGTGAATACATTGTCATGATATGCTATGTTGTTATAGTTTCAGTACTGTCATGGTAAATGTATATCATCTTGGCTACATTACAATGGAAGCCATAGTCCCAGGGTGGCTATATTTTCATGGTTTCATCATTTTTTTATTAGTATTTTATTGTTTTTTTGAATATATTGTCATGGCGATTGTGTTGCCATAATTTCTATATTGTCATTTGATTTATTAAATTGATGGCAATATTGTCATAGAGACTGTATTGCCATGTTGCCTGTATGGTCATCATGGTTGTCTTGTCATCGTGACTCTATGGTCATGATGGCTATGCTGTCGTTAAGATTACATTCTTATGGTAACTATATTGCCATCATGGCATTTTGTCAGAGTTGCTATATTATTCAGTTAGCTATCTTATTGTGATAGGTATTTTTTTCCTTTTGGTAGGTTGCCATGATGGCTATATTAGAATTTTTGCAAGATTAGCATGGTTATATCATGTTCGCAACCCAAATGTTGTTTTGGACATTTTTTCATGGGAATACATTATCATGGTACCTACATTGTCAAGGTTACTATATTTCAGGCAAGCTACATTATAAAGATAACGATATTGGCATGGTGGGTGTATTGTTATGTTCAATATAACGCGATCCTAGCTACATTATCTTGGTCGCTATATCAACTTGATGGCTATAATGCTATGGTCAATTTCATCGTTGGGATGTATTTTGTCTTTACCTACAATTTGGTTGTGATTATCTGACCATGATAATATTTCTATGATGGCTTATTTGGCATCTTGAGTGTATCTGTCTGGATATCATATCATCATGTAACTTAGTCTGTCATGGTTTTAAACGGTGATGGTGCTGATGTGAAAATGCTGATTACATTATCATCATTAATGTATGACTATTGTAACTATATAGGAATGGCAATATCTTTTTTGATCATTTTGGTATGTTGACTTCATTTTGATAGTAGTTATATCGGTATGGCAGGTACGTTTTCATAGTACTGACACTGTTTTATGGGCTATACTCTCAAGGCGGCCCTATAGTATTGATAAATTCTTTTTTGGACGCTATTGTCTCCTGGACACTATATACTTTAGAGGCTATATGTTTCCTATGATCCGAAAGCGACTATTTTGTCATAGTATCTATATTGTCAGGTGGCTATATTCACGTTGTGAACATATTCTGAATGTTTCTTTATTATTGCGTTGACTATATTGTTATATTAGTTATATGGCCATGGTGGCTTTGTTGTTATAGTGAATATATTGTAGTTTTGAGTATCATATCATAATGGCTAAATTGTCATGAGAAATATGTTGATATGGATGCTATATTCTCATGATACTTTTATGGTAATTGTAAAAAAATTTTCAAGTTTGCTCTAATATCACAGTGATTGATTTATGTTGTAACATTAATGTTATGGTGGCTGTACAATCATGGTGGCTACATTGTCGTTTGATGCGTTTTCAATGTTAGTATTTAGTGAATATGGCTTTAATGTCAGTGGAGCTATACTTTCATTGGGAACAAATTTTCCTAGTGACGCAATTGTAATTATGAAATGAAGTCATTTTGGCTATATTCTAATTTGGGTTACATAGCTATGTTATATATATCGTCACCTTGGCCATATTGGGATGGTGATTTCTTTTATAGGTGGTATACTGTCATTTTTTAATCGTGCATATTCTGTTATAAGCGACATATTATCATGATACCTATATCATTAAGGTGAAAATATTGGCATGGCGACTATATTGTCTTTATGACTGTAATCTTATGATAACAATATAGGTACCCTGATATATAGGCAACATGAAAAGACAATCACCCCCTTGTAATACAACAAAAAATAACAAATAGCCATCATGGAAATATATTCATTTAAAAATATAGCCACAATGGCAATATAGTTACCGTATCAATATAATATTTATAGAAATATAACTACCATAACCATATAGACACGATGACAATACGAGCACCAAGACAACACAGGAACCATGACATTACATTATAACAATATAGCCACCAATTCAACAAATCAAATGACAGTATAGATATTATGTCAACAGTCACCATGACAATATACACACTAGTGGAATATAATCAACATAACAAAATGGTTATATTATGAAAATATAGCCACTCTGCCACTATGGCTTCCATTGGAATATAGCCAACATAATGATATATATACAATGACATTCCTGAAACCATAACAATATAGCATATCAGGAAAATGTAGTCCCCTAATGATTTAATCAAAATGAGAATCTCGTTTTATAATTATACATCCTCAAGGGCAAACCCAACACCAATATAAAAGCTACCGTGAAAATATAGTCACCATGACATTATAACCATCATGATGAAATAGAAACCATGACAATAAAGTTACTTTGGCAAGATATCCAACATGATATCATTATCAAAATAACAATATAGTCAAAATGCCAATATATAGTTACCGGAATGTTATAGTTATCATGATAATGTATCACTTACGACAAAAAAATGCATGACTAAAAAAATACAAATATAGCAACAGTAAAAAAAGACCACGTTGCTAATATAGCCAAGGTGATGATACATATATGATAGAAATGTAACCAAAATAAGGAGATGGCTAAAATGACAGTATGTTCATAATGACAATAATTCCACTATGAAAATATATTCACCAAGACACTATAGGTACACTGACAGAAAAGCTCTCTTCACAAAAGCGTAAAATCAAAATACAGCAAACTACAATATAGCCACCATGACAATACAGTCATCTTGACAATAATATCACGATATAAATCAATCACCAGGACAATAGAGTCACCTTGACAGTAATCTTACAATGACTTTATAAATATCATGAAAACATAGCCCCCATGGCAAGATATTTGCTTTGACAATATGAAAATATAGTCACGACGACAATCTATTCACTACGACAATAAAGATACCATGATCATATAACTGATATGACAATATAATCAAAGCAAAAATATAGAAACATTCAACTTATATTCACAATGACAATATAACCACCTGACAATATAGATAATGTTAATAGATAGTCGTTTTCGGATCATACCAAAAATATAGACTCCAGGTCAATATAGTCTCTCTGAAAAAACAGTGACTCACACAGGATTTATCATCATGATAACGTCATAACATTATAGCTGTCATGGAATTGTAGTCAACATGACAGAATTATCACAATGAAATAAAACGACATTACAATATACTTACCATAATCATACACCAATCATAATTATATAATCAGCAGGTGGACATAAACAAGATCATAGTGTAAAAACCATGACAATTTAAGTGACATGATGAGACGATATCCATTCACTTACACTTACAATACCACATAAGTTTTCATGAAAATATTATCATGATCATATAATCACAACAGTATTGACACTAATTACAAAATATATTCCGAAAGAGAAAATTAACCATAACAATATAGCCATCAAGTTGATAAAGCGACAAAGATAATGTAGCCAGGACGGCATCATATTGAAAGTAAGAATAGAACCACAATGTCTTCACCATGACAATGTAGCTACCATGTAAATATAGTAACCTTGACTATGTTGCTAACATGATAAAATATACAATTGAAAAATATCCACAACAAGAGTTTAGCTGCTAAAACACCATATCGTCATGCCAATATCGCCAAAATATTATTATTGCTATTATGGTAATATACCGCCAGAAAAGAGATATATATACCCACTACTCGACAATATAGCTATTCTGACAATATTGCCAACATGAAAAGACAGTCACCTCCTTGTTATATAACAAAAATGACAAATACCCATTATGGCGATATAGTGATTTAACAATACAGCCACTATGGTAATATATTTACCATAACAATGTGATCTTAATGACAATGTAGCCAACATGACTATATAGTCACGTTGACAATACAACCACCGTGACAATACAGAAAACATGACAGTACCGTCTCTAAGACAATATTGCCATCAATTTGACAAATTATATGACAATATAGATATTATGGCAACATAGTCACCATGACAATATACTCAGAAATGCAATATAATCTCCATGATAAAATTATCCTACAATAAAAATATAGCCACCTACCATTTTGGTTTCCATTGCAATGTAGAAACAGCAATAAAAGATTTACCATGACAGTACTGAAACCATAACAGTATAGCATATCATGGCAATGTAATGACCAAATAATTTAATCAAAATGACAAATTCTCTTCTATAATGATATATCCTCAAGGGCAATATCAACTCCATTTAAAAAGCTTCTACGAAAATACAGTCATTATGACATTATAAAAACCATTGATAAAAAAGTCACCATGACAATATAGTTATCTTGGCAATATAGCCACTGTGACATTATAGTCATAATGATAATATAGTCGCTATGACAATATTGTCACCATAAAAATATAATTATCAAGATAATATTTCGCTTATGAAAAAGTATGCAAGAGTTAAATAATGACAATACATCACATATAAAAAAAGATCGCCTTGCCAATATAGCTAAGGTGACGATATATACATTATAGCAATGTAACTAAAATGAAAAGATAGCCAAAATAACGGTATGGTCATAATGACAATCTGCCACTATGAAAATATGTTCCCCATGAAACTATAGCTACACTGACGATATATACATTATAGCAATGTAACTAAAATGAAAAGATAGCGAAAATGACGGTATGGTCATAATGACAATACTGCCACTATGAAAATATGTTCCCCATGACAGTATAGCTACACTGACAACAAAGCCATGTTCACAAAAGAGCAACATTGAAAATACAGCAAACGGGAATATAGCCACCATCGTAGTTCAACCACCATGATAATAATGTCACGATACAAATCATCACCATGTCATTAGTCACCTTGATAATCAACATACAATGACTATATAAATATCACGAAAATATAGCCTCCATGTCAACATGTCTGCCTTGATAATCTGGCCATTATGATAATATAGTCATGATGGCAATTTATTCACTATAGCAATATAACCACAGTGATCATATAACTGATGTGACAACACAGTCAAAGAAGCAAAAAGGAAATATACAAATCATATTCACTATTGCAATATAACTACATGACAATATAGATACTATGATAAATGGTCGCTTTTGAATCATGGCAAACATATAGCCGGAAGGACAACATAGTCTCCATGACAAAATAGCGACCAAGACAGGATATATCATTATAATATAGACACCTTGACAGTATAAACCATAAAACAATGTAACAATCATGAAACTGTACCTGCCAAAACATTATAGATGTCATGAAATTTTAGTCAACATGACAAAATTATCATAATGAAATATCATCGGCATTACAATATAGTTATCATAATCATAGACCAATAATGATCATATAATCCGCAGGTTGACATAAACAATATCACAGTATAAAAACCATGACAGTATAAGTGACATGATGATATGATATCCATACACTTACACTTACAATACCAAAGAAGCCGCCATGAATATATTATCTTGATCATATAATCACAACAATACTGTAGGTAGTGACAAATATATCCCCAACAACAAAATTAATCATGTCAATATTGCCATCAACTTGTTATAGCGACCAAGATAATGTAGCGAGCATTGTACTGAGAATTACAATACAGCCACCGTGCCAATGTCGTCACCATAACAATATAGCTACCATGAAAATATAGTAAAGTTGATAATGTAGCTGAAACGGCAAAATATTCAAGATAGAAAATACCCAAAAGATAGCCACAACAAGAGTTTAGCTGCTAAGAAGATATATCACCATGTCAATATCTCTAAAATGTTAGCATAGCCATCATGGCAATATATCAACAGAAAAAATACTCATCACAACGATATAGCTAAATTGACAATATACTACTCTGACAATATAGGTAACATTAAAAGACAGCCACCTCCTTGAAATATGAAAGAAAAAAAATGACAAATAGCCATCATGGCAATATGGTAACTAAACAATATAGCCATCATGGCAGTATGATTACCATAGCAATGTATTCTTAATGGCAATATAGTCACCATGTCCTTATAGTCACGATGACAATACAACTACCACGACAATACAGAAAACATCAAAATACAGTCTCTAAGACAATATTGCTACTAATTCAACAAGTTAAATGACAATATAGATATTATGGCAACACAGTCAGGATGACAATATACTCAGAAATGTTATATAATCGTCATAATAAACTGATCCTACCATGAAAATAAGTCACCCTGCCAGTATGGCTTCCATTACAATAAAGCCACAATAACAAAACATTCACCACGACAGCACTTAAACCCTAAAAATATAGCATATCATGAAAATGTAGTCACTTGATCATTTAATGAAAAAGAAAAATTTCGCTTCTATTATGGTATAACCTCAGGGACAAAATTTTATACACCATTAAAAAGCAGCCATGAAAATACAGTCACTATGACATAAATATCATGATAAAATAGTGATCATGGCAATATAGCCACTTTGAGATTATAGTCATTATGGCAATATAGTCGCTATCAAAATACTGTCACCTTAATAATAAAGTTATCAAAATGACATATCGCTTGTGACAAAATATGAATGATTAGAAAATGACAGTATACCACCTATAGAAAAGATCACCTTGCCACTATAGTCAAAGTGACGATATATACATTATAGCAACGTAAAGAAAAAGAGATGATAACCAGAACGACGGTATGTTCATAATGATAATACTGCAACTATGAAAATATGTTTCCCACGATTCTCCAGCTTCACTGACAATTAAGCCATCTTCAAAAAATAGTACTGCTGAAAAAATAGCAAACGACTATACAGCCATCAACACAGTACAGCCACCATAACAATAATCTCTCGATATAAGTCAATCGCCAGGTCATGAGCGTCACCTTGATAATGAATAGAAATGAGTACATGAACATCATGAAAATATAGCGTCCATATAGAATATTTGTCATGAAAATATAGCTTCCATATGAATTTCTTTAAAGTGACAGTTTCGCCATTCTGATAATATAGTCAAGACCCTAATATATTCACCATAACAATAAAGCCACCATGATCACATAAATGATATGACAATATAGTCAACGCAATAATAAACGCATTTATAAATTATATCCACTCTGATAATACAGCCACATGAAAATATAGATACTGTGACAAAATAGTCATTTTTGGATCATAGCAAACATATAGCGTCCAAGAGAATATAGTCTCTATGACAAAATAGCGATGAAGACAGGATTTATCATCACAATACAGTCACCTTGACAGTATAGCCAATAAAACAGTGGAACAACCATGAAAATGTACCTACCATAACAATATAGCTTACATGAAAATATAGTTACTATGACAAATTCATTACAATGAAATACAAACGATATCACATTATGGTTTCGATAATCATATACCAATCTTGATCATATAAGATTAAACCTGCAAAACAAAGGAAGGGTAGCGACTACGCAGGGAGGAATACCTACAACCTAGCTCTGAGAGACGATAGCAGCTCCGTACACTTCGGTAGCTGGTGCGCGACTGTCATCAGGTGACTACATTGTCATGATATGCTATATTGTCATGGTTTCAGTACTGTCGTAGTGAATGTATTATTATGTTAGCTATATTGCAGTGGCAGGGTGGCTAAATTTTCATGGTAGGATAATTTCGTTATCGCGGTTATATTGCATTTGTGATAATACTGTCATGGTGACTGTGTTCCAGTAATATCTATATTATCATTTAATTTGTTGAAGCGATTGCAATATTGTCGTAGAGACTCTAATGTCATGTTGCCTGTATTGTCATGATGGTTGCATGTCATCTTAACTAGATAGTCATGTTGGTTATATTCCAGTTATGATTACATGGTTATGGTAACTATATTGCCATGGTGACTACATTGATAGGTGACTATATTGCCATGATAGCTATTTTTCATATTTGTTATAATGTAAGGAGGTGACTGTCTTTTTATATTGAATACATTATCAGGGTAGCTATATTATTAAGTTAGCTCTATCATTGTGGTGCTTTTTTTTCTTTTTCTGGTGGTATATTGCCATGATGCCTAGACTAACGTTTTGGCGATATTGGCATGGTGATATAGTGTCTTAGCAAATAAACTGTTATTGTGGATATGTTCCTTGGGATTTTATTATCACAGTAGCTACATTGTCAATGTTACTCTATTTTCATGGTAGCTCTATTATCATGGTGACAATATTGCCATTGTGGCTTTATTGTTATTTTCAATATAATGCCATCCTAACTATATTATCTTGGTCGCTTTATTTACTTGCTGGCTATATTGCTATAGTTAATTTTATTGTTGGGGATATGTTTTGTCATTAACAACAATTTTCTTTTAATCATATGATCATGATAACAATATCTTTATTGCGGCTTATTTGGTAATATGAGTGCAAGTGTATGGATATCATATTATCAGGTCACTATATTGTCATGGTTTTTATACTGTGATGGTGTTTATGTCAGCCTCCTGATGATATTATCATGATTGATATATGATTATGGAAACTAAATTGTAATGGCGATTATATTTCATTGTGACAATTTTGTCATGTTGCCTGCATTTTCATGGTAGCTATATTGTTATGGCAGGTACATTTTCATTGTTGTTTCATTGTTTTATCGGCTATACTGTCAAGGTGACTATATCTTGATTAAAAATCTTGTCTTGGTCGCTATTTTTCATGGATACTACATTGTCGTGGAGCCTATATGTTTGCTATGATCCGAAAGAGACTATTTTGTCACAGCATCAATAGTGTCAGGTGTTTATTTTGCCATAATGAATATAATTTGAAGGCTTCCTTATTGTTGCGTTGACTGTATTGTCATATCACTTATATGATCATGGCTATATTGTTATAATGAATATATTGCATTCTAGACTATATTATCATATTTCCTAAATTGTCATGGTAAGTATTTTGACATGGAAGCCTTTTTTTCATGATGTTTATCTAGTCAGTGAATTATATAGTGACATTATTGTCATGGTGGCTGTACTTTCATGGTGGCTATATAGTCTTTTTCTTTATTTTCACTGTTATTCTTTTGCGAAGGTTGCTTTATTGTCATTGTAGCTATAGTGTCATGGGGGATATATTTTCATAGCAGCAGTATTGTCATTATGAACATACCGTCATTTTGGCTATCTACTCATTTTGGTTATATTGCGAAGATTTACATATCGTCACCTTGGGTATATTGTCAAGGTGATCTCTTTTATAGTTGCTATGTTGTCATTTTTTTTAGTCATGTATATTTTTTCATAAGCGATACATTATTGTGATAACTTTGCTATTAAGGTGACAGTATATTGTCATTGTGACAATGTTGACAATATGACTGTGATGTCTTAGTGGCTATATTGCTAAGATAACTATACTGTCATGGTGACTATTTCATGATGATGGTTATAATAACAGTTTGACTGCATTTTCATTGTAGCATATTTAATGGTGTTAATTTTGCTCTTGAAGATATATCATAAAAACGAGAATTTCCTTTTTTTAAATTATCATTTGAATATATTGCCATGATATGTGATATTGTTATAGTTTCAGTACTGTCATGTTGAATTTATATTATGTTGGTTACATTACAATTGAAATCATAGTGGCAAGGTAACTATATTTTCATGGTTGGATCATTTTTTTATGACGATTTTATTGTATTTGTGAGTATATTTTCATGGTTACTGTGTTGCCGTAATGTCTATATTGTCCTGGACACTACATATCCTGAAATCTCTATTGTCATATCAGTTATATGATCATGGTAGCTTTATTGCCATAGTGAATATCTTGTTGTCGTGACTATATTATCATAATGGCTAAATTGTCATAGGAAATATGTTGACATGAGGACTATATTTTCATGATATTCATAAAGTCATTGAAAGATTACTATCAAGGTGACTCTAATAGGCTGGCGATTGATGTATATCGTGACATTATTGTCACGATAGCTGCATTGTCATGGTGGCTATATTGTCGTTTCCTGTATTTTCAATGTTACTCTTTTGTGATGATTGCTTTATTGTCATTGTAGCTATAGTGTCATGGGGAATATATTTTCGAAGTAGTAGTATTGTCATTATAAACCTATCGTCATTTCGGCTATCTGCTCATTTTGCTTACATTGCGAAGACTTACATATCGTCACCTTGGATATATTGGCAAGGTGATCTCTTTATAGCTGCTATAATGTCATTTTTTTAGTCATTTATATTTTTTCATGAGTGATACATTATTTTGATAACTAAATCATTAAAGTGACAGTATATTGACATGGTAACTACATTGTCATTATGACTACAATTTCTTAGTGGCTATATTGCTAAGATAACTACATGTGACTACATTTTCATTGTAGCTTATTTAATGGTGCTGATTTACCCTTGGAGAAATATCATTATAAAAACGGATATTTCATTTTGTTTAAATTATGAGGTGAATACATTGTCATGATATGCTATATTGTTATAGTTTCAGTACTGTCATGGTGAATGTATATTATGTTGGCTACATTACAATTTAAGCCATAGTGGCAAGGTGGCTATATTTTCATGGTTTGATCATTTTGTTATTAGTATTTTATTGTATTTTTGAATATATTGTCATGGTGATTTTGTTGCAATAATTTCTATTCTGTCATTTGTTTTTCTAAATTGATGGCAATATTGTCATAGAGACTGTATTGTCATGTTCCCTGTATGGTCATCATGGTTGTCTTGTCACCGTGACTCTATGGTCATGATGGCTATTCTGTCATTAAGATTACATTCTTATGGTAACTATATTGTCATCATGGCTTTTCGTCAGAGTAGCTATATTGTTAAGTTAGCTATCTTGTTGTGGTGGGTATTTTTTTTCCTTTTGTTATATTGCCATGATGGCTATACTAGAATTTTGGCAAGATTAGCATGGTGATATAGTGTTCGCAGCCCAACTGTTGTTTTGAACATTTTTTCATGGGAATACATTATCATGGTACCTACATTGTCAAGGTTACTATATTTCATGCATTCTACATTGTAAAGATGACGATATTGGCATAGCGGGTGTATTGTGATGTTCAATATAACGCCATCCTGGCTACATTATCTTGGTCGCTATATCAACTTGATGGCTATAATGCTACAGTAAATTTCATCGTTGGGGATGTATTTTGTCTACCTACAATTTGGTTGTGATTATATGATCATGATAATATTTCTATGACGGCTTACTTGGCATCTTGAGTGTATCTGTCTGGATATCATATCATCATGTAACTTAAGTCTGTCATGCTTTTAAATTTTGATGGTGCTTATGTGAAAATGCTGATTACATTATCATCATTAATGTATGATTATTGTAACTATATACCAATGGCAATATCTTTTCTGATCATTTTGGTATGTTGACTTTATTTTGAGTGTAGTTATGTTGGTATGGCAGGTACATTTTCATGGTTCTGACATTGTTTTATGGGCTATACTGTCAAGGCTATACTGTCAATGACATTCCTGAAACCATAACAATATAGCATATCACGACAATGTAGTCCCCTAATGATTTAATCAAAATGAGAATCTCGTTTTATAATGATACATTCTCATGGGCAAACCCAACGCCAATATAAAAGCTACCGTGAAAATGTAGTCACCATGACATTATAACCATCATGATGAAATAGACACTATGCCAATATAAAATATAAAGTTATAAAGTTACTTTGGCAAGATATCGAACACGATATCATTGTCATAATAACAATATAGTCAAAATGCCAATATATAGTTTCCGGAATGTTATAGTTATCATGATAATGTATCACTTAAACAAAAAATGCATGATTAAAAAAATGAAAATATAGCAACCGGAAAAAAAGATCATGTTGCTAATATAGTCAAGGTTATGATATATGTATGATAGAAATGTAACCAAAATAAGGAGATGGCCAAAATGACAGTAATGACAATAATACCACTATGAAAATATATTCTCCATGACACTATACGTACACTGACAGTAAACCTATCTTAACAAAAGATTAAAATTAAAATACAGCAAACTACAATATAGCCACCATGACGATACAGCCATCTTGATAATAATAACACTATATAACTCTATCACCAGGACAATAGAGTCACCTTGACGGTAATCTTACAATGACTTTATAAATATCATGAAAATATAGCCCCCATCAAGATATTTGTTATGACAATATGAAAATATAGTCACGATGACAATCTATTCACTATGACAATAAAGCTACCATAATCATATAACTGATATGACAATATAATCAAAGCAAAAATATAGAAACATTCAACTTATATTCACAATGGCAATATAACCACCTGACAATACAGATGCGGTTAATAGATAGTCGTTTTCGGATCATAGCCAAAATAAAGACTCCAGGAAAATATAGTCTCTGTGAAAAAACAGTGACTCACACAGGATTTATCATCATGATATTGTCATAACATTATAGCTGTCATGGAATTGTAGTCAACATAACGAAATTATCACAATGAAATAAAACGACACTACAATATAGTTACCATAATGATACACCAATCATGATTATATAATCATCAGGTGGACATAAACAAGATCATAGTATAAAAACCATGACAATTTAAGTGACATGGTGAGATGATGTCCATTCACTTACACTTAGAATACCACATAAGTTTTTATGAAAATATTATTATGATCATATAATCACAACAGTATTGTCACTAATTACAAAATATATCACGAAAGACAAAATTAAACATAACAATATAGCCATCAAGTTGATATAGCGACCAAGATAATGTAGCCAGGACGGCATTATATTGAAAGTAAGAATACAACCACCATGCCAATGTCTTCACCATGACAATGTAGCTACCATGAAAATATGGTAACCTTGACTATGTAGCTACCATCATAAAATATACAATTGAAAAATATCCACAACAAGAGTTTAGCTGCTAAAACACTATATCGCCATGCCAATATCGCCAAAATGTTATTATTGCCATCATGATAATATACCGCCAGAAAAGAAATATATATACCCACTACTCGACAATATAGCTATTCTGACAATATTGCCAACATGAAAATACAGTCACCTCCTTGTTATATAACAAAAATGACAAATAGCCATCATGGCGATATAGTGATTTAACAATACAGCCACTATGGTAATATAGTTACCATAACAATGTGATCTTAACGACAATGTAGCCAACATGACTATATAGTCACGTTGACAATCCAACCACCGTGACAATAGAGATAACATGAAATTACCGTCTCTAAGACAATATTGCCATCAATTTGACAAATTATATGGCAATATAGATATTATGGCAACATAGTCACTATGACAATATACTCAGAATTGCAATATAATCGCCATGATAAAATTGTCATACCATGAAAATATGGCCACCTACTATTTTGGTTTCCATTCCAATGTAGAAACAGTAATAAAAGATTTACCATGACAGTACTGAAACCATAACAGTATAGCATATCATAGCAATGTAGTCACCAGATAATTTAATCAAAATGACAATTTCTCTTCTATAATGGTATATATTCAAGGGCAATATCAAAACCATTAAAAAAGCTTCTACGGAAATACAGTCATTATGACATTATAAAAATCATGATAAAAAAGTCACCATGACAACATTGTTATCTTGGCAATATAGCCACTGTGACATTATAGTCATAATGATAATATAGTCGCTATGACAATATTGTCACCATAAAAATATAGTTATCATAATAATATTTCGCTTATGACAAAGTGTGCAAGAGTTAAATAATGACAATATATCACCTATAAAAAGCTCACCTTGCCAATATACCCAAGGTGACGATATATGCATTATAGCAATGTAACTAAATTGAAAAGATAGCCAAAATGACAGTACTGCCACTATGAAAATATGTTCACCCTGACACTATAGCTACACTGACAACAAAGCCATATTCACAAAAGACCAACATTGAAAATACAGCAGACGAGAATATAGCCACCATCATAGTTCAGCCACCATGATAATAATGTTACGATACAAATCATCACCATGTCATTAGTCACCTTGATAAGAAACTTAAAATGACTATATAAATTTCATGAAAATATAGCCTCCATGTCAACATGTCTGCCATGATAATCTGGCCATTATGGGAATATATTCATGACGGTAATTTATTCACTATAACAATATAGCCACAGTGATCATATAACTGCTGTGACAATACAGTCAAAGAAGCTAAAAAGAAACATACAAATCATATTCACTATGGCAGTATAACTACATGACAATATAGATACTGTGACAAATAGTCGCTTTTGAATCATAGCAAACATATAGCCGGCTGGACAACATAGTCTCTATGACAAAATAGTGACCAAGACTGGATATATCATTACAATATAGACACCTTGACAGTATAGACCATAAAGCAATGTAACATTCATGAAACTGTACCTGCCAAAATATTATAGATGTCATGAAATTTTAGTCAACATGACAAAATTATCATAATGAGATATCATCGGCATTACAATATAGTTACCATAATCATAGACAAATCATGATCATATAATCAGCAGGTTAACATAAACAATATCATAGTATAAAAACCATGACAGTATAAGTGATATGATGATATGATATCCATACACTTACACTTACAATACCAAAGAATCCGCCATGAATATATTATCATGATCATATAAACACAACAATATTGTAGGTAATGACAAATATATCCCCAGCGACAAAATTAATCATAGCAATATAGCCATCAACTTATTATAGCGACCATGATAATGTAGCGAGCATTGTATTGAGAATTATAATAGAGCCACCGTGCCAATGTCGTCACCATGACAATATTGCTACCATGAAAATATAGTAACGTTGATAATGTAGCTGCCATGGCCAAATATTCAAGATAGAAAATACCCAAAAGACAGCCACAACAAGAGTTTAGCTGCTAAGACGATATATCACCAGGTCAGTATCTTTAAAATGTTAGTATAGCCATCATGGCAATATATCAACAGAAAAAATACTCATCACAACGATATAGCTAACTTGACAATATACTACTCTGACAATATAGGTAACATTAAAAGACAGCCACCTCCTTGAAATATAAAAGAAAAAAAATAACAAAAAGCCATCATGGCAATATGGTAACTAAACAATATAGCCATCATGGCAATTTAGTAACTAAACAACATAGCCATCATGGCAATATGATTACCATAGCAAAGTTTTCTTAATGGCAATATAGGCACCATGTCCTTCTAGTCACGATGACAATACAACTATCATGACAATACAGAAAACATCAAATACAGTCTCTAAGACAATATTGCGACTAATTCAACAAGTTAAATGACAATATAGATATTATGGCAACAAAATCACGATGACAATATACACAGAAATGTTATATAATGGTCATAATAAAATGATCCTACCATGAAAATATAGTCACCCTGCCACTATGGCTTCCATGACAATATCGCCACAATAACAAAACATTCACCACGACAGCACTGAAACCATTATGATATAGCATATCTGACAATGTAGTCACTTGATCATTTAATGAAAAAGAGAAATATCGCTTCTATTATGGTATAACCTTAGGGACAAAATTTTATACACCATTAAAAGCTGCCATGAAAATACAGTCACTATGACATAAATATCATGATAAAATAGTGACCATGGCAATATAGCCACTCTGAGATTATAGTCATTATGACAATATAGTCGCTATTAAAATACTGTCACCTTAATAATAAAATTATCAAAATGATATATCGCTTGTGACAAAATATGCATGATTAGAAAATGACAGTATATCACCTATAAAAAAGATCACCTTGCCACTATAGTCAAGGTGACGATATGTACATCATAGCAACGTAAAGAAAAGGAGATGATAACCAGGACGACGGTATGTTCATAATGACAATGCTGCAACTATGAAAATATGTTTCCCACGATTCTCCAGCCTCACTGACAATAAAGCCATCTTCACAAAAAGAGTCCTATTGGAAAAATAGCAAACGACTATACAGCCATCAAGACAGTATAGCCACCATGACAATAATCTCTCGATATAAATCAATCGCCAGGACATTAGCGTCACCTTGATAATGAATATATAATGAGTACATGAACATCATGAAAATATAGCGTCCATATAACTATATTTTTCGTGAAAATATAGCCTCCATATGAATATCTTTAAAGTGACAGTTTCGCCATTCTGATAATATAGTCAACACGCTAATATATTCACCATAACAATAAAGCCACCATGATCACATAAACGATATGACAATATAGTCAACGCAACAATAACGCATTTATAAATTATATCCACTCTGAGAATACAGCCACATGAAAATATAGATATTGTGACAAAATAGTCATTTTTTTGGATCATAGCAAACATATAGCGTCCAAGAGAATATAGTCTCTATGACAAAATAGCGAAAAAGACAGGATTTATCATCACAATACAGTCACCTTGACAGTATACCCAATAAAACAGTGGAACAACCATGAAAATGTACCTACCATAACAATATAGCTTACATGAAAATAGTTACTATGACAAATTCATTACAATGAAATACAAAGGATATCACATTATGGTTTCGATAATCATACAACAATCATGATCATATAATATAAAACCTTCAAAACAAAGCAAGGGTTTCGACAACGCAGGGAGAAATAGCTACAACCTAGCTCTGAAAGACGACAGCAGCTCAATACACGTCGGTTGCTGGTGCGCGACTGTCATCAGATGACTACATTGTCATGATATGCTATATTGTCATGGTTTCAGTACTGTCGTAGTGAATTTATTATTATGTTAGCTATATTGCAGTGGCAAGGTGGCTAAATTTTCATGGTAGGATAATTTTGTTATCGCGGTTATATTGCATTTGTGATAACATTGTCATTGTGACTCTGTTCCAGTAATATCTATATTATCATGTAATTTGTTGAAGCGATTGCAATATTGTCGTAGAGACTCTAATGTTATGTTGCCTGTATTGTCATGATGGTTGCATGTCATCTTGACCATATAGTCATGTTGGCTATATTCCAATTATGATTACATGGTTATGGTAATTATGTTGACATGGTGACTATATTTATAGGTGACTTCATTGCCATGATAGCTATTTTTCATTTTTGTTATACTGTAAGGAGGTGACTGTCTTTATATATTGAATATATTACCAGTGTAGCTATATTGTTAAGTTAGCTATATCATTGTGGTGCTTATTTTCTTTTTCTGGTGGTATATTGCCATGATTCCTACACTAACATTTTGGCGATATTGGCATGGTGATATAGTGTCTTAGCAAATGAACTGTTATTTTGGATATGTTCCATGGGATTTTATTATCATAGTAGCTACATTGCCAATGTTACTATATTTTCATGGTAGCTCCATTGTCATGGTGAAGATATTGCCATTGTGGCTATATTGTTATTTTCTATATAATGCCATCCTAACTACATAGTCTTAGTTTCTATATTTACTTGCTGGCTATATTGCTATGGTTAATTTTGTCGCTGAGGATATATTTTGTCATTAACTACAATTTTGTTTTAATCATATGATCATGATAAAAATATTTTTAATGCGGCTTATTTGGTAATGTGAGTGCAAGTGTATGGATATCATATTATCATGTCACTATATTGTCATAGTTTTTATACTGTGATGGTGTTTATGTCAGCCTCCTGATGATATTATCATAATTGATATATGATAATGGTAAGTAAATCTTAATGGCGATTATATTTCATTGTGACAATTTTGTCATGTTGCCTGCATTTTCATAGTAGCTATATTGTTATGGCAGGTACATTTTCATTGTTGTTTCATTGTTTCATCGGCTATACTGTCAAGGTGACTATATCTTAATCAGAAATCTTGTCTTGGTCGCTATTTTGTCATGGACACGATATTGTCCTGGAGCCTATATGTTTGCTATGATCCGAAAGAGAGTATTTTGTCACAGCATCAATATTGTCAGGTGCTTATATTGCCATAATGAATATAATTTGAAGGCTTCCTTATTGTTGCGTTCACTGTATTGTCATATCACTTATATGATCATGGCTATATTGTTATAGTGAATATATTGCCGTCTTGACTATATCATCATATTGGCTAAATTGTCAGGGTAAGTATGTTGACATGGAAGCCTTATTTTCATGATGTTTATATAGTCAGTGAATTATATCGTGACATTATTGTCATAGTGGCTGTACTTTCATGGTGGCTATATAGTCGTTTGCTGTATTTTCACTGTTACTCTTTTGTGAAGATTGCTTTATTGTCATATTAGCTATAGTGTCATGGGGGATATATTTTCATAGCAACAGCATTGTCATTATGAACTTACCGTCATTTTGGCTATCTACTCATTTTGGTTATATTGCGAAGATTTATATATCGTCACCTTGCCTATATTGTCAAGGTGATCTCTTTTATAGTTGCTATGTTGTCATTTTTTTTAGTCATACATATATTTTCATAAGGGATACATTATTGTGATAACTTTATTATTAAGGTAGCAGCATATTGTCATTGTGACAATGTTGACAATATGACTATAATCTCTTAGTGGGTATATTGCTAAGATAACTATACTGTCATGGTGACTATTTCATGATGATGGTTATAATGACAGGTTGACTGGTTTTTCATTGTAGCATATTTAATGGTGTTGATTTTGCCCTTGAAGATATCTTATAAAAACGAGAATTTTCTTTTTTTTTAAATCATCATGTGAATATGTTGCCATGATATACGATATTGTTATAGTTTCATTACTGTCACGTTGAATGTATATTAAGTTGGTTACATTACAGTTAAAGTCATAGTGGCAGGGTAACTATATTTTCATAGTTGTATCATTTTGTTATGACGATTTTATTGTATTTGTTAGTATATTCTCATGGTTACTGTGTTACCGTAATTTCTATATTGTCCTGGACACTACATATCCTGAAATCTATGTTGTCATTCTAGTTATATGATCATGGTAGCTTTATTGTCATAGTGAATACCTTGTCGTCGTGACTATATTATCATAATGGTTAAATTGTCATAGGAAATATGTTGATATGAGGGCTACATTTTCATAATGTTCATAAAGTCATTGAAAGATTACTAGTAAGGTGACTCTAATAGCCTGGCGATTGATGTATATCGTGACATTATTGTCACGATAGCTGCATTGTCATGATGGCTATATTGTCGTTTCCTGTATTTTTAATGTTACTCTTTTGTGAAGATTGCTTTATTGTCATTGTAGCTATAGTGTCATGGGAATATATTTTCGTAGTAGCAGTACTGTCACTATGAACATATCGTCATTTTGGCTATCTTCTCATTTTGGTTACATTGCGAAGATTTCCATATCGTCACCTTGGCTATATTGGCAAGGTGATCTCTTTATAGTTGCTATATTGTCATTTTTTTTAATCATGTATATTTGTTCATGAGTGATACATTATCTTGATAACTATATCATTAAAGTGACAATATATTGTCGTGGTGACTATATTGTCATTTTGACTACAATCTCTTAGTGGCTATATTGCTAAGATAACTACATGTGACTACATTTTCATTGTAGCTTATTTAATGGTGTTGATTTACCCTTGGAGATATATAATTATAAAAACGGATATTTTATTTTGCTTAAATTATGAGGTGAATACATTGTCATGATATGCTATATTGTTATAGTTTCAGTACTGTCATGGTGAATGTATATCATGTTGGGTACATTACAATGGAAGCCATAGTGGCAGGGTGGCTATATTTTCATGGTTTGATCATTTTGTTATTAGTATTTTATTGTATTTTTGAACATATTGTCATGGTGACTATGTTGCCATAATTTCTATATTGTCATTTGATTTATTAAATTGATGGCAATATTGTCATAGAGACTGTATTGCCATGTTGCCTGTATGGTCATCATGGTTGTCTTGTCATCGTGACTCTATGGCTATGCTGTCGTTAAGATTACATTCTTATGGTAACTATATTGCCATCATGGCTTTTCGTCAGAGTAGCCATATTGTTAAGTTAGCTATCTTATTGTGGTGGGTATTTTTTTTCCTTTTGTTATATTGCCATGATGGCTATACTTGAATTTTGGCAAGATTAGCATGGTGATATAGTGTTCGCAGCCCACCTGTTGTTTTGGACATTTTTTCATGGGAATACATTATCATAGTACCTTCATTGTCAAGGTTACTATATTTCATGCAAGCTACATTGTGAAGATGACGATATTGGCATGGCGGGTGTATTGTTATGTTCAATATAACGCCATCCTGGCTACATTATCTTGGACGCTATATCGACTTTATGGCTACATTGCTAAGGTCAATTTCATCGTTGGGGATGTATTTTGTCTTTACCTACAATTTGGTTGTGATTACATGATCATGAAAATCTTTCTATGACGGCGTATTTGGCATCTTGAGTGTATCTGTCTGGATATCATATCATCATGTAACTTAGTCTGTCATGCGTTTAAACGGTGATGGTGCTTATGTGAGAATGCTGATTACATTATCATCATTAATGTATGATTATTGTAACTATATAGCAATGGCAATATCTTTTTTGATCATTTTTGTACGTTGACTTCATTTTGATAGTAGTTATATTGGTATGGCAGGTTCATTTTCATGGTTCTGACATTGTTTTATGGGCTATACTGTCAAGGCAGCTGTATAGAATCGATAAATTCTGTTTTGGACGCTATTATCTCCTGGACACTATATACTTTAGAGGGTATATGTGTCCTATGATCCGAAAGCGACTATTTTGTCACGGTATCTATATTGTCAGGTGGCTATATTAACGTTAGGAATATATTCTGAATGTTTCTTTAATGTTACGTTGACTATATTGTTATATGAGTTATATGGCCATGGTGGCTTTGTTGTTATAGTGAATATATTGTAGTTGTGACTATACTATCATAATGGGTAAATTGTCATGGGAAATATGTTGATATGGATGCTATATTCTCATGATACTTTTATGGTAATTGTAAAAATTTTTTCAAGTTTACTCTAATATCACAGTGATTGATTTATGTTGTAACATTATTGTTATGGTGGCTGTACAATCATGGTGGCTATATTGTCGTTTGATGCGTTTTCAATGTTACTATTTAATTATATGGCTTTAATGTCAGTGTAGCTATACTTTCATTGGGAACAAATTTTCATAGTGACGCAATTGTTATTATGAAATAGTCATTTTGGCTACCTTCAAATTTGGGTTACATTGCTATGTTATATATATCGTCACCTTGGCTATATCGGGAGGGTGATTTTTTTATAGGTGGTATATTGTCATTCTTTTAATCGTGCATATTCTGTTATAAGCGATATATTATCATGATACCCATATCATTAAGGTGAAAATATTGGCATGGCGACTATATTATCTTTATGACTGTAATCTTATGATAACAATATAGGTACCCTGATATATAGGCAACATGAAATGACAATCACCCACTTGTAATACAACAAAAAATAACAAATAGCCATCATGGCAATTTATTCATTTAACAATATAGCCACCATGGCAATATAGTTACCATATCAATATAATCTTAATGGAAATATAACTACCATGACCACATAGACACGATGATAATACAACAACGAAGACAATACAGGAACCATGACATTACATTATTTCAATATAGTCACCAATTCAACAAATCAAATGACAGTATAGATATTATGGCAACAGTCACCATGACAATATACACACAAGTGGAATATAATCGACGTAACAAAATGATTACATTATGGAAATATAGCCACTCTGCCACTATGGCTTCCATTGGAATATAGCCAACATAATAATACATATAGAATGACATTCTTGAAACCACATCAAATATAGCATATCACGACAATTTAGTCCCCAAATGATTTAATCAAAATGAGAAACTCGTTTTATAATGAAACATCCTAAAGGGCAAACTCAACACCAGTATAAAAGCTACCGTGAAAATGTAGTCACCATGACATTATAACCATCATGATGAAATAGACACAATGACAATAAAGTTACTTTGGCAAAATATCCAAAATGATATCATTGTCATAGTGACAATATAGTCAAAATGCCAATATATAGTTACCGGAATGTTATAGTTATCATGATAATGTATCACTTACGACAAAAAATGCATTATTAAAAAAATGAAAATATAGCAACCGTAAAAAAAGATCACGCTGCTAATATAGCCAAGGTGATGATATATATATATATGACAGAAATGTAACCAAAATAAGATGGCCAAAATGATAGTATGTTCACAATGACAATAATTCCACTATGAAAATATATTTTCCATGACACTATAGGTACACCGAGAGTAAAGCTATCTTCACAAAAGGGTAAAATCAAAATACAGCAAACTATAATATAGCCACCATGACAATACGGCCATCTTGACAATAATATCACGATATAACTCAATCACCAGGACAATAGAGTCACCTTGACAGTAATCTTACAATGACTTTATAAATATCATGAAAATATAGCCCCCATGTCAAGATATTTGCTATAACAATTTAGCCATTATGAAAATATAGTCTCGACGACAATCTATTTAATATGACAATAAAGCTACCATGATCATATAACTGATATGATATTATAATCAAATCAAAAATATAGAAACATTCAACTTATATTCACAATTACAATATAACCATCTGACAATATAGATACTGTTAATAGATAGTCGTTTTCGGAATATAGCAAAAATATAGACTCCAGGACAATATAGTCTCTGTGATAAAACAGTGACTCAGACAGGATTAATCATCATGATATGGTCATAAGTTTATAGCTGTCATGGAATTGTAGTCAACATGACAAAATTATCACAATGAAATAAAACGACATTGCAATATAGTTACCATAATCATACACCAATCATGATTACATAATCAGCATGTTGACATAAATAAGATCGTAGTGTAAAAACCATGACAATTTAAGTGACATGATGAGATGATATCCATTCACTTACACTTACAAAACCATATAAGTTTTCATGAAAATATTATCAAGATCATATAATCACAACAGTATTGTCACTAATTACAACATATATCCCGAAAGACAAAATTAACCATAACAATATAGCCATCAAGTTGATATAGCGACCAAGATAATGTTGCCAGGACGGCATCATATTGAAAGTAAGAATACAACCACTATGCCAATGCCTTCACCTTGACAATATAGCTACCATGAAAATATAGTAACCTTGACTATGTAGCTACCTTGATAAAATATACAATTGAAAAATATCCACAACAAGAGTTTAGCTGCTAAAACACTATATCGTTATGACAATATCGCCAAAATGTTATTATTCCCATCATCATGATAATATACCGCCAGAAAAGAAATATATATACCCACTACTCGACAAAATAGCTATTCTGACAATATTGCCAACATGAAAAGACAGTCACCGCCTTGTTATATAACAAAAATGACAAATAACCATCATGGCGATACAGTGATTTAACAGTACAGCCAATATGGTAGTAAAGTTACCATAACAATGTGATCTTAGCGACAATGTAGCCAACATGACTATATAGACACGTTGATAATACAACCACCGTGACAATACAGATAACATGACAATACCGTCTCTAAGACAATATTGCTATCAATTTGACAAATCATATGACAATATAGATATTATGGCAACATAGTCACTATGACTATATACTCAGAAATGCAATATAATCGCCATGATAAAATGATCCTACCATGAAAATATAGCCACCTACCATTTTGATTTCCATTGCAATGTAGAAACAGTAATAAAAGATTTACCACGACAGTACTGAAACCATAGCAGTATAGCATATCATGGCAATGTAGTCACCAAAAAATTTAATCAAAATGACAATATCTCTTCTATAATGGTGTATCCTCAAGGGCAATATGAACTCCATTAAAAAAGCTTCTACGAAAATACAGTCATTATGACATTATAAAAATCATGATAAAAAAGTCACCATGACGATATAGTTATCTTGGCAATATAGCCACTGTAACATTATAGTCATAATGATAATATAGTTGCTATGACAATATTGTCACCATAAAAATATAATTATCATGATAATATTTCGCTTATGACAAAGTATGCAAGAGTTAAATAATGACAATATATCACATATAAAAAGATCACCTTGCCAATGTAGCTAAGGTGACGATATATTCATTATAGAAATGTAAATAAAATGAAAAGATAGCCAAAATGACGGTATGGTCATAATGACAATCCTTCCACTATGAAAATATGTTCCCCATGACACTATATCTACACTGACAACAAAGCCATATTCACAAAAGACCAACATTGAAAATACAGCAAACGAGAATATAGCCACCATCGTAGTTCAGCCACCATGATAATAATGTCACGATGCAAATCATCTCCATGTCATTAGTCACCTTGATGATAAACTTACAATGAATATGTAAATATCATGAAAATAGAGCCTCCATGTCAACATGTCCTCCATGATAATCTGGCCACCATGATGATATAGTCATGACGGCAATTTATTCACTATAGCAACATAGCCACAGTGATCATATAACTGATGTGACAATACAGTCAAAGAAGCAAAAAAGAAATATACAAATCATATTCACTATGGCAGTATATCTACATGACAATATAGATACTGTGAAAAACTTCTCGCTTTTGAATCATAGCAAACATATAGCCGCCAGAACAACATAGTCTCTAAGACAAAATAGTGACCAAGACAGGATATATCATTATAATATAGACACCTTGACAGTATAGACAATAAAACAATGTAACAATCATGAAACTGTACCTGCCAAAACATTATAGATGTCATGAAATTTTTGTCAACATGACAAAATAATCATAATGAAATATCATCGGCATTACAATATAGTTACCATAAGCATAGACCAATCATGATGATTTAATCAGCAGGTTGATATAAACAATATCACAGTATAGAAACCACGACAGTATAAGTGACATGATATGATATCCATACACTTACACTTACAATACCAAAGAAGACGCCATGAATATATTGATATCATGATCATATAATCACAACAATATTGTAGGTAGTGACAAATATATCCCCAACGACAAAATTAATCATAGCAATATAGCCATCAAATTGTTATAGCGACCAAGATAATGTAGCGAGCAATGCATTGAGAATTACAATACAGCCACAGTGCCAATATCGTCACCATGACAATATAGCTACCATGAAAATATAGTAACGTTGATAATGAAGCTGCCATGGCAAAATATTCAAGATAGAAAATACCCAAACGATAGCCACAACAAGAGTTTAGCTGCAAAGACGATATATCACCATGCCAATATCTCTAAAATGTTAGTATAGCCATCATGGCAATATATCAACAGGAAAAATGCTCATCACAACGGTATAGCTAACTTGACAATATACTACTCTAACAATATAGGTAACATTAAAAGACAGCCACCTCCTTGAAATATAAAAGAAAAAAGAATGACAAATAGCCATCATGGCAATATGGTAACTATAACAATATAGCCATCATGGCAATATGGTAACCAAACAATATAGCCATCATGGCAATATGATTACCACAGCAATGTATTCTTAATGGCAATAAAGTAACCATGTCCTTATAGTCACGATGACAATAACCCTACCATGACAATACAGAAAACATCAAAATACAGTCTCTAAGACAATATTGCCACTAATTCAACAAGTTAAAAGACAATATAGATATTATGGCAACACAATCACGATGATAATATACTCAGAAATGGTATATAATCGTCATAATAAAATGATCCTACCATGAAAATATAGTCACCCTGCCACTTTGGCTTCCATTACAATATAGCCACAATAACAAAACATTCACCACGACAGTACTGAAACCATAACAATATAGCATATCATGACAATATAGTCACTTGATCATTTGATGAAAAAGATAAATTTCGCTTTTATTATGGTATAACCTCAGGGACAAAATTTTATACACCATTAAAAAGCTGCCATGAAAATACAGTCACTATGACGTAAATTTCATGATAAAATAGTGACCTTGGCAATATAGCCACTCTGAGATTATTGTCATTATGACAATATAGCCGCTATTAAAATACTGTCACCTTAATAATAAAGTTATCAAAATGATATATCGCTTGCGACAAAATATGCATGATCAGAAAATGACAGTATACCACCTATAAAAATGATCACCTTGCCACCATAGTCAAGGTGACGATATATACATCATATCAACGTAAAGAAAAAGAGATGATAACCAGAACGACGGTATGTTCATAATGACAATACTGCAACAATGAAAATATGTTCCCCACGATTCTCCAGCTTCACTGACAATAAAGCCATCTTCACAAAAATAGTACTATTGAAAAAATAGCAAACGACTATACAGCCATCAAGACAGTACAGCCACCATGACAATAATCTCTCGATATAAATCAATCGCCAGGACATTAGCGTCACCTTGATAATGAATATACAATGACTATTTGAACATCATGAAAATATAGCGTCCATATAAATATATTTGTCGTGAAAATATAGCATTCATATGAATATCTTTAAAGTGACAGTTTCGCCATTCTGAAAATATAGTAAAGATGCTCATATATTCACCATAACAATAAAGCCACCATCATCATATGAATGATATGAAAATATAGTCAACGCAACAATAAACGCATTTATAAATTATATCCACTCTGAGAATACAGCGACATGAAAGTATAGATACTGTGACAAAATAGTCATTTTTGAATCATAGCAAACATATAGCGTCTAAGAGAATATAGTCTCTATGACAAAATAGCGAAGACAGGATTTATCATCACATACAGTCACCTTGACAGTATAGCCAATAAAAAAGTGGAACAACCATGAAAATGTACCTCCAATAACAATAAAGCTTACATGAAAAATATAGTTACTATGACAAATACATTACAATGAAATACAAACGATATCACATTATGGTGTCAATAATCTTACACCAATCTTGATGATATAAGATAAAACCTTCAAAACTAAGCAAGGGTATCGACAACGCAGAGAGGAATAGCTACAACCTAGCTCTGAAAGACGATAGCAGCTCCGTACACGTCGGTAGCTGGTGCGCGACTGTCACCAGGTGACTACATTGTCAAGATATGCTATATTGTCATGGTTTCAGTACTGTCGTAGTGAATGTATTATTATGTTAGCTATATTGCAGTGGCAGGGTGGCTAAATTTTCATGGTAGGATAATTTTGTTATCGCGGTTATATTGTATTTGTGATAATACTGTCATGGTGACTGTGTTCCAGTAATATCTATATTATCATTTAATTTGTTGAAGCGATTGCAATATTGTCGTAGAGACTCTAATGTCATGTTGCCTGTATTGCCATGATGGTTGCATCTCATCTTGACTATATAGTCATGTTGGTTATATTCCAGTTATGATTACATGGTTATTGTAACTATATAGCCAGGGTGACTACATTGATAGGTGACTACATTGCCATGATAGCTATTTCTCATTTTTGTTATACTGTAAGGATGAGACTGTCTTTTCATACTGAATATATTATCAGGTTAGCTATATTGTTAAGTTAGCTATATCATTGTGGTGCTTATTTTCTTTTTCTGGTGGTATATTGCCATGATGCCTAGAATAACATTTTGGCGATATTGGCATGGTGATATAGTGTCTTAGCAAATAAACTGTTATTGTGGATATGTTCCATGGGATTTTATTATCATAGTAGCTACATTGTCAATGTTACTATACTTTTATCAATTGTCATGGTGACGATATTGCCATTGTGGCTGTATTGTCATTTTCAATACAATGCCATCCTAACTACATTATCTTGGTCGCTATACTTACTTGCTGGCTATATTGCTATGGTTAATTTTGTCGTTGGGGATATATTTTGTCATTAACTACAATTTTGTTTTAATCATATGATGATGATAACAATATTTTCATGGCGGCTTATTTGGTAATGTCAGTGCAAGTGTATAGATATCATATTATCATGTCACTATATTGTAATGGTTTTTATACTGTGATGGTGTTTATGTAAGCCTCCTGATGATATTATCATGATTGATATATGATTATGGTAACTAAATTGTAATGGCGATTATATTTCATTGTGACAATTTTGTCATGTTGCCTGTATTTTCATGGTAG
Organism: Panulirus ornatus; assembly: GCF_036320965.1. Lineage (NCBI taxonomy): Eukaryota > Metazoa > Arthropoda > Malacostraca > Decapoda > Palinuridae > Panulirus > Panulirus ornatus. The sequence goes on from NC_092278.1 coordinate 11,982,405, forward strand.
CTATATTGTTATGGCAGGTACATTTTCATTGTTGTTTCATTGTTTTATCGGCTATAATGTCAAAGTGACTATATCTTAATTAAATATCTTGTCTTGGTAGCTATTTTGTCATGGACACTATATTGTCCTGGAGCCTATATGTTTGCTATGATCCGAAAGAGACTTTTTTGTCACAGCATCAATATTGTCAGGTGCTTATATTGCCATAATGAATATAATTTGAAGGCTTCCTTATTGTTGCTTTCACATATTGTCATATCACTTATATGATCATAGCTACATTGTTATAGTGAATATATTGCCGTCTTGAGTATATTATCATATTGCCTAAATTGTCATGGTAAGTATTTTGACATGGAAGCCTTATTTTCATGATGTTTATATAGTCAGTGAATTATATCTTGACATTATTGTCAAAGTGGCTTTACTTTCATGGTGGCTATATTGCTATACTGTCATTGTAGCTATAGTGTCATGGGGGATTTATTTTCATAGCAGCAGTATTGTCATTATGAACATACCGTCATTTTGGCTATCTACTCATTTTGGTTATATTGCGAAGATTTACATATCGTCACCTTGGCTATATTGTCAAGGTGATCTCTTTTATAGTTGCTATGTTGTAATTTTTTTTAGTCACGCATATTTTTTTTAAAAGCGATACATTATCGTGATAACTTTCTTATTAAGGTGACAGTATATTATCATTGTGACAATGGTGACATTATGACTATAATCTCTTAGTGGCTACATTGCTAAGATGACTATACTGTCATGGTGACTATTTCATGATGATGGTTATAATGACAGTTTGACTGCATTTTCATTGTAGCATATTTAATTTTGTTGATTTTGCCCTTGAAAATATATTATAAAAACGAAAATTTCTTTTTTTTTAAATTATCATGTGAATATATTGCCATGATATGCGATATTGTTATAGTTTCAGCACTGTCATGTTGAATGTATATTATGTTGGTTACATTACAATTAAAGTCATAGTGGCAGGGTAACTATATTTTCATGGTTGGATCATTTGTTATTACGATTTTATTGTATTTGTGAGTATATTCTCAGGGTTACTGTGTTGCCGTAATTTCTATATTGTCCTGGACACTACCTATCCTGAAATCTATATCGTCGTAGCAGTTATATGATCATGGTAGAATTATTGTCATAGTGAATATCTTGTAGTCGTGACTATATTATCATAATAGCTAAATTGTCAAAGGAAATACGTTGATATGAGGGCTATATTTTCATGGTATTCATAAAGTCAATGAAAGATTTCTATCAAGGTGACTCTAATAGCCTGGCGATTGATGTATATCGTGAAATTATTGTCACGATAGCTGCATTGTCATGGTGGCTATATTGTCGTTTCCTGTATTTTCAATGTTACTCTTTTGTGAAGATTGCTTTATTGGCATTGTAGCTATAGTGTCATGGGGAATATTTTTTCGTAGCAGCAGTATTGTCATTATGAACATATCGTCATTTTGGCTATCTGCTCATTTTGGTTACATTGCGAAGATTTACAGATCGTCACCTTGGCTATATGGGCAAGGTGATCTCTTTATAGTTGCTATATTGTCATTTTCTTTAATCATGTATATTTTTTCATGAGTGATCCATTATCTTGATAACTATATCATTAAAGTGACAGTATATTGTCATGGTGACTATATTGTCATTATGACTACAATCTCTTAGTGGCTATATTGGTAAGATAACTACATGTGACTATATTTTCATTGTAGCTTATTTAATGGTGTTGATTTACGCTTGGAGATATATCATTATAAAAACGGATGTTTCATTTTGTTAAATTATGAGGTGAATACATTATCATGATATGCTATATTGTTATAGTTTCAGTACTGTCATGGTGAATGTATATCATGTTGGGTACATTACAATGGAAGCCATAGTGGCAGGGTGGCTATATTTTCATGGTTTGATCATTTTGTTATTAGTATTTTATTGTATTTTTTAATATATTATCATGGTGATTGTATTGCCAAAATTTCTATCTTGTCATTTGATTTATCTAATTGATGGCAATATGGTCATAGAGAATGGATTGTCATGTTGCCTGTATGGTCATCACGGTTGTCTTGTCATCGTGATTCTATGGTCATGATGACAATACTGTCGTTAAGATTACATTCTTATGATAACTATATTGCCATCATGGCTTTTTTGTCAGTGTAGCTATATTGTTCAGTTAGCTATCTTATTGTAGTAGGTATATTTTTTTCATTTTGGTATATTGCCATGATGGTTATACTAGAATTTTAGCAAGATTAGCATGGTGATATAGTGTTCGCAACCCAACTGTTGTTTTGGATATTTTTTCATGGGAATACATTATCATGGTACCTACATTGTCAAGGTTACTATATTTCATGCAAGCTACATTGTAAAGATGACGATATATGCATGGCGGGTGCATTGTTATGTTCAATATAACGCCATCCTGGCTACATTATCTTGGTCGCTATATCAACTTGATGGCTATATTGCTACGTTCAATTTCATCGTTGGGGATGTATTTTGTCTTTACCTACAATTTGGTTGTGATTATATGATCATGATAATCTTTCTATGGCGTAATATTTGGCATCTTGAGTGTATCCCTCTGAATATCATATCATCATTTAACTTAGTCTGTCATGCTTTTAAACGGTGATGCTGCTTATGTGAAAATGGTGATTACATTATCATCATTAATATATGATTATTGTAACTATATAGCAATGGCAATATCTTTTTTGATCATTTTGGTATGTTGACTTCATTTTGATAGTAGTTATATTGGTATGGCAGGTACATTTTCATGGTTCTGACATTGTTTTATGGGCTATTCTGTCAAGGCGGCTGTATAGTATTGATAAATTCTGTTTTGGACGCTATTGTCTCCTGGACACTATATCCTTTAGAGGCTATATGTTTCCTATGATCCGAAAGCGACTATTTTGTCACGGTATCTCTTTTGTCAGGTGGCTATATTGACGTTGTGAACATATTCTGAATTTTTCTTTAATGTTGCGTTGACTATATTGTTATATCAGTTATATGGCCATGGTGGCTTTGTTGTTATAGTGAAAATATTGTAGTTGTGACTATACTATCATAATGGCTAAATTGTCATATGTAATATCTTGATATGGATGATATATTCTAATGATACTTTTATGGCAATTGTAAATCTTTTTTCAAGTTTACCCTAATATCATAGTGATTGATTAATATTTTAGCATTATTGTTATTGTGGCTGTACAATCATGGTGGCTATATTGTCGTTTCATGCGTTTTCAATGTTACTATTTAGTGAATATGGTTTTAATATCAGTGTAGCTATACTTTCAATGGGAACAAATTTTCATAGTGACGCAATTGTCATTATGAAATAAAGTCATTTTGGCTATCATCTAATTTGGGTTACATTGCTATGTTATATATATCGTCACCTTGGCTATACTGGGAAGGTGATTTTTTTTAAAGATGGTATATTGTCATTTTTTAATCGTGCATATTCTGTTATAAGCGAAATATTATCATGATACCCATATCATTAAGGTGAAAATATTGGTATGGCGACTATATTGTCTTTATGACTGTAATCTTATGACAACAATATATGTACCCTGATATATAGGGAACATGAAAAGACAGTCACCCCCTTGTAATATAACAAAAAAAAACAAATAGTCAATCATGGCAATATATTCATTTAACAATATAGCCACCATGGCAATATAGTTACCATATCAATATAATCTTAATCGAAGTATAACCACCATGACCATATAGACACGATGACAATACAACCACCAAGACAATACAGGAACCATGACATTACATTATGACAATATAGCCACCAATTCAACAAATCAAATGACAGTATAGATATTATGGCAACATTTACCATGACAATATACACACAGGTGGAATATATCCGACATAACAAAATGATTATATTATGAAAATATAGCCACTCTGCCACTATGGCTTCCATTGGAATATAACCAACATAATAATACATATGCAATGACATTCCTGAAACAATAACAATGTATCATGTCACGACAATGCAGTCCCCTAATGATTTAATCAAAATGAGAATCTCGTTTTATATTGATACATCCTCGAGGGCAAACCAACACCAATATAAAAGCTACCGTGAAAATGTAGTCACCATGACATTATAACCATCATGATGAAATAGACAACATGACAATAAAGTTACTTTGGCAAGATATCCAACATGATATCATTGTCATAATGTGTGGAAGTCGAGAACATTATCTCGGAAAGCAAAAATGGGTATGTTTGAAGGAATAGTGGTTCCAACAATGTTGTATGGTTGCGAGGCGTGGGCTATGGATAGAGTTGTGCGCAGGAGGATGGATGTGCTGGAAATGAGATGTTTGAGGAAAATGTGTGATGTGAGGTGGTTTGATCGAGTAAGTAACGTAAGGGTAAGAGAGATGTGTGGAAGTAAAAGGAGCGTGGTTGAGAGAGCAGAAGAGGGTGTTTTGAAATGGTTTGGGCACATGGGGAGAATGAGTGAGGAAAGATTGACCAAGAGGATATATGTGTCGGAGGTGGAGGGAGCAAGGAGAAGAGGGAGGCCAAATTGGAGGTGGAAAGATGTAGTGAAAAAGATTTTGTTTGATCGGGGCCTGAACATGCAGGAGGGTGAAAGTAGGGCAAGGAATAGAGTGAATTGGGGCGATGTGGTATACCGGGGTTGACGTGCTGTCAGTGGATTGAATCAAGGCATGTGAAGATTCTGGGGTGAACCATGGAAAGCTGTGTAGGTATGTATATTTGCGTGTGTGGACGTATGTATATACATGTTTAAGGGGGTGGGTTGGGCCATTTCTTTCGTCTGTTTCCTTGCGCTACCTCGCAAACGCGGGAGACAGCAACAAAGCAAAAAAAAAAAAAAAATAAGAATATAGTCAAAATGCCAATATTTATTTACAGGAATGTTATAGTTATCATGATAATGTATCACTTACGACAAAAAAATGCATGATTAAAAAAATGAAAATATAGCAACCATAGGAAAAGATCACGTTGCTAATATAGCCAACGTGATGATATATATATATGATACAAATGTAACCAAAATAAGATGGCCGAAATGACAGTATGTTCATAATGACAATAATTCCACTATGAAAATATATTCTCCATAACACTATAGGTACACTGACAGTAAAGCTATCTTCACAATAGCGCAAAATTAAAATACAGCAAACTACAATATAGCCACCATGACAATACAGCCATCTTGACGATAATATCACGATATAACTCAATCACCAGGACAATAGAGTCACCTTGACAGTAATCTTACAATGACTTTAAAATATCATGAAAATATAGCCCCCATGTCAAGATATTTCCTATGACAATTTAGCCATTATAAAAATATAGTCACGACGACAATCTATTCACTATGACAATAAAGCTACCATGATCATATAACTGATATGACAATATAATCAAACCAAAAATATAGAAACATTCAACTTATATTCACAATGGCAATATAACCACCTGACAATGTAGATACTGTTAATAAATAGTCGTTTTCGGATCATAGCAAAAATATAGACTCCAAGGACAATGTAGTCTCTGTGAAAAAACAGTGACTCAGGCATGATTTATCATCATGATATGGTCATAACATTATAGCTGTCATGGAATTTTAGTCAACATGACAAAATTATCATAATGAAATAAAACATTACAATATGGTTACCGTAATCATACACCAATCATGATTATATAATCAGCAGGATGACATAAACAAGATCATAGTGTAAAAACCATGACAATTTAAGTGACATTATGAGATGATATCCATTCACTTACACTTACAATACCACATAAGTTTTCATGAAAATATTATCATGATCATATATTCACAACAGTATTGTCACTAATTATAAAATATATCCGAAAGAGAAAATTAACCATAACAATATAGCCAACAAGTTGATATAGCGACCAAGATAATGTTGCCAGGACGGCATTATATTGAAAGTAAGAATACAACCGCCATGCCAATGTCTTCACCATGACAATGTAGCTACGATGAAAATATAGTAACCTTGACTTTGTAGCTACAATGATAAAATATATGATTGAAAAATATCCACAACAAGAGTTTAGCTGCTAAAACACTATATCGCTATGCCAATATCGCGAAAATGTTATTATTGCCATCATGATAATATACCGCCAGAAAAGAAATATATATACTCAATACTCGACAATATAGATATTCTGACAATATTGCCAACATGAAAAGACAGTCACCTCCTTGTTGTATAACAAAAATGACAAATAGCCATCATGGCGATATAGCGATTTAACAACACAGCCACTATGGTAATTTAGTTACAATAACAATGTGATCTTAACGACAATGTAGCCAACATGAGTATATAGTCACGTTGACAATACAACCACCGTGACAATACAGATAACATGACAGGACCGTCTCTAAGACAATATTGCCATCAATTTGACAAATTATATGACAATATAGATATTATAGCAACATAGTCACCATGACAATATACTCAGAAATGCAATATAATCGCCAAGATAAAATGATCCTACCATGAAAATATAGCCACCTACCATTTTGGTTTCCATTGCAATGTAGAAACAGTAATAAAAGATTTACCATGACAGTACGGAAACCATAACAGTATAGCATATCATGGCTATGTAGTCAGCTGATAATTTAATCAAAATGACAATTTCTCTTCTATAATGGTATATCCTCAAGGGCAATATCAACACCATTAAAAAAGCTTCTACGAAAATACAGCCATTATGACATCATAAAAATCATGATAAAAAAGTCACCGTGACAATATAGTTATCTTGGCAATATAGCCACTGTGACATTATTGTCATAATAATAATATAGTCGCTATGACAATATCGTCACCATAAAGATATAATTATCATGATAATATTTCGCTTATGACAAATTATGGAAGAGCTAAAGAATGACAACATATCACCTATACAAAGATCACCTTGCCAATATAGCTAAGGTGACGATATATACATTATAGCAATGTAACTAGAATGAGTAGATAGCCAAAATGACGGTATGGTCATAATGACAATACTGCCACTATGAAAATATGTTCCCCATGACACTATAGCTACACTGACAACAAAACCATATTCAAAAAGAGCAACATTGAAAATACAGGAAACGAGAATATAGCCACCATCATATTTTAGCCAACATGGTAATAATGTCACGATACAAATCATCACCATGTCATTAGTCACCTTGATAATAAACTTGCAATGACTATATAAATATCATGAAAATATAGCCTCCATGTCAACATGTCTGCCATGATAATCTAGCCATTAGGATAATATAGTCATGACGGCAATTTATTCACTATAACAATATAGCCACAGTGATCATAAAAGTGATGCGACACTACAGTCAAAGAAGCAAAATAGAAATAAAGAAATCATATTCACTATGGCAGTATAACTACATGACAATATAGATACTGTGACAAATAGTCGCTTTTGAATCATAGCAAACATATAGCCGGCAGGACAACATAGTCTCTATGACAAAATAGCGACCAAGACAGGATATATCATTATAATATAGACACCTTCACAGTATAGACCATAAAACAATGTAACAATCATGAAACTGTACCTGCCAAAACATTATAGATGTCATGCAATTTTAGTCAACATGACAAAATTATCATAATGAAATATCATCAGCATTACAATATAGTTACCATAATCATACACCAATCATGATCATATAATCAGAAGGTTGACATAAACAATATTACAGTATAAAAACCATGACAGTATAAGTGACATGTTGATATGATATCCAGACACACTTAAAATACCGAAGAAGCCGCCATGAATATATTTTTATCATGATCATATAATCACAACAATATTGTAGGCAGTGACAAATATATCCCCAACGACAAAATTAATTCTAGTAATATAGCCATCAACTTGTTATAGCGACCAAGGTAATGTAGCGAGCATTGTATTGAGAAATACAATACAGCCATCGTGCCAATGTCGTCACCATGACAATATAGCTACCATGAAAATATAGTAACGTTGATAATGTAGCTGCCATGGCAAAATATTCAAGATAGAAAATACCCAAAAGATAGCCACAACAAGAGTTTAGCTGCTAGGACGATATATCACCATGCCAATATCTCTAAAATGTTAGTATAGCCATCATGGTAATGTATCAACAGAAAGAATACTCATCACAACGATATAGCTAACTTGACAATATACTACTCTGACAATATAGGTAACATTAAAAGACAGCCACCTCCTTGAAATATGAAAGAAAAAAAATGACAAATAGCCATCATGGCAATATGGTAACTAAACAATATAGCCATCATGGCAATATGGTAACCAAACAATATAGCCATCATGGCAATATGATTACCATAGCAATGTATTCTTAATGGCAATATAGTCATCACGTCCTTATAGTCACGATGACAATACAACTACCATGACAATACAGAAAACATCAAAATACAGTCTCTAAGACAATATTGCCACTAATTCAACAAGTTAAATGACAATGTAGATATTATGGCAACACAATCATGATGACAATATACTCAGAAATGTTATATAATCGTCATAATAAAATGATCCTACCATGAAAATATAGTCACCCTGCCACTATGGCTTACATTACAATATAGCCACAATAACAAAACATTCACCACGACAGTACTGAAACCATAACAATATAGCATATCATGACAATGTAGTCACTTGATCATTTAATGAAAAAGAAAAATCTCGCTTCTATTATGGTATAACCTCAGGGACAAAATTTTATACACCATTAAAAAGCTGCCATGAAAATACAGTCACTATGACATAAATATCATGATAATATAGTGACCATGGTAATATAGCCACTCTGAGATTATAGTCATTATGACAATATAGTCGCTACTAAAATACTGTCACCATAATAATAAAGTTATCAAAATGATATATCGCTTGTGACAAAATATGAATGATTAGAAAATGACAGTATAGCACCTATAAAAAAGATCACCTTGTCACTATAGTCAAGGTGACGATATATACATCATAGCAACGTAAAAAAAAAGAGATGATAACCAGAGCGACGGTATGTTCATAATGACAATACTGCAACTATGGAAATATGTTCCCGACGATTCTCCAGCTTCACTGACAATAAGGACATCTTCACAAAAATAGTACTGCTGAAAAAATAGCAAACGGCTATACAGCCTTCAAGACAGTACAGCCACCATGACAATAATCTCTCAATATAAATCAATCGCCAGGACATTAGCGTCACCTTGATAATGAATATACAATGAGTAGATGAACATCATGAAAATATAGCGTCCATATAAATATATTTGTCGTGAAAATATACCCTTCATATGAATATCTTTAAACTGACAGTTTCGCCATTCTGATAATATAGTCAAGACGCTTATATATTCACCATAACAATAAAGCCACCTTGATCACATAAATGATATGACAATATAGTCAACGCAACAATAAACGCATTTATAAATTATATCCATTCTGAGAATACAGCCACATAAAAATATATATACTGTGACAAAATAGTCATTTTTGGATCATAGCAAACATATAGCGTCCAAGAGAATATAGTCGCTATGACAAAATAGTGAAGAAGACAGGATTTATCATCACACTACAGTCACCTTGACAGTATAGCCAATAAAACAGTGAAACAACCAAGAAAATGAACCTACCATAACAATATAGCTTACATGAAAAATATAGTTACTATGACAAACTCATTACAATGAAATACAAACGATATCACATTATGGTGTCGATAATCATACATTAATCATGATCATATAAGATAAAACCTTGAAAACAAAGCACGGGTAGCGACAACGCAGGTAGGAATACCTACAACCTAGCTCTGAAAGACGATAGCAGCTCCGTACACGTCGGTAGCTGGTGCGCGACTGTCATCAGGTGACTACATTGTCATGATATCCTATATTGTCATGGTTTCAGAACTGTCGTAGTGAATGTATTATTATGTTAGCTATATTGCAGTGGCAGGGTGGCTAAAGTTTCATGATAGGATAATTTTGTTATCGTAGTTATATTGCATTTGTGATAATACTGTCATGGTGACTGTGTTCCAGTACTATCTATATTATCATTTAATTTGTTGAAGCGATTGCAATATTGTCGTAGAGACTCTAATGTCATGTTGCTTGTACTGTCATGATGGTTGCGTGTCATCTTGATTATATAGTCATGTTGGTTATATTCCAGTTCTGATTACATGGTTATGGTAACTATATTGCCATGGCGACTATATTGATGGGTGACATCATTGCCATGATAACTATTTCTCATTTTTGCTATACTGTAAGGAGGTGACTGTCTTTTCATATTGAATATATTATCAGGGTAGCTATATTGTTATGTTAACTATATCATTGTGGTGCTTATTTTCTTTTTCTGGTGGTATATTGCCATGTTGCCTAGACTAACATTCTGGCGATATTGGCATGGTGATATAGTGTCTTAGCAAATAAACTGTTATTGTGGATATGTTCCATGGGATTTTATTATCATAGTAGCTACATTGTCAATGTTACTATATTTTCATGGTAGCTCCATTGTCATGGTGGCGATATTGCCATTGTGAATGTATTGTTATTTTCAATATAATGCCATGCTAACTACATTATGTTGGTCGCTATATTTACTTGCTGGCTATATTGCTTTGGTTAATTTTGTCGTTATGGATATATTTTGTCATTAACTACAATTTTGTTTTAATCATATGATCATAATAACAATATTTTCATGGCGGCTTATTTGGTAATGTGAGTGCAAGTATATGGATATCATATTATCATGTCACTATATTGTAATGGCTTTTATACTGTGATGGTGTTTATGTCAGCCTCCTGATGATACTATCATGATTGATATATGATTATGGTAACTAAACTGTAATGATGATTATATTTCATTGTGACAATTTTGTCATGTTGCCTGCATTTTCATGGTAGCTATATTGTTATGGCAGGTACATTTTCATTGTTGTTTCATTGTTTTATCGGATATACTGTCAAGGTGACTATATCTGAATTAAAAATCTTGTCTTTGTCGCTATTTTGTCATGGACACTATATTGTCCTGGAGCCTATATGTTTGCTATGATCCGAAAGAGACTATTTTGTCACAGCATCAATATTGTCAGGTGCTTATATTGCCATAATGAATATAATTTGAAGGCTTCCTTATTGTTGTGTTCACTGTATTGTCATATCACTTATATGATCATGGCTATATTGTAATAGCGAATATATTGCCGTCTTGACTATATTATCATATTGGCTAAATTGTCATGGTAAGTATGTTGACATGGAAGCCTTATTTTCATGATGTTTATATAGTCCGTGAATTATATCGTGACATTATTGTCATAGTGCCTGTACTTTCATGGTGGCTATATTGTCGTTTCCTGTATTTTCACTGTTACTCTTTTGTAAAGATTGCTTTATTGTCATTGTAGCTATAGTGTCATGGGGATATATTTTCATAGCAGCAGTATTGTCATTTTGAACATACCGTCATTTTGGCTATCTACTCATTTTGGTTATATTGCGAAGATTTACATATCGTCACCTTGGCTATATTGTCAAGGTGATCTCTTTTATAGTTGCTATATTGTCAATTTGTTTAGTCATGCATATTTTTTTATAAGCGATACATTATCGTTATAACTTTACCATTAAGGTGACAGTATATTGTCATTGTGACAATGTTGACAATATGACTATAATCTCTTAGTGCCTATATTGCTAAGATAACTATACTGTCATAGTGACTATTTTATGATGATGGTTATAATGACAGTTTGACTGCATTTTCATTGTAGCATATTTAATGGTGTTGATTTTGCCCTTGAAGATATATCATAAAAACGAAAATTTCTTTTTTTTAAATTATCATGTGAATATATTACCATGATATGCGATATTGCTATAGTTTCATTACTGTCATGTTGAATGTATATTATGTTGGTTACATTGCAATTAAAGTCATAGTGGCAGGGTAACTATATTTTCATAGTTGGATCATTTTGTTATGACGATTTTATTGTATTTGTGAGTAGATTCTCATGGTTACTGTGTTGCCTAATTTCTATATTGTCCTAGACACTACATATCCTGAAATGTATATTGTCATATCAGTTATATGATCATGGTAGCTTTATTATCATAGTGAATATCTTGTCGTCGTGACTATATTATCATAATGATTAAATTGGCATAAGAAATATGTTAACATGAGGGATATATTTTCATGATATTCATAAAGTCATTGAAAGATACTATCAAGGTGACTCTAATAGCCTGGCGATTGATGTATATCGTGACATTATTGTCACGATAGCTGCATGTCATGGTGGCTATATTGTCTTTTCCTGTATTTTCAATGTTACTCTTTTGTGAAGATTAATTTATTGTCATTGTAGCTATAGTGTCATGGGGAATATATTTTCGTCGTAGCTGTATTGTCATTATTAACATATCGTCATTTTAGCTATCTGCTCATTTTGGTTACATTGCGAAGATTTACATATCGTCACCTTGGCTATATTGGTAAGGTGATCTCTTTATAGTTGCTATATTGTCATTTTTTTTAATCACGTATATTTTTCATGAGTGATACATTATCTTGATAACTATATCATTAAAGTGACAGTATATTGTCATGGTGACTATATTGTCATTATGACTACAATCTCCTTGTGGCTATATTGATAATATAACTACATGTGATTACATTTTCATTGTAGCTTATTTAATGGTGTTGATTTACCCATGGAGATATATCATTATAAAAACAGATATTTCATTTTGTTTAAATTATGAGGTCATTACATTGTCATGATATACTATATTGTTATAGTTTCAGTACTGTCTTGGTGAATATATATTATGTTGGCTACATTACAATGGAAGCCATAGTGGCAGGGCGGCTATATTTTCATTGTTTGATCATTTTGTTATTAGAATTATTATTCAATTTTTGAATATATTGTCATGGTGACTGTGTTGCCATAATTTCTATGCTGTCATTTGATTTATTACATTGATGGCAATATTGTCATAGAGACTGTATTGTCATGTTGCCTGTATGGTCATCATGGTTGTTTGGCTATCGTGACTCTATGGTCATGATGGATATAATGTCGTTAAGATTTTATTCTTATGGTAACTATATTGCCAGTATGGCTCTTCCTCAGAGTTGCTATATTGTTAAGTTAGCTATCTTATTGGGGTGGGTATTTTTTTTCTTTTTGGTATATTGCCATGATGGCTATACCAGAATTTTGGCAATATTAGCATGGTGATATAGTGTTCGCAGTTCAACTGTTGTTTTTTAAATTTTTTAGTGGGAATACATTATCATGGTACTTACATTGTCAAGGTTACTATATTTCATGCAAGCTACATTGCAAAGATGACGATATTGGCATGGCGGGTGTATTGTTATGTTCAATATTACGCCATCGTGGCTACATTATCTTGGTCGCTATATCAACTTCATGGCTATATTGCTACAGTCAATTTCATCGTTGGGGATGTATTTTGTCTTTACCTACAATTTGGTTGTGATTATATGATCATGATAATATTTCTATGACGGCTTACCTGACATCTTGAGTGTATCTGTCTGGATATAATATCATCATGTAACTTAGTCTGTCATGCTTTTAAACGGTGATGGTGCTTATGTGAAAATACTGATTACATTGTTATCATTAATGTATGATTATTGTAACTACATAGCAATGGCAATATCTTTTTTGATCATTTTGGTATGTTGACTTGATTTTGGTAGCAGTTATATTGGTATGGCAGGTACATTTTCATGGTTCTGACATTGTTTTATGGGCTTTAATGTCAAGGCGGCTATATAGCATTGATAAATTCTGTTTTGGACGCTATTGTCTCCTGGACACTATATAATTTTAGAGGCTATATGTTTCCTATGATTCGAAAGCGACTATTTTGTCACGGTATCTATATTGTCAGGTGGCTATATTGACGTTGTGGACATATTCTGAATGTTTCTTTAATGTTGCGTTGACTATATTGTTATATCAGTTATAGGGCCATGGTGGCTTTGTTGTTATATTGAATATATTGTAGTTGTGACTATACTATCATAATGGCTAAATTGTCATGGGAAATATGTTGATATGGATTCTATATTCTCATGATACTTTTATGGTAATTGTAAGAATTTTACAAGTTTACTCTAATATCACAGTGATTGATTTATGTTGTAACATTATTGTTATGGTGGCTGTACAATCATGGTGGCTATATTGTCGTTTGATGCGTTTTCAATGTTACTATTTAGTGAATATGTCTTTAATGTTAGTGTAGCTATACTCTCATTGGGAACAAATTTTCATAGTGACGCAATTGTAATTATGAAATAAAGTCATTTCCGCTATCTTCTAATTTTGGGTTTCATTGCTATGTTATATATATCGTCACCTTGGCTATATTTGGAAGGTAATTTTTTTTATAGATGGTATATTGTCATTTGTTAATCGTGCACATTCTGTTATAAGCGATATATTATCATGATACCCATATCATTAAGGTGAAAATATTGGCATGGCGACTATATTGTCCTTATGACTGTAATCTTATGATAACAATATAGGTACCCTGATATATAGGCAACATGAAAAGACAATCACCCCCTTGTAATATAACAAAAAAATAACAAATAGCCATTATGGCAATATATTCATTTAACAATATAGCCACCATGGCAATATAGTTACCGTATCAATATAATCTTAATGGAAATATAACTACCATGACCATATAGACACGATGACAATACGACCACCAAGACAATACAGGAAACATGACATTACATTATGACAATATAGCCACCAATTCAACAAATCTAATGACAGTATAGATATTATGGCAACAGTCACCTTGACAATATACACACAACTGGAATATAATCGACATAACAAAATGATTATATTATGATAGTATAGCCACTCTGCCACCATGGCTTCCATTGGAAGATCGCCAACATAATAATACATATACAATATAGCATATCACGACAATGTAGTCCCCTAATGATTTAATCAAAATGAGAATCTCGTTTTATAATGATACATCCTCAAGGGCAAACCAAACACCAATATAAAAGCTACCGTGAAAATGTAGTCACCATGACATTATAACCATCATGATGAAATAGACGCCATGACAATAAAATTAATTTGGCAAGATATTCAATATGATATCATTGTCGTAATGACAATATAGTCAAAATGCCAATATAAAGTTACCGGAATGTTATAGTTATGATAATGTATCACTTACGACAAAAAATGCATGATAAAAAAAATGAAAATATAGCAACAGTAAAAAAATATCACGTTGCTAATATAGCGAAAGTGATGTTATATATATGATAGAAATGTAACCAAAATAAGATGGCCAAAATGACAGTATGTTCACAATGACAATAATTCCACTATGAAAATATATTCTCCATGAATCTATAGGTACACTGACAGTAAAGCTATCTTCACAAAAGCGTAAAATCAAAATACAGCAAACTACAATATAGCCACCATGACAATACAGCCATCTTGACAATAATATCACGATATAACCAAATCACCAGGACAATAGAGTCACCTTGAGAGTAATCTTACAATGACTTTATAAATTTCATGAAAATATAGCCACCATGTCAAGATATTTGCTATGACAATATGAAAATATAGTCATGATGACAATCTATTCACTATGACAATAAAGCTACCATGATCATATAACTGATATGACAATATAATCAAAGCAAAAATATAGAAACATTCAACTTATATTCACAATTGCAATATAACCACCTGACAATATAGATACTGTTAATAGATAGTCGTTTTCGGATCATAGCAAAAATATAGACTCCAGGACAATATAGTCTTTGTGAAAAAACAGTGACTCACACAGGATTTATCATCATGATGTTGTCCTAACATTATAGCTGTCATGGAATTGTTGTCAACATAACAAAATTATCACAATAAAATAAAACATTACAATATAGTTACCATAATCATACACACATCATGATTATATAATCAGCAGATTGACATAAACAAGATCATAGTGTAAAAACCATGACAAATTAAGTGACATGATGAGATTATATCCATTCTCTTATACTTACAATACCACATAAGTTTTCATGAAAATTTATCATGATCATATAATCACAACAGTATTGTCACTAATTACAAAATATATCCCGAAAGACAAAATTAACCATAACAATATAGCCCTCAAGATGATATAGCGACCAAGATAATGTAGCCAGGACGGCATCATATTGAAAGTAAGAATACAGCCAATGTCTTCACCATGAAAATGTAGCTACCATGAAAATATAGTAACCTTGACTATGTAGCTACCATGATAAAATATAGAATTGAAAAATATCCACAACAGGAGTTTAGCTGCTAAAACACTATATCGCCATGCCAATATCGCGAAATGTTATTATTGCCATCATGATAATATGCCGCCAGAAAAGAAATATATATATATCCACTACTCGACAATATAGCTATTCTGACAATATTGCCAACATAAAAAGACATTCATCTCCTTCTTATATAACAAAAATAACAAATAGCCATCATGGCGATATAGTGATTTAACAATACAGCCACTATGGTAATATAGCTAGCATAACAATGTGATCTTAGTGACACTGTAGCCAACATGACTATATAGTCACGTTGACAATACTACCACCGTGAAAATACAGATAACATGACAGTACCGTCTCTAAGACAATATTGCCATCAATTTGACAAATTATATGACAATATAGACATTATGGCAACATAGTCACCATGACAATATACTCAGAAATGCAATATAATCGCCATGATAAAATTATCCTACCATGAAAATATAGCCACCTACCATTTTGGTTTTCATTGCAATGTAGAAACAGTAATAAAAGATTTACCATGACAGTACTGAAACCATAACAGTATAGCATATCATGTCAATGTAGTAACCAAATAATCTAATCAAAATGACAATTTCTCTTCTATAATGGTATATCCTCAAGGGCACCAAGACACCATTAAAAAAGCTTCTACGAAAATACAGTCATTATGACATTATAAAAATCATGATAAAAAAGTCACCATCACAATATAGTTATCTTGGCAATATAGCCACTGTGACATTGTAGTCATAATGATAATATAGTCGCTATGACAATATTGTCACCATAAAAATATAATTCTTATGATAATATTTCGCTTATGACAAAGTATGCAAGAGTTAAATAATGACAATATATCACCTACAAAAATGATCACCTTGCCAATATAGCTAAGGTGGAGATATATACATTAGAGCAATGTAACTAAAATGAAAAGGTAGCCAAAATGACGGTATGGTCATAATGACAATACTGCCACTATGAAAATATGTTCCCCATGACACTATAGCTACACTGACAATATATACATTATAGCAATGTAACTAAAATGAAAAGATAGTTAAAATGCCGGTATGGTCATAATGACAATACTGCCACTATGAAAATATGTTCCCCATGACACTATAGTCATACTTACAAGAAAGCCATGTTCACAAAAATGAAACATTGAATATACAGCAAACGAGAATATAGCCACCATCATAGTTCAGCCACCATGATAATAATGTCACGATACAAATCATCACCATGTCATTACAATAACTATATAAATATCACGAAAATATAGCCTCCATGTAAACATGTCTGCCATGATAATCTGGTCTTTATGATAATATAGTCATGACGGCAATTTATTCATGATAATATAGTCATGACGGCAATTTATTCACTATAGTAATATAGCCACAGTGATCATATAACTGATGTGACAAAACAGTCAAAGAAGCAAAAATGAAATATACAAACCATATTCACTATGGCAGTATAACTACATGACATTATAGATACTGTGACAAATAGTCGATTTGGAATCATAGCAAACATATAGCCAGCAGGACAACATAGTCTCCATGAAAAAATAGCGACCAAGACAGGATATATCATTATAATATAGACACCTTGACAGTATAAACCATAAAACAATGTAACAATCACGAAACTGTACCTGCCAAAACATTATAGATGTCATGAAATTTTAGTCAACATGACAAAATTATCATAATGAAATATCATCGGCATTATGATATAGTTACCTTAATCATAGACCAATCATGATCATATAATCATTACAATCATATAAACATTACAATATAGTTACCATAATCATACACACATCATGATTATATAATCAGCAGGTTGACATAAACAATATCACAGTATAAAAACCATAACAGTATAAGTGACATGATATGATATCCATACACGTACACTTACAATACCAAAGAAGCCGCCATGAATATATTGTTATCATGATCATATAATCACAACAATATTGTAGGTAGTGACAAATATATCCCCAACGACAAAATTAATCACAGCAATATTGCCATCAACTTGTTATAGCGACCAAGATAATGTAGCGAGCATTGTATTGAGAATTACAATACAGCCACCGTGCCAATGTCGTCAGCAAGTAAATATAGCGACCATGAAAATATAGTAACGTTGATAATGTAGCTGCCATGGCAAAATATTCAAGATAGAAAATACCCAAAAGATAGCCACGACAAGAGTTTAGATGCTACGACGATATATCACCATGCCAATATCGATAAAATGTTAGTATAGCCATCATGGCAATATATCAACAGAAAAAATACTCATCACAACGATATAGCTAACTTGACAATATACTACTCTGACAATATAGGTAACATTATAAGACAGCCACCTCCTTGAAATATAAAAGAAAAAAAATGACAAATAGCCATCATGGCAATATGGTAACTAAACAATATAGCCATCATGGCAATATGATTACCATAGCTATGTATTCTTAATGGCAATATAGTCACCATGTCCTTATAGTCACGATGACAATACAACTACCATGACAATAAAGAAAACATCAAAATACAGTCTCTAAGACAATATTGCCACTAATTCAACAAGTTAAATGACAATATAGATATTATGGCAACACAATCACGATGACAATATACTCGGAAATGTTATATAATCGCCATAATAAAATGATCCTATCATGAAAATATAGTCACCCTGCCACTATGGCTTCCATTACAATATAGCCACAATAACAAAACATTCACCACGACAGTACTGAAACCATAACAATATAGCATATCATAACAATGTAGTCACTTGATCATTTAATGAAAAAGAAAAATTTCGCTTCTATTATGGTAAAACTTCAGAGACAAAATTTTATACACCATTAAAAAGCTGCCATGAAAATACAGTCACTATGACATAAATATCATGATAAAATAAAGACCATGGCAATATAGCCACTCTGAGATTATAGTCATTATGACAATATAGTCGCTATTAAAATACTGTCACCTTAATGATAAAGTTATCAAAATGATATAGCGATTGTGACAAAATATTCATGATTAGAAAATGACTGTATAGCACCTATAAAAAAGATCACCTTGCCACTATAGTCAAAGTGACGATATATACATCATAGCAACGTAAAGAAAAAGAGATGATAACCAGAACGACGGTATGTTCATAATGACAATACTGCAACTATGAAAATATGTTCCCCAAGATTCTACAGCTTCACTGACAATAAAGCCATCTTCACAAAAAGAGTACCATTGAAAAAATAGCAAACGACTATACAGCCATCAAGACAGTACAGCCATCATGACAATAATCTCTCGATATAAATCAATGCCAGGACATTAGCGTCACCTTGATAATGAATATACAATGAGTATATGAACATCATGAAAATATAGCGTCCATATAGATATATTTGTCGTGAAAATATAGCCTTCATATGAATATCTTTAAAGTGACAGTTTCGATATTCTGATAATATAGTCAAGACAATAAAGCCACTATGATCACATAAATGATATGACAATATAGTCAACGCAACAATAAACGCATTTATAAATCATATCCACTCTGAGAATACAGGTACATAAAATTATAGATAATGTGACAAAATAGTCATTTTTGGATCATAGCAAACATATTAGCGTCCAAGAGAATATAGTCTCTATGACAAAATAGCGAAGAAGACAGGATTTATCATCACAATACAATCACCTTGACAGTATAGCGAAAAAACAGTGGAACAACCATGAAAATGTACCTACCATAACAATAAAGCTTACATGAAAATATAGTTACAATGACAAATTCATTACAATGAAATACAAACGATATCACATTATGGTTTCGATGATCATACACCAATCATGATCATATAAGAAAAAACCTTCAAAACAAAGCAAGGGTAGCAACAACGCAGTGAGGAAGAGCTACAACCTATCTCTGAAAGACGACAGCAGCTCCGTACGCGTCGGTAGCTGGTGCGCGACTGTCATCATGTGACTACATTGTCATGATATGCTATATTTTCATGGTTTCAGTATTGTCGTAGTGAATGTATTATCATGTTAGCTATATTGCAGTGGTAGGGTGGCTAAATATTTATGGTAGGATAATTTTGTTATCGCGGTTATATTGTATTTGTCATAATACTGTCATGGTGACTGTGTTTCAGTAATATCTATATTATCATCTAATTTGTTGAAACGATTGCAATATTGTCGTAGAGACTCTAATGTCATGTTGCCTGTATTGTCATGATGGTTGCATGTCATCTTGACTATATAGTCATGTTGGTTATATTCCAGTTATGATTACATGGTTATGATAACTATATTGCCATGGTGACTCTCTTGATAGGTGACTACATTGCCATGATAGCTATTTTTCATTTTTGTTATACCGTAAGGTGGTGACTGTCTTTTCATATTGAATACATTATCAGGGTAGCAATATTGTTAAGTTAGCTATATCATTGTGGTGCTTATTTTCTTTTTCTGGTGGTATATTACCATGATGCCTAGACTAACATTTTGGTGATATTGGCATGGTGATATAGTGTCTTAGCAAATAACTGTTATTGAGGATATGTTCCATGGGATTTTATTATCATAGTAGCTACATCGTCAATGTTACTGTATTTTCATGGTAGCTCCATTGTCATGGTGTCGATATTGCCATTGTGGCTGTATTGTTATTTTCAATATAATGCCATCCTAACTGCATTATCTTGGTAGCTATATTTACTTGCTGGCTATATTGCTATGGTTAATTTTGCCGTTGGGGATATATTTTGTCATTAACTACAATTTTGTTTTAATCATACGATCATGATAACAATATTTTCATAGCGGCTTATTTGGTAATGTGAGTGCAAGCGTATGGATATCATATTATCATGTCACTATATTGTCATGGTTTTTATACTGCGATGGTGTTTATGTCAGCCTCCTGAT
This sequence comes from Panulirus ornatus, assembly GCF_036320965.1. Lineage (NCBI taxonomy): Eukaryota > Metazoa > Arthropoda > Malacostraca > Decapoda > Palinuridae > Panulirus > Panulirus ornatus. The sequence continues at coordinate 12,004,055 of NC_092278.1, forward strand.
GATACTATCATGATTGATATATGATTATGGTAACTAAATTGTAACGGCGATTATATTTCATTGTGACAATTTTCTCATGTTGCCTGCATTTTCATGGTAGCTATATTGTTATGGCAGGTACATTTTCATTTTTGTTTCATTGTTTTATCGGCTATCCTGTCAAAGTGACTATATCTTGATTAAAAATCTTGTCTTGGTCGCTATATTGTCATGGACACTATATTGTCCTGGAGCTTATATGTTTGCTATGATCCAGAAGAGACTATTTTATCACAGCATCAATAGTGTCAGGTGCTTATATTGCCATAATGAATAAAATTTGAAGGCTTCCTTATTGTTGCGTTGACTGTATTATCATATCACTTATATGATCATGGCTATATTGCTATAGTGAATATATTGTCGTCTTGACTATATCATCATATTGGCTAAATTGTCATAGTAAGTATGTTGATATGGAAGCCTTATTTTCATGATGTTTATATAGTCAGTGAATTATATCGTGACATTATTGTCATAGTGGCTGTACTTTCCTGGTGGATATATAGTCGTTTCCTGTATTTTCACTGTTACTCTTTTGTGAAGGTTGCTTTATTGTCATTGTAGCTATAGTGTCATGGGGGATATATTTTCATAGCAGCAGTGTTGTCATTATGAACATGCCGTCATTTTGGCTATCTACTAATTTTGGTTATATTGCGAAGATTTACATATCCTCACCTTGGCTATATTGTCAAGGTGATCTCTTTTATAGTTGCTATGTTGTCATTTTGTTTAGTCACGCATATTCTTTTATAAGCGATACATTATCGTGATAACTTTGCTATTAAGGTGACAGTATATTGTCATTGTGACAATGGTGACAATATGACTATAATCTCTTAGTGGCTATATTGCTAAGATAACTATACTGTCAGTGTGACTATTTCATGATGATGGTTATAATAACAGCTTGAGTGCATTTTCATTGCAGTATATTTAATGGTGTTGATTTTGCCCTTGAAGATATATTATAGAAACGAAAATATCCTTTTTTTTAAATAATCATGTGAATATATTGCCATGATATGCGATATTGTTATAGTTTCAGTACTGTCATGTTGAATGTATATTATGTTGGTTACATTACAATTAAATTCATAGTGGCAGGGTAACTGTATTTTCATGGTTGGATGATTTTCTTATGACGATTTTATTGTATTTGTGAGTATATTCTCATGGTTAATGTGTTGCCGTAATTTCTATATTATCCTGGACACTACATATCCTGAAATCTATATTGTCATATCAGTTATATGATCAAGGTAGCTTTATTGTCATAGTGAATGTCTTGTCGTCGTGACTATATTATCATAATGGCTAAATTGTCGTAGGAAATATGTTGACATGAGGGCTATATTTTCATGATATTCATAAAGTCATTGAAAGATTGCTGTCAAGATGACTCTAATAGCCTGGCGATTGATATATATCGTGACATTATTGTCAAGATAGCTGCATTGTCATGGTGGCTATAATGTCGTTTCCTGTATTTTCAATGTTATTCTTTTGTGAAGATTGCTTTATTGTCATTGTAGCTGTAGTGTCATGGGGAATATATTTTCGTAGTAGCAGTATTGTCATTATGAACATATCGTCATTTTCGCTATCTGCTCATTTTCGTTACGTTGCGAAGACATATATCGTCACCTTGGCTATATTGGCAAGGTGATCTCTGTATAGTTGCTATATTGTCATTTCTTTTAGTCATGTATATATTTTCATGAGTGATACATCATTTTGATAACTATATCATTAAAGTGACAGTATATTGTTATGGTGACTATTTTGTCATTATAACTACAATCTCTTCGTGGCTATATTGCTAAGATAACTACATGTGACTACATTTTCATTGTATCTTATTTAATGGTGTAGATTTATCCTTGGAGATATATCATTATAAAAACGGATATTTCATTTTGTTTAAATTTTGAGGTGAATACTTCTTCATGATATGCTATATTGTTATAGTTTCAGTACTCTCTTGGTGAATGTATATTATGTTGGCTACATTACAATGGAAGCCATAGTGGCAGGATTGCTATATTTTCATGGTTTGATCATTTTGTTATTAGCATTTTATTGTAGTTTTTAATATATTTTCATGGTGATTGTGTTGCCATAATTTCTATATTGTCATTTGATTTATTAGATTAATGACAATATTGTCATAGAGACTGTATTGTCATGTTGCCTGTATGGTCATCATGGTTGTCTTGTCATTATGACTCTGTGGTCATGATGGCTATACTGTCATTAAGATTACATTCTTATGATAACTATATTGCCATAATGGCTTTTTTCTCAGAGTAGCTATATTAAGTTAGCTATCTTATTGTGGTGGGAATTTTTTTTCCTTTTCGTATATTGCCATGATGGCTATACTAGAATTTTGGCATGATTAGCATGGTGATATAGTGTTCGCAGCCCAACTGTTGTTTTCGACGTTTTTTCATGGGAATACATTATCATGGTACCTACATTGTCAAGGTTACTATATTTCATGCAAGCTACATTGTAAAAATGACGATATTGGCATGGTGGGTGTATTGTTATGTTCAATATAACGCCATCCTGGCTACATTATCTTGGTCGCTATATCAACTTGATGGCTATATTGCTACGGTCAATTTCATCATTAGGGATGTATTTTGTCTTTACCTACAATTTGGTTGTGATGATATGATCATGACAATATTTTTATGACGGCTTATTTGGCATCTTCAGTGTATCTGTGTGGATATCATATCATCATTTAACTTAAGTCTGTCATGCTTTTAAACGGTGATGGTGCTTATGTGAAAATGCTGAGTACATTATAATCATTAATGTATGATTATTGTAACTATATAGCAATGGCAATATCTTTTTTGATCATTTTGCTATGTTGACTTCGTTTTGATAGTAGTTATTTTGGTATGGCAGGTACATTTTCATGGTTCTGACATTGTTTTATAGGCTATACTGTCAAGGCGGCTGTATAGTATTGATGAATTCTGTTTTGGACGCTATTGTCTCCTGGACACTATATACTTTAGAGGCTATATGTTACCTATGATCCGAAAGCGACTATTTTGTCACGGTATCTATATTGTCAGGTGGCTACACTGACGTTGTGAACATATTCTGAATGTTTCTTTAATGTTGCGTTGACTGTATTGCTATATCAGTTATATGGCCACGGTGGCTTTGTTGTTATAGCGAATATATGGTAGTTGTGATTATACTATCATAATGGCTAAATTGTCATGTGGAATATGTGTATATGGATGCTATATTCTCATGATACTTTTATGGAAATTGTAAACAATTTTTCAAGTTTACTTTAATATCACAGTGATTGATTTATGTTGTAACATTATTGTTATGGTGGCTGTACAATCATGGTGGCTATACTGTCATTTTCGATTTTTATTTCGATGAGTTTTCAATGTTAATATTTAGTGAATATGGCTTTAATGTCAGTGGAGCTATACTTTCATTGGGAATAAATTTTCATAGTGACGCAATTGTCATTATGAAATAAAGTCATTTTGGCTATCTTCTAATTTGGTTTACATTGCTATGTTATATATATCGTCACCTTGGCTGTATTGGGAAGGTGATTTCTTTTATAGGTTGTAAATTGTCACTTTTTAATCGTGCATATTCTGTTATGAGCGATATATTATCATGATACCCATATCATTGAGGTGAAAATATTGGCATGGCGACTATATTGCCTTTATAACTGTAATCTTATGATAACAATATAGGTACCCTGATATACAGGCAACAGGAAAAGACAATCACCCCCCCGTAATATAAAAAAAAATAACAAAATGCCATCATGGCAATATATCCATTTAACAATATAGCCACCATGGCAATACAGTTACCATATCAATATAATCTTAATGAAATATAAATACCATGACCATATAGACACGTTGATAATACAACCACCAAGACAATACAGGAACCATGACATTACATTATGACAATATAGCCACCAATTCAACAAATCAAATGACAGTATAGATATTATGGCAACAGTCACCATGACTATATACACACAAGTGGAATATAATCGAAATAACAAGATGATTATATTATGAAAATATAGCCACTCTGCCACTTTGGCTTCCATTGGAATATAGCCAACATGATAATACATATACAATGACATTCCTGAAACCATAACAATATAGCATATCACGACAATGTAGTCCCCTAATGATTTAATCAAAATGAGAATCTCGTTTTATAATGATACATCCTCAAGGGCAAACCAAACACTAATATAAAAGTTACCGTGAAAATGTAGTCACCATGACATTATAACCATCATGATGAAATAGACACCATGACAATAAAGTTACTTTCGCAAGATATCTAACATGATATCATTGTCATAAGAACAATATAGTCAAAATGCCAATATATATTTACCGGAATGTTATAGTTATCATGATAATGTATCACTTACGACAAAAAATGCATGATTAAAAAATGAAAATATAGCAAAAGATCACGTTGCCAATATAGCCAAAGTGATGATATATATATGATACAAATGTAACCAAAATAAGGAGATGGCCAAAATGACAGAATGTTCATAATGAAAATAATTCCACTATGAAAATATATTCTCCATGACTCTATAGGTAAACTGACAGTAAAGCTATCTTCACATAATCGTAAAATTAAGATAAAGCAAACTACAAAATAGCCACGATGACGATACAGCCATCTTTACAATAATATCACGATATAACTCAATCACCAGGACAATAGAGTCACCTTGACAGTAATCTTACAATGATTTTATAAATATCATGAAAATATAGCCACCATGTCAAGATATTTGCTATGACAATTTAGCCATTATGAAAATATAGTCACTACGACAATCTTTTCACTATGACAATAAAGCTACCATGATCATATAACTGATATGACAATATAATCAAAGCAAAAATATAGAAACATTCAAATTATATTCACAATGGCAATATAACCACCTAACAATGTAGATACTGTCAATAGATAGTCGTTTTCGGATCATAGGAAAAATATAGACTCCAGGACAATATAGTCTCTGTGAAAAAACAGTGACTCAGACAGGATTTATCATCATGATATGGTCATAACATTATAGCTGTCATGGAATTGTAGTCAACATGACAAAATTATCACAATGAAATAAAACGACACTACAATATAGTTACCATAATCATACACCAATCATGATTATATAATCAGCAGCTGGACATAAACAAGATCATAGTGTAAAAACCATGACAATTTAAGTGACATGATGAGATGATATCCATTCACTTACACTTACAATACCACATAAGTTTTCATGAAAATATTATCGTGATCATATAATCACAAAAGTATTGTCGCTAATTACAACATATATCCCGAAAGACAAAATTAACCATAACAATATAGCCATCAAGTTGATATAGTGACCAAGATAATGTAGACAGGACGGCATTATATTGAAAGTAAGAATACAACCAGTATCCCAATGTCTTCACTATGACAATGTAGCTACCATGAAAATATAGTAACCTTGACTATGTAGCTACCATAATAAAATATACAATTGAAAAGTATCCTCAACAAGAGTTTAGCTGCTAAAACATTATATCGCCATGCCAATATCGCCAAAATGTTATTATTGCCTTCATGATAATATACCGCCAAAAAAGAAATATATATACCCACTACTCGACAATATAGCTATTCTGACAATATTGCCAACATGAAAAGACATTCACCGCCTAGTTATATAACAAAAATGACAAATAGCTATCATGGCGATATAGTGATTTAACAATAAATCCACTATGGTAATATAATATCCATAACAATGTGATCTTAACGACAATGTAGCCAACATGAGTATATAGTCACGTTGACAATACAACAACCTTTACAATACAGATAACATGACAGTACCGTCTCAAGACAATATTGCCATCAATTTGACAAATTATATGACAATATAGATATTATGGCAACATAGTCACTATGACAATGTACTCAGAAATTCAATATAATCGCCATGATAAAATTATCCTACCATGAAAATATAGCCACCTACCATTTTGGTTTCCATTGCAATATAGAAACAGTAATGAAAGATTTACCATGACACTACTGAAACCATAACAGTATAGCATATCATGGCAATGTAGTCACCAAATGATTTAATCAAAATGACAATTCCTCTACTATAATGGTGTATCCTCAAGGGCAATATCAACACCATTAAAAAAGATTTTGGGAAAATACAGTCATTATGACATTATAAAAATCATGATAAAAATGTCACCTTGACAATATAGTTATCTTGGCAATATAGCCACTGTGACATTATAGTCATAATGATGATATAGTCGCTATGACAATATTGTCACCATAAAAATATAATTATCATGATAATATTTCGCTTATGACAAAGTATGCAAGAGTTAAATAATGACAATATATCACCTATAAAAAGATCACCTTGCCAATATAGCTAAGGTGACGATATACACATTATAGCTGTGTAACTAAAATGAAAAGATAGCGAAAATGGCGGTATGGTCATAATGACAATACTGCCACTATGAAAATATGTTCCCCATGACACTATAGATACATTGAATACAAAACCATATTCACAAAAGAGCAACACTGAAAATACAGCGGACGAGAATATAGCCACCATCATAGTTCAGCCACCATGATAGTAATGTTACGATACAAATCATCACCATGTCATTAGTCACCTTGATAAGAAACTTAATATGACTATATAAATATCATGAAAATATAGCCTCCATGTCAACATGTCTGCCATGATAATCTGGCCATTATGATAATATAGTCATGACGGCAATTTATTCACTATACCAATATATCCACAGTGATCATATAATTGCTCTGACAATACAGTCGAAGAAGCAAAAAAGAAACACACAAATCATATTCACTATGGCAGTATAACTACATGACAATATAGATGCTATGACAAATAGTCTCTTTTGAATCATAGCAAACATATAGCTGGCAGGACAACATAGTCTCTATGACAAAATAGCGACCAAGACAGGATATATCATCATAATATAGACACCTTGACAGTATAGACCATAAAACCATGTAACAATCATGAAACTGTACCTTCCAAAGCATTATAGATGTCATGAAATTTTAGTCAACATGACAAAATTATCATAATGAAATATTATCGGCATTACAATATAGTTACCATAATCATACACCAATCATGATCATATAATCAGCATGTTGACATAAACAATATCACAATATAAAAACCATGACAGTATAAGTGACATGATGATATGATATCCATACACTTACACTTACAATACCAAAGAATCCGCCGAGAATATATTGTTATCATGATCATATAATCACAACAATATTGTAGGTAATGACAAATATATCCCCAACGACAAAATTAATCATAGGAATATAGCCATCAACTTGTTATAGCGACCAAGATAATGTAGCTAGCATTGTATTGAGAATTACAATTCAGCTACCGTGCCAAAGTCGTCACCATGACAATATAGCTACCATGAAAATATAGTAACGTTGATGATGTAGCTGCCATGGCAAAATATTCAAGATAGAAAAAACACAAAAGATAGCCACAACAAGAGTTTAGCTGCTAAGACGATATATCACCATGCCAATATCTCTAAAATGTTAGTATAGCCATCATGGCAATATATCAACAGAAAAAATACTCATCACAACGATATAGCTAACTTAATAATATACTACTCTGACATTATAGATAACATTAAAAGACAGCCACCTCCTTGAAATATAAAAGAAAAAAATGACAAAAAGCCATCATGGCAATATGGTAACTAAACCATATAGCTATCATGGCAATATGGTAGCCAAACAATATAGCCATCGTGGCAATATTATTACCATAGCAATGTATTCTTAATGGCAATAGAGTCACCATGTAATTATAGTCACGATGACAATACAACTACCATGACAATACAGAAAACATCAAAATATAGTCTCTAAGACAATATTGCCACCAATTCAACAGGTTAAATGACAATATAGATATTATGGCAATACAATCACGATGAAAATATACTTAGAAATGTTATATAATCGTCATAATAAAATGATCCTAACATGAAAATATATTCACCCTGCCACTATGGCTTCCATTACAATATAGCCACAATAACAAAACATTCACCACGACAGTACTGAAACCATAACAATATAGCATATCATGACAATGTAGTCACTTGATCATTTAATGAAAAAGAAAAATTTCGCTTCTATTATTTTATAACCTCAGGGACAAAATTTTATGCACCATTAAAACGCTGCCATGAAAATACAGTCACTATGACATAAATATCATGATAAAATAGTGACCATGGCAATATAGCCACTCTGAGATTATAGTCATTATGACAATATAGTCGCTATTAAAATACTGTCACCTTAATAATAAAGTTATCAAAATGATATATCGCTTGTGATAAAATATGCATGATTAGAAAATGATAGTATAGCACCTATAAAAAAGATCACCTTGCCAATATAGTCAAGTTGACGATATATACATCATAGCAACGTAAAGAAAAAGAGATGATAACCAGAACGATGGTATGTTCATAATGACAATACTGCAACTATGAAAATATGTTCCCCACGATTCTCCAGCTTCACTGACAATAAAGCCATCTTCACAAAAAGAGTACTGTTGAAAAAATAGCTAACAACTATACAGACATCAAGACAGTACAGCCACCATGACAATAATCTCTCGATATAAATCAACCGCCAGGACATTAGCATCACCTTGATAATGAAAATACAATGAGTAGATGAACATGAAAATATAGCGTCGATATAAATATATTTGTCGTGAAAATATAGCCTCCATATGAATATCTTTAAAGTGACAGTTTCGCAATACTGATAATATAGTAAAGACGCTAGTATATTCGCCATAACAATAAAGCCACCTTGATCACATAAATGATATGACAATATAGTGAACGCAACAATAAACGCATTTATAAATTATATCCAGTCTGAGAATACAGCCACATGAAAATATAGATACTGTGACAAAATAGTCTTTTTTGGATCATAGCAAACATATAGCGTCCAAGAGAATATAGTCTTTATGACAAAATAGCGAAGAAGACAGGATATATCATCACAATACAGTCACCTTGACAGTATAGCCAATAAAACAGTGGAACAACCATGAAAATGTACCTACCATAACAATATAGCTTCCTTGAAAATATAGTTACTATGAGAAATTCATTACAATGAAATACAAATGATATCACATTATTGTTTCGATAATCATACATCAATCATAATCATATAAGATATTTATTTATTTATTATACTTTGTCGCTGTCTCCCGCGTTTGCGAGGTAGCGCAAGGAAACAGACGAAAGAAATGGCCCCCCCCCCATACACATGTATATACATACGTCCACACACGCAAATATACATACCTACACAGCTTTCCATGGTTTACCCCAGACGCTTCACATGCTTTGATTCAATCCACTGACAGCACGTCAACCCCGGTATACCACATCGCTCCAATTCACTCTATTCCTTGCCCTCCTTTCACCCTCCTGCATGTTCAGGCCCCGATCACACAAAATCTTTTTCACTCCATCTTTCCACCTCCAATTTGGTCTCCCTCTTCTCCTCGTTCCCTCCACCTCCGACAAATATATCCTCTTGGTCAATCTTTCCTCACTCATTTTCTCCATGTGCCCAAACCACTTCAAAACACCCTCTTCTGCTCTCTCAACCACGCTCTTTTTATTTCCACACATCTCTCTTACCCTTACGTTACTCACTCGATCAAACCACCTCACACCACACATTGTCCTCAAACATCTCATTTCCAGCACATCCATCCCCCTGCGCACAACTCTATCCATAGCCCACGCCTCGCAACCATACAACATTGTTAAAACCACTATTCCTTCAAGCATACCCATTTTTGCTTTCCAAGATAATTTTCTCGACTTCCACACATTCTTCAAGGCCCCCAGAATTATCGCCCCTTCCCCCACCCTATGATCCACTTCCGCTTCCATGGTTCCATCCGCTGCCAGATCCACTCCCAGATATCTAAAACACTTCACTTCCTCCAGTTTTTCTCCATTCAAACTCACCTCCCAATTGACTTGACCCTCAACCCTACTGTACCTAATAACCTTGCTCTTATTCACATTTACTCTTAACTTTTTTCTTCCACACACTTTACCAAACTCAGTCACCAGCTTCTGCAGTTTCTCACATGAATCAGCCACCAGCGCTGTATCATCAGCGAACAACAACTGACTCACTTCCCAAGCTCTCTCATCCCCAACAGACTTCATACTTGCCCCTCTTTCCAAAACTCTTGCATTTACCTCCCTAACAACCCCATCCATAAACAAATTAAACAACCATGGAGACATCAAACACCCCTGCTGCAAACCTACATTCACTGAGAACCAATCACTTTCCTCTCTTCCTACACGTACACATGCCTTACATCCTCGATAAAAACTTTTCACTGCTTCTAACAACTTGCCTCCCACACCATATATTCTTGATACCTTCCACAGAGCTTCTCTATCAACTCTATCATATGCCTTCTCCAGATCCATAAATGCTACATACAAATCCATTTGCTTTTCTAGGTATTTCTCACATACATTCTTCAAAGCAAACACCTGATCCACATATCCTCTATCACTTCTGAAACCACACTGCTCTTCCCCAATCTGATGCTCTGTACATGCCTTCACCCTCTCAATCAATACCCTCCCATATAATTTACCAGGAATACTCAAAAAACTTATACCTCTGTAATTTGAGCACTCACTCTTATCCCCTTTTGCCTTTGTACAATGGCACTATGCACGCAATCCGCCAATCCTCAGGCACCTCACAATGAGTCATACATACATTAAATAACCTTACCAACCAGTCAACAATACAGTCACCCCCTTTTTTAATAAATTCCACTGCAATACTATCCAAACCTGCTGCCTTGCCGGCATTCATCTTCCGCAAAGCTTTCACTACCTCTTCTCTGTTTACCAAATCATTTTCCCTAACCCTCTCACTTTGCACACCACCTCGACCAAAACACCCTATATCTGCCACTCTATCATCAAACACATTCAACAAACCTTCAAAATACTCACTCCATCTCCTTCTCACATCACCACTACTTGTTATCACCTCCCCATTTGCGCCCTTCACTGAAGTTCCCATTTGCTCCCTTGTCTTACGCACTTTATTTACCTCCTTCCAGAACATCTTTTTATTCTCCCTAAAATTTAATGATACTCTCTCACCCCAACTCTCATTTGCCCTTTTTTTCACCTCTTCCACCTTTCTCTTGACCTCCTGTCTCTTTCTTTTATACATCTCCCACTCAATTGCATTTTTTCCCTGCAAAAATCGTCCAAATGCCTCTCGTTTCTCTTTCACTAATACTCTTACTTCTTCATCCCACCACTCACTACCCTTTCTAATCAACCCACCTCCCACTCTTCTCATGCCACAAGCATCTTTTGCGCAATCCATCACTGATTCCCTAAATACATCCCATTCCTCCCCCACTCCCCTTACTTCCATTGTTCTCACCTTTTTCCATTCTGTACTCAGTCTCTCCTGGTACTTCCTCACACAGGTCTCCTTCCCAAGCTCACTTACTCTCACCACCCTCTTCACCCCAACATTCACTCTTCTTTTCTGAAAACCCATACAAATCTTCACCTTAACCTCCAGAAGATAATGATCAGACATCCCTCCAGTTGCACCTCTCAGCACATTAACATCCAAAAGTCTCTCTTTCGCACGCCTGTCAATTAACACGTAATCCAATAACGCTCTCTGGCCATCTCTCCTACTTACATACGTATACTTATGTATATCTCGCTTTTTAAACCAGGTATTCCCAATCATCAGTCCTTTTTCAGCACATAAATCTACAAGCTCTTCACCATTTCCATTTGCAACACTGAACACCCCATGTATACCAATTATTCCCTCAACTGCCACATTACTCACCTTTGCATTCAAATCACCCATCACTATAACCCGGTCTCGTGCATCAAAACCACTAACACACTCATTCAGCTGCTCCCAAAACACTTGCCTCTCATGATCTTTCTTCTCATGCCCAGGTGCATATGCACCAATAATCACCCACCTCTCTCCATCAACTTTCAGTTTAACCCATATTAATCGAGAATTTACTTTCTTACATTCTATCACATACTCCCACAACTCCTGTTTCAGGAGTATTGTTACTCCTTCCCTTGCTCTTGTCCTCTCACTAACCCCTGACTTTACTCCCCAGACATTTCCAAACCACTCTTCCCCTTTAGCCTTGAGCTTCGTTTCACTCAGAGCCAAAACATCCAGATTCCTTTCCTCAAACATACTACCTATCTCTCCTTTTTTCACATCTTGGTTACATCCACACACATTTAGGCACCCCACTCTGAGCCTTCGAGGAGGATGAGCACTCCCCGTGTGACTCCTTCTTCTGTTTCCCATTTTAGAAAGTTAATACAAGGAGGGGAGGATTTCTGGCCCCCCGCTCCCGTCCCCTCTAGTCGCTTTCTACGACACGCGAGGAATACGTGGGAAGTATTCTTTCACCCTTATCCCCAGGGATAATATACATATATATATACATACACACATACACACACATACATATACATACGCACATATACACACACACACACATACATATATATACATATGAAAAATGTAAGAAACAATTTAGAAAACTGAAACATCTAGCTTGAAATGAATGAAAAAATGAATGTCACATAATGGTTCAATCTCTGGCTATGGAAAAAGGAAATGTATAATTTATTTACACAAACGTCAATAGCAGTTCTCATCAATTTAACCACTGTATCAATAAGCTTCAATGTCTAAGCTACATTTTTCTCCAATTTCACTATTTTCTTGTCAAAACACCATGTATTAAAACTATAAGATAAAACCTTCAAAACAAAGCAAGGGTAGCGACAACGCAGGGAGGAATAGCTACAACCTAGCTATGAAAGACGATAGCAGCTCCGTACACGTCGGTAGCTGGTGTGCGACTGTCATCAGGTGACTACATTGTCATGATATGCTATATTGTTATGGTTTCAGTACTGCCGTAGTGAATGTATTATCATGTTAGCTATATTGCAGTGGCAGGGTGGCTAAATTTTCATGGATGGATAATTTTGTTATCGCGGCTATATTGCATTTGTGATAATACTGTCATGGTGACTGTTGTTACGGAACACGTATGTTTGTGCCCACATGTTCGTGTATATTACGTGTGTGTGTCTTTGTGTATAGAGATGTCTTCCTTTGAGAATAGCTCGGAGCTTCTGTTCCCACCAAGCGTTAGGCTTAATTTTGGAAACCAGATGGTCATTTGTCCTTGAGCTGTCAATCAAGAGGAGGGTGAGCTGTCCAGATGTGCGTCGCGAGAATACTCAACCAATCACGAGTGCTCTGAGTCCCATAGCCAATCAAGGGTGGCGTTATAGCCAGCATGGCGGAGACGCGTCTTTGTAATATATACCCATGACACCCCGCTGAGCTCTCTCTCTCTAGCCCAGCGAGTTAGGTGGTCTCCCCAGCCGTAAGCATGTAAGCCTGTAACCCCTGCTGTGCTGTAAGCCTGTAAGCCCGTTATAATTATCAATGTAATGTTATCGAAGAACTGTCATAAAGGAAAGAGATCTCCTGGCTTGAAATCTTATCTGGAATGTTAATTCATGTACCAATGTTAACGTAAATGATTCATGCCTGATTTATGTGCTTATCTTTGTACACTTAGATTCTTTCATTATAAGTAGATTTAATGTAATGCTGGTCTTTAATTCCATCCCATAACTTTATGAGTATGTTATCCCGTTGTGAAACAACAAGGACCAGTAGTATCTGTAACATATATGTTACTGGCGACCTAGCCTGAATAAGGAGTTCGTAACATATAAATTGGCGACCTCGCCAGGATATTTCTTGCCTTAACGGAATCTCTTTCCTTTCGTCAATCATGTCGTTGACCAGCAACGCTGACGTTGACCAGTTCTGTGGATCTGAGCCCTCTCACGAGGACATCAAATCTTTAACAAAGCATGAGTTGATGCTTATTGCAAATAGGTTAAAATTGAATTATGACCGGAAAGCTAGTAAAGTACAGTTGGAGACCTTAGTCATAAATCATTTTGCTAGTGAACAGATAGTAGATGCTGCGCCTGATGTTGAAATTAGTGACGACAATACCGCTCCAACAGTGACGTTGGCGAAAGTCTCGATCCTTCCCCATATCCCTAGTGATATTAATATTGATCTCAATTATTGGCGAAAGCAGCTAGAGATAGCTAAGGTCAATGCACAAGCACAGTTACAAGTGCAGAAGAAGAAGACTGAACAAGCTAGGTTAGCTCTCGAACGTGAAAAACTTAGACTTAACGCTTCACCATCAGGACCAGTGTCGTCCCAGTTGGGTAACTTACATCTCGTACCGAAGTTCAGTGAACTTGACGCGGGCAGGCATTTAAAGGGCTACGACGGCAGAGGGAGGACCAATGATTATGTAATCCCACCTGAATCTGCTACCTTGCCGGTAACTCATGAAAGTAAGGGGAAATACTCCAACAGAGTTAAGAGTTGTTTTTATTTTGGCAAGGCTGGGCACCAGGTGAGGGATTGCTGGGCTCGAGAGGAGGAATTTAGAGATTCTACCGTGAGTAGACCGGTGAATCTCGTCTCAACTTTAGGGCCACTTAGTAAAGTAGGTGAGGCTGTCCCTGCTCTTAGGAAAAAGAGGGGTTGCGAGAGTGTAGTTAAGGATCCGTTCTGTGGGAACTACAATGCGTTACTGTCTGAGGGCTATGTTATTAGATGTGGTGTACGACGAAAAGTAACCGTATTACGGGATTCTGGTTCGCTGCAGTCCCTGATGTTGGATGGATTGGTGCCGCGAGGAGAGTTTGGAGACCGAGTCTTGCTAGATGGACTGTCGGGTTCCGAGGAAGCTCCACTAGTCGATGTGAGGGTAGAAACAGATCTCTTCACGGGCCATGCTCTCATAGGGGTTGTAGATAGGTTACCTGTCTCAGGTGTGGACTTTGTGTTAGGCAATGACCTAGCGGGTGGGAAGATGAACCCAGTACCGGTGTTGCCTACGGGCCCGGTGGAGTCCACGGAGGCAGTGCAGCTTGATGAAGAAGTACCAGAGTTAGTCTCCAACCACGATGATGCCAGGTCTATGACAGCTGGCACGGCAGGCCGTGTGCCTGAGGACATAGCCGTTGAAAAGGAGGAAGTGAAGACCAGCGAGAGGAGGCTGTATGATACACTCTCCCCTGGAATAGACTCCGTTGAAACGCAGGAAGTTAAGACTCTCCCCCCGACTGAGACCAGCGAGAGGAAGCTGTGTGATACCCTCTCCCCTGGTGTAGCCTCCGTTGAGATAGTTGACCTAAAGACTCATGAGAGTGAGGCCAGCGAGAGGAAGCTGTGTGATACCCTCTCCCCTGGTGTAGCCTCCGTTGAGACAGTGGACTTTAAGACTCTTCATGAGAGTGAGGCCAGCGAGAGGAAGCTGTGTGATACCCTCTCCCCTGGTGTAGCCTCCGTTGAGACGGCGGACTTAAAGACTCTTCATGAGAGTGAGGCCAGCGAGAAGAGGCTCTGTGATACCCTCTCCCCTGGTGTAGACTCCGTTAAGACGGAGGAAGTGAAGTCTCTCCCTATGAGTGAGTCTAGTGAGAGGGAGTTCTGTGATACCCTCTCCCCCGGTGTAGACTCCGTTGAGACTGAGGGTTTGTCTCGCACCCATTCAAGAGAGAAGACTCTCCCTGAGGATGAAATTAGTGAGGAGAAGCTTTGTCATGCCTCCTGTGCTAGTTACGAGTCCGTACGAGATTCAGTGGGTGAGACTGAAGATTTGTCTCGCGCCCATTCAAGAGAGACTCAGGAACGGAGGACAATATGGCCTGACAAACGAACTTGTTTAAGGTTTGAGGCGGGCGACGAGGTGTTGCTTCTACTACAGCAGTCAGGTCAACCCTTGGTTGTCCTTTCTAAGGGTTCTTACACCATTATCTGGAGTGTAGGAGATTCCAAATACCTTGTCTCTACCCCCGATAGGCGCAGAGGTCGGAGATTATGCCACGTCAACATGCCTAAGCCATATTTCAGTCGTGAACCTCCCCCCTTGGAACCGACGGTGCCAGTCTGCATCATCTTCCGTCCAGCAGTAGCCGTGTGTGATGAAGTCGACGACGTAGCTGCGTGTGCCTCGAAGATCTGGGACCCGGGCGGAGGCGTAAGAGAACTGAAGTGTTGCTTGTATATAGTTGGGTACTATAGGATGTTCATTGTAAATTTTGCAACAGTCGTAACCCCTCTGACAGATTTATTGAAGAATGATATCAGATGTTTGGAATGAGCAGCGTGAAACAGTCTCTTTTATTAGTTAGGAACCCTACTTTTCAAATGTTATATTTTGCAGGCTCCAACCAGATTAGCTGTGAATGCCGCCAGTGTTGTAAATGCTGGTGAGGTCCCCCATGCAGGAGGACAGAGAGAGAAGGTTGAGCCCAAACAGATAGCCCCACCATGAATAGGGAACTTTTGTTTTTGCTATTTGTAATGTAACACTTTCTGTATGTGTCCTTCAGGCAATCATAGAAGTAACCTTTGTTTTCCTATTTTGTATTATAACACCCTGTATATTTGTGCCCTTAAGCCAATCACTTTAGAGTGTACTGACCACCAACCCCTTTCAAGATGTTAAGTTACGGGATCGGAGTCAGAAGTTAAATAGGTGGGCCTTGTTATGTACAATTTATACGTTACATTATTTTTAGCACACCTCATGTGTTAACATTGTGTTAGCTGATTGTTTATCCCGCTCTTAAGGTAAGAAAATTCCTCTTCCAGGAATTTTCTCCTTTAAGGAGGGGGGTGTTACGGAACACGTATGTTTGTGCCCACATGTTCGTGTATATTACGTGTGTGTGTCTTTGTGTATAGAGATGTCTTCCTTTGAGAATAGCTCGGAGCTTCTGTTCCCACCAAGCGTTAGGCTTAATTTTGGAAACCAGATGGTCATTTGTCCTTGAGCTGTCAATCAAGAGGAGGGTGAGCTGTCCAGATGTGCGTCGCGAGAATACTCAACCAATCACAAGTGCTCTGAGTCCCATAGCCAATCAAGGGTGGCGTTATAGCCAGCAGGGCGGAGACGCGTCTTTGTAATATATACCCATGACACCCGCTGAGCTCTCTCTCTCTAGCCCAGCGAGTTAGGTGGTCTCCCCAGCCGTAAGCATGTAAGCCTGTAACCCCTGCTGTGCTGTAAGCCTGTAAGCCCGTTATAATTATCAATGTAATGTTATCGAAGAACTGTCATAAAGGAAAGAGATCTCCTGGCTTGAAATCTTATCTGGAATGTTAATTCATGTACCAATGTTAACGTAAATGATTCATGCCTGATTTATGTGCTTATCTTTGTACACTTAGATTCTTTCATTATAAGTAGATTTAATGTAATGCTGGTCTTTAATTCCATCCCATAACTTTATGAGTATGTTATCCCGTTGTGAAACAACAAGGACCAGTAGTATCTGTAACATATATGTTACTGGCGACCTAGCCTGAATAAGGAGTTCGTAACACTGTGTTCCAGTAATATCTATATTATCATTTAATTTGCTGAAGCGATTGCAATATTGTCGTAGAGACTCTAATGTCATGATGCCTGTATTGTCATGGTGGTTGCATGTCATCTTGACTATATAGTCATGTTGGTTATATTCCAGTTATGATTACACGGTTATGGTAACTATATTGCCATGGTGACTATATCTATAGGTGACTACATTGCCATGATAGCTATTTTTCATTTTTGTTATACTGTAAGGAGGTGACTGTATTTTCATACTGAATATATTATCAGGGTAGCTATATTGTTAAGTTAGCTATATCATTGTGATGCTTATTTTCTTTTTCTGGTGGTATATTGCCATGATGCCTAGACTAACATTTTGGCGATATTGGCATGGTGATATAGTATCTTAGCAAATAAACTGTTATTGTGGATATGTTCCATAGGATTTTATTATCATAGTAGCTACATTGTCAATGTTACTATATTTTCATGGTAGCTCCATAGCCATGGTGACGATATTGCCTTTGTGGCTATATTGTTATTTTCAATATAATGCCATCCTAACTACATTATCTTTGTCGCTATATTTACTTGCTGGCTATATTGCTATGGTTAATTTTGTCGTTAAGGATATATTTTGTCATTAACTACAATTTTGTTTTAATCATATGATCATGATAATATTTTCATGGCGGCTTATTTGGTAATGTGAGTGCAAGTGTATGGATATCATATTATCATGTCACTATATTGTCATAGTTTTTATACTGTGATGGTGTTTATGTCAGCCTCCTGATGATATTATCATGATTGATATATATTTGTGGTAACTAAATTGTAATGGCGATTATATTTCATTGTGACAATTTTGTCATGTTGCCTGCATTTTCATGGTAGCTATATTGTTATGGCAGGTACATTTTCATTATTGTTTCATTGTTTTATCGGCTATACTGTCAAGGTGACAATATCTTAATTAAAAATTTTGTCTTGGTCGCTATTTCGTCATGGACACTATATTGTTCTGGAGCATATATGTTTGCTATGATCCGAAGGAGACTATTTTGTCGCAGCATCAATATTGTCAGGTGCTTATATTGCCATAATGAATATAATTTGAAGGCTTTCTTATTGTTGCGTTGACTGCATTGTCATATCACTTATATGATCATGGCTATATTGTTATAGTGAATATATTGCCGTCTTGACTATATTATCATATTGGCTAAATTGTCATGGTACGTATGTTGACATGGAAGCCTTATTTTCATGATGTTTATATAGTCAGTGAAATATATCGTGACATTATTGTCATAGTGGCTGTACTTTCATGATGGCTATATAGTGGTTTGCTGTATTTTCACAGTTACTCTTTTGTGAAGATTGCTTTATTCTCATTGTAGCTATAGTGTCATGGGGGATATACTTTCATAGCAGCAATATTATCATTATGAAAATAGCGTCATTTTGGCTATCTACTCATTTAGGTTATATTGCGAAGATTTACATATCCTCACCTTGGCTATATTGTCAAGGTGATCTCTTTTATAGTTGCTATGTTGTCATTTTTTTTAGTCATGCATATTTTTTCATAAGCGATACATTATCGTGATAACTTTACTATTAAGGTGACAGCATATTGTCATTGTGACAATGTTGACAATATGACTATAATCTCTTAGTGGCTATATTGCTAAGATAACTATACTGTCATGGTGACTATTTGACTGCATTTTCATTGTAGCATATTTAATGGTGTTGATTTTGCCCTTGAAGATACATTATAAAAACGAAAACTTCTTTTTTTTTTAAATTATCATGTGAATATATTGCCATGATATGCGATATTGTTATAGTTTCAGTACTGTCACGTTGAATGTATATTATGTTGGATACATTACAATTAAAGTCATAGTGGCAGGGTAACTATGTTTTCATGGTTGGATCATTTTGTTATGACGATTTTATTGTATTTGTGAATATATTCTCATTGTTACTATGTTGCCGTAATTTCTATATTGTCCTGGACACTACATATCCTGAAATCTATATTGTCATATCAGTTACTTAATCATGGTAGCTTTATTGTCATAGTGAATATCTTGTCGTCGTGACTATATTATCATAATGGCTAAATTGTCATAGGAAATATGTTGATATGAGGGCTATATTTTCATGATATTCATAAAGTCATTGAACGATTACTATCAAGGTGACTCTAATAGCCTGGCGATTGATGCATATCGTGACATTATTGTCACGATATCTGCATTGTCATGGTGTCTATATTGTCGTTTCCTGTATTTTCAGTGTTACTCTTTTGTGAAGATTGGTTATTGTTATTGTAGCTATAGTGTCATGGGGAATATATTTTCGTAGTAGCAGTATTGTCATTATGAACATATCGTCATTTTGGCTATCTGCTCATTTTGGTTACATTGCTAAGATTTACATATCGTCAACTTGACTATATTGGCAAGGTGATCTCTTTATAGATGCTATATTGTCATTTCTTTTAGTCATGTATATTTTTTCATGAGTGATACATTATCTTGATAACTATATCATTAAAGTGATAGTATATTGTCATGGTGACTACATTGTCATTATGACTACAATCTCGTAGTGGCTATATTGCTAAGATAACTACATGTGACTACATTTTCATTGTAGCTTATTTAATGTTATTGATTTACCCTTGGAGATATATCATTATAAAAACGGATATTTCATTTTTTTTCTATTATGAGGTGAATACATTGTCATGATATGCTATATTGTTATAGTTTCAGTACTGTCATGGTGAATGTATATCATGTTGGCTACATTATAATGGAAGCCTTAGTGGCAGGGTGGCTATATTTTCATGGTTTGATCATTTTGTTATTAGTATTTTATTGTATTTTTAAATATATTCTCATGGTGACTGTGTTGCCATAATTTCTATATTGTAATTTGACTTATTAAATTGATGGCAATATTGTCATAGAGACTGTATTGTTATGTTACCTGTACGGTCATCATGGTTGACTTCTCATCGTGACTCTATGGTCATGATGGCTATACTGTCGTTAAGATTGCATTCTCATGGTAACTATATTGCCATCATTGCTTTTTGTCAGAGTTACTATATTGTTAAATTAGCTATATTATTGTGGTGGGTATTTTTTTTCCTTTTGATATATTGCCATGATGGCTATACTAGAATTTTGGCAAGATTAGCATGGTGATATACCGTTCGCAGCCCAACTGTTGTTTTGGACATTTTTTCATGGGAATACATTATCATGGTACCTACATTGTCAAGGTTACTATAATTCATGCAAGCTACATTGTAAAGATGACGATATTGGCATTGCGGGTGTATTGTTATGTTCAATATAACGCCATCCTGGCTACATTATATTGGTCGCTGTATCAACTTGATGGCTATATTGCTACGGTCAATTTCATCGTTGGGGATGTATTTTGTCTTTACCTACAATTTGGTTGTGATTATATGATCATGATAATCATTCTATGACGGCTTATTTGGCATCTTGAGTGTATCTGTCTGGATATCATATCATCATGTAACTTAGTCTGTCATGCTTTTAAACGGTGATGGTGCTTATGTGAAAATGCTGATTACATTATCATCATTAACGTATGAATATTGTAACTATATAGCAATGGCAATATCTTTTTTGATCATATTGGTATTTTGACTTCATTTTGAAAGTAGTTATATTGGTATGGCAGGTACATTTTCATGGTTCTGACATTGTTTTATGGGCTATATTGTCAAGGCGGCTGTATAGTATTGATAAATTCTGTTTTGGACGCTATTGTCTCCTGGACACTATATACTTTAGAGGCTATATGTTTCCTATGATCCGAAAGCGACTATTTTGTCACGGTATCTATACTGTCAGGTGGCTATATTGATGTTGAGAACATATTCTGAATGTTTTTTTAATGGTGCTTTGACTATATTGTTATATCAGTTATATGGCCATGGTGGCTTTTTGTTATAGTGAATATATTGTAGTTGTGAATATACTATCATAATTGCTAAATTGTCATGGGAAATATATTGATATGGATGCTATATTCTCATGATACTTTTATGGTAATTGTAAAAAAATTTTCAAGTTTACTCTAATATCACAGTGATTAATTTATGTTGTAACATTATTGTTATGGTGACTGTACAATCATGGTGGCTATATTGTCGTTTGATAAGTTTTCAGTGTTACTAATTAGTGAATATGGCTTTAATGTCAGTGTAGCTATACTTTCATTGGGAACAAATTTTCATAGTGACGCAATTGTCATTATGAAATAAAGTCATTTTGGCTATCTTCAAATTTGGGATACATTACTATGTTATATATATCGTCACCTTGGCTATATTGGGAGGGTGATTTTTTTTATAGGTGGTATATTGTCATTTTTTAATCGTGCATATTCTGTTATAAGCGATATATTATCATGATACCCATGTCATTAAGGTGAAAACATTGGCATAGCGACTATATTGTCTTTATGACTGTAATCTTATGATAACAATATAGGTACCCTAATATATAGGCAACATGAAAAGACAATCACCCCCTTGTAAAATAACAAAAAATAACAAATAGCCATCGTGGTAATATATTCATTTAACAATATAGTGGTTAAATTGATGAAAACTACTATTGACCTTTGTGTAAATAAATTAAACATTTCCTTTTTCCATAGCCAGAGGTTGAACCATTATGTGACATTCATTTTTTTCTTTTCATTTCAAGCTAGAAGTTTCAGTTTTCTAAATTGTTTCTTACATTTTTCATATTTATATATAAATGTATGTGTGTGTGTGTGTGTGTGTGCGTGTGTGTTTATGTGTGTGTGTATGTGTATATATATATATATATATATATATGTATATTATTCCTGGGGATAGGGGTGAAAGAATACTTCCCACGCATTCCTCGCGTGTCGTAGAAAGCGACTAGAGGGGACGGGAGCGGGGGGCCAGAAATCCTCCCCTCCTTGTATTTTTTTAACTTTCTAAAATGGGAAACAGAAGAAGGAGTCACGCGGGCAGTGCTCATACTCCTCGAAGGCTCAGATTGGGGTGCCTAAATGTATGTGGATGTAAACAAGATGTGAAAAAAGGAGAGATAGGTAGTATGTTTGAGGAAAGGAACCTGGATGTTTTGGCTCTGAGTGAAACGAAGCTCAAGGGTGAAGGGGAAGAGTGGTTTGGGAATGTCTTGGGAGTAAAGTCAGGGATTATTGAGAGGACAAGAGCAAGGGAAGGAGTAGCAGTACTCCTGAAACAGGAGTTGTGGGAGTACGTGATAGAATGTAAGAAAGTAGATTCTCGATTAATATGGGTAAAACTGAAAGTTGATGGAGAGAGATGGGTGATTATTGGTGCATATGCACCTGGGCATGAGAAGAAAGATCATGAGAGGCAAGTGTTTTGGGAGCAGCTGAATGAGTGTGTTAGTGGTTTTGATGCACGAGACCGGGTTATAGTGATGGGTGATTTGAATGCAAAGGTGAGTAATGTGGCAGTTGAGGGAATATTTGGTATACATGGGGTGTTCAGTGTTGTAAATGGAAATGGTGAAGAGCTTGTAGATTTATGTGCTGAAAAAGGACTCATGATTGGGAATACCTGGTTTAAAAAGCGAGATATACATAAGTATACTTATGTAAGTAGGAGAGATGGCCAGAGAGCGTTATTGGATTACGTGTTAATTGACAGGCGCGCGAAAGAGAGACTTTTGGATGTTAATGTGCTGAGAGGTGCAACTGGAGGGATGTCTGATCATTATCTTGTGGAGGCTAAGGTGAAGATTTGTATGGGTTTTCAGAAAAAAAAGAGTGAATGTTGGGGTGAAGAGGGTGGTGAGAGTAAGTGAGCTTGGGAAGGAGACTTGTGTGAGGAAGTACCAGGAGAGACTGAGTACAGAATGGAAAAAGGTGAGAACAATGGAAGTAAGGGGAGTGGGGGAGGAATGGGATATATTTAGGGAATCAGTGATGGATTGTTCAAAAGATGTTTGTGGCATGAGAAGAGTGGGAGGTGGGTTGATTAGAAAGGGTAGTGAGTGGTGGGATGAAGAAGTAAGAGTATTAGTGAAAGAGAAGAGCGAGGCATTTGGACGATTTTTGCAGGGAAAAAATGCAGTTGAGTGGGAGACGTATAAAAGAAAGAGACAGGAGGTCAAGAGAAAGGTGCAAGAAGTGAAAAAAAGGGCAAATGAGAGTTGGGGTGAGAAAGTATCAGTAAATTTTAGGGAGAATAAAAAGATGTTCTGGAAGGAGGTAAGTAAAGTGCGTAAGACAAGGGAGCAAATGGGAACTTCAGTGAAGGGCGCAAATGGGGAGGTGATAACAAGTAGTGGTGATGTGAGAAGGAGATGGAGTGAGTATTTTGAAGGTTTGTTGAATGTGTCTGATGATAGAGTGGCAGATATAGGGTGTTTTGGTCGAGGTGGTGTGCAAAGTGAGAGGGTTAGGGAAAATGATTTGGTAAACAGAGAAGAGGTAGTAAAAGCTTTGCGGAAGATGAAAGCCGGCAAGGCAGCAGGTTTGGATGGTATTGCAGTGGAATTTATTTAAAAAGGGGGTGACTGTATTGTTGACTGGTTAGTAAGGTTATTTAATGTATGTATGACTCATGGTGAGGTGCCTGAGGATTGGCGGATTGCGTGCATAGTGCCATTGTACAAAGGCAAAGGGGATAAGAGTGAGTGCTCAAATTACAGAGGTATAAGTCTGTTGAGTATTCTTGGTAAATTATATGGGAGGGTATTGATTGAGAGGGTGAAGGCATGTACAGAGCATCAGATTGGGGAAGAGCAGTGTGGTTTCAGAAGTGGTAGAGGATGTGTGGATCAGGTGTTTGCTTTGAAGAATGTATGTGAGAAATACTTAGAAAAGCAAATGGATTTGTATGTAGCATTTATGGATCTGGAGAAGGCATATGATAGAGATAATAGAGATGCTCTGTGGAAGGTATTAAGAATATATGGTGTGGGAGGCAAGTTGTTAGAAGCAGTGAAAAGTTTTTATCGAGGATGTAAGGCATGTGTACGTGTAGGAAGAGAGGAAAGTGATTGGTTCTCAGTGAATGTAGGTTTGCGGCAGGGGTGTGTGATGTCTCCATGGTTGTTTAATTTGTTTATGGATGGGGTTGTTAGGGAGGTAAATGAAAGAGTTCTGGAAAGAGGGGCAAGTATGAAGTCTGTTTGGGATGAGAGAGCTTGGGAAGTGAGTCAGTTGTTGTTCGCTGATGATACAGCGCTGGTGGCTGATTCATGTGAGAAACTGCAGAAGCTGGTGACTGAGTTTGGTAAAGTGTGTGAAAGATGAAAGTTAAGAGTAAATGTGAATTAGAGCAAGTCAATTGGGAGGTGAGTTTGAATGGAGAAAAACTGAAGGAAGTGAAGTGTTTTAGATATCTGGGAGTGGATCTGGCAGCGGATGGAACCATGGAAGTGAAAGTGGATCATAGGGTGGGGGAGGGGGCGATAATTCTGGGAGCCTTGAAGAATGTGTGGAAGTCGAGAACATTATCTCGGAAAGCAAAAATGGGTATGTTTGAAGGAATAGTGGTTCCAGCAATGTTGTCTGGTTGCGAGGCGTGGGCTATGGATAGAGTTGTGCGCAGGAGGATGGATGTGCTGGAAATGAGATGTTTGAGGACAATGTGTGGTGTGAGGTGGTTTGATCGAGTAAGTAACGTAAGGGTAAGAGAGATGTGTGGAAATAAAAAGAGCGTGGTTGAGAGAGCAGAAGAGGGTGTTTTGAAATGGTTTGGGCACATGGAGAGAATGAGTGAGGAAAGATTGACCAAGAGGATATATGTGTCGGAGGTGGAGGGAACGAGGAGAAGAGGGAGACCAAATTGGAGGTGGAAAGATGGAGTGAAAAAGATTTTGTGTGATCGGGGCCTGAACATGCAGGAGGGTGAAAGGAGGGCAAGGAACAGAGTGAATTGGAGCGATGTGGTATACCGGGGTTGACGTGCTGTCAGTGGATTGAATCGGGGCATGTGAAGCGTCTGGGGTAAACCATGGAAAGCTGTGTAGGTATGTATATTTGAGTGTGTGGACGTATGTATATACATGTGTATGGGGGTGGGTTGGGCCATTTCTTTCGTCTGTTTCCTTGCGCTACCTCGCAAACGCGGGAGACAGCAACAAAGCAAAATAAAAGAAAAAAAAACAATATAGCCACCATGGCAATATAGTTACCATATCAATATAATCTTAATGGAAATATAACTGCCATGACCATATAGACACGTTGATAATATAACCACGAAGACAATACAGGAACCATGACATTACATTATTTCAAAATAGCCACCAATTCAACAAATCAAATGACAGTATAGATATTATGGCAACAGTCACCATAACAATATACACACAAGTGGAATATAATCGACATAACAAAATGATTAAATTACGAAAATATAGCAACTCTGCCACTATGGCTTCCATTGGAATATAGCCAACATAATAATACATATACAATAACATTCCTGAAACCATAACAATATAGCATATCACGACAATGTAGTCCCTTAATGATTTCATGAAAATGAGAATCTCGTTGTATAATGATACATCCTCATGGGCAAACCCAACACCAATATAAAAGCTACCGTGAAAATGTAGTCTCCATGACATTATAACCATCATGATGAAATAGACACCATGACAATAAAGTTACTTTGGCAAGATATCCAACATGATATCATTGTCATAATAACAATATAGTCAAATTGCCAATATATAGTTACCGGAATGTTATAGTTATCATGATAATGTATCACTTATGACAAAAAATGCATGATTAAAAAAATGAAAATATAGGAACCGTAAAAAAAGATCACGTTGCTAATATAGCCAACGTGATGATATATATATATGATACAAATGTAACCAAAATAAGGAGATTGCCAAAATGACAGTATGTTCATAATGACAATAATTCCACTATGATATTATATTATCCATGACACTGTAGGTACACTGAGAGTAAAGATATCTTTAGAAAAGCGTAAATCAAAATACAGCAAACTACAATATAGCCACCATGAAAATACAGTAATCTTGACAATAATATCACGATATAACTTAATCACCAGGAAAATAGAATCACCTTGACAGTAATCTTACAATGACTTTATAAGTATCATGAAAATATAGCCACCATGTCAAGATATTTGCTATGACAATTTAGCCATTATGAAAATATAGTCTCGACGACAATGTATTCACTATGACAATAAAGTTACCATGATCATATAACTGATATGACAATATAATCAAAGCAAAATTATAGAAACATTCAACTTATATTCACAACGACAATATAACCACCTGACAATATAGATACTGTTAATACATAGTCGTTTTCGGATCATAGCAAAAATATAGACTCCAGGACAATATAGTCTCTGTGAAAAAACAATGACTCAGACAGGATTTATCAATATAATATGGTCATAACATTATAGCTGTCATGGAATTGTAGTTAACTTGACAAAATTATCACAATGAAATAAAACGACATTACAATATAGTTACCATAATCATACACCAATCATGATTATATAATCAGCAGGTTCACATAAACAAGATCATAGTGTAAAACCATGACATTTTAAGTGACATAATGAAATGATATCCATTCACTTACACTTACAATACCACATAAGTTTTTATGAAAATATTATCATGATCATATAATCACAACAGTATTGTCACTAATTACAAAATATATCCCGAAAGACAAAATTAACCATAACAATATAGCCATCAAGTTGATATAGCGACCAAGATAATGTTGCCAGGACGGCATCATATTGAAAGTCAGAATACAACCACCATGCTAATGCCTTCACCATGACAATGTAGCTAGCATGAAAATATAGTAACCTTGACTATGTAGCTACCATGATAAAATATACAATTGAAAAATATCCACAACAAGAGTTTAGCTGCTAAAACACTATATCGCCATGACAATATCGCCAAAATATTATTATTGCCATCATGATAATATACCGCCAGAAAAGAAATATACATACCCACTACTAGACCATATAGCTATTTTGACAATATTGCCAACATGAAAAGACGGACATCTCCTTGTTATTTAACAAAAATGACAAATAGCCATCATGGCGAGATAGTCACTTAACAGTACAGGCACTATGGTAATATAGTTACCATAACAATGTGATCTTAACGACATTGTAGCCAACATGACTATATAGTCACGTTGATATTACAACCACCGTGACAATACAGATAACATGACAGTACCGTCCCTAAGATAATATTGCCATCAATTTGACAAATTATATGACAATATAGATATTATGGCAACATAGTCACCATGACAATATACTCAGAAATGCAATATAATCGCCATGATAGAATTATCCTACCATAAAAATATAGCCACCTACCATTTTGGTTTCATTGCAATGTAGAAACAGTAATAAAAGATTTACCATGACAGTACTGAAACCATAACAGTATAGCATATCATGGAAATGTAGTCACCAAATAATTTAGTCAAAATGACAATTTATCTTCTATAATGGTGTATCCTCAAGGGCAATATCAACACCATTAAAAAAGCTTCTACGACAATACAGTCATTATGATATAAAAATCATGATAAAAAGTCACCATGACAATATAGTTATCTTGGCAACATAGCCACTGTGACATTATAGTCATAATGATAATATAGTCGTTATGACAATATTGTCACCATAAAAATATAATTATCATGATAATATTTCGCATATGACAAAGTATGCAAGAATTAAATAATGACAATATATCACCTATAAAAAGATCAACTTGCCAATTTAGCTAAGGTGACGATATATACAGTATAGCAATGCAACTGAAATGAAAAGATATCCAAAATGACGGTATGGTCATAATGACAATACTGCCACTATGAAAATATGTTCCCCATGACACTATAGCTACACTGACAACAAAGCCATATTCACAAAAGAGCAACATTGAAAATACAGCAAATGAAAATATAGCCACCATCATAGTTCAGCCACCATGATATTAATGTTAAGATACAAATCATCACCACGTCATTAGTCATCTTGATAATAAAGTTACAATGAATATATAAATATCATGAAAATATAGCCTCCATATCAACATGTCTACCATGATAATCTGGCCATTATGATAGTATAGTCATGACGGCAATTTATTCACTATAGCAATATAACCGCAGTGATCATATAACTGATGTGACAATACAGTCAAAGAAACAAAAAAGAAATATACAAATCATATTCACTATGGCAATATAACTACATGACAATATAGATACTGTGACAAATAGTCGCTTTTTGAATCATAGCAAACATATAGCCGGCAGGAAAACATAGTCTCTATGACAAAATAGCGACCAAGACAGGATATATCATTATAATATAGACACCTTGATAGTATAGACCATAAAACAATGTAACAATCATGAAACTTTACCTGCCAAAACATTATAGATGTCATGAAATTTTAGTCAACATGACAAAATTATCATAATGAAATATCATCGGCATTACAATATAGTTACCATAATCATAGACCAATCATGATCATATAATCAGCAGGTTGATATAAACAATATCACAATATAAAAACAACGACAGTATAAGTGACATGATGATATGATATCCATACACTACACTTACAATACCAAAGAAGTCGCCATGAATATATTGTTATCATGATCATATAATCACAACAATATTGTAGGTAGTGACAAATGTATCCCCAACGACAAAATTAATCATAGCAATATAGCCATCAACTTGTTATAGCGACCAAGATAATGTAGCGAGCATTGTATTGAGAATTGCAATACAGCCACCGTGCCAATGTCGTCACCATGACAATATAGCTACCATGAAAATATAGTAACGTTGATAATGTAGCTGCCATGGCAAAATAATCAAGATAGAAAATGCCCAAAAGATAGCCAAAACAAGAGTTTAGCTGCTAAGACCATATATCACCATGCCAATATCTCTAAAATGTTAGTATAGCCATCATGGCAATATATCAACAGAAAAAATACTCATCACAACGATATAGCTAACTTAACATTATACTACTCTGACAATATAGGTAACTTTAAAAAACAGCCACCTCCTTGAAATATAAAATAAAAAAAATGACAAATAGCCATCATGGCAATATGGTGACTAAACAATATAGCCATCATGGCAATATGGTAACCAAACAATACAGCTATCATGGCAATATGATTACCACAGCAATGTATTCTTAATGGCAACCATGTAATTATAGTCACGATGATAATACAACTACCATGAAAATTTAAAAAACATCAAAATACAGTCTCTAAGACAATATTGGCGCTTGTTTAACAAGTTAAATAACAATATAGATATTATGGCAACACAATCACGATGACAATATACTTAGAAATGTTATATAACCGTCATAATAAAATGATCCTACCATGAAAATATAGTCACCCTGCCAGTATGGTTTCCATTACAATATAGCCACAATAACAAAACATTCACCACGACAGTAATGAAACCATAACAATATAGCATATCATGACAATGTAGTCACTTGATCATTTGATGAAAAACAAAAATCTCACTTCTATTATGGTATAACCTCAGGGACAAGATTTTATACACCATTAAAAAGCTGCCGTGAAAATACGGTCACTATGACATAAATATCGTGATAAAATAGTGACCATGGCAATATAGCCACTCTGAGATTATAGTCATTATGACAATATTATCGCTATTAGAATACTGTCACCTTAATAATAAAATTATCAAAATGATGTATCGCTTCTGCAAAAATATGCATGATTAGAAAATGACAGTATAGCACCTATAAAAAAGATCACCTTGCCAATATATTCAAAGTGACGATATATACATCATAGCAACGTAAAGAAAAAGAGATGATAACGAGAACGATGGTATGTTCATAATGAAAATACTGCAACTATGAAAATATGTTCCCCACGATTCTCCAGCTTCACTAACAATAAAGCCATCTTCACAAAAAGAGTACTATTGAAAAATTAGCAAACGACTATACAGCCATCAAAACAGTTCAGCCACCATGACAATAATCTCTCGATATAAATCAATCGCTAGAACATTAGCGTCACCTTGATAATGAATATACAATGAGTACATGAACATCATGAAAATATAGCGTCCATATAAATGTATTTGTCGTGAAAATATAGCCTCCATATGAATATCTTTAAAGTGACAGTTTCGACATTCTGATAATATAGTAATGACGCTAATATATTCAACATAACAATAAAGCCACAATGATCACATAAATGATATGACAATATAGTCAACGCAACAATAAACGCATTTATAAATTATATCCACTCTAAGAATACAGCCACATGAAAATATAGATACTGGGACAAAATAGTCATTTTTGGATCATAGGAAACGTATAGCGTCCAAGAGAATATAATCTCTATGACAAAATAGCGAAGAAGACAGGATTTATCATCACAATACAGTCACCTTGACAGTATAGCCAATAAAACAGTGGAACAACCATGAAAATGTACCTCCCATAACAATATAGCTTACATGAAAATATAGTTACTATGACAAATTCATTACAATGAAATACAAACGATATCACATTATCGTGTCAATAATCATACACCAATCTTGATCATATAAGATAAAACCTTCAAAACATAGCACGGGTAGCGACAACACAGGGAGGAATAGCTACAACCTAGTTCTGAAAGACGATAGCAGCTCCGTACACGTCGGTAGCTGGTGCGCGACTTTCATCAGGTGACTACATTGTCATGATATGCTATATTGTCATGGTTTCAGTACTGTCGTAGTGAATATATCATTATGTTAGCTATATTGCAGTGGCAGGGTGGCTAAATTTTCATGGATGGATAATTTTGTTATCGCGGTTATATTGCATTTGTGATAATACTGTCCTGGTGACTGCGTTCCAGTAATATCAATATTATCATTTAATTTGTTGAAGCGATTACAATGTTGTCGTAGAGACTCTAATGTCATGTTGCTTGTATTGCTACGATGGTTGCATGTCATCTTGAATATATAGTCATGTTGGTTATATTCTAGTTATGATTATATGGTTATGGTAACTATATTGCCATGGTGACTACATTGATAGGTGACTACATTGCCATGATAGCTATATTTCATTTTTGTTATGCTGTAATGAGGTGACTGTCTTTTCATATTGAATATATTATCAGGTTAGCTATGTTGTTAAGTTATCTATATCATTGTGGTGCTTATTTTCTTTTTCTGGTGGTATAATGCGATGATGCCTAGACTAACATTTTGGCGATATTGGCATGGTGATATAGTGTCTTAGCAAATAAACTGTTATTGTGGATATGTTCCATGGGATTTTATTATCATAGTAGCTACATTGTCAATGTTACTATATTTTCATGGTAGCTCCATTGTCATGGTGGTGACATTGCCATTGTGGCTGTATTATTATTTTCAATATAATGCCATCCTAACTACATTATCTTGGTAGCTATATTTACTTTCTGGCTATATTGCTATGGTTAATTTTGTCGTTGGGTATATATTTTGTCATTAACTACAATTTTGTTTTAATCATATGATCATAATAACAATATTTTCATGGCGGCTTATTTGGTAATGTGAGTGCAAGTGTATGGATATCATATTATCATGTCACTATATTGTCATGGATTTTATACTGTGATGGTGTTTATGTAAGCCTCCTGATGATATTATCATGATTGATATATGACTTTGGTAACTAAACTGTAATGGCGATTATATTTCATTGTGACAATTTTGTCATGTTGCCTGCATTTTCATGGTAGCTATATTGTTATGGCAGGTACATTTTCATTGTTGTTTCATTGTTTTATCGGCTATACTGTCAAGGTAACTATATCTTAATTACAAATCTTGTCTCGGTCGCTATTTTGTCATAGACACTATATTGTCCTGGAGCCTATATGTTTGCTATGATCCGAAAGAGACTATTTTGTCACAGCATCAATATTGTCAGGTGCTTATATCGCCATAATTAATATAATTTGAAGGCTTCCTTATTGTTGCGTTGACTGTATTGTCATATCACTTATATGATCATGGCTATATTGTTATAGTGAATATATTGCCGTCTTGACTATATCATCATATTGGCTAAATTGTCATGGTTAATATGTTGACATGGAAGCCTTATTTTCATGATGATTATATAGTCATTGAATTATATCGTGACATTATTGTCATAGTGGCTGTACTTTCATGATGGCTATATTGTCGTTTCCTGTATTTTCACTGGTACGCTTTTGTGAAGATTGCTTTATTGTCATTGTAGCTATAGTGTCTTGGGGAATATATTTTTATAGCAGCAGTATTGTCATTATGAACATACCGTCATTTTGGCTATCTACTCATTTTGGTTATATTGCGAAGATTTACATATCGTCACCTTGGCTATATTGTCAAGGTGATCTCTTTTATAGTTGCTATGTTGTCATTTTTTTTAGTTATGCATATTTTTTCATAAGCGATACATTATCGTGATAACTTTACTATTAAGGTGACAGTATATTGTCATTGTGAAAATGATGACATTATGACTATAATCTCTTAGTGGCTACATTGCTAAGATGACTATACTGTCATGGTGACTATTTCATGATGATGGTTATAATGACAGTTTGACTGCATTTTCATTGTAGCATATTTAATGGTGTTCATTTTGCCCTTGAAAATATATCATAAAAACGAAAATTTTCTTTTTTTTAAATTATCATGCAAGTATATTGCCATGATATGCGATATTGTTATAGTTTCATTACTGTCATGTTGAATGTAAATTATGTTGGTTACATTACAATTAGAGTCATAGTGGCAGGGTATCGATATTTTCATGGTTGGATCATTTTGTTATGACGATTTCATTGTATTTGTGAGTATATTCTCATGGTTAATGTGTTGCCGTAATTTCTATATTGTCCTGGACACTATATATCTTGAAATCTATATTGTCATATCAGTTATATGATCATGGGAGCTTTATTGTCATAGTGAATATCTTGTCGTCGTGACTATATTATCATAATGGCTAAATTGTCATAGGAAATATGTTGACATGAGGGCTATATTTTCAAGATATTCATAAAGTCATTGAAAGATTTCTATCAAGGTGACTCGAATAGCCTAGCGATTGATGTATATCGTGACATTATTGTCACGATAGCTGCATTGTCATGGTGTCTATATTGTCGTTTCTTATATTTTCAATGTTGCTCTTTTGTGAAGACTGCTTTATTGTCATTGTAGCTATAGTGTCTTGGGGAATAAATTTTCGTAGTAGCAGTATTGTCATTATGAACATATCGTCATTTTGGCTATCTACTCATTTTGGTTATATTGCGAAGATTTACATATCGTCACCTTTGCTATATTGGCAAGGTGATCTCTTTATAGTTCCTATATTGTCATTTTTTTAATCAAATATATTTTTTCATGAGTGATACATCATCTTGATAACTATATCATTAAAGTGACAGCATATTGTCATGGTGACTATATTGTCATTATGACTACAATCTCTTAGTAGCTATATTGCTAACATAACTACATGTGACTACATTTTCATTGTAGCTTATTTAAAAGTGTTGATTTACCCTTGGAGATATATCATTATAAAAACCATAGCCATAGTGGCAGGGTGGCTATATTGTCATGGTTTAATCATTTTGTTATTAGTATTTTCTTGTATTTTTGAATATATTGTCATGGTGACTGTGTTGCCATAATTTCCATATTGTCATTTGATTTATCAAATTGATGGCAATATTGTCATAGAGACTGTATTGTCATGTTCCCTGTATGGTCATCATGGTTGGCTTGTCATCTTGACTCTATGGTCTTGGTGGCTATACTGTCGTTAAGATTACATTCTTATGGTAACTATATTGCCATCATGGCTTTTTGTCGGAGTAGCTATATTGTTAAGTTAGCTATCTTATTGTGGTAGGGTTTTTTTTTTCCTTTTGGTATATTGCCTTGATGGCTATACTAGAATTTTGGCAAGATTAGCACGGTGATATAGTGTTCGCAGCCCAACTGTTGTTTTGGACATTTTTTCATGGGAGTACATTATCATGGTACCTAAATTGTCAAGGTTACTATATTTCATGCAAGCTACATTGTAAAGATGACGATATTGGCATGGCGGGTGTAGCCATCCTGGCTACATTATCTTGGTCGCTATATCAACTTGATGGATATATTGCTACGGTCAATATCATCGTTGGGGATGTATTTTGTCTTTACCTACAATTTGGTTGTGATTATATGATCATGATAATATTTCTATGACGGCTTATTTGGCATCTTGAGTGTATCTGTCTAGATATCATATCATCATGTAACTTAGTCTGTCATGCTTTCAAACGTTAATGGTGCTTAAGTGAAAATGCTGATTACATTATCATCATTAATGTATGATTATTGTAACTATATAGCAATGGCAACATCTTTTTTAATCATTTTGGTATGTTGACTTTATTTTGATAGTAGTTATATTGGTATGGCAGGTACATTTTCATGGTTCTGACATTGTTTTATGGGCTATACTGTCAAGGCGGCTGTATGGTATTGATAAATTCTGTTTTGGACTTTATTGTCTCCTGGACACTATATACTTTAGAGGCTATATGTTTCCTATGATCCGAAAGCGACTATTTTGTCACGGTATCTATATTGTCAAGTGGCTATATTGACGTTGTAAACATATTCTGAATGTTTTTTTAATGTTGCGTTGACTATTTTTATATCGCTTATATGGCCATGGTGGCTTTGTTGTTATAGTTAATATATTGTAGTTATGACTATACTACCATGATGGCTAAATTGTCATGGGAAATATGTTGATATGGATCCTATATTCTCATGATACTTTAATGGTAATTATAAAAGTTTTTTCCAAGTTTACTCTAATATCACAGAGATTGATTTATGTTTTAACATTATTGTTATGGTGGTTGTACTATCATGGTGCCTATATTGTTGTTTGATGCGTTTTCAATGTTGCTATTTAGTGAATATGGCTTTAATGTCAGTGTAGCTATACATTCATTGGGAACAAATTTTCATAGTGACGCAATTGTCATTATGAAATAAAGTCATTTTCGTTATCTTCTAATTTGGGTCACCTTGGCTATATTGGGAAGGTGATTTTTTATAGGTGGTATATTGTCATTTTTTAATCATGCATATTCTGTTATAAGCGATATATAATCATGATACCCATATCATTAAGGTGAAAACATCGGAATGGCGACTATATTCTCTTTATGACTGTAATCTTATGACAACAATATAGGTACCCATATATATAGGCAACATGAAAAGACAATCACCCCCTTGTAATATAACAAAAAATAACAAATAGCCATCATGGCAATATATTTATTTGACAATATAGCCACCATGGCAATATAGTTAACATATCAATATAATCTTAATGGAAATATAACTAACATGACCACATAGACACGATGATAATACAACCACCAAGAAACTACATGAACCATGACATTACATTATGACAATATAGACACCAATTCAACAAATCAAATGACAGTATAGATATTATGGCAACAGTGATCATGACAATATAAACACAAGTGGAATATAATCGATATAACAAAATGATTATATTATGAAAATATAACCACTCTGCCACTATGGCTTCCATTGGAATATAGCCAACATAATAATACATATACATAGACATTCCTGAAACCATAATAACATAGCATATCACGACAATGTAGTCCCCTAATGATTTAATCAAAATGAGAATCTCGTTTTATAATGATACATCCTCAAGGGGAAACCCAACACTAATATGAAAGCTACCGTGAAAATGTAGTCACCATGACATTATAACCATCATGATGAAATTGACACCATGACAATAAAGTTACTTTGGCAAGATATCCAACATGATATTGTCATAACAACAATATAGTCAAAATGCCAATATATAGTTACCGGAATGTTATAGTTATCATGATAATGTATCACTTACGACAAAAAATGAATGATTAAAAAATGAAAATATAGCAACCGTAAAAAAAGATCACGTTGCTAATATAGCCATGGTGATGATATATATATATATAAATGATACAAATGTAACTAAAATAAGGGATGGCCAAAATGACAGTATGTTCATAATGACAATAATTCCACTATGAAAATATATTCTCCATGACACTATAGGTACACTGACAGTAAAGCTATCTTCACAAAAGCGTATAATTAAAATACAGCAAACTACAATATAGCCACCATGACAATACAGCCATCTTGACAATAATATCACGATATAACTCAATCTCCAGGACAATAGAGTCACCTTGACAGTAATCTTACAATGACTATAGATATCATGAAAAGATAGCCCCCATGTCAAGATATTTGCTATGACAATTTAACCATTATGAAAATATAGTCACGAAGACAATCTATTCACTATGACAATAAAGCTACCATGATCATATAACTGATATGACAATATAATCAAAGCAAAAATATAGAAACATTCAACTTATATTCACAATGGCAGTATATCCACCTGACAATATAGATACTGTTAATAGATAGTCGTTTTCGGATCATAGCAAAAATATAGACTCCAGGACAATATAGCCTATGTGAAAAAACAGTGACTCACACAGGATTTATCATCATGATGTGGTCCTAATATTATAGCTGTCATGGAATTGTTGTCAACATGACAAAATTATCACAATGAAATAAAACGACATTACAATACAGTTACCATAATCATACACCAATCATGATTATATAATCAGCAGGTTGACATAAACAAGATCATAGTGTAAAAACCATGACAATTTAAGTGACATGATGAGATGATATCCATTCACTTACACTTACAATACCACATAAGTGTTCATGAAAATATTATCATGATCATATAATCACAACAGTATTGTCACTAATTACAAAATATATCTCGAAAGGCAAAATGAACGCAAACAATATAGCCATCAAGTTGATATAGCGACCAAGATAATGTAGCCTGGACGGCATTATAGTGAAAGTAAGAATACAACCACCATGCCAATGTCTTCACCATGACAATGTAACTACCATGAAAATATAGTAACCTTGACTATGCAGCTACAACGATAGAATATACAATTGAAAAATATCCACAGTAAGAGTTTAGCTGCTAAAACACTATATCGCCATGCCGATATCGCCAAAATGTTATTATTGCCATCATGATAATCTACCGCCAGAAAAGAAATATATATACCCAATACTCGACAATATAACTATTCTGACAATATTGCCAACACGAAAAGACAGTCACCTCCTTGTTATATAACAAAAATGACAAATAGCCATAATGGCGATATAGGGATTTAACAATACAGCCACTATGGTAACATAGCATAACAATGTGATCTTAACGACAATATAGCCAACATGACTATATAGTCACGTTGACAATACAACCACCGTGACAATACAGATAACATGACAGTACCGTCTGTAAGACAATATTGCCATCAATTTGACAAATCATAAGACAATATAGATATTATGGCAACATAGTCACCATGACAATATACTCAGAAATGCAATATAATCGCCAGGATAAAATTATCCTACCATGAAAATATAGCCACCTAAAATTTTGGTTTTCATTGCAATGTAGAAAGAGTATAAAAGATTTACCATGAAGGTACTGAAACCATAACAAAATAGCATATCATGGCAATGTAGGCAGCTGATAATTTGATCAAAATGACAATTTCTCTTCTATAATGGTATATCCTCAAGGGCAATATCAACCCCATTAAAAAAGCTTTTACGAAAATACAGTCATTATGACATTATAAAAATCATGAAAAAAAGTCACCATGACAATATAGTTATCTTGGCAATATAGCCACTGTGACATTATTGCCATAATGATAATATAGTCGCTATGACAATATTGTCACCATAAAAATATAATTATCATGATAATATTTCGCTTATGACAAAGTATGCAAGAGTTAAATATTGACAACATATCACCTATAAAAAGATCACCTTACCAATATAGCTAAGGTGACGATATATACATTATAGCAATGCAACTAAAATGAGTAGATAGCCAAAATGACGGTATGGTCATAATGACAATACTGCCACTATGAAAATATGTTCCCCATGACATTATAGCTACACTGACAACAAAGCCATGTTCACAAAAGAGCAACATTGAAAATACAGCAAACGAAAATATAGCCACCATCATATTTCAGCCACCATGATAATAATGTCACGATACAAATCATCACCATGTCATTAGTCACCTTGATAATAAACTTACAATGACTATATGAATATCATGAAGATATAGCCTCCATGTCAATATGTCTGCCATGATAATCTGGCCATTATGATATTATAGTCATGACGGTAATTTATTCACTATAACAATATAGCCACAGTGATCATATAACTGATGTGACAATACAGTCAAAGAAACAAAAAAGAAATATACAAATCATATTCACTATCGCAGTATAACTACATGACAATATAGATACTGTGACAAATAGTCGCTTTTGATATATCATTATAATATAGACACCTTCACAGTATAGACCATAAAACAATGTAACAATCATGAAACTGTGCCTGCCAAAATATTATAGATGTCATGAAATTTTAGTCAACATGACACAATTATCATAATGAAATATCATCGGCATTACAATATAGTTACCATAATCATAGGCCAATCATGATCATATAATCAGCATGTTGACATAAACAATATCACAGTATAAAATCCATGACAGTATAAGTGACATGATGATATGATAACCATACACATACACTTACAATACCAAAGAAGCCGCCATTAATATATTGTTATCATGATCATATAATCATAACAATATTGTAGGTAGTGAGAAATATGTCCCCAACGACAAAATTAATCATAGCAATATAGCCATCAACTTGTTATAGCGACCAAGATAATGTAGCGAGCATTTTATTGAGAATTACAATACAGCCACCGTGCCAATGTCGTCACCATGACAATATAGCTACCATGAAAATATAGTAACGTTGTTAATGTAGCTGCCATGGCAAAATATTCAAGATATAAAATACCCAAAAGATAGCCACAACAAGAGTTTAGCTGCTAAGACCGTATATCACCATGCCAATATCTTTAAAATGTTAGTATAGCCATCATGGCAACATATCAAAAGAAAAAATACTCATCACAACGATATAGCTATCTTGAAAATATAC
Organism: Panulirus ornatus; assembly: GCF_036320965.1. Classification (NCBI taxonomy): domain Eukaryota; kingdom Metazoa; phylum Arthropoda; class Malacostraca; order Decapoda; family Palinuridae; genus Panulirus; species Panulirus ornatus. The sequence continues at coordinate 12,044,275 of NC_092278.1, forward strand.
TACTCTGACAATATAGGTAACATTAAAAGACAGCCACCTCCTTCAAATATAAAAGAAAAAAAATGAAAAATAGCCATCAAGGCAATATGGTAACTAAACAATACAGCCATCATGGCAATATGGTAAGCAAACAATATAGCCATCATGGCAATATGAATACCATAGCAATGTATTCTTAAAGGCAATATAGTCACCATGTCCTTATAGTCACGATGACAATACAACTACCATGACAATACAGAAAACATCAAAATACAGTCTCTAAGACAATATTGCCACCAATTCAACAAGTTAAATGACAATATAGATATTATGGCAACACAATGACGATGACAATATACTCAGGAATGTTATATAATCGTCATAATAAAATGATCCTACCATGAAAATATAGTCACCCTGTCACTATGGCTTCCATTACAATATAGCCACAATAACAAAACATTCACCACGACAGTACTGAAACCATAACAATATAGCATATCATGACAATGTAGTCACTTGATCATTTAATGAAAAAGAAAAATTTCGTTTCAATTATGGTATAACCTCAGGGACAAAATTTTATACACCATTAAAAAGCTGCCATGAAAACACAGTCACTATGACATAAATATCATAATAAAATAGTGACCATGGCAATATAGCCACTCTGAGATTATAGTCATTATGACAATATAGTCGCTATTAAAATACTGTCACCTTAATAATGAAGTTATCAAAATGATATATCACTTGTGAAAAAATATGCCTAATTAGAAAATGACAGTATAGCACCTATAAAAAAGATCACCTTGCCACTATAGTCAAGGTGACGATATATACATCATAGCAACGTAAAGAAAAAGAGATGATAACCAGAGCGACGGTATGTTCATAATGACAATACTGCAAATATGAAAATATGTTCCCCACGATTCTCCAGCTTCACTGACAATAAAGCCATCTTCACAAAAAGAGTACTATTAAAAAAATAGCAAACGACTATACAGCCATCAAGACAGTACAGCCACCATGACAATAATCTCTCGATATAAATCAATCGCCAGGACATTAGCGTCACCTTGATAATGAGCATACAATGAGTACATGAACATCATGAAAATATAGAGTCCATATAAATGTATTTGTAGTGAAAATATAGCCTCAATATGAATATCTTTAAAGTGACAGTTTCGACATTCTGATAATATAGTCAAGACGCTAATATATTCACCATGACAATAAAACCACCATGATCACATAAATGATATGACAATATAGTCAACGCAACAGTAAACGCATTTACAAATTATATCCACTCTGAGAATAAAGCCACATGAAAATATAGATACTGTGACAAAATAGTTATTTTTGGATCATAGCAAACATATAGCGCTCAAGGGAATAAAGTCTCTATGACAAAATAGCGAAGAAGACAGGATTTATCATCACAATACAGTCACCTTGACATTATAGCCAATAAAACAGTGGAACAATCATGAAAATATACCTACCATAACAATATAGCTTACATGAAAATATAATTAATATGACAAATTCATTCCAATGAAATACAAACGATATCACATTATAGTGTCGATAATCATACACCAGTCATGATCATATAAGATAAAAACTTCAAAACAAAGCAAGGGTAGCGACAACGCAGGGAGGAATAGTTACATCCTAGCTCTGAAGGACGATAGCAGCTCCGTAGACGTCGGTAGCTGGTGCGCGACTGTCATCAGGTGACTACATTGTCATGATATGCTATATTGTCATGGTTTCAGTACTGTCGTAGTGAATGTATTATTATGTTAGCTATATTGCTGTGGCAGGGTGGTTAAATTTTCTTGGTAGGATAATTTTCTTATCGCGGTTATATTGCAATTGTGATAATACTGTCATGGTGACTGTGTTCCAGTAATATCAATATTATCATCTAATTTGTTCAAGCGATTGCAATATTGTCGTAGAGACTCTAATGTCATGTTGCTTGTATTGTCATGATGGTTGCATGTCATCTTGACTATATAGTCATGTAGGTTACATTCTAGTTATGATTACATTGTTATGGTAACTATATTGCCATGGTGACTATCTTCATAGGTGACTACATTGCCAAGTTAGCTATTTTTCAATTTTGTTATACTGTAAGGAGGTGACTGTCTTTTCATATTGAATATATTATCAGGGTAGCTATATTGTTAAGTTAGCTATATCATTGTGGTGTTTATTTTCTTTTTCTGGTGGTATATTGCCATGTTGCCTAGACTAACATTTTGGCGATATTGGCATGGTGATATAGTGTCTTAGCAAATAAACTGTTATTGTAGATATGTTCCATGGGATTTTATTATCATAGCAGCTACATTGTCAATGTTACAATAATTTCATGGTAGCTCCATTGTCATGGTGACGATATTGCCATTGTGGCTGTATTGTTATTTTCAATATAATGCCATCCTAACTACATTATCTTGGTCGCTATATCTCCTTGCTGGCTATATTGCTATGGTTAATTTTGTCGTTGGGGATATATGTTGTCATTAACTACAATTTTGTTTTAATCATATGATCATGATAACAATATTTTCATGGCGGATTATTTGGTAATGTGAGTGCAAGTGTATGGATATCATATTATCATATCACTATATTGTCATAGTTTTTAAAACTGTGATGGTGTTTATTTCAGCGTCCTGATGATACTATCATGATTAATATATGATTATGGTAACTAAATTGTAATGGCGATTATATTTTATTGTGACAATTTTGTCATGTTGCCTGCATTTTCATGGTAGCTATATTGTTATGGCATGTACATTTTCATTGTTTTTTCATTGTTTTATCGGCTATACTGTTAAGGTAACTATATCTTAATTAAAATCCTTGTCTTGGTAGCTATTTTCTCATGGACACTATATTGCCCTGGAGCCTATATGTTTGCTATGATCCGAAAGAGACTATTTTATCACAGCATCAATATTGTCAGGTGCTTATATTGCCATAATGAATATAATTTCAAGGCTTCCTTATTGTTGCGTTGACTGTATTGTCATATCACTTATATGATCATGGCTATATTGTTATAGTGAATATATTGCCGTCTTGACTATATTATCAAAATGGCTAAATTGTCATGGTAAGTATGTTAACATGGAAGCCTTATTTTCATGATGTTTATATAGTCAGTGAATCATATCGTGACATTATAGTCATAGTGGCTGTACTTTCATGGTGGCTATATTGTCGTTTCCTGTATTTTCACTGTTGCTCTTTCGTGAAGATTGCTTTATTGTCATTGTAGCTATAGTGTCATAGGGGATATATTTTCATAGCAGCAGTATTGTCATTATGAACATACCGTCATTTTCGCTATCTACTCATTTTGGTTATATTGCGAAGATTTACATATCGTGACCTTGGCTATATTGTCAAGGTGATCTCTTTTATAGTTCCTATGTTGTCATTTTTTTTAGTCATGCATATTTTTTCATGAGCGATACATTATCGTGATAACTTTACTATTAAGGTGACAGTATATTGTCATTGTGACAATGTTGACAATATGACTATAATCTCTTAGTGGCTATATTGTTAAAATAAATATACTGTCATGGTGACTATTTCATGATGATGGTTATAATGACAGTTTGACTGCATTTTCATTGTAGCATATTTAATGGTGTTGATTTTGCCCATGAAGATTTATTATAAAGACGAAAATCTCCTTTTTCTTAAATTATCATCTGAATATATTGCCATGATATGCGATATTCCTATAGTTTCAATACTGTCATGTTGAATGTATATTATGTTGGTTACATTACAATTAAAGTCATAGTGGCAGGGTAACTATACTTTCATGGTTGGATCATTTTGTTATGACGATTTTATTGTATTTGTGAGTATATTCTCATGTTACTGTGTTGCCGTAATTTCTCTATTATCCTGGACACTACATATCCTGAAATCTATATTGTCATATCAGTTATATGATCATGGTAGCTTTATTGTCATAGTGAATATCTTGTCGTCGTGACTATATTATGGGAAATATGTTGACATGAGGGCTATATTTTCATGATATTCCTAAAGTCATTGAAAGATTACTATCAAGGAACTCTAATAGCCTGGCGATTGATGTATATCGTACATTATTGTCACGATAGCTGCATTGTCATGGTGGCTATATTGTCGTTTCCTGGATTTTCAATGTTACTCCTTTGTGAAGATTGCTTTATTGTCATTGTAGCTATAGTGTCATGGGGAATATATTTTCGTAGTAGCAGTATTGTCATTATGAACATATCGTCATTTTGGCTATCTGCTCATTTTGGTTACATTGCGAAGATTTACATATCGTCACCTTGGCCATATTGGCAAGGTGTTCTCCTTATAGTTGCTATATTGTCATTTTTTTAATCATGTATATTTTTTCATGAGTGATACTTTATCTTGATAACTATATCATTAAAGTGACAGTATATTGTCATGGTGACTATATTGTCATTATGACTACAATCTCTTAGTGGCTATATTGCTAACTACATGTGACTACATTTTCATTGTAGCTTATATAATGGTGTTGATTTACCCTTGGAGATATATCATTATAAAAACGGATATTTCATTTTGTTTAAATTATGGGGTGGATACATTGTCATGATATGCTATATTGTTATAGTTTCAGTACTGTCATAGTGAGTGTATATTATGTTGCCTACATTACAATGGAAGCCATAGTGGCAGGGTGGCTATATTGTCATGGTTTAATCATTTTGTTATTAGTATTTTCTTGTATTTTTGAATATATTGTCATGGTGACTGTGTTGCCATAATTTCCATATTGTCATTTGATTTATCAAATTGATGGCAATATTGTCATAGAGACTGTATTGTCATGTTCCCTGTATGGTCATCATGGTTGGCTTGTCATCTTGACTCTATGGTCTTGGTGGCTATACTGTCGTTAAGATTACATTCTTATGGTAACTATATTGCCATCATGGCTTTTTGTCGGAGTAGCTATATTGTTAAGTTAGCTATCTTATTGTGGTAGGTTTTTTTTTTTCCTTTTGGTATATTGCCTTGATGGCTATACTAGAATTTTGGCAAGATTAGCACGGTGATATAGTGTTCGCAGCCCAACTGTTGTTTTGGACATTTTTTCATGGGAGTACATTATCATGGTACCTAAATTGTCAAGGTTACTATATTTCATGCAAGCTACATTGTAAAGATGACGATATTGGCATGGCGGGTGTAGCCATCCTGGCTACATTATCTTGGTCGCTATATCAACTTGATGGATATATTGCTACGGTCAATATCATCGTTGGGGATGTATTTTGTCTTTACCTACAATTTGGTTGTGATTATATGATCATGATAATATTTCTATGACGGCTTATTTGGCATCTTGAGTGTATCTGTCTAGATATCATATCATCATGTAACTTAGTCTGTCATGCTTTCAAACGTTAATGGTGCTTAAGTGAAAATGCTGATTACATTATCATCATTAATGTATGATTATTGTAACTATATAGCAATGGCAACATCTTTTTTAATCATTTTGGTATGTTGACTTTATTTTGATAGTAGTTATATTGGTATGGCAGGTACATTTTCATGGTTCTGACATTGTTTTATGGGCTATACTGTCAAGGCGGCTGTATGGTATTGATAAATTCTGTTTTGGACTTTATTGTCTCCTGGACACTATATACTTTAGAGGCTATATGTTTCCTATGATCCGAAAGCGACTATTTTGTCACGGTATCTATATTGTCAAGTGGCTATATTGACGTTGTAAACATATTCTGAATGTTTTTTTAATGTTGCGTTGACTATTTTTATATCGCTTATATGGCCATGGTGGCTTTGTTGTTATAGTTAATATATTGTAGTTATGACTATACTACCATGATGGCTAAATTGTCATGGGAAATATGTTGATATGGATCCTATATTCTCATGATACTTTAATGGTAATTATAAAAGTTTTTTCCAAGTTTACTCTAATATCACAGAGATTGATTTATGTTTTAACATTATTGTTAAGGTGGTTGTACTATCATGGTGCCTATATTGTTGTTTGATGCGTTTTCAATGTTGCTATTTAGTGAATATGGCTTTAATGTCAGTGTAGCTATACTTTCATTGGGAACACATTTTCATAGTGACGCAATTGTCATTATGAAATAAAGTCATTTTGGCTATCTTCTAATTTGGGTTACATTGCTATCTTATATATATCGTCACCTTGGCTATATTGGGAAGGTGATTTTTTTTATCGGTGGTATATTGTCAGTTTTTAATCGTGCATATTCTATTATATGCGATATATTATCATGATACCCATATCATTAAGGTGAAAATATTGGCATGGCGACTATATTGTCTTTATGACTAATCTTATGACAACATTATAGGTACCCTAATATATAGGGAACATGAAAAGACAATCACCCCTTGTAATATAACAAAAAATAACAAATACCCATCATGGCAATATATTCATTTAACAATATAGCCACCATGGAAATATAGTTACCATATCAATATAATCTTAATGGAATTATAACTACCATGACCATATAGACACGATGACAATACAACCACCAAGACAATACAGGAACCATGACATTACATTATGACAATATAGCCACCAATTCAACAAATCAAATGACAGTATAGATATTATGGCAACAGTCACCATGACAATCTACACGCAAGTGGAATATAATCGATATAACAAAATGATTATATTATGAAAATGTAACCACTCTGTCACTATGGCTTCCATTGGAATATAGCCAACATAATAATACATATACAATGATATTACTGAAACCATAACAATATAGCAGGTCACGAGAATATAGTCCCCTAATGATTTAATCAAAATGAGAATCTCGTTTTATAATGATACATCGTCAAGGGCAAACCCAACACCAATATAAAAGCTCCCGTGAAAATGTAGTCACCACGACATTAAAACCATCATGATAAAAATACACACCATGACAATAAAGTTACTTTGGCAAGATATCCAGCATGATATCACTGTCATAATAACAATATAGTCAAAATACCAATATATAATTACCGGAATGTTATAGTGATCATGATAATGTATCATTTACGACAAAAAATGCATGATTAGAAAAATGAAAATATAGCAACCGTAGAAAAAGAACACATTGCTAATATAGCCAAGGTGATTGATGATATATATATGAAACAAAGGTAACCAAAATAAGGAGATGGCCAAAATGACAGTATGTTCATAATGACATTAATTCCACTATGAAAATATATTCTCCATGACACTATAGGTACACTGACAGTAAAGCTGTCTTCACAAAAGCGTAAAATTAAAATACAGCAAACTACAATATAGCCACCATGACAATACAGCCATCTTGACAATAATATCACGATATAACTCAATCACCAAGACAATAGAGTCACCTTGACAGTAATCTTACAATGACTTTTATAAATATCATGAAAATATAGCCACCATGTCAAGATATTTGCTATGACAATTTAGCCATCATGAAAATATAGTCACGACGACAATCTATTCACTATGACAATAAAGATACCATGATAATATAACTGATATGACAATATAATCAAAGCAAAAATATAGAAACATTGAACTTATATTCACAATGGCAATATAACCACCTGACAATATAGATACTGTTAATAGACAGTCGTTTTCGGATCATAGGAAAAATATAGACTCCAGGACAATATAGTCTCTGTGAAAAAAGAGTGACTCAGACAGGATTTTTCATCATGATATGCTCATAACATTATAGCTGTCATGGAATTGTAGTCAACATGACAAAATTATCACAATAAAATAAAACATTACAATATATTTACCATAATCATACACCAGTCATGATTATATAATCAGCAAGATGACATAAACAAGATCATAGTGTAAAAACCATGAAAATTTAAGTGACATGATGAGATGATATCCATTCACTTACACTTACAATACCACATAAGTTTTCATGAAAATATTATCATGATCATATAATCACAACAGTATTGTCACTAATTACAAAATATATCTCGAAAGACAAAATTAACCCTAACAATATAGCCATCAAGTTGATATAGCGGCCAAGATAATGTAGCCAAGACGGCATTATATTGAAAGTAAGAATACAACCACCATGCCAATGTCTTCACCATGACAATGTAGCTACTATGAAAATATGGTAACCTTGACTATGTAGCTACAATGATAAAATATACAATTGAAAAATATCCACAACAAGAGTTTAGCTGCTAAAACACTATATCGCTATGCCAATATCGCCAAAATGTTATTATTGCCATCATGATATTATACCGCCAGAAAATATATATATATACCCAATACTCGACAATATAGCTATTCTGACAATATTGCCAACATGAAAAGACAGTCACCTCCTAGTTATATAACAAAAATGACCAATAGCCATAATGGCGATATAGGAATTTAACAATACAGCCACTATGGTAATATAGTTAGCATAACAATGTGATCTTAACGACAATGTAGCCAACATGACTATATAGTCACATTGACAATACAACCACCGTGACAATACAGATAACATGACAGTACAGTCTCTAAGACAATATTGCCATCAATTTGACAAATTATATGACAATATACATATTATGGCAACATAGTCATGATGACAATATACTCAGAAATGCAATATAATCGCCATGATAAAATTATCCTACCGTGAAAATATAGCCACCTACCATTGTGGTTTTCATTGCAATGTAGAAACAGTAATAAAAGATTTCCCATGAAGGTACTGAATCCATAACATTATAGCATATCATGGCAATGTAGTCAGCTGATAATTTAATCATAATGACAATTTCTCTTCTATAATGGTATATCCTCAAGGGCAATATCTATACCATTAAAAAAGCTTTTACGAAAATACAGTCATTATGACATTATAAAAATAATGATAAAAAAGTCACCATGACAATATAGTTATCTTAGCAATATAGCCAATGTGACATTATAGTCATAATGATAATATAGTCGCTATGACAATATTGTCACCATAAAAATACAATTATCATGATAATATTTCGCTTATGACAAAGTATGCAAGAGTTAAATAATGACAATATATCACCTATAAAAAGATCACCTTGCCAATATAGCTAAGGTGACGATATAAACATTATAGCATAGTAACTAAAATGAGAAGATAGCCAAAATTAGGGTATGGTCATAATGACAATATTGCCACTATGAAAATATTTTCCCCATGACACTATAGCTACACTGACAACAAAGCCATATTCACAAAAGAGCAACATTGAAAATACAGCAAACGAGAATATAGCCACCATCATATTTTAGCCACCATGATGATAATTTCACGATACAAATCATCATGTCATTAGTCATCTTGATAATAAACTTACAATGACTATACAAATATCATGAAAATATAGCCTCCATGTCATCATGTCTGCCATAATAATCTGGCCATTATGATGATATAGTCATGACGGCAATTTATTCACTATAACAATATAGCCACAGTGATCATATAACTGATGTGACAATACAGTCAAAGAAGCAAAAAAGAAATATACAAATCATATTCACTATGGCAGTATAACTACAAGACAATATAGATGCTGTGACAAATAGTCGCTTTTGAATCATAGCAAATATATAGCCGGCTGGACAACATAGTCTCTATGGCAAAATAGCGACCAAGACAGGATATATCATTATAATATAGATACCTTGACAGTATAGACCATAAAACAATGTAACAATCATGAAACTGTACCTGCCAAAACATTATAGATGTCATGAAATTTTAGTCATCATGACAAAATTATCATAATGAAATATCATCGGCATTACAATATAGTTACCATAATCATAGACCAATCATGATCATATATTCAGCAGGTTGACATAAACAATATCACAGTGTAAAAACCATGAGAGTATAAATGATATGATGATATGATATCCATACACATACACATACAATACCAAAGAAGCCGCCATGAATATATTGTTATCATGATCGTATAATCACAACAATATAGTAGGCAGTGACAAATATATCCCCAACGACAAAATTAATCATAGCAATATAGCCAGCAACTTGTTAGAGCGACCAAGATAATGTAGCGAGCATTTTATTGAGAATTACAATACAGCCACCGTGCCAATGTCGTCACCATGACAATATAGCTACCATGAAAATATAGTAACGTTGATAATGTAGCTGCCATGGCAAAATATTCAAGATAGAAAATACCCAAAAGATAGCCACAACAAGAGTTTTGCTGCTAAGACGATATATCGCCATGCCAATATCTCTAAAATGTTATTACACCCATCATGGCAATATATCAACAGAAAAAATACTCATCACAACGATATAGCTAACTTGACAATATACTACTCTGACAATATAAGTAACATTAAAAGACAGCCACCTCCCTGAAATATAAAAAAAAAGAATGACAAATAGCCATCATGGCAATATGGTAACTAAACAATATAGCCATCATGACAATATGGTAACCAAACAATATAGCCATCATGGCACAATGATTACCATAGCAGTGTATTCTTAATGGCAATATAGTCACCATGTCCTTACAGTCGCGATGACAATACAACTACCATGACAATACAGAAAACATCAAAATGCAGTCTCTAAGACAATATTGCCACTAATTCAACAAGTTAGATGACAATATAGATATTATGGCAACACAATCACGATGACAATATACTCAGAAATGTTATATAATCGTCATAATAAAATGATCCTAACATGAAAATATAGTCACCCTGCCACTATGGCTTCCATTACAATATAGCCACAATAACAAAACATTCACCACGACAGTACTGAAACCATAACAATATAGCATATCATGACAATGTAGTCACTTGATCATTTAATGAAAAAGAAAAATTTCGCTTCTATTATGGTATAACCTCAGGGACAAAATTTTATACACCAACAAAAAAGCTGCCATGAAAATAGTCACTATGACATAGAAATGATAAAATAGTGACCATGGCAATATAGCCACTCTGAAATTATAGTTATTATGACAATATATTCGCTATTAAAATATTGTCACCTTAACAATAAAGTTATCAAAATGATATATCGCTTGTGACAAAATATGCATGATTAGAAAATGAGAGTATAGCACCTATAAAAAAGATCACCTTGCCACTACAGTCAAGGTGACGATATATACATCATAGCAATGTAAAGAAAAAGAGATGATAACCAGAACGACGGTATATTCATAATGACAATACTGCAACTATGAAAATATGTTCCCCACGATTCTCCAGCTTCACTGACAATAAAGCCATCTTCACAAAAAGAGTAATATTGAAAAAATAGCAAATGGCTATACAGCCATCAAGACAGTACAGCCACCATGACAATAATCTCTCGATATAAATCAATCGCCACGACATTAGCGTCACCTTGATAATGAATATACAATGAGTACATGAACATCATGAAAATATAGCGTCCACATAAATATATTTGTCGTGTAAATATAGCCTCCATAGGAATATCTTTAAAGTGACAGTTTCGACATTCTGATAATATAGTCAAGACGCTAATATATTCACCATAACAATAAAGCCACCATGATCACATAAATGATATGACAATATAGTCAACGCAACAGTAACGCATTTACAAATTATATCCACTCTGAGAATACAGCCACATGAAAATATAGATACTGTGACAAAATAGTTATTTTTGGATCATAGCAAACATATAGCGCTCAAGGGAATAAAGTCTCTATGACAAAATAGCGAAGAAGACAGGATTTATCATCACAATACAGTCACCTTGACAGTATAGCCAATAAAACAGTGGAACAATCATGAAAATATACCTACCATAACAATATAGCTTACATGAAAATATAGTTACTATGACAAATTCATTCCAATGAAATACAAACGATATCACATTATAGGTGTCGATAATCATACACCAGTCATGATCATATAAGATAAAAACTTCAAAACAAAGCAAGGGTAGCGACAACGCAGGGAGGAATAGCTACAACCTAGCTCTGAAGGACGATAGCAGCTCCGTAGACGTCGGTAGCTGGTGCGCGACTGTCATCAGGTGACTACATTGTCATGATATGCTATATTGTCATGGTTTCAGTACTGTCGTAGTGAATGTATTATTATGTTAGCTATATTGCAGTGGCAGGGTGGACTAAATTTTCATGGTAGGATAATTTTCTTATCGCGGTTATATTGCAATTCTGATAATACTGTCATGGTGACTGTTTTCCAGTAATATCAATATTATCATCTAATTTGTTGAAGCGATTGCAATACTGTCGTAGAGACTCTAATGTCATGTTGCTTGTATTGTCATGATGGTTGCATGTCATCTTGACTATATAGTCATGTTGGTTACATTCTAGTTATGATTACATGGTTATGGTAACTATATTGCCATGGTGACTATCTTGATAGGTGACTACATTGCCATGATAGCTATTTTTCATTTTTGTTATACTTTAAGGAGGTGACTGTCTTTTCATGTTGAATATATTATCAGTGTAGCTATATTGTTAAGTTAGCTATATCATTGTGGTGCTTATTTTCCTTTTCTGGTGGGATATTGCCTTGATGCCTAGACTAACATTTTGGCGATATTGGCATGGTGATATAGGTTCTTAGCAAATAAATTGCTATTGTGGATATGTTCCATGGGATTTTATTATCATAGTAGCTTCATTGTCAGTGTTATTATATTTTCATAGTACTTCCATTGTCATGGTGACGATATTGCCATTGTAGCTGTATTGTTCTTTTCAATATAATGCCATCCTAACTACATTATCTTGGTCGTTATATCTACTTGATGGCTATATTGCTATGGCTAATTTTGTCGTTGGGGATATATTTTGTCATTAACTACAATTTTGTTTTAATCATATGATCATGATAACAATATTTTCATGGCGGCTTATTTGGTAATGTGAGTGCAAGTGTATGGATATTATATCAATGTCACTATACTGTCATGGTTTTTATACAGTGATGGTGTTTATGTCAACCTCTGATGATATTATCATGATTGATATATGATTGTGGTAACTGAATTGTAATGGCGATTATATTTCATTGTGACAATTTTGTCATGTTGCCTGCATATTCATGGTAGCTATATTGTTATGGCAGATACATTTTCATTACTGCTTCATTGTTTTATCGGATATACTGTCAAGGTGACTATATCTTAATTAAAGATCTTGTCTTGGTCGCTATTTTGTCATGGACACTATAATGTCCTGGAGCCTATATGTTTGCTATGATCCGAAAGAGACTATTTTGTCACAGCATCAATATTGTCAGGTGCTTATATTGCCATAATGAATATAATTGGAAGGCTTCCTTATTGTTGCGGTGACTGTATTGTCATATCACTTATATGATCATGGGTATATTGTTGTAGTGAATATATTGCCGTCTTGACTATATTTTCATATTGGCTAAATTGTCATGGTAAGTATGTTGACATGGAAGCCTTATTTTCATGATGTTTATATAGTCATTGAATTATATCGTGACATTATTGTCATAGTGGCTGTACTTTCATGATGGTTATATAGTCGTTTCCTGTATTTTTACTATTACTCTTTTGTGAAGATTGTTTATTGTCATTGTAGCTATAGTGTCATGGGGGATATATTTTCATAGCAGCAGTATTGTCATTGTGAACATACCGTCATTTTGGCTATCTACTCATTTTGTTTATATTGCGAACATTTACATATCGTCACCTTGGCTATATTGTGAAGGTGATCTCTTTTATAGTTGCTATATTGTCATTTTTTTTAGTCATGCATATTTTTTTCATAAGCGATACATTATCGTGATAACTTTACTATTATGGTGACAGTATATTGTCATTGTGACAATGGTGACATTATGACAATAATCTCTTAGTGGCTACATTGCTAAAATGACTATACTGTCATGGTGACTATTTCATGATGATGGTTATAATGACAGTTTGACTGCATTTTCATCGTAGCATATTTAATGGTGTTGATTTTGCCCTTGAAGATATATCATAAAAACGAAAATTTCCTTTTCTTTGAATTATCATGTGAATATATTGCCATGATATGCGATATTGTTATAGTTTCAGTACTGTCATGTTGAATGTATATTATGTTGGTTACATTAAAATTAAAGTCACAGTGGCAGGGTAACTATATTTTCATGGTTGAATCATTTTGTTATGACGATTTCATTGTATTTGTGAGTATATTCTCATGGTTACTGTGTTGCCGTAATTTCTATATTGTCCTGGACACTAATTATCCTGAAATCTATATTGTCATATCAGTTATTTGATCATGGTAGCTTTATTGTCATAGTGAATATCTTGTTGTCGTGACTATATCATCATAATGGCTAAATTGTCATAGGAAATATGTTGACATGAGGGCTATATTTTCATGATATTCATAAAGTCATTGAAAGATTACTATCAAGCTGACTCTAATAGCCTGGCGATTGATGTATATCGTGACATTATTGTCACGATAGCTGCATTGTCATGGAGGCTATATTGTCGTTTCCTGTATTTTCAATGTTACTCTTTTGTGAAGCTTGCTTTATTGTCATTGTAGCTATAGTATAATGGGGAATATATTTTCTTAATAGCAGTATTGTCATGATGAACATATCGTCATTTTGGCTATCTGCTCATTTTGGTTACATTGCGATGATTTACATATCGTCACCTTGGCTATATTGGCAAGGTGATCTCTTTATAGTTGCTATATTGTCATTTTTTTTAATCATGTATATTTTTTCATGAGTGATACATTATCTTGATAACTACATCATTAAAGTGACAGTATATTGTCATGGTTACTATATTATCATTATGACTACAATCTCTTAGTGGCTATATTGCTAAGATAACTACATGTAACTACATTTTCATTTTATCTTATTAGATGGTGTTGATTTACCCTTGGAGATATATCATTATAAAAACGGATATTTCATCTTGTTTAAATCATGAGATGAATACAGTGTCATGATATGCTATATTGTTATAGTTTCAGTACTGTCATGGTGAACGTATATTATGTTGGCTACATTACAATGGAAGCCATAGTGGCAGGGTGGCTATATTTTCATGGTTTGATCATTTTGTTATTAGTATTTTATTGTATTTTTGAATATATTGTCATGGTGACTGTGATGCCATAATTTCTATACTGTCATTTGATTTATCAAATTGATGGCAATATTGTCATAGCGACTGTATTTTCATGTTGCCTGTATGGTCCTTATGGTTGTCTTGTCATAATGGCTATACTGTCGTTCAGATTACATTCTTATGGTAACTATAGTGCCATCATGGCTTTTTTCAAAGTATCTATATTGTTAAGTTAGATATCTTATTGTGGTGGGTATTTTTTTTCCTTTTGGTATATTGCCAAGATGGTTATACTAGAATTTTGGAAAGATTAGCATGGTGATGTAGTGTTCGCAGTCCAACTGTTGTTTTGGACTTTTTTTCATGCGAATACATTATCATGGTACTTACATTGTCAAGGTTACTATATTTCATGCAAGGTACATTGTAAAGATGACGATATTGGCATGGCGGGTGTATTGTTATGTTCAATATAACGCCATCCTGGCTACATTATCTTGGTCGCTATATCAACTTGATGGCTATATTGCTACGTTCAATTTCATCATTGGGGATGTATTTTGTCTTTACCTACAATTTGGTTGTGATTATATGATCATGATAATATTTCTATGACGGCTTATTTGGCATCTTGAGTGTATCTGTCTGAATATCATATCATCATGTAACTTAGTCTGTCATGCTTTTAAACGGTGATGGTGCTTATGTGAAAATGCTGATTACATTATCACCATTAATGTATGATTATTGTAACTATATAACAATGGCAATATCTTTTTTGATCATTTTGGTATGTTGACTTCATTTTTATAGTAGTTATATTGGTATGGCAGGTACATTTTCATGGTTCTAACATTGTTTTATTGGCTATACGGTCAAGGCGGCTGTATAGTATTGATAAATTCTGTTTTGGACGCTATTGTTTCCTGGACACTATATACTTTAGTGGCTATATGCTTCCTATGATCCGAAAGCGACTATTTTGTCACAGTATGTGTCTATATTGACGTTGTGAACATATTCTGAATATTTCTTTAATGTTGCATTGACTATATTGTTGTATCAGTTATATGGCCATGGTGGCTTTGTTGTTATAGTGAAAATATTGTAGTTGTGACTATACTATCATAATGGGTAAATTGTCATGGTTAATATGTTGATATGGATGCTATATTCTCATGATACTCTTATGGTAATTGTAAGAATTTTTTCATGTTTACTCCAATATCATAGTGATTGATCTATGTTTTAACATTATTGTTATGGTGGCTGTACAATCATGGTGGCTATATTGTCGTTTGAAGTGTTTTCAATGTCACTATTTAGTGAATATGGCTTTAATGTCAGTGTAGCTATACTTTCATTGGGAACATATATTCATAGTGACGCAATTGTCATTATGATATAAAGTCATTTTGGCTATCTTCTAATCTGGGTTACATTGCTATGTTTTATATATCGTCACCTTGGCTATAGTGGGAAGGTGATTTTTTTATAGGTGGTATATTGTCCTTTTTTAATCGTGCATATTTTGTTATAAGCGATATATTATCATGATACCCATATCATTAAGGTGAAAATATTGGCATGGCGACTATATTGTCTTTATGACTGTAATCTTATGACAACAATATAGGTACCCTGATATATAGGCAACATGAAAGACAATCACCCCCCTGTAATATAACAAAAAATAACAAATAGCCATCATGGCAATATATTCATTTAACAATATAGCCACCATGGCATCATAGTTACCATATCAATATAATCTTAATGGAAATATAACTACCAAGACCATATAGACACGATGACAATACAGCCACCAAGACAATACAGGAACCATGACATTACATTATGACAATATAGCCACCAATTCAACAAATGAAATGATAGTATAGATATTATGGTAACAGTCACCATGATAATATACACACAAGTGGAATATAATCGACATAACAAAATGATTATATTATGAAAATATAGCCACTCTGCCACTATGGCTTCCATTGGAATATAGCCAACATAATAATACATATACAATGACATTCCTGAAACCATAACAATATAGCATATCACGACAATGTAGTCCCCTAATGATTTAATCAAAATGAGAATCTCGTTTTATAATGATACATCGTCAAGGGCAAACCGAACACCAATATAAAATCTACCGGGAAAATGTAGTCACCATGACATTATAACTATCATGAGGAAATAGACACCATGACAATGAAGTTACTTTGGCAAGATATCCAACATGATATCATTGTCATAATAACAATATAGTCAAAATATCAATATATAGTTACCGGAATGTTATAGTTTTCATGATAATGTATCACTTACAACAAAAAATGAATGATTAAAAAAATGAAAATATAGCAACCGTAGAAAAAGATCACGTTGGTAATATAGCCAAGGTGATGATATATATATATATATATATATATATATATATATATATATATATATATATATATATATATATATATATATATATGAAACAAATGTAACCAAAATAAGGAGATGGCCAAAATGACAGTATATTCATAATGACAATAATTCCACTATGAAAGTATATTCTCCATGACACTATAGGTACACTGACAGTAAAGCCATCTTCAGAAAAGCGTAAAATTAAAATACAGCAAACTACAATATAGCCACCATGAAAATAAAGCCACGT
Organism: Panulirus ornatus; assembly: GCF_036320965.1. Lineage (NCBI taxonomy): Eukaryota > Metazoa > Arthropoda > Malacostraca > Decapoda > Palinuridae > Panulirus > Panulirus ornatus. The sequence continues at coordinate 12,062,236 of NC_092278.1, forward strand.
TGACAATAATATCACGGTATAACTGAATCACCAGGACAATAGGGTAACCTTGACAGTAATCTTACAATGACTTTATAGATATCATGAAAATATAGCCACAATGTCAAGATATTTGCTACGACAATTTAGCCATTATGAAAATATAGTCACGACGATAATCTGTTCACTATGACAGTAAAGCTACCATGATCATATAACTGATATGACAATATAATCAAAGCAAAAATATAGAAACATTGAACTTATATTCACAATGGCAATATAGCCACCTGACAATATAGATACTGTTAATAGACAGTCATTTTCGGATCATAGCAAAAATATAGACTCCAGGACAATATAGTCTCTGTAAAAAAACAGTGACTCAGACAGGATATATCATCATGATATGCTCATAACATTATAGCTGTCATGGAATTGTAGTCAACATTATCACAAAATTATCACAATGAAAAAAACGACATTACAATATAGTTACCATAATCATACACCATTCATGATTATATAATCAGAAGGTTGACATAAACAAGTTCATTATGTAAAAACCATGAAAATTTAAGTGACATGATGAGATGATATCCATTCACTTACACTTACAATACCACATAAGTTTTCATGAAAATATTATCTTGATCATATAATAACAACAGTATTGTCACTACTTAAAAAATATATCCCGAAAGACAAAATTAACCATAACAATATAGCCATCAAGTTGATATAGCCACCAAGATAATGTAGCCAGGACGGCATTATATTGAAAGTAAGAATACAACCACCATACCAATGTCTTCACCATGACAATGTAGCTACCATGAAAATATGATAACCTTGACTATGTAGCTACAATGATAAAATATACAACTGAAAATTATCCACACCAAGATTTTAGCTGCTAAAACTTTATATCGCTATGCCAATATCGCCAAAATGTTATTATTGCCATCATGATAATATACCGCCAGAAAAGAAATATATATACCCAATACTCGACAATATAGCTATTCTGACAATATTGCCAACATGAAAAGACAGTCACCTCCTTGTTATATAACAAAAATGACAAATAACCATCATGGCGATATAGTCATTTAACAATACAGCCAGTATGGTAATATAGATAGCATAACAATGTGATCTTAACGACAATGTAGCCAACGTTGACAATACAACCACCGTGACAATACAGATAACATGACAGTACCGTCTCTAAAACAATATTGCCATCAATTTGACAAATCATATGACAATATAGATAATATGGCAACAAGTCACCATGACAATATACTCAGAAATGAATATAATCGCCATGATAAAATTATACTACCATGAAATTGTAGCAACCTACCATTTTGGTTTTTATTGCAATGTAGAAACAGTAATAAAAGATTTACCATGAAGGTACTGAAACCATAACAGTATAGCATATCATGGCAATGTAGTCAGCTGATAATTTAATCAAAATGACAATTTCTCTTCTATAATGGTATATCCTCAAGGGCAATATCAACAACATTAAAAAAGCTTCCAGGAAAATACAGTCATTATGACATTATAAAAATCATGATAAAAAAGTCACCATGAAAATATATTTATCTTGGCAATATAGCCACTATGAAATTATAGTCATAATGATAATATAGTCGCTATGACAATATTGTCACCAAAAAAATATAATTATCATGATAATATTTCGCTTATGACAAGGTATGCAACAGTTAAATAATTACAATATATCACCTATAAAAAGATCATCTTGCCAATAAGCTAAGGTGACGATATATACATTATAGCAATGTAACTAAAATGAGAAGATAGCCAAAATGACGGTATGGTCATAATCACAATACTGCCACTATGAAAATATGTTCCCCATGACACTATAGCTACACTGACACCAAAGCCATATTCACAAAAGAGCAATATTGAAAATACAGCAAGTGAGAATATAACCACCATCATATTTCAGCCACCATGATAATAATGTCACGATACAAATCATCACCATGTCATTAGTCACCTTGATAATAAACTTACAATGACTATATAAATATCATGAAAATATAGCCTCCATGTCAATATGTCTGCTATGATAATCTGGGCATTATGATAATATAGTCATGACGGCAATTTATTCACTATAACAATATAGCCACAGTGATCATATAACTGATGTGACAATACAGTCAGAGAAACAAAAAAAAAATATACAAATCATATTCACTATGGCAGTATAACTACATGAGAATATAGATACTATGACAAATACTCGCCTTTCAATCATACCAAACTTATAGCCGGCAGGACAACATAGTCTCAATGACAAAATAGCGACCAAGACAGGATGTATCATAATGTTATAGACACCTTGACAGTATAGACGATAAAATAATGTAACAATCATGAAACTGTACCTGCCAAAACATTATAGATGTCATGAAATTTTAGTCAACATGACAAAATTATCATAATAACATATCATCGGCATTACAATATAGTTACCATAATCATAGACCAATCATGATCATATAATCAGTAGGTTGACATAAACAATATCACAGTATAAAAACCATGACAGTATAAGTGACATGATGATATGATATCCATACACATACACTTACAATACCAAAGAAGCCGCCATGAATATATAGTTAACATGATCATATAATCACAACAATATTGTAGGTTGTGACAAATATATCCCCAACGACAAAATTGATCATAGCAATATAGCCATCAACTTGTTATAGCGACCAAGATAATGTAGCGAGCATTGTATTGAGAATTACAATACAGCCACAGGGCAAATGTCGTCACCGTCACAATATAGCTACCATGAAAATATAGTAATGTTGATAATGTAGCTGCCATGGCAAAACAATCAAGATAGAAAATACCCAAAAGATAGCCACAACAAGAGTTTCGCTGCTAAGACGATATATCACCATGCCAATATCTCTAAAATGTTAGTATAGCCATCATGGCAATATATCAACAGAGAAAATAGTCATCACAATGATATAGCTAACATGACAATATACTACTCTGACAATATAGGTAACATTAAAAGACAGCCACCTCCTTAAATGAAAAAGAAAAAATGACAACCATCATGGCAATATGGGAACTAAACAATATAGCCATCATGGCAATATGGTAACCAAACAATATAGCCATCATGGCAATATGATTACCATAGCAATGTTCTTAATGGCAATATAGTCACCATGTCCTTATAGTCACGATGACAATACAACTAACATGACAATACAGAAAACATCAAAATACAGTCTCTAAGACAATATTGTCACTAATACAACAAGTCATTTTTTTCATTCATTTCAAGCTAAAAGTTTGTTTTCTAAATTGTTTCTTACATTTTTCATATGTATATATATGTATGTGTGTGTGTGTGTGTGTATGTGCGTATGTGTGTGTATGTGTGTGTGTGTGTATATGTATATATATATGTATATTATCCCTGGGGATAGGGGTGAAAGAATACTTCCCACGTATTCCTCGCGTGTCGTAGAAAGCGACTAGAGGGGACGGGAGCGGGGGGCCGGAAATCCTCCCCTCCTTGTATTAACTTTCTAAAATGGGAAACAGAAGAAGGAGTCACGCGGGGAGTGATCATCCTCCTCGAAGGCTCAGAGTGGGGTGCCTAAATGTGTGTGGATGTAACCAAGATGTGAAAAAAGAGAGATAGGTAGTATGTTTGAGGAAAGGAACCTGGATGTTTTGGCTCTGAGTGAAACGAAGCTCAAGGGTAAAGGGGAAGAGTGGTTTGGAAATGTCTGGGGAGTGAAGTCAGGGGTTAGTGAGAGGACAAGAGCAAGGGAAGGAGTAGCAATACTCCTGAAACAGGAGTTGTGGGAGTATGTGATAGAATGTAAGAAAGTAAATTCTCGATTAATATGGGTAAAATTGAAAGTTGATGGAGAGAGGTGGGTGATTATTGGTGCATATGCACCTGGGCATGAGAAAAAAGATCATGAGAGGCAAGTGTTTTGGGAGCAGCTGAATGAGTGTGTTAGCGGTTTTGATGCACGAGACCGGGTTATAGTGATGGGTGATTTGAATTCAAGGGTGAGTAATGTGGCAGTTGAGGGAATAATTGGTATGCATGGGGTGTTCAGTGTTGTAAATGGAAATGGTGAAGAGCTTGTAGATTTATGTGCTGAAAAAGGACTAATGATTGGGAATACCTGGTTTAAAAAGCGAGATATACATAAGTATACTTATGTAAGTAGGAGAGATGGCCAGAGAGCGTTATTGGATTACGTGTTAATTGACAGGCGTGCGAAAGAGAGACTTTTGGATGTTAATGTGCTGAGAGGTGCAACTGGAGGGATGTCTGATCATTATCTTGTGGAGGCTAAGGTGAAGATTAGTATGGGTTTTCAGAAAAGAGGAGTGAATGTTGGGGTGAAGAAGGTGGTGAGAGTAAGTGAGCTTGGGAAGGAGACCTGTGTGGGGAAGTACCAGGAGAGACTGTGTACAGAATGGAAAAAGGTGAGAACAATGGAAGTAAGGGGAGTGGGGGAGGAATGGGATGTATATAGGGAATCAGTGATGGATTGCGCAAAAGATGCTTGTGGCATGAGAAGAGTGGGAGGTGGGCTGTTTAGAAAGGGTAGTGAGTGGTGGGATGAAGAAGTAAGAGTATTAGTGAAAGAGAAGAGAGAGGCATTTGGACGATTTGTGCAGGGAAAAAATGCAATTGAGTGGGAGAAGTATAAAAGAAAGAGACAGGAGGTCAAGAGAAAGGTGCAAGAGGTGAAAAAAAGGGCAAATGAGAGTTGGGGTGAGAGACTATCAGTAAATTTTAGGGAGAATAAAAAGATGTTCTGGAAGGAGGTAAATAGGGTGCGTAAGACAAGGGAGCAAATGGGAACTTCAGTGAAGGGCGTAAATTGGGAGGTGATAACAAGTAGTGGTGATGTGAGAAGGAGATGGAATGAGTATTTTGAAGGTTTGCTGAATGTGTTTGAGGATAGAGTGGCAGATATAGGGTGTTTTGGTCGAGGTGGTGTGCAAAGTGAGAGGGTTAGGGAAAATGATTTGGTAAACAGAGAAGAGGTAGTAAAAGCTTTGCGGAAGATGAAAGCCGGCAAGGCAGCAGGTTTGGATGGTATTGCAGTGGAATTTATTAAAAAAGGGGGTGACTGTATTGTTGACTGGTTGGTAAGGTTATTTAATGTATGTATGACTCATGGTGAGGTGCCTGAGGATTGGCGGAATGCGTGCATAGTGCCATTGTACAAAGGCAAAGGGGATAAGAGTGAGTGCTCAAATTATAGAGGTATAAGTTTGTTGAGTATTCCTGGTAAATTATATGGGAGGGTATTGATTGAGAGGGTGAAGGCATGTACAGAGCATCAGATTGGGGAAGAGCAGTGCGGTTTCAGAAGTGGTAGAGGATGTGTGGATCAGGTGTTTGCTTTGAAGAATGTATGTGAGAAATACTTAGAAAAGCAAATGGATTTGTATGTAGCATTTATGGATCTGGAGAAGGCATATGATAGAGTTGATAGAGATGCTCTGTGGAAGGTATTAAGAATATATGGTGTGGGAGGAAAGTTGTTAGAAGCAGTGAAAAGTTTTTATCGAGGATGTAAGGCATGTGTACGTGTAGGAAGAGAGGAAAGTGATTGGTTCTCAGTGAATGTAGGTTTGCGGCAGGGGTGTGTGATGTCTCCATGGTTGTTTAATTTGTTTATGGATGGGGTTGTTAGGGAGGTAAATGCAAGAGTCCTGGAAAGAGGGGCAAGTATGAAGTCTGTTGGGGATGAGAGAGCTTGGGAAGTGAGTCAGTTGTTGTTCGCTGATGATACAGCGCTGGTGGCTGATTCATGTGAGAAACTGCAGAAGCTGGTGACTGAGTTTGGTAAAGTGTGTGGAAGAAGAAAGTTAAGAGTAAATGTGAATAAGAGCAAGGTTATTAGGTACAGTAGGGTTGAGGGTCAAGTCAATTGGGAGGTGAGTTTGAATGGAGAAAAACTGGAGGAAGTGAAGTGTTTTAGATATCTGGGAGTGGATCTGTCAGCGGATGGAACCATGGAAGCGGAAGTGGATCATAGGGTGGGGGAGGGGGCGAAAATTTTGGGAGCCTTGAAAAATGTGTGGAAGTCGAGAACATTATCTCGGAAAGCAAAAATGAGTATGTTTGAAGGAATAGTGGTTCCAACAATGTTGTATGGTTGCGAGGCGTGGGCTATGGATAGAGTTGTGCGCAGGAGGATGGATGTGCTGGAAATGAGATGTTTGAGGACAATGTGTGGTGTGAGGTGGTTTGATCGAGTAAGTAACGTAAGGGTAAGAGAGATGTGTGGAAATAAAAAGAGCGTGGTTGAGAGAGCAGAAGAGGGTGTTTTGAAATGGTTTGGGCACATGGAGAGAATGAGTGAGGAAAGATTGACCAAGAGGATATATGTGTCGGAGGTGGAGGGAACGAGGAGAAGAGGGAGACCAAATTGGAGGTGGAAAGATGGAGTGAAAAAGATTTTGTGTGATCGGGGCCTGAACATGCAGGAGGGTGAAAGGAGGGCAAGAAATAGAGTGAATTGGAGCGATGTGGTATACAGGGGTTGACGTGCTGTCAGTGGATTGAATCAAGGCATGTGAAGCGTCTGGGGTAAACCATGGAAAGCTGTGTAGGTATGTATATTTGCGTGTGTGGACGTGTGTATGTACATGTGTATGGGGGGGGGGGTTGGGCCATTTCTTTCGTCCGTTTCCTTGCGCTACCTCGCAAACGCGGGATACAGCGACAAAGTATAAAAAAAAAAAAAAAAAAATACAAGTTGAATGACAATATAGATATTATGGAAACACAATCACGATGACAATATACTCAGAAATGTTATATAATCGTCATAAAAAAATGATCCTACCTTTGAAAATATAGTCACCCTGCCACTATGGCTTCCATTACAATATAGCCACAATAACAAAACATTCACCACGACAGTACTGAAACCATAACAATATAGCATATCATGACAATGTAGTCACTTTATCATTTAATGAAAAAGAAAAATTTCGTTTTTATTATGGTATAACATAAGGGAAAGAATTTTATACACAATTAAAAAGCTGCTATGAAAATACAGTCACTATGACATAAATATCATGATAAAATAGTGACCATGGCAATATAGCCACTCTGAGATTATAGTCATTATGACAATATAGTCGCTATTAAAATACTGTCACCATAATAATAAATTATCAAAATGATATAGCGATTGTGACAAAATATTCATGATTAGAAAATGACAGTATAGCACCTATAAAAAAGATCACCTTGCCACTATAGTCAAGGTGACGATATATACATCATAGCAACGTAAAGAAAAAGAGATGATAACCAGAACGACGGTATGTTCATAATGACAATACTGCAACTATGAAAACATGTTCCCCACGATTCTCCAGCTTCACTGACAATAAATCCATCTTCACAAAAAGAGTACTATTGAAAAAATAGCAAACGAGTATACAGCCATCAAGACAGTACAGCCACCATGACAATGATATCTCGATATAAATCAATCGCCAGGACATTAGGGTCACCTTGATAATGAATATACAATGAGTACATGAACATCATGAAAATATAGCGTCCATATAAATATATTTGTCGTGAAAATATAGCCTCCATATGAATATCTTTAAATTAACAGTTTCCCCATTCTGATAATATAGTCAAGACGCTAATATATTCACCATAACAATAAAGCCACCATGATCACATAAATGATATGACAATATAGTCAACGCAACAATAAACGCATTTATAAATTATATCCACTCTGAGAATGAAGCCACATGAAAATATAGATACTGTGACAAAATAGTCATTTTTGGATCATAGCAAACATATAGCGTCCAAGAGAATATAGTCTCTAAGACAAAATAGCGAAGAAGACAGGATTTATCATCACAATACAGTCTCATTGACAGTATAGCCGATAAAACAGTGGAACAACTAAGAAAATGTACCTACCATAACAATATAGCTTACATAAAAATATAGTTACTATGACAAATTCATTACAATGAAATACAAACGATATCACATTATGGTGTCGATAATCCTACACCAATCATGATCATAAAAGATAAAACCTTCAAAACAAAGCAAGGGTAGCGACAACGCAGGGAGGAATAGCTACAACCTAGCTCTGAAAGACGATAGCAGCTCCGTACACGTCGGTAGCTGGTGCGCGACTGTCATCAGGTGACTACATTGTCATGATATGCTACACTGTCATGTTTTCAGTACTGTCGTAGTGAATGTATTATTATGTTAGCTATATTACAGTGGCAGGATGGCTAAATTTTCATGGTAGGATAATTTTGTTATCGCGGTTATATTGCATTTGTGATAATACTGTCATGGTGACTGTGTTCCAGTAATAACTATATTATCATTTAATTTGTTGAAGTGATTGAAATATTGTCGTAGAGACTCTAATGTCATGTTGCTTGTATTGTCATGATGGTTGCATGTCATCTTGACTATATAGTCATGTTGATTATATTCCAGTTATGATTACATGGTTGTGGTAACTATATTGCCATGGTGACTATATTGGTAGGTGACTACATTGCCATGATAGCTATTTTTCATTTTTGTTATACTGTAAGGAGGTGACTGTCTTTTCATATTGAATATATTATCAGGGTAGCTATATTGTTAAGTTAGCTATATCATTGTGGTGCGTATTTTCTTTTTCTGGTGGTATAATGCCATGATGCCTAGACTAACATTTTGGCGATATTGGCATGGTGATATAGTGTCTTAGCAAATAAACTGTTATTGTGGATATGTTCCATGGGATTTTATTATCATAGTTGCTACATTGTCAATGTTACTATATTTTCATGGTAGCTCCATTGTCATGGTGACGATATTGCCATTGTGGCTGTATTGTTATTTTCAATATAATGCCATCCTAACTACATTATCTTGGTAGCTATATTTACTTGCTGGCTATATTGCTATTCTTAATTTTGTCGTTGGGGATATATTTTGTCATTAACTACAATTTTGTTTTAATCATATGATCATGATAACAACATTTTCATGGCAGCTTATTTGGTAATGTGAGTGCAAGTGTATGGATATCATATTATCAGGTCACTATATTGTCATGGTTTTTATACTGCGACGGTGTTTATGTCAGCCTCCAGATGATACTATCATGATTGATATATGATTATGGTAACTAAATTGTAATGGCGATTATATTTCATTGTGACAATTTTGTCATGTTGCCTGCATTTTCATGGTAGCTATATTGTTATGGGAGGTACATTTTCACTGTTGTTTCATTGTTTTATCGGCTATAATGTCATGGTGAGTATATCTTAATTAAAAATCTTGTCTTGCTCACTATTTTGTCATGGACACTATTTTGTCCTGAGCCTATATGTTTGCTATGATCCGAAAGAGACTATTTTGTCTCAGCATCAATGTTGTCAGATGCTTATATTGCCATATTGAATATAATTTGAGGGCTTCCTTATTGTTGCGTTCACTGTATTGTCATATCACTTATATGATCATGGCTATATTGTTATAGTGAATATATTGCCGTCTTGACTATATTATCATATTGACTAAATTGTCATGGTAAGTATGTTGACATGGTAGCCTTATTTTCATGATGTTTATATAGTCAGTGAATTATATCGTGACATTATTATCATAGTGGCTGTACCTTTATGGTGGCTATATTGTCGTTTCCTGTATTTTCACTGTTACTCTTTTGTGAAGATTGCTTTATTGTCATTGTAGCTATAGTGTCATGGGGGATATATTTTCATAGCAACAGCATTGTCATTATGAACATGCCGTCATTTTGGCTATCTACTCATTTTGGTTATATTACGAAGATTTACATATCATCACATTGGCTACATTATCAAGGTGATCTCTTTTATAGTTGCTATGTTGTCATTTTTTATAGTCATGTATATTTTTTCATAAGCGATACATTATCGTGATAACTTTACTATTAAGGTGACAGTATATTGTCATTGTGACAATGTTGACAATATGACTATAATCTCTTAGTGGCTATATTGCTAAGATATCCATACTCTCATGGTGACAGTGGCTATATTGCTAAGATAACTATACTGTCATGGTGAGAGTTTGACTGCATTTCCATTGAAGCATATTTAATGGTGTTGATTTTGCCCTTGAAGATATATTATAAAAACGAGAATTTCCTTTTTTTTTAAATTATCATGGGAATATATTGCCATGATACGCGATATTGCTATAGTTTCAGTACTGTCATGTTGAATGTATATTATGTTGGTTACATTACAATTAAAGTCATAGTGGCAGAATAACTATATTTTCATGGTTGGATCATTTTGTTTTCACGATTTTAATGTATTTGTGAGTATATTCTCACGGTTACTGTGTTGCCGTAATTTCTATATTGTCCTGGACACTACATATCCTGAAATCTATATTGTCATATCAGTTATATGATCATGGTAGGTTTATTGTCATAGTGAATATCTTGTCGTCATGACTATATTATCATAATGGCTAAATTGTCATAGGAAATATGTTGACATGAGGGCTATATTTTCATGATATTCATAAAGTCATTGAAAGATTACTATCAAGGTGACTCTAATAGCCTGGCGATTGATGTATATCGTGACATTATTGTCACGATAGCTGCATTGTCATGGAGGCTTTATTGTCGTTTCCTGTATTTTCAATGTTACTCTTTTTTGAAGATTGCTATATTGTCATTGTAGCTATAGTGTCATGGGGAATATATTTTCGTAGTAGCAGTATTGTCATTATGAACATATCGTCATTTTGGCTATCTGCTCATTTTGTTTACATTGCGAAGATTTACATATCGTCACCTTAGCTATATTGGCAAGGTGATGTCTTTATAGTTCCTATATTGTCATCTTTTTTAATCATGTATATTTTTTCATGAGTGATACATTATCTTGATAACTAGATCATTAAGCTGACAGTATATTGTCATGGTGACTATATTATCATTATGACTACAATCTCTTATTGGCTCTATTGCTTAGATAACTAAATGTGACTACATTTTCATTGTAGCTTATTTAATGGTGTTGATTTACCCTTGGAGATATATCATTATAAAAACGGATTTTTCATTTTGTTTAAATTATGAGGTGAATACATTTTCATTATATGCTATATTGTTATAGTTTCAGTACTGTCATGGTGAATGTATATTATGTTGGCTACATTACAATGGAAGCCATAGCGGCAGGGTGGCTATATTTTCATGGTTTGATCATTTTGTTATTAGTATTTTATTGTATTTTTGAATATATTGTCATGGTGACTGTGTTGCCATAATTTCTATATTGTCATTTGATTTATTAAATTAATGGCAATATTGTCATAGAGACTGTACTGTCATGTTGCCTGTATGGTCATCATGGTTGTCTTGTCATCGTGACTCTATGGTCATGATGGCTATACTGTCGTTAAGATTACATTCTTACGGTAACTATATTGCCATCATGGCTTTTTGTCAGAGTATCTATATTGTTAAGTTAGCTATCTTATTGTGGTGGGTATTTTTTTTCCTTTTGGTGTATTGTCATGATGGCTATACTAGAATTTTGGCAAGATTAGCATGGTGATATACCGTTCGCAGCCCACTGTTGTTTTGGACATTTTTTTTCATGGGAATACATTATCATGGTACCTACATTGTCAAGGTTACTATATTTCATGCAAGCTACATTGTAAAGATGACGATATTGGCATGGCGGGTGTATTGTTATGTTCAATATAACGCCATCCTGGCTACATTATCTTGGTCGCTATATCAACTTGATGGCTAAATTGCTACGGTCAATTTCATCGTTAGGATGTATTTTGTCTTTACCTACAATTTGGGTGTGATTATATGAACATGATATTTCTATGACGGCTTATTTGGCATCTTGAGTTTATCTGTCTGGATATCACATCATCATGTAATTTAGTCTGTCATGCTTTTAAACGGTGATGGTGCTTATGTGAAAATGCTGATTACATTATCATCATTAATGCATGATTATTGTAAATATATAGCAATGGCAATATCTTTTTTGATCATTTTGGTATGTTAACTTCATCTTGATTGTAGTTATATTGGTATGGCAGGTATGTTTTCATGGTTCTGCCATTGTTTTATCAGCTATACTGTCAACGCGGCTGTATAATATTGATAAATTCTGTTTTGGACGATATTGTCTCCTGGACACTATATACTTTAGAGGCTATATGTTTACTATGATTCGAAAGCGACTATTTTGTCACGGTATCGATATTGTCAGGTGGCTATATTGACGTTCTGAACATATTCTGAATGTTTCTTTAATGTTGCGTTGACTATATTGTTATATCAGTTATATGGCCATGGTAGCTTTGTTGTTATAGTGAAAATATTTTAGTTGTGACTACTGTCATAATGGCTAAACTGTCATTGGAAATATGTTGATATGGATGCTATATTCTCATGATACTTTTATGGTAATTGTAAAAAATTTTTCAAGTTTACTCTAATTATCATAGTGATTGATTTATGTTTTAACATTATTGTTATGGTGGCTGTACAATCATAGTGGCTATATTGTCGTTTGATGCGTTTTCAATGTTAATATTTAGTGAATAAGGCTTTAAAGTCAGTGTAGCTGCACCTTCATTGGGAACAAATTTTCATAGTGACGCAATTTTCATTATGAAATAAAGTCATTTTGGCTATCTTCTGATTTGGGTTACATTGCTATGTTATATATATCGTCACCTTGGCTATATTGGAAGGTGATTTTTTTATAGGTGGTATATTATCATTTTTTAATCGTTCATATTCTGTTATAAGCGATATATTATCATGATACACATATCATTAAGGTGAAAATATTGGTATGGCGACTATATTGTCTTTATGAATGTAATCTTATGACAACAATATAGTTACCCAGATATATAGGCAATATGAAAAGACAATCACCCCCTTGTAATATAACAAAAAATAACAAATAGACATCATGGCAATATTCATTTAACAATATAGCAACCATGGCAATATAGTTACCATATCAATATAATCTTAATGGAAATATAACTACCATGACCATATAGACACGATGACAATACAGCCACCAAGACAATACAGGAACCATGACATTACATTATGACAATATAGCCTCCAATTCAACAAATCAAATGACAGTATAGATATTATGACAACATTCACCATGACAATATACACACAAGTGGAATATAATCGACATAACAAAATGATTATATTATGACAGTACAGCCACTCTGCCACTATGGCTTCCATTGGAATATAGCCAACATAATAATACATAAATAATACATACATAAAATTATAGCATGTCACGACAATGTAGTCCCCTAATAATTTAATCAAAATGAGAATTTCGTTTTATAATGATATATCCTCAAGGGCAAACCCAACACCAATATAAAAGCTACCGTGAAAATGTAGTCACCATGACATTATAGCCATCATGATGAAATAGACATCATGACAATAAAGTTACTTTGGCAAGATATCCAACATATCATTGTCATAATAACAATATAGTCAAAATGCCAATATATAGTTACCGGAATGTTATAGTTATCATGATGATCTATCACTTACGACAAAAAATGCATGATTAAAAAAATGAAAATATAGCAAATGTAGAAAAAGATCACGTTGCCAATATAGCCAAGGTGATGATGTACATATGACACAAATGTAACCAAAATAAGGAGATGGCCAAAATGACAGTATGTTCATAATGACAATAATTCCACTATGAAAATATATTCTCCATGACACTATAGGTACACTGACAGTAAAGCTATCTTCACAAAAGCGTAAAATTAAGATACAGCAAACTGCAATATAGCCAGCATGACAATACGGCCATCTTGACAATAACATCACGATATAACTCAATCACCAGGACAATAGAGTCACCTTGACAGTAATCTTACAATGACTTTATAAATATCATGAAAATATAGCCCCCATGTCAAGATATTTGCTATGCCAATTTAGCCATTATGAAAATATAGTCACGACGACAATCTATTCACTATGACAATAAAGCTACCATGATCATATAACTGATATGACAATATAATCAAAGCAAAAATATAGAAACATTCAACTTCTATTCACATTGGCAATATAACCACCTGACAATATAGATACTGTTAATAGATAGTCGTTTTCGGATCATAGCAAAAATATAGCCTCCAGGACAATTCACACAGGATTTATCATCATGATATGCTCATAACATTATAGCTGTCATGGAATTGTAGTCAACATGACAAAATTATCACGATGAAATAAAACGATATTGCAATATCGTTACCATAATCATACACCAATCATGATTATATAATCAGCAGGTTCACATAAACAAGATCATAGTGTAAAAACCATGAGAATTTAAGTGACATGATGAGATGATATCCATTCACTTACACATAAGTTTTCATGAAAATATTATCATGATCATATAATCACAACAGTATTGTCACTAATTACAAAATATATCCCGGAAGACAAAATTAACCATAATAATATAGCCATCAAGTTGATAGAGCGACCAAGATAATGTAGCCAGGACGGCATTATATTGAAAGTAAGAATACAACCACCATGCCAATGTCTTCACCATGACAATGTAGCTACCATGAAAATATAGTAACCTTGACTATGTAGCTACAATGATAAAATATACAATTGAAAAATATCCACAACAAGGGTTTAGCTGCTAAAACACTATTTCGCCATGCCAATATCGCCAAAATGTTATTATTGCCATCATGATAATATACCGCCAGAAAAGAGATATATATACCCAATACTCGACAATATAGCTATTCTGAAAATATTGCCAACATGAAAAGACAGTCACCTCCTTGTTATATAACAAAAATGACAAATAGCCATCATGGCGATATAGTCATTTAACAATACAGCCACTATGGTAATATAGTTAGCATAACAATGTGATCTTAACGACAATGTATCCAACATGACTCTATAGTCACGTTGACAATACAACCACCGTGACAATACAGATAACATGACAGTATCATCTCTAAGACAATATTGCCATCAATTTGACAAATTATATGACAATATAGATATTATGGCAACATAGTCATGATGACAATATACTCAGAAATGCAATATAATCGACATGATAAAATTATCCTACCATGAAAATATAGCCACCTACCATTTTGGTTTCCATTACAATATAGAAACAGTAATAAAATATTTACCATGAAGATACTGAAACCATAACAAAATACCATATCATGGCAATGTAGTCAGCTGATAGTGTATTCAAAATGACAATTTCTCTTCTATAATTGTATATCCTCAAGGGATATATCAACACCATTAAAAAATCTTCTACGAAAATAGTCATTATGACATTATAAAAATCATGATAAAAAAGTCACCATGACAATATAGTTATCTTGGCAATATAGCCATTGTGACATTATAGTCATAATGAGAGTATAGTCGCTATGACAATATTGTCACCATAAAAATATAATTGTCATGATAATATTTAGCTTATGACAAAGTATGGAAGAGTTAAATAATGACAATATATCACCTATAAAAAGATCACCTTGCCAATATAGCTAAGGTGACATATACATTATAGCAAAATAACTAAAATGAGAAGATAGCCAAAATGACGGTATGGTCATAATCACAATACTGCCACTATGAAAATATGTTCCCAATGACACTATAGCTTCACTGACAACAAAGCCATATTCACAAAAGAGCAACATTGAAAATACAGCAAACGAGAATATAGCCACAATCATATTTCAGCGACCATGATAATAATGTCACGATACAAATCATCACCATGTCATTAGTCACCTTGATAAGAATCTTACAATGACTATATAAATATCGTGAAAATATACCCTCCATGTCAAAATGTCTGCCATGATAATCTGGACATTACGATAATATAGTCATGACGGCAATTTATTCACTATAACAATATAGCCACAGTGATCATATAACTGATGTGACAATACAGTCAAAGAAGCAAAAAAGAAATATACAAATCATATTCACTATGGCATTATAACTACATGACAATATAGATACTGTGACAAATAGTCGCTTTTGAAGCATACCAAACATATAGCCGGCCGGACAACAGTCTCCATGACACAATAGCGACCAAGACAGGATATATCATTATAATATAGACACCTTGACAGTATAGACCATAAAACAATGTAACAATCATGAAACTGTACCTGCCAAAACATTATAGATGTCATGAAATTTTAGTCAACATGACAAAATCATCATAATGAAATATCATCGGCATTACAATATAGTTATCATAATCATAGACCAATCATGATCATATATGCAGCAGGTTGACATAAACAATATCACAGTATAAAAACCATGACAGTATAAGTGACATGATGATATGATATCCATACACATACACTGACAATACCAAAGAAGCCGCCATGAATATATTATCATGATCATAGAATCACAACAATAGTGTAGGTAGTGACAAATATATATTCCCAACGACAAAATAAATCACAGCAATATAGCCAGCGACTTGTTACAGCAACCAAGATAATGTAGCGAGCATTGTATTGAGAATTACAATACAGCCACCGTGCCAATGTCGTCACCATGACAATATAGCTACCATGAAAATATAGTAATGTTGATAATGTAGCTGCCATGGCAAAATATTCAAGATAGAAAATTCCCAAAAGATAGCCACAACAAGAGTTTAGCTGCTAAACGATATATCACCATGCCAATATCTCTAAAATGTTAGTATAGCCATCATGGCAATATATCAACAGAAAAAATACTCATCACAACGATATATCTAACTTGACAATATACTACTCTGACAATATAAGAAACATTAAAAGACAGCCACCTCCTTGAAATATATAAAAAAAAATTGACAAATATCCATCATGGCAATATGTTAACTAAACAATATAGCCATCATGGCAATATGGTATCCAAACAATATAGCCATCATGGCACAATGATTACCATAGCAATGTCTTCTTAATGGCAATATAGTCACCATGTCTTTATTGTCACGATGACATTACAACTACCATGACAATACAGAAAACATCAAAATACAGTCTCTAAGACAATATTGCCACTAATTCAATAAGTTAAATGACAATATAGATATTATGGCAACACAATCACGATGACAATAGACTCAGAAATGTTATATAATCGTCATAATAAAATGATCCTATCATGGGAATATAGTCACCCTGCCACTATGGCTTCCATTACAATATAGCCACAATAACAAAACATTCACCACGACAGTACTGAAACCATAACAATATAGCATATCACGACAATGTAGTCACTTGATCATTTAATGAAAAAGAAAAATTTCGCTTCTATTATGATATAACCTCAGGGACAAAATTGTATACAACATTAAAAAGCTGCCATGAAAATACAGTCACTATGACATAAATATCATGATAAAATAGTGACCATGGCAATATAGCCACTCTGATTTTATAGTCATTATGACAATATAGTCGCTATCAAAATACCGTCACCTTAATAATAAAGTTATCAAAATGATATATCGCTTGTGACAAAATATGCATGATTAGAAAATGACAGTATAGCACCTATAAAAAAGATCACCTTGCCACTATAGTCAAGGTGACGATATATACATCATAGCAACGTAAAGAAAAAGAGATGATAACCAGAACGACGGTATGTTCATAATGATAATACTGCAACTATGAAAATATGTTCCCCACGATTCTCCAGCTTCACTGACAATAAATCCATCTTCACAAAAAGAGTACTATTGAAAAAATAGCAAACTACTATACAGCCATCAAGACAGTACAGCCACCGTGACAATAAACTCTCGATATAAATCAATCGCCAGGATATTAGCGTCACCTTGATAATGAATATACAATGAATACAAGAACATAATGAAAATATAGCGTCCATATAAATATATTTGTCTTGAAAATATAGCCTCCATAGGAATATCTTTAAATTAACAGTTTTGCCATTCTGATAATATAGTCAAGACGATAATATATTCACCATAACAATAAAGCCACCATGATCACATAAATGATATGACAATATAGTCAACGCAACAATAAACGCATTTATAAATTATATCCACTCTGAGAATACAGCCACATGAAAATATAGATACTGTGACAAAATAGTCATTTTTGGATCATAGCAAACATATAGCGTCCAAGAGAATATAGTCTCCATGACAAAATAGCGAAGAAGACAGGATTTATCATCACAATACAGACAACTTGACAGTATAGCCAATAAAAAAGTGGAACAACCATGAAAATGTACCAACCATAACAATACAGCTTAAATGAAAATATAGTTACTATGACAAATTCATTACAATGAAATACAAACGATATCACATTATGGTTTCGATAATCATACACCAATCATGATCATATAAGATAAAACCTTCAAAACAAAGCAAGGGTAGCAACAACGCAGTGAGGAATAGCTACAACCTAACTCAGAAAGACGATAGCAGCTCCGTACACGTCGGTAGCTGGTGCGCGACTGTCTTCAGATGACTACATTGTCATGATATGCTATATTGTCATGGTTTCAGTAATGTCGTAGTGAATGTATTATTATGTTAGCTATATTGCAGTGGCAGGGTGGCTAAATTTTCATGGTAGGATAATTTTGCTATCGCGGTTATATTGCATTTGTGATAATATTGTCATGGTGACTGTGTTCCAGTAATGTCTATATTATCATTTAATTTGTTGAAGCGATTCCAATATTGTCGTAGAGACTCTAATGTCATGTTGCTTGTATTGTCATGATGGTTGCATGTCATCTTGACTATATAGTCATGTTGGTTATATTCCAGTTATGATTACATGGTTATGGTAACTATATTGCCATTGTGACTATATTGATAGGTGACTACATTGCCATGATAGCTACATTTCATTTTTGTTATACTGTAAGGAGGTTACTGTCTTTTCATATTGAATATATTATCAGGGTAGCTATATTGTTAAGTTAGCTATATCATTGTGGTGCTTATTTTCTTTTTCTGGTGGTATATTGCCATGATGCCTAGACTAACATTTTGGCGATATTGGCATGGTGATATAGTGTCTTAGCAAATAAACTGTTATTGTGGATATGTTCCATGGGATTTTATTATCATAGAAGTTACATTGTCAATGTTACTATATTTTCATGGTAGCTCCATTGTCAGGGTGACGATATTGCCATTGTGGCTGTATTGTTATTTTCAATATAATGCCATCCTAACTATATTATCTTGGTCGCTATATTTACTTGCTGGCTATATTGCTATGGTTAATTTTGTCGTTGGGGATATATTTTTTCATTAACTGCAATTTTGTTTTAATCATATGATCATGATAACAATATATTCATGGCGGCTTATTTGGTAATGTGAGTGGAAGTGTATGGATATCATATTATCATGTCACTATATTCTCATGGTTTTTATCCTGTGATGGTGTTTATGTCAGCCTCCTGATGATATTATCATGATTGATATATGATTATGGCAACTAAATTGTACTGGCGATTATATTTCATTGTGACAATTTTGTCATTTTGCCTGCATTTTCATGGTAGCTATATTGTTATGGCAGGTTCATTTTCATTGTTGTTTCATTGTTTTATCGGCTGTACTGTCAAGGTGACTATATTTTAATTAAAAATCTTGTCTTGGCGCTATTTTGTCATGGACACTATATTGTCCTGGAGCCTATATGTTTGCTATGATCCGAAAGAGACTATTTTGTTACAGCATCAATATTGTCAGCTGCTTATATTGCCATAATGAATATAATTTGAAGGACTTCCTTACTGTTGCGTTGACTGTATTGTCATATCACTTATATTTTCATGGCTATATTGTTATATTGAATATATTGCCGTCTTGACTATATTATCATATTGGCTAAATTGTAATGGTAAGTATGTTGACATGGAAGCCTTATTTTCATGATGTTTATATAGTCAGTGAATTATTTTTTTTTTTTTTTATACTTTGTCGCTGTCTCCCGCGTTTGCGAGGTAGCGCAAGGAAACAGACGAAAGAAATGGCCCAACCCCCCCCCCCATACACATGTACATACACACGTCCACACACGCAAATATACATACCTACACAGCTTTCCATGGTTTACCCCAGACGCTTCACATGCCTTGATTCAATCCACTGACAGCACGTCAACCCCTGTATACCACATCGCTCCAATTCACTCTATTCCTTGCCCTCCTTTCACCCTCCTGCATGTTCAGGCCCCGATCACACAAAATCTTTTTCACTCTATCTTTCCACCTCCAATTTGGTCTCCCTCTTCTCCTCGTTCCCTCCACCTCCGACACATATATCCTCTTGGTCAGTCTTTCCTCACTCATTCTCTCCATGTGCCCAAACCATTTCAAAACACCCTCTTCTGCTCTCTCAACCACGCTCTTTTTATTTCCACACATCTCTCTTACCCTTACGTTACTTACTCGATCAAACCACCTCACACCACATATTGTCCTCAAACATCTCATTTCCAGCACATCCATCCTCCTGCGCACAACTCTATCCATAGCCCACGCCTCGCAACCATACAGCATTGTTGGAACCACTATTCCTTCAAACATACCCATTTTTGCTTTCCGAGATAATGTTCTCGACTTCCACACATTTTTCAAGGCTCCCAAAATTTTCGCCCCCTCCCCCACCCTATGATCCACTTCCGCTTCCATGGTTCCATCCGCTGACAGATCCACTCCCAGATATCTAAAACACTTCACTTCCTCCAGTTTTTGTCCATTCAAACTCACCTCCCAATTGACTTGACCCTCAACCCTACTGTACCTAATAACCTTGCTCTTATTCACATTTACTCTTAACTTTCTTCTTCCACACACTTTACCAAACTCAGTCACCAGCTTCTGCAGTTTCTCACATGAAATTATATCGTGACATTATTGTCATAGTGGCTGTACTTTCATGGTGGCTATATTGTCGTTTCCTGTATTTTCACTGTTACTCTTTTGTGAAGATTGCTTTATTATCATTGTAGCTATAGTGTCATGGGGAATATATTTTCATAGCAGCAGTATTGTCATTATGAACATACCGTCATTTTGGCTATCTACTCATTTTGGTTATATTACGAAGATTTACATATCATCACCTTGGCTATATTATCAAGGTGATCTCTTTTATAGTTGCGATGTGGTCATTTTTTTTGTCATGCATATTTCTTTATAAGCGATACATTATCGTGATAACTTTACTATTAAGGTGACAGTATATTGTCATTGTGACAATGTTGACAATATGACTATAATCTCTTAGTGGCTATATTGTTAAGATAACTATACGGCCATGGTGACTATTTCATGATGATGGTTGTAATGACAGTTTGACTGCATTTTCATTGTAGCATATTTAATGGTGTTGATTTTGCCCTTGAAGATATATTATAAAAACGAGAATTTTTTTTTTTTAAATTATCATGTGAAAATGTTGCCATGATATGCGATAATGCTACAGTTTCAGTACTGTCATGTTGAATGTATATTATGTTGGTTACATTACAATTAAAGTCATAGTGGCAGGGTAACTATATTTTCATGGTTGGATAATTTTGTTTTCACGATTTTAATGTATTTGTGAGTATATTCTCACGGTTACTGTGTTGCTGTAATTTCTATATTGTCCTGGACACTACATATCCTGAAATCTATATTGTCATATCAGTTATACGATCATGGTACCTTTATTGTCATAGTGAATATCTTGTCGTCGAGACTATATTATCATAATGGCTAGATTGTGATAGGAAATATGTTGACATGAGGGCTATATTTTCATGATATTCATAAATTCATTGAAATATTACTATCAAGGTGACTCTAGTAGCCTGGAGATTGATGTATATCGTCACATTATTGTCACGATAGCTGCACTGTCATGGTGGCTTTATTGTCGTGTCCTGTATTTTCAATGTTACTCTTTTGTGAAGATTGCTTTATTGTCATTGTAGCTATAGTGTCATGGGGAATATATATTCGTAGTAGAAGTATTGTCATTATGAACATATCGTCATTTTGGCTATCTGCTCATTTTGGTTACATTGCGAAGATTTACATATCGTCACCTTGGCTATATTGGCAAGGTGATCTCTTTATAGTTCCTATATTGTCATTTTTTTTAATCATGTATATTTTTTCATGAGTGATACATTCTCTTGATAACTATATCATTAAAGTGACAGTATGTTGTCACGGTTACTATATTGTCATTATGACTACAATCTCTTAGTGGCTATATTGCTAAGACAACTTCATGTGACTACATTTTCATTGTAACTTATTTGATGGTGTTGATTTACCCTTGGAGATATATCATTATAAAACGGATATTTCATTTTGTTTAAATTTTGTGGTGAATACATTGTCATGATATGCTATATTGTTATAGTTTCAGTACTGTCATGGTGAATGTATATTATGTTGGCTACATTACAATGGAAGCCATAGTGGCAGGGTGGCTATATTTTCAGGGTTTGATCATTTTGTTATCAGTATTTTATTGTATTTTTGAATATATTGTCATGGTGACTGTGTTGCCATAATTTCTATATTGTCATATGATTTATTAAATTGATGGCAATATTGTCATAGAGACTGTATTGTCATGTTGCCTGTATGATCATCATGGTTGTCTTGTCATCGTGACTCTATGGTCATTATGGCTACACTGTCGTTAAGATTACATTCTTATGGTAACTATATTGCCATCATAGCATTTTGTCAGAGTAGCTATATTGTTAAGTTAGCTATCTTATTGTGGTGGGTATTTTTTTTTCCTTTTGGTATATTGCCGTGATAGCTATACTAGAATTCTGGCAAGATTAGCATGGTGATATAGTGTTCGCAGCCCAACTGTTGTTTTGGACATTTTTTCATGGGAATACATTATCATGGTACCTACATTGTCAAGGTTACTATATTTCATGCAAGCTACATTGTAAAGATGACGATATTGGCCTGGCGGGTGTATTGTTATGTTCAATATAACACCATACTGGGTACATTATCTTTGTCGCAATATCAACTTGATGGCTATATTGCTATGGTCAATTTCACAGATGTGGATGTATTTTGTCTTTACCTACAATTTGGTTGTGATTATATGAACATGATAATATTACTATGACGGGTTATTTGGCCTCTTGAGTGTATCTGTCTGGATATCATATCATCATGTAACTTAGTCAGTCATGCTTTTAAACGGTGATGGTGCTTATGTGAAAATGCTGATTACATTATGATCATTAATGTATGATTATAGTAACTATATAGCAATGGCAATATCTTTTTTGATCCTTTCGGTATGTTGACTTCATTTTGATGGTAGTTATATTGGTATGGCAGGTACATTTTCATGGTTCTGACATTGTTTTATGGGCTATGCTCTCAAGGCGGCTGTATAATATTGATAAATTTTGTTTTGGACGCTATTGTCTCCTGGACACTATATACTTTAGAGGCTATATGTTTCCTATGATTCGAAAACGACTATTTTGTCACGGTATCTATATTGTCAGGTGGCTGTATTGACGTTCTGAACATATTCTGAATGTTTCTTTCATGTTGCGTTGATTATATTGTTATATCACTTATATGGCCATGGTGGCTTTGTTCTTATAGTGAAAATACTGTAGTTGTGACTATACTATCATAATGGCGAAATTGTCATGGGAAATATGTTGATATGGATGCTATATTCTCATGATACTTTTATGGGAATTGTAAAAATTTTTTCAATTTTACCCTATCATAGTGATTGATTTATGTTTTAACATTATTGTTATGGTGGCTGTACAATCAGGGTGCCTATATTGTCGTTTGATGCGTTTTCAATGTTACTATTTAGTGAATATGGCTTTAATGTCAGTGTAGCTCTACTTTCATTGGGAACAAATTTTCATAGTGACGCAATTGTCATTATGAAATAAAGTCATTTTCGCTATACTCTAATTTGGGTTACATTGCTATGTTATATATATCGCCACCTTGGCTATATTGAGAAGGTGATTTTTTTATAGGTGGTATATTGTCTTTTTTAATCGTACATATTCTGTTATAAGCGATATATTATCATGATTCCCATATCATTAAGGTGAAAATATTGGCATGGCGACTATATTGTCTTTATGACTGTAATCTTATGACAATAATATAGGTACCCTGATATATAGGCAACATGAAAAGACAATCACCCCCTTGTAATATAACAAAAATAACAAATAGCCATCATGGCAATATATTCATTTAACAATATAGCCACCATGGCAATATAGTTACCATATCAATATAATCTTAATGGATATATAACTACCATGACCATATAGACACAATGACAATACAACCACACAGACAATACAGGAGCCATGACATTATATTATGACAATATAGCCCCCAATTCAACAAATCAAATGACAGTATAGATATTATGACAACAATCACCATGACAATATACACAGAAGTGGAATATAATCGAAATAACAAAATGATTATATTATGAAAATATAGCCACTCTGCCACTATGGCTTCCATTGGAAGATAGCCAACATAATAATATATATACAATGACATTCCTGAAACCATAACAATATAGCATGTCACGACAATGTAGTCCCTTAATGATTTAATCAAAATGAGAATCTCGTTTTATAATGATACATCCTCAAGGGCAAACCAACCACCAATATAAAAGCTACCGTGAAAATGTAGTCACCATGACATTATAACCATCATGATGAAATAGACACCATGACAATAAAGTTACTTTGGCAAGATATCTAACATCATATCATTGTCATATTAACAATATAGTCAAAATGCCAATATATAGTTACCGGAATGTTATAGTGATCATGATAATGTATCGCTTACGACAAAAAATGCATGGTTAAAAAAATGAAAATATAACAACTGTAGAAAAAGATCACGTTGCTAATATAACCAAGGTGATGATATATATATGATACAAATGTAACCAAAATAAGGAGATGGCCAAAATGACAGGATTTTCATAATGACAATAATTCCACTATGAAAATATATTCTCCATGACACTATAGGTACACTGACAGTAAAGCTATCTTCACAAAAGCGTAAAATTAAGATACAACAAACTACAATATAGCCACCATGACGATACGGCCAGCTTGACAATAATATCACGACATAACTCAATCACCAGGACAATAGAGTCACCTTGACAGTAATCTTACAATGACTTTATAAATATCATGAAAATATAGCCCCCATGTCAAGATATTTGCTATGACAATTTAGCCATTATGAAAATATAGTCACAACGACAATCTATTCACTATGACAATAAAGCTACCATGATCATATAACTGATATGACAATATTATCAAAGCAAAAGTATAGAAACATTCAACTGATATTCACAATGGCAATATAACCACCGGACAATATAGATACTGTTAATAGATAGTCGTTTTCGGATCATAGCAAAAATATAGATTCCAGGACAATATAGTCTCAGTGAAAAAAACAGTCACTCACACAGGATTTATCATCATGATATGCTCATAACATTATAACTGTCATGGAATTGTAGTCAACATGACAAATTTACCACGATGAAATAAAACGACATTACAATATAGTTACCTTAATCATACACCAATCATGATTATATAATCAGCAGTTTCACATAAACAAGATCATAGTGTAAAAACCATGACAATTTAAGTGACATGATGATATATCCATACACTTACACTTACAATACCAAAGAAGCCGCCATGAATATATTGTTATCATGATCATATAATCACAACAATATTGTAGGTAGTGACAAATATATCCCCAACGACAAAATTAATCATAGCAATATAGCCATCAACTTGTTATAGCGACCAAGATAATGTAGCGAGCATTGTATTGGGAATTACAATACAGCCACAGTGCCAATGTCGTCACCATGACAATATAGCTACCATGAAAATATAGTAACGTTGATAATGTAGCTGCCATGGCAAAATATTCAGGATAGAAAATACCCAAAGATAGCCACAACAAGAGTTTAGCTGCTAAGACGATATATCACCATGCCAATATCTCTAAAATGTTAGTATAGCCATCATGGCAATATATCAACAGAAAAAATACTCATTAAAACGATGTAGCTAACTTGACAATATACTACTCTGACAATATAGGTAACATTAAAAGACAGCCACATACTTAAAATATAAAGAAAAA
The DNA here is from genome assembly GCF_036320965.1 of Panulirus ornatus. Lineage (NCBI taxonomy): Eukaryota > Metazoa > Arthropoda > Malacostraca > Decapoda > Palinuridae > Panulirus > Panulirus ornatus. The sequence goes on from NC_092278.1 coordinate 12,088,695, forward strand.
TAATGACAAATAGCCATCATGGAAATATGGTAACTAAACATATAGCCATCATGGCAATATGGTAACCAAACAATATAGCCATCATGGCAATATGATTACCATAGCAATGTATTCTTAATGGCAATATAGTCACCATGTCCTTATAGTCACGATGACAATAAAACTACCATGACAATACAGAAAACATCAAAATACACTCTCTAAGGCAATATTGCCACTAATTCAACAAGTTAAATGACAATATAGATATTATGGCAACACAATCACGATGACAATATACTCAGAAATGTTATATAATCTTCATAATGAAATGATCCTACCATGAAAATATAGTCACCCTTCCACCATGGCTTCCATTACAATATAGCCACAATAACAAAACATTCACCACGACAGTACTGAAACCATAACAATATAGCATATCATGACAATGTAGTCACTTGATCATTTAATGAAAGAGAAAAATTTCGCTTCTATTATGGTATAACCTCAGAGACAAAATTTTATACACCATTGGAAAGCTGCCATGAAAATACAGTCACTATGACATAAATATCATGATAAAATAGTGACCATGGCAATATAGCCACTCTGAGATTATAGTCATTATGACAATATAGTCGCTATTGAAATACTGTCACCTTAATAATAAAGTTATCAAAATGATATATCGCTTGTGACAAAATATGCATGATTAGAAAATGACAGTATTACACCTATAAAAAAGATCACCTTGCCACTATAGTCAAGGTGACGATATATAAATCATAGCAACGTAAAGGAAAAGAGATGATAACCAGAGCGACGGTATGTTCATAATGACAATACTGAAACTATGAAAATATGTTCCCCACGATTCTCCAGCTTCACTTACAATAAAGCCATCTTCGCAAAAAGAGTACTATTGAAATAATAGCAAACGACGATACAGCCATCAAGACAGTACAGACACCATGACAATAATCTCTCGATATAGATCAATCGCCAGGACATTAGCGTCTCTTTGATAATGAATATACAATGAGTACATGATCATCATGAAAATATAGCGTCCATATATATATATTTGTCGTGAAAATATAGCCACCATATGAATATCTTTAAAGTGACAGTTTCGCCATTCTCATAATATAGTCAAGACACTAATATATTCACCATAACAATAAAGCCACCATGATCACATAAATGATATGACAATATAGTCAACGCAACAATAAACGCATTTATAAATTATATCCACTCTGAGAATACAGCCACATGAAGATATAGATACTGTAACAGAACAGTCATTTTTGGATCATAGCAAACATATAGCGTCCAAGTAAATATAGTCTCTATGACAAAATAGCGAAGAAGACAGGATTTATCATCACAATACAGTCACCTTGACAGTATAGCCAATAAAACAGTGGAACAACTATGAAAATGTACCTACCCTAACAATATAGCTTACATGAAAATATAGTTACTATGACAAATTCATTACAATGAAATACAAATGATATCACAATATGGTTTCGATAATCATACACCAATCATGATCATATAAGATAAACCTTCAAAACAAAGCAAGGGTAGCGACAATGCAGCAAAGAGTAGCTACAACCTAGCTCTGAAAGACGATGGCAGTTCCGTACACGTCGGTAGCTGGTGCGCGACTGTCATCAGGTGACTACATTGTCATGATATGCTATATTGTCATGGTTTCAGTACTGTCGTAGTGAATGTACTATTATGTTAGCTATATTGCAGTGGTAGTGTGGCTAAATTTTCATGATAGGATAATTTTGCTATCGCGGTTATATTGCATTTGTGATAATACTGTCATGGTGACTCTTCCAGTAATATCTATATTATCATTTGATTTGTTGAAGCAATTGCAGTATTGTCGTAGAGACTAACGTCATGTTGCCTGTATTGTCATGATGGTTGCATGTCATCTTGACTATATAGTCATGTTGGTTATATTCCAGTTATGATTACATGGTTATGGTAACTATATTGCCATGGTGACTATATTAATAGGTGACTACATTGCCATGATAGCTATTTTTCATTTTCGTTATACTGTAAGGAGGTGACTGTCTTTTCATATTGAATATATTATCAGGGTAGCTATATTGTTAAGTTAGCTATATCATTGTGGTGCTTATTTTCTTTTTCTGGTGGTATATTGCTATGAGGCCTGGACTAACATTTTGGCGACATTGGCATGGTGATATAGTGCCTTAGCAAATAAACTGTTATTGTGGATATGTTCCATGGGATTTCATTATCATAGTAGCTACATTGTCAATGTTACTATATTTTCATGGTAGCTCCATTGTCATGGTGACGATATTGCCATTGTGGCTGTATTGTAATTTTCAATATAATGCCATCCTAACTATATTATCTTGGTCGCTATATTTACTTGTTGGCTATATTGCTATGGTTAATTTTGTCGTTGGGGATATATTTTGTCATTAACTACAATTTTGTTTTAATCATATGATCATGATAATATTTTCATGGCGGTTTATTTGGTAATGTGAGTGCAAGTGTATGGATATCATATTATCGTGTCACTATATTGTCATGGTTTTTATACTGTGATGGTGTTTATTTCAGCCTCCTGATGATGTTATCATGATTGATATATGATTATGGTAACTAAATTTTAATGGCGATTATATATCATTGTGACAATTTTGTCATGTTGCCTCCATTTTCATGGTAGCTATATTGTTATGGCAGGTACATTTTCATTGTTGTTTCATTGTTTTATCGGCTATACTGTCAAGGTGACTATATCTTAATTAAGAATCTTCTCTTGTTCGCTATTTTGTCATGGAGACTATATTGTATTGGAGCCTATATGTGTGCTATGATCCGAAAGAGACTATTTTGTCACAGCATCAATATTGTCAGGTGCGTATATTGCCATAATGAATATGATTTGCAGGCTTCCTTATTGTTGCCTTGACTGTATTGTCATATAACTTATATGATCATGGCTATATTGTTATAGTTAATATATTGCCGTCTAGACTATATTATCATATTAGTTAAATGGTAAGTATGTTGACATGGAAGCCTTATTTTCATGATGTTTATATAGTCAGTGAATTTTATCGTGACATTACTGTCATAGTGGCTGTACTTTCATGGTGACTATATAGTCGTTTGCTGTATTTTCACTGTTACTCTTTTGTGAATTTTGCTATATTTTCATTGTAGCTATAGTGTCATGGGGGATATATTTTCATAGTAGCAGTATTGTCATTATGAACGTACCGTCATTTTGGCTATCTACTCATTTTGGTTATATTGCGAAGATGTACATATCGTCACCTTAGCTATATTGTCAAGGGGATCTCTTTTATAGTTGCTAGGTTGTCATTTTTGTTAGTCATGCATATTTTTTCATAAGCGTTACATTATCGTGATAACTTTACTCTTAAGGTGACAGTATATTGTCATTGTGACAATGTTGACGTTATGACTATAATCTCTCAGTGGAATATTGCTAAGATAACTATACTGTCATGGTGACTATTTCATAATGATGATTATAATGACAGTTTGACTGCATTTTCATTGTAGCATATTTAATGGTGTTGATTTTGACCTTGAAGATATATTATAAAAACGAAATTTCCTTTTCTTTGAATTATCATGTGAATATATTGCCATGATATGCGATATTGTTATACTTTCAGTACTGTCATGTTGAATATACATTATGTTGGTTACATTACAATTAAAGTCATAATGGCAGGGTAACCATATTTTCATGGTTGGATCATTTTGTTATGACGAATTTATTGTATTTGTGAGTATATTCTCATGGTTATTGTGTTGCCGTAATTTCTATATTGTCCTGGACACTACATATCCTGAAGTCTATATTGTCATATCAGTTATATAATCATGGTAGCTTTATTGTCATAGTGAATATCTTGTCGTAGTGACTATATTATCGTAATGGCTAAATTGTCGTAGCAAGTATGTTGACATGAGGGCTATATTTTCATGATATTCATAAAGTCATTGAAAGATTATTCTCAAGGTGACTCTAATAGCCTGGCGATTGATGTAAAACGTGACATTATTGTCACGAAAACTTCATTGTCATGGTGCCTATAATGTCGTTCACTGTATTTTCAATGTTACTCTTTTGTGAAGATTGCTTTATTTTCATTGTAGCTATAGTGTCATGGGGAATATATTTTCGTAGTAGCAGTATTGTCATTATGAACATATCGTCATTTTGGCTATCTGCTCATTTTGTTTACATTAGGAAGATTTACATATCGTCACCTTGGCTATATTGGCAAGGTGATCTCTTTATAGTTGCTCTATTGTCATTTTTTTTAATCACATATGTTTTTTCATGAGTGATACATTATATTGATAACTATATCATTAAAGTGAGAGTATATTGTCACGGTGACTATATTGTCATTATGACCACAATCTCTTAGTGGCTATATTGCTAAGATAACTACATGTGACTACATTTTCATTGTAGCTTATTTGATGGTGTTGATTTACCCTTGGAGATATATTATTATAAAAACGGATATTTCATTTTGCTTAAATTATGAGGTGAATACATTGTCATGATATGCTATATTGTTATAGTTTCAGTACTGTCATGGTGAATGTATATTATGTTGGCTACATTACAATGGAAGCCATAGTGTCAGGGTGGCTATATTTTCCTGGTTTGATCATTTTGTTATTAGTATTTTATTGTATTTTTGAATATATTGTCATGGTGACTGTGTTCCCATAATTTCTATATTGTCATTTGATTTATTAAATTGATGGCAATATTGTCATAGAGACTGTATGGTAATCATTGTTGTCTTGTCATCGTGACTCAATGTTCACGATGGCTATACTGTCATTAAGATTACATTCTTATGGTAACTATATTGCCATCATGGAATTTTGTCAGAGTAGCTATATTGTTAAATTACCTATCATATTGTGGTGGGTATTTTTTTTCCTTTTGGTATATTGCCATGATGGCTATACTAGAATTTTGGCAAGATTAGCATGGTGATATAGTGTTCGCAGCCCAACTGTTGTTTTGGACATTTTTTCAGGGGAATACATTATCATGGTACCAACATTGTCAAGGTTACTATATTTCTTGTAAGCTACATTGTAAAGATGACGATATTGGCATGGCGGGTGTATTGTTATGTTCAATATAACGCCATCCTGGCTACATTATCTTGGTCGTTATATCAACCTGATGGCTATATTGCTACGGTCAATTTCATCGTTTTGGATGTATTTTGTCTTTACCTACAATTTGGTTGTGATTATATGATCATGATAACATTTCTATGACGGCTTATTTGGCATCTTGAGTGTATCTGTCTGGATATCATATCATCATTTAACTTAGTCTGTCATGCTTTTAAACGGTGATGTTGCTTATGTGAAAATGCTGATTACATTATCATCATTAATGTATGATTATTGTAACTATATAGCAATGGCAATATATTTTTTGATCATTTCGGTATGTTGACTTCATTTTGATAGTAGTTATATTGGTATGGCAGGTACATTTTCATGGTTCTGACATTGTTTTATGCGCTATACTGTCAAGGCGGCTGTATAGTATTGATAAATTCTGTTTTGGACGCTATTGTCTCTTGGACACTATAAACTTTAGAGGCTATATGTTTCCTATGATAAGAAAGCGACTATTTTGTCACGGTACCTATATTGTCAGGTGGCTATATTGATGTTGTGAACATACTCTGAATGTTTCTTTAATGTTGCGTTGACTATATTGTTATATGAGTTATATGGCCATGGTGGCTTTGTTATTATGTTGAATATATTGTAGTTGTGACTATACTATCATAATGGCTAAATTGTTATGAGAAATATGTTGATATAGATGCTATATTCTCATGATACTTTTATGGTAATTGTAAAAATTTTTCAAGTTTACTCTAATATCACAGTGATTGATTTATGTTGTAACATTATTGTTATGGTGGCTGTACAATCATGGTGGCCATATTGTCGTTTGATGCGTTTTCAATGTTACTATTTAGTGAATATAGATTTAATGTCATTGTAGCTATACTTTCATTGGGAACAAGTTTTCATAGTGACGCAATTGTCATTATGAAATAAAGTCATTTTGGCTATCTTCTAATTTGGGTTACATTGCTATGTTATATATATCGTCGACTTGGCTATATTGGGAAGGTGATCTTTTTTATAGGTGGTATATTGTCATTTTTTAATCGTGTATATTCTGTTATAAGCGATATATTATCATGATACTCATATCATTAAGGTGAAAATATTGGCATGACGACTACATTGTTTTTATAACTGTAATCTTATGATAACAATATAGGTACCCTGATATATATGCAACATGAAAAGACAATAACCCCCTTGTAATATAACAAAAAATAACAATTAGCCATCATGGCAATATATTCATTTAACAATATAGCCACCATGGTAATATAGTTACCATATCAATATAATATTTCCACCTATTCAACAAATCAAATGACACTATAGATAATATGGTAACAGTCACCATGACAATAAACACACAATTGGAATATAATCGACAAAACAAAATGATTATATTATGAAAATATAGCCACTCTGCCACTATGGTTTCCATTGGAATATAGCCAACATAATAATACATATACAATGGCATTCCTGAAACCCTAACAATATAGCATATCACGACAATGTAGTCCCCTAATTATTTAATCAAAATGAGAATCTCGTTTTATAATGATACATCCTCAAGGGAAAACCCCACACCAATATAAAAGCTACCGTGAAAATGTAGTCACCATGACATTATAACCATCATGATGAAATAGACACCATGACAGTAAAGTTACTTTTGCAAGATATCCAACATGATATCACTGTCATAATAACAATATAGTCAAAGTGCAAATATATAGTTACCGGAATGTTATAGTTATCATGATAATGTATCACTTACGACAAAAAATGCATGATTAAAAAAATGAAAATATAGCAACCGTAAAAAAAGATCACGTTGCTAATATAGCCAAGGTGATGATATTTATACAATAGAAATGTAACAAAAATAAGGAGATGGTCAAAATGACAGTATGTTCATAATGAAAATAATTCCACTATAAAAATATATTCTCCATGACAATATAGGTGCACTGACAGTAAAAATATCTTCACAAAAGCGTAAAATTGAAATACAGCAAATACAATATAGCCACCATGATAATACAGCCATCTTGACAATTATATCACGATATAACTCAATCACCAGGACAATAGAGTCACCTTGACAGTAATCTTACAATGACTTCATAAATATCATGAGAGTACATCCCCCATGTCAAGATATTTGCTATGATAATTTAGCCATTATGAAAATATAGTCACGAAGACAATCTATTCACTATGACAATAAAGGTATCATGATCATATAACTGATATGAAAATATAATCAAAGCAAAAATATAGAAACATTCAACTTATATTCACAATGACAATATAACCACCTGACAATATAGATACTGTTAGTAGATAGTCGTTTTCGGATCATAGCAAAAATATAGATTCCAGGACAATATAGTCTCTTTGAAAAAACAGTCACTCAGACAGGATTTATCATCATGATATGCTCATAACATTATAGCTGTCATGGAATTGTAGTCAGCATGACAAAATTATCACAATGAAATAAAACAACATTGCAATATAGTTACCATAATCAAACACCAATCATGATTATATAATCAGCATGTTGACATAAACAAGATCATAGAGTAAAAACCATGACAATTTAAGTGACATGATGAGATGATATCCATTCACTTACCCTTACAATACTACATAAGTTTTCATGAAAATATTAGCATGATCATATTATCACTACAGTATTGTTACTAATTACAAAATATATCCCGAAAGACAAAATTAACCATAACAATATAGCCATCAAGTTGATATAGCGACCAAGATAATGTAGCCAGGACGGCATTATATTGAAAGTAAGAATACAACCACCATGCCAATGTCTTCACCATGACAATGTAGCTACCAGGAAAATATAATATCATTGACTATGTAGCTACCATAATATACCAAATGCAATTGAAAAATAACCATAACAAGAGTTTAGCTGCTGAAACACTATATCGCAATGCCAAAATCGCCAAAATGTTATTATTGCCATCATGATAATACACCGCCAGAAAAGAAATATATATACCCACTACTCGACAATATAGCTATTCTGACAATATTGCCCACATGAAAAGACAGTCACCTCCTTTTTATATAGCAAAAATGACAAATAGCCATCATGGCGATATAGTCATATAACAATACAGCCACTATGGTAATATAGTTAGCATAACAATGTTATCTTAACGACAAAGTAGCCAACATGACTCTATAGTCACGTTGACAATACAACCACCGTGAAAATACAGATAACATGTCAGGACTGATGATTGGGAATACCTGGTTTAAAAAGCGAGATATACATAAGTATACTTATGTAAGTAGGAGAGATGGCCAGAGAGCGTTATTGGATTACGTGTTAATTGACAGGCGTGCGAAAGAGAGACTTTTGGATGTTAATGTGCTGAGAGGTGCAACTGGAGGGATGTCTGATCATTATCTTGTGGAGGCTAAGGTGAAGATTAGTATGGGTTTTCAGAAAAGAGGAGTGAATGTTGGGGTGAAGAAGGTGGTGAGAGTAAGTGAGCTTGAGAAGGAGACGTGTGTGGGGAAGTACCAGGAGAGACTGTGTACAGAATGGAAAAAGGTGAGAACAATGGAAGTAAGGGGAGTGGGGGAGGAATGGGATGTATTTAGGGAATCAGTGATGGATTGCGCAAAAGATGCTTGTGGCATGAGAAGAGTGGGAGGTGGGCTGTTTAGAAAGGGTAGTGAGTGGTGGGATGAAGAAGTAAGAGTATTAGTGAAAGAGAAGAGAGAGGCATTTGGACGATTTGTGCAGGGAAAAAATGCAATTGAGTGGGAGAAGTATAAAAGAAAGAGACAGGAGGTCAAGAGAAAGGTGCAAGAGGTGAAAAAAAGGGCAAATGAGAGTTGGGGTGAGAGACTATCAGTAAATTTTAGGGAGAATAAAAAGATGTTCTGGAAGGAGGTAAATAGGGTGCGTAAGACAAGGGAGCAAATGGGAACTTCAGTGAAGGGCGTAAATGGGGAGGTGATAACAAGTAGTGGTGATGTGAGAAGGAGATGGAATGAGTATTTTGAAGGTTTGTTGAATGTGTCTGATGACAGAGTGGCAGATATAGGGTGTTTTGGTCGAGGTGGTGTGCAAAGTGAGAGGGTTAGGGAAAATGATTTGGTAAACAGAGAAGAGGTAGTAAAAGCTTTGCGGAAGATGAAAGCCGGCAAGGCAGCAGGATTGGATGGTATTGCAGTGGAATGTATTAAAAAAGGGGGTGACTGTATTGTTGACTGGTTGGTAAGGTTATTTAATGTATGTATGACTCATGGTGAGGTGCCTGAGGATTGGCGGAATGCGTGCATAGTGCCATTGTACAAAGGCAAAGGGGATAAGAGTGAGTGCTCAAATTACAGAGGTATAAGTTTGTTGAGTATTCCTGGTAAATTATATGGGAGGGTATTGATTGAGAGGGTGAAGGCATGTACAGAGCATCAGATTGGGGAAGAGCAGTGCGGTTACAGAAGTGGTAGAGGATGTGTGGATCAGGTGTTTGCTTTGAAGAATGTATGTGAGAAATACTTAGAAAAGCAAATGGATTTGTATGTAGCATTTATGGATCTGGAGAAGGCATATGATAGAGTTGATAGAGATGCTCTGTGGAAGGTATTAAGAATATATGGTGTGGGAGGCAAGTTGTTAGAAGCAGTGAAAAGTTTTTATCGAGGATGTAAGGCATGTGTACATGTAGGAAGAGAGGAAAGTGATTGGTTCTCAGTGAATGTAGGTTTGCGGCAGGGGTGTGTGATGTCTCCATGGTTGTTTAATTTGTTTATGGATGGGGTTGTTAGGGAGGTAAATGCAAGAGTCCTGGAAAGAGGGGCAAGTATGAAGTCTGTGGGGGATGAGAGAGCTTGGGAAGTGAGTCAGTTGTTGTTCGCTGATGATACAGCGCTGGTGGCTGATTCATGTGAGAAACTGCAGAAGCTGGTGACTGAGTTTGGTAAAGTGTGTGGAAGAAGAAAGTTAAGAGTAAATGTGAATAAGAGCAAGGTTATTAGGTACAGTAGGGTTGAGGGTCAAGTCAATTGGGAGGTGAGTTTGAATGGAGAAAAACTGGAGGAAGTGAAGTGTTTTAGATATCTGGGAGTGGATCTGTCAGCGGATGGAACCATGGAAGCGGAAGTGGATCATAGGGTGGGGGAGGGGGCGAAAATTTTGGGAGCCTTGAAAAATGTGTGGAAGTCGAGAACATTATCTCGGAAAGCAAAAATGGGTATGTTTGAAGGAATAGTGGTTCCAACAATGCTGTATGGTTGCGAGGCGTGGGCTATGGATAGAGTTGTGCGCAGGAGGATGTATGTGCTGGAAATGAGATGTTTGAGGACAATGTGTGGTGTGAGGTGGTTTGATCGAGTAAGTAACGTAAGGGTAAGAGAGATGTGTGGAAATAAAAAGAGCGTGGTTGAGAGAGCAGAAGAGGGTGTTTTGAAATGGTTTGGGCACATGGAGAGAATGAGTGAGGAAAGATTGACCAAGAAGATATATGTGTCGGAGGTGGAGGGAACGAGGAGAAGAGGGAGACCAAATTGGAGGTGGAAAGATGGAGTGAAAAAGATTTTGTGTGATCGGGGCCTGAACATGCAGGAGGGTGAAAGGAGGGCAAGGAATAGAGTGAATTGGAGCGATGTGGTATACCGGGGTTGACGTGCTGTCAGTGGATTGAACCAAGGCATGTGAAGCGTCTGGGGTAAACCATGGAAAGCGGTGTAGGTATGTATATTTGCGTGTGTGGACGTGTGTATGTACATGTGTATGGGGGGGGGGTTGGGCCATTTCTTTCGTCTGTTTCCTTGCGCTACCTCGCAAACGCGGGAGACAGCGACAAAGTATAAAAAAAAAAAAAAAAAAAAAAAAAAATGTCAGTACCGTCTCTAAAACAATATTGCCATCAATTTGACAAATTATATGACAATATAGATATTATGGCAACATAGTCATCATGACAATATACTTAGAAATACAATATAATCGCCATGATAAAATTATCCTACCATGAAAATATAGCCACCTACCATTTTGGTTTCCACTGCAATGTAGAAACAGTAATAAAAGATTTACCATGACAGTACTGAAACCATAACAGTATAGCATATCATGGCAATGTAGTCAGCTGATAATTTAATCAAAATGACAATTTCTCTTCTATAATGGTATATCCTCAAGGGCAATATCAACACTATTAAAAAAGCTTCTACGAAAATACAGTCATTATGACATTATAAAAATCATGATAAAAATGTCACCATTACAATATAGTTATCTTGGCAATATAACCACTGTGACATTTTAGTCATAATGATAATATAGTCACTATGACAATATTTTCACCATAAACACATAATTATCATGATAATATTTCGCTTATGACAAAGTGTGCAAGAGTTAAATAATGACAATATATCACCTATAAAAAGATCACCTTGCCAACATAGCGAAGGTGACGATATATACATTATATCAATGTAACTAAAATGAAAAGATAGCCAAAATGAGGGTATGGGCATAATGACAATACTGCCACTATGAAAATATGTTCCCCATGACACTATAGCTACACTGACAACAAAGCCATATTCACAAAAGAGCAACATTGAAAATACAACAAACGAGAATATAGCCACCATCATAGTTCAGCGACCATGATAATATTGTCCCGATACAAATCATCACCATGTCATTAGTCACCTTGAAAATAAACTTAGAATAACTATATAAATATATTTATATTTATTATACTTTGTCGCTGTCTCCCGCGTTTGCGAGGTAGCGCAAGGAAACAGACGAAAGAAATGGCCCAACCCAACCCCCCATACACATGTATATACATACGTCCACACACGCAAATATACATACCTACACAGCTTTCCATGGTTTACCCCAGACGCTTCACATGCCTTGCTTCAATCCACTGACAGCACGTCAACCCCGGTATACCACATCGCTCCAATTCACTCTATTCCCTGCCCTCCTTTCACCCTCCTGCATGTTCAGGCCCCGATCACACAAAATCTTTTTCACTCCATCTTTCCACCTCCAATTTGGTCTCCCTCTTCTCCTTGTTCCCTCCACCTCCGACACATATATCCTCTTGGTCAATCTTTCCTCGCTCATCCTTTCCATGTGCCCAAACCACTTCAAAACACCCTCTTCTGCTCTTTCAACCACGCTCTTTTTATTTCCACACATCTCTCTTACCCTTACGTTACTCACTCGATCAAACCACCTCACACCACACATTGTCCTCAAACATCTCATTTCCAGCACATCCATCCTCCTGCGCACAACTCTATCCATAGCCCATGCCTCGCAACCATACAACATTGTTGGAACTACTATTCCTTCAAACATACCCATTTTTGCTTTCCGAGATAATGTTCTCGACTTCCACACATTCTTCAAGGCCCCCAGGATTTTCGCCCCCTCCCCCACCCTATGATCCACTTCCGCTTCCATGGTTCCATCCGCTGCCAGATCCACTCCCAGATATCTAAAACACTTCACTTCCTCCAGTTTCTCTCCATTCAAACTCACCTCCCAATTGACTTGACCCTCAACCCTACTGTACCTAATAACCTTGCTCTTATTCACATTTACTCTTAACTTTCTTCTTCCACACACTTTTCCAAACTCAGTCACCAGCCTCTGCAGTTTCTCACATGAATCAGCCACCAGCGCTGTATCATCAGCGAACAACAACTGACTCACTTCCCAAGCTCTCTCATCCCCAACAGACTTCATACTTCCCCTCTTTCCAAAACTCTTGCATTTACCTCCCTAACAACCCCATCCATAAACAAATTAAACAACCATGGAGACATCACACACCCTTGCCGCAAACCTACATTCACTGAGAACCAATCACTTTCCTCTCTTCCTACACGTACACATGCCTTACATCCTCGATAAAAACTTTTCACTGCTTCTAACAACTTTCCTCCCACACCATATATTCTTAATACCTTCCACAGAGCATCTCTATCAACTCTATCATATGCCTTCTCCAGATCCATAAATGCTACATACATACAAATCATGAAAATATATCCTCCATGTCAACATGTCTGCCATGATAATCTGGCCATTATGATAATATAGCCATGACTTCAATTTATTCACTATAACAATATAGCCACAGTGATCATATAACTGATGTGACAATACAGTCAAAGAAGCAAAAAAGAAATATACAAATCATATTCACTATGGTGGTATAACTACATGACAATATAGATACTGTGACAAATAGTCGCTTTTGAATCATAGCAAATATCTAGCCGGCAGGACAACATAGTCTCTATGACAAAATATCGACCAAGACAGGTTATATCATTATAATATAGACACCTTGACAGTATAGACCATAAAACAATGTAACAATAATGAAAATATACCTGCCAAAACATTATAGATGTCATGAAACTTTAGTCAACATGACAAAATTATCATAATGAAATATCATCGGCATTACAATATAGTTACCATAATCATTGACCAATATTGATCATATAATCAGCAGGTTGACGTAAACAATATCACAGTATAAAAACCATGACAGTATAAGTGACATGATGATATGATATCCATACACTTACAATACCAAAGAAGCCGCCATGAATATATTGTTATCACGTTCATATAATCACAACAATATTGTAGATAGTGACAAATATATCCCCAACGACAAAATTAATCATAGCAATATAGCCATCAATTTGTTATAGCGACCAAGATAATGTAGCGTGCATTGTATTGAGAATTACAATAAAGCCACCGTGCCAGTGTCGTCACCATGACAATATAGCTACCATGAAAATATAGTAACGTTGATAATGTAGCTGCCATGGCGAAATATTCAAGATAGAAAATAACGAAAAGATATCCACAACAAGAGTTTAGCTGCTAAGACGATATATCACCACGCCAATATCTCTATAATGTTAGTATAGCCATCATGGCAATATATCAACAGAAAAAAATACTCATCACAACGATATAGCTAACTTGACAATATACTACTCTGACAATATAGGTAACATTAAAAGACAGCCACCTCCTTGAAATATAAAAGAAAAAATTGACAAATAGCCATCATGGCAATATGGTAAGTAAACAATATAGCCATCATGGCAATATGGTAACCAAACAATATAGCCATCATGGCAATATGATTACCATAGCAATGTGTTCTTAATGGCAATATAGTCACCACGTCCTTATAGTCACGATGACAATACAACTACCATGACAATACAGAAAACATTAAAATACAGTCTCTAAGACAATATTGCCACTAATTAAACAAGTTAATTGAAAATATAGATAATATGGCAACACAATTACGATGACAATATACTCAGAAATGTTATATAATCCTCATAATAAAATGGTCCTACCATGAAAATATAGTCACCCTGCCACAATGGCTTCCATTACAACATAGCCACAATAACAAAACATTCACCACGACTGTACTGAAACCATAATAATATAGCATATCATGACAATGTAGTCACTTGATTATTTAATAAAAAAGAAAAATTTCGTTTCTATTATGATATAACCTCAAGGACAAAATTTTATACACCATTAAAAAGCTGCCATGAATATACAGTCACTACGACATAAATATCATGATAAAATAGTGACCATGGCAATATAGCCACTCTGAGATTATAGTTATCATGAGAATATAGTCGCTATTAAAATACTGTCACCTTAAAAATAAAGTTATCAAAATGATATATCGCTTGTGACAAAATATGCATGATTAGAAAATGACAGTATAGCACCTATAAAAAAGATCACTTTGCCACTATAGTCAAGGTGACGATATATAAATTATAGCAACGTAAAGAAAAAGAGATGATAACCAGAACGACGGTATGTTCATAATGACAATACTGCAACTATGAAAATATGTTCCCCACGATTCCCCAGCTTCACTTACAATAAAGTCATCTTCACAAAAAGAGTACTATTGAAAAAATAGCAAACGACTATACAGCCATCAAGACAGTACAGCCACCATGACAATAATCTCTCGATATAAATCAATCGCCAGGACATTAGCGTCACCTTGATAATGAATATACAATGAGTACATGAACATCATGAAAATATAGCGTCCATATAAATATATTTGTCGTGAAAATATATCCTCCATATAAATATCTTTAAAGTGACAGTTTCGCCCTTTTGATAATATAGTCAAGACGCTAATATATTGACCATAACAATAAAGCCACCATGATCACATAAATGATATGACAATATAGTCAACGCAACAATAAACGCATTTATAAATTATATCCACTCTGAGAATACAGCCACATGAAAATATAGATACTGTGACAAAACAGTCATTTTTTGATCATAGCAAACATATAGCGTCCAAGAGAATATAGTCTCTATCAGAAAATAGCGAAGAATGCAGGATTTATCATCACAATACAGTCACCTTGATAGTATAGCCAATAAAACAGTGGAACAACCATGAAAATGTACCTACCCTAACAATATAGCTTACATTTAAATATAGTTACTATGACACATTCATTACAATGATATACAAACGATATCACATTATGGTTTCGATAATCATACACCAATCATGATCATATAAGATAAAACCTTCAAAACAAAGCAAGGTTAGTGACAACGCAGGGAGGAATAGCTACAACCTAGCTCTGAAAGACGACAGCAGCTCCGTACACGTCGGTAGCTGGTGCGCGACTGTCATCAGGTGACTACATTGTCATGATATGCTATATTGTCATGGTTTCAGTACTGTAGTAGTGAATGTATTATCATGTTAGCTATATTGGATTGGCAGGGTGTCTAATTTTCATGGTAGGATAATTTTGTTATCACGGTTATATTGCATTTGTGATAATACTGTCATGGTGACTGTGTTCCAATAATATCTGTATCATCATTTAATTTGTTGAAGCGATTGCAATATTGTCGTAGAGACTCCAATGTCATGTTGCCTGTATTGTCATGATGGTTGCATGTCATCTTGACTATATAGTCATGCTGCTTATATTCCAGTTATGATTACATGGTTATGGTAACTATATTGCCATGGTGACTATATTGATAAGTGACTACATTGCCAGGATAGCTATTTCTCATTTTTGTTATACCGTAAGGAGGTGACTGTCTTTTCATATTGAATATATTATCAGGGTAGCTATATTGTTAAGTTAGCTATATCATTGTGGTGCTTATTTTCTTGTTCTGGTAGTATATTGATATGATGCCTAGACTAACATTTTGGCGATATTGGCATGGTGATATAGTGTCTTAGCAAATAAACTATTATTGTGGATATGTTCCATTGGATTTTATTATCATGCCATTGTGGCTGTATTACCATTTTCAATATAATGCCATCTTAACTACATTTTCTTGGTCGCCATATTTACTTGCTAGCTATATTGCTATGGTTAATTTTGTCGTTGGGGATATATTTTGTCATTAGCTACAATTTTGTTTTAATCATATGATCATGATAACAATATTTTCATATCGGCTAATTTGGTAATGTGAGTGCAAGTGTATGGATATCATATTATCGTGTCACTATATTCTCATGGTTTTTATATTGTGATGGTGTTTATGTCAGCCTCCTGATGATATTATCATGATTGATATATGATTATGTTAACTAAATGGTAATGGCGATTATATTTCGTTGTGACAATTTTGTCAAGTTGACTGCATTTTCATGGTAGCTATATTGTTATGGCAGGTACATTTTCATTGTTGTTTCATTCTTTTATCGGCTATACTGTCAAGGTGACTACATCTTAATTAAAAATCTTGTCTTAATCGCTATTTTGCCATGGACACTATATTGCCCTGGAGCCTATATGTTTGCTATGATCCG
Source organism: Panulirus ornatus (assembly GCF_036320965.1). Lineage (NCBI taxonomy): Eukaryota > Metazoa > Arthropoda > Malacostraca > Decapoda > Palinuridae > Panulirus > Panulirus ornatus. The sequence goes on from NC_092278.1 coordinate 12,105,839, forward strand.
AAAGAGACTATTTTATCACAGCATCAATATTGTCAGGTGCTTATATTGCTATAATGAATATAATTTGAATGCTTCCTTATTGTTGCGTTGACTGTATTGTCATATCACTTATATGATCATGGCTATATTGTTATAGTGAATATATTGCAGTCTTGACTATATCATCATAATGGCTAAATTGTCATGGTAAGTATGTTGACATGGAAGCTTTATTTTCATGATGTTTATATAGTCAGTGAATTATATCGTGACATTATTGTCATAGTGGCTGTACTTTCATGGTGGCTATATAGTCGTTTGCTGTATTTTCACTATTACTCCTTTGTCAAGATTGCTTTATTGTCATTGTAGCTATAGTGTCATGGGGGATATATTTTCATAGCAGCAGTATTGTCATTATGAACATACCGTCATTTTGGCTATCTATTCGTTTTACTTATATTGCGAAGAAATTTACATATCGTCACCTTCGCTATATTGTCAAGGTGATCTCTTTTATTGTTGCTATAATGTCATTTTTTTTAGTCATACATATTTTCTCATAAGCGATACATTATCGTGATAACTTTACTATTAAGGTGACAGTATATTGTCATTGTGACAATGTTGATATTATGACTATAATCTCTTTGTGGCTATATTGCTAAGATAACTATACTGTCATGGTGACTATTTCATGATGATGGTTATAATGACAGTTTGACTGCATTTTCATTGTAGCATATTTAATGGCGTTGATTTTGCCCTTGAAGATATATTATAAAAACGAAAATATCTTTTTCTTTAAATTATCATGTGAATTTATTTCCATTATATGCGATATTGTTATAGTTTGAGTACTGTCATGTTGAATGTATATTGTGTTGGTTACATTACAAGTAAAGTCATAGTGGCAGGGTAACTATATTTTCATGGTTGGATTATTTTGTTATGACGAATTTATTGTATTTGTGAGTATATTCTCATGGTTACTGTGTTGCCGTAATTTCTATATTGTCCTGGACACTACATATCCTGAAATCTATATTGTCATATCTGTTATATGATCATGGTAGCTTTATTGTCAGAGTGAATATCTTGTTGTCGTGACTATATTATCATCATGGCTAAATTGTCAAAGGAAATATGTTGACATAAGGGCTATATTTTCATGATATTAATAAATTCATTGAAATATTACTATCAAGGTGATTCTAATAGCCTAGCGATTGATGTATATCGTGACATTATTGACACAATAGCTGCATTGTCATGGTGGCTATATTATCGTTTCCTGTATTTTCAATGTTACTCTTCTGTGAAGATTGCTTTATTGTCATTGTAGCTACAGTGTAATGGGGAATATATTTTCGTAGTAGCAGTATTGTCATTATGAACATATCCTCATTTTGGCTATCTGCTCATTTTGGTTCCATTGCGAAGATTTACATATCGTCGCCTTGCTTATATTGGCAAGGGTATCTCTTTATAGTTCCTATATTGTCCTTTTTTTAATCACGTATGTTTCTTCATGAGTGATACATTATCTTGATAACTATATCATTAAAGTGACAGTACATTGTCACGGTGACTATATTGTCATTATGACTACAATCTCTTAGTGGCTATATTGCTAACATAACTACATGTGATCACATTTTGATTGTAGCTTATTTAATGGTGTTGATTTACCCTTGGAGATATATTATTATAAAAACAGATATTTCATTTTGTTTAAATTATGAGGTGAATACATTGTCAAGATATGCTATATTGTTATAGTTTCAGTACTGTCATGGTGAATGTATATTATGTTGTCTACATTACAATGGAAGCCATAGTGTCAGGGTGGCTATATTTTCCAGGTTTGATCATTTTGTTATTAATATTTTATTGTATTTTTGAATATATTGTCATGGTGACTGTTGCCATAATTTCTATATTGTCATATGATTTATTAAATTGATGGCAATATTGTCATAGAGACTGTATTGTCATGTTGCCTGTATTGTCATCATGGTTGTCTTGTCATCGTGACTCTTTGCTCATGATGGCTATACTGTCGTTAAGATTACATTCTTATGGTAACTATATTGCCATCATGGCTTTTTGTCAGAGTAGCTATATTGTTAAGTTAGCTATCTTATTGTGGTGGGTATTTTTTTTCCTTTTGGTATATTGCCATGATGGCTATACTAGAATTTTGGCAAGATTAGCATGGTGATATAGTGTTCGCAGCCCAACTGTTGTTTTGGACATTTTTTCATGGGAATACATTATCATGGTATATACATTGTCAAGATTACTATATTTCATGCAAGCTACATTGTAAAGATGATGATATTGGAATGGCGGGTGTAATGTTATGTTCAATATAACGCCATCCTGGGTACATAATCTTGGTCGCCATATCAACTTGATGGCTATATTGCTATGGTCAATTTAACAGATGGGGATGTATTTTGTCTTTACCTACAATTTGGTTGTGATTATATGATCATGATAATATTTCTATGACGGTTTATTTGGCATCTTGAGTGTATCTGTCTGGATATCATATCATCATGTAACTTAGTCTGTCATGCTTTTAAACGGTGATGGTGCTTATGTGAAAATGCTGAGTACATTATCATCATTAATGTATGATTATTGTAACTATATAGCAATGGCAGTATCTTTTTTGATCATTTTGGTATGTTGACTTCATTTTAATAGTATTTATACTGGTATGGCAGGTACATTTTCATGGTTCTGACATTGTTTTATGCGCTATACTGTCAAGGCGGCTGTATAGTATTGATAAATTCTGTTTTGTACGCTATTGTCTCCTGGACACTATATACTTTAGAGGCTATATGTTTCCTATGATCCGAAAGCGACTATTTTGTCACGGTATCTATATTGTCAGGTGGCTATGTTGACGTTCTGAACATATTCTGAATGTTTCTTTAATGTTGCGTTGACTATATTGTTATATCAGTTATATGGCCATGGTGGCTTTGTTGTTATTTTGAATATATTGTAGTTGTGACTATACTATCATAATGGCTAAATTGTCATGGGAAATATGTTGATATGGATGCTATATTCTCTTGATACTTTTATGGGAATTGTAAAAATTTTTCAATTTTACTCTAATATCATAGTGATTGATTTATGTTTTAACATTATTGTTATGGTGGCTGTACAATCATGGTGGCTATATTGTCGTTTGATGCGTTTTCAATGTTACTATTTAGTGAATATGGCTGTAATGTCAGTGTAGCTCTACTTTTCATTGGGAACAAATTTTCATAGTGAAGCAATTGTCATTATGAAATGAAGTAATTTAGGCTATCTTCTAATTTGGGTTACATTGCTATGTTATATATATCGCCACCTTGGCTATATTGGGAAGGTGATTTTTTTTATAGGTGGTATATTGTCATTTTTTAATCATACATATTCTGTTATAAGCGATATATTATCATGATACCCATATCATTAAGGTGGAAATATTGGTATGGTGACTATATTGTCTTTATGACTGTAATCTTATGACAACAATATAGGTACCCTAATATATAGGCAACATGAGAAAAGACAATCACCCCCTTGTAATATAACAAAAAATAACAAATAGCCATCATGGCAATATACTCATTTAACAATGTAGCCAACATGGGAATATGGTGACCATATCAATATAATCTTAATGGAAATATAACTACCATGACCATATAGACACGATGACAATACAACCACCAAGACAATACAGGAACCATGACATTACATTATGACAATATAGCCACCAATTCAAGAAATCAAATGACAGTATAGATATTATGGCAACAGTCACCAAGACAATATACACACAAGCGGAATATAATCGAAATACCAAAATGATTATATTATGAAAATATAGCCACTCTGCCACTATGGCTTCCATTGGAATATAGCCAACATAATGATATATATACAATGACATTCCTGAAACCATAACAATATAGCATGTCATGAAAATGTAGTCCCCTAATGATTTAATCAAAATGAGAATCTCGTTTTATAATGATACATCCTCAAGGGCAAACCCAACACCAATATAAAAGCTCCCGTGAAAATGTAGTCACCATGACATTATAACCATCAAATAAAATAGACACCATAACAATAAAGTTACTTTGGCAAGATATCCAACATATCATTGTCATAATAACAATATAGTCAAAATGCCAATATATAGTTACCGGAATGTTATAGTTATCATGATAATGTATCACTTACGACAAAAAATGCATGATTAAAAAAATGAAAATATCGCAACTGTAGAAAAAGATCACGTTGCTAATATAGCCAAGGTGATGATATATATATGATACAAATGTAACCAAAATAAGGAGATGGACAAAATGATAGTATGTTCATAATGACAATAATTCCACTATGAAAATATATTCTCCATGACACTATAGGTACACTGACAGTAAAGCTATCTTCACAAAAGCGTAAAATTAAGATACAGCAAACTACAATATAGCCACCATGACAATACGGCCATCTTGACAATAATATTACGATATAACTCAATCACCAGGACAATAGAGTCACCTTGACAGTAATCTTACAATGACTTTATAAATATCATGAAAATATAGCCCCCATGTCAAGATATTTGATATGACAATTTAGCCATTATGAAAATATAGTCACGACGAAAATCTATTCACTATGACAATAAAGCTACCATGATCATATAACTAATATGACAATATAATCAAAGCAAAAATATAGAAACATTCAACTTATATTCACAATGGCAATATAACCACCTGACAATATAGATACTGTTAATAGATAGTCGTTTTCGGATCATAGCAAAAATATAGATTCCAGGACAATATAGTCTCTGTGAAAAAAACAGTCATTCACACACGATTTATCATCATGATATGCTCATAACATTATAGCTGTCATGGAATTGTAGTCAACATGACAAAATTATCACGATGAAATAAAACGACATTACAATATAGTTACCATAATCATACACCAATCATGATTATATAATCAGCAGTTTCACATAAACAAGATCATAGAGTAGAAACCAGGACAATTTAAGTGACATGATGAGATAATATCCATTCACTTACATTTACAATATCACATAAGTTTTCATAAAAAATATTATCATTGTCATATAATTACAACAGTATTGTCACTAATTACAAAATATATCACGAAAGACAAAATTAACCATAACAATATAGCCATCAAGGTGATATAGCGACCAAGATAATGTAGCCAGGACGGCATTATATTGAAAGTAAGAATACAACCACCATGCCAATGTCTTCACCATGACAATGTAGCTACCATGAAAATATAGTAACCTTAACTATGTAGCTATAATGATAAAATATTTTTTTTTTTTTTTTTTTTTTTTTTTTATACTTTGTCGCTGTCTCCCGCGTTTGCGAGGTAGCGCAAGGAAACAGACGAAAGAAATGGCCCAACCCCCCCCCCCATACACATGTACATACACACGTCCACACACGCAAATATACATACCTACACAGCTTTCCATGGTTTACCCCAGACGCTTCACATGCCTTGATTCAATCCACTGACAGCACGTCAACCCCTGTATACCACATGACTCCAATTCACTCTATTCCTTGCCCTCCTTTCACCCTCCTGCATGTTCAGGCCCCGATCACACAAAATCTTTTTCACTCCATCTTTCCACCTCCAATTTGGTCTCCCTCTTCTCCTCGTTCCCTCCACCTCCGACACATATATCCTCTTGGTCAATCTCTCCTCACTCATTCTCTCTATGTGCCCAAACCATTTCAAAACACCCTCTTCTGCTCTCTCAACCACGTAATATTCAAAAATATCCACAACACGAGTTTAGCTGCTAAAACACTATATCGCCATGCCAATATCGGCAAAATGTTATTATTGCCATCATGATAATATACCGCCAGAAAAGAAATATATATACCCAATACTCGACAATATAGCTATTCTGACAATATTGCCAAAGTGAAAAGACAGTCACCTCCTTGTTATATAACATAAATGACAAATAGCCATTATGGCGATATAGGGATTTGAAAATACAGCCAGTATGGTAATATAGTTAGCATAACAATGCGATCTTAACGACAATGTAGCCAACATGACTCTATAGTCACGTTGACAATACAACCACCGTGACAATACAGATAACATGACAGTACCGTCTCTAAGACAATATTGCCATCAATTTGACAAATTATATGACAATATAGATATTATGGAAACATAGTCACCATGACAATATACTCAGAAATGCAATATAATCGCCATGATAAAATTATCCTACCATGAAAATATAGCCACCTACCATTTTGGTTTCATTGCAATGTAGAAACAGTAATAAAGGATTTACCATGATGGTACTGAAACCACAACAGTATAGCATATCATGGCAATGTAGTCAGATGATAATTTAATCAAAATGACAATTTCTCTTCTATGATGGTATATCCTCTAGGGCAATATCAACACCATTAAAAAAGCTTCTACGAAAATAAAGTCATTATGACATTATAAAAATAATGATAAAAAAGTCACCATGACAATATAGTTATCTTGGCAATATAGCCACTGTGACATTATAGTCATAATGATAATATAGTCGCTATGACAGTATTGTCACCATAAAAATATAATTATCATGATAATATTTCGCTTATGACAAAGTATGCAAGAGTTAGATAATGACAATATATCACCTATAAAAAGATCACGTTGCCAATATAGCTAAGGTGACGATATATACATTATAGCAAAATAACTAAAATCAGAAGATAGCCAAAATGACGGTATGGTCATAATGACAATACTGCCACTATGAAAATATGTTCCCAGTGACACTATAGCTAAACTGACAACAAAGCCATATTCACAAAAGAGCAACATTGAAAATACAGCAAACGAGAATATAGCCACAATCATATTTCAGCCATCATGATAATAATGTCACGATACAAATCATCACCATGTCATTAGTCATCTTGTTAATAAACTTACAGTGACTATATAAATATCATGAAAACACAGCCTCCATGTCAACATGTCTGCCATGATTATATGGCCATTACGATAATATAGTCATGACGGCAATTTATTCACTATAACAATATAGCCACAGTGATCATATAATTGATATGACAATACTGTCAAAGAAGCAAAAGAGAAATATAAAAATCATATTCACTGTGGCAGTATAACTACATGACAATATAGATACTGTGACAAATAGTCGCTTTTGAATCATAGCAAACATATAGCCGGCAGGACAACATAGTCTCTATGACAAAATAGCGACCAAGACAGGATATATCATTATAATATAGACACCTTGACAGTATAGACAATAAAACAATGCAACAATCATGAAACTGTACCTGCCAAAACATTATAGATGTCATGAAAGTTTAGTCATCATGACAAAATTATAATAATGATATATCATCGGCATTACAATATAGTTACCAAAATCATATACCAATCATGATCATATAATCAGCAGGTTGACATAAATAATATCACAGTATAAAAACCATGATAGTATAAGTGACATGATGATATGATATCCATACACATACACTTACAATACCAAAGACGCCGCCGTGAATATATTGTTATCATGATCATATAATCACAACAATATTGTAGGTAGTGACAAATATATCCCCAACGACAAAATTAATCATAGCAATATAGCCATCAACTTGTTATAGCGACCAAGATAATGTAGCGAGCATTGTATTGAGAATTACAATACAGCCACCGTGCCAATGTCGTCACCATGACAATATAGCTACCATGAAAATATAGTAACGTCGATAATGTAGCTGCCATGCCAAAATATTCAAAATAGAAAATACCCAAAAGATAGCCAGAATAAGAGTTTAGCTGCTAAGACGATATATCACCATGCCAATATCTCTAAAATGTTAGTATAGCCATCATGGCAATATATCAACAGAAAAAATACTCATCACAACGATATAGCTAACTTGACAATATACTAATCTGACAATATAGGTATCATTAAAAGACAGCCACCTCCTTGAAATATAGAAAAAAAATTGACAAATAGCCATCATGGCAATATGGTAACTAAACAGTATAGCCATCATGGCAATATGGTAACCAAACAATATAGCCATCATGGCAATATGATTACCATAGCAATGTATTCTTAATGGCAATATAGTCACCAGGTCCTTATAGTCACGATGACAATACAACTACCATGACAATACAGAAAACAGTCTCTAAGACAATATTGCCACTAATTCAACAAGTTAAATGACAATATAGATGTTATGGCAACACAATCACGATGACAATATACTCAGAAATGTTATATAATCCTCATAATAAAATGATCCTAACATGAAAATATAGTCACCCTGCCACTATGGCTTTCATATACAATATAGCCACAATAACAAAACATTCACCACGACAGTACTGAAACCATGTCAATATAGCATATCATGACAATGTAGTCACTTGATCATTTAAAGAAAAAGAAAAATCTCGCTTCTATTATGGTATAACCTCAGGGACAAAATTTTATACACCATTAAAAAGCTGCCATGAAAATACAGTCACTATGACATAAATATCATAATAAAATAGTGACTATGGCAATATACCCACTCTGAGATTATAGTCATTATGACAATATAGTCGCTATTAAAATTCTGTCACCTTAATAATAAAGTTATCAAAATGATATATCGCTTGTGACAAAATATGCTTGATTAGAAAATGACAGTATAGCACCTGTAAAAAAGGTCACCTTGCCACTATAGTCAAGGTGACGATATATACATCATATCAACGTAAAGAAAAAGAGATGATAACCAGAACGACGGTATGTTCATAATGATAATACTGCAACTATGAAAATATGTTCCCCACGATTCTCCAGCTTCACTGACAATAAAGCCATCTTCACAAAAAGAGTAATATTGAAAAAATAGGAAACAACTATACAGCCATGAAGACAGTACAGCCACCATGACAATAATCTCTCGATATAAATCAATCACCAAGACATTATAGTCACCATGATAATGAGTATACAATGAGTACATGAACATCATGAAAATATAGCGTTCATATAAATATATTTGTCGTGAAAATATAGCCTCCATATGAATATCCTTAACGTGACATTTTCGCCATTCTGATAATATAGTCAAGACGCTAATATATTCACCATAACAATAAAGCCACCATGATCACATAAATGATATGACAATACAGTCAACGCAACGCAACAATAAACGCATTTATAAATCATATCCACTATGCGAATACAGCCACATGAAAATATAGATACTGTGACAAAATAGTCATTTTTGGATCATAGCAAACATATAGCGTCCAAGAGAATATAGTCTCTATGACAAAATAGCGAAGAAGACAGGATTTATCATCGCAATACAGTCACCTTGACAGTATAGCCAATAAAACAGTGGAACAACCATGAAAATGTACCTACCATAACAATATAGCTTACATGAAAATATAGTTACTATGACAAATTCATTACAATGAAATACAAACCATATCACATTATGGTTTCGATAATCATACACCAATCATGATCATATGAGATAAAACATTAGAAAACAAAGCAAGGGTAGCGACAATGCAGGGAGGAATAGCTACAACCTAGCTCTGAAAGACGATAGCAGCTCCGAACATGTCGGTAGCTGGTGCGCGACTGTCATCAGGTGACTACATTGTCATGATATGCTATATTGTCATGGTTTCAGTACTGTCGTAGTGAATGTATTATTATGTTAGCTATATTGCAGTGGCAGGGTGACTAAATTTTCATGGTAGGACAATTTTGTTGTTGCGGTTATATTGCATTTGCGATAATACTGTCATGGTGACTGTGTTCCAGTAATATCTATATTATCATTGAATTTGTTGAAGCGATTGCAATATTGTCGTAAAGACTCTAATGTCATGTTGCTTGTATTGTCAGGATGGTTGCAGTCTTCTTGACTATATAGTCATGTTGGTTATATTCCAGTTATGAGTACATAGTTATCGTAACTATATTGACATGGTGACTATAATAATTGGTGACTACATTGCTATGATAGCTATTTTTCATTTTTGTTATACTGTAGGGAGGTGACTGTCTTTTAATACTGAATATATTATCAGGGTAGCTATATTGTTAAGTTAGCTATATCATTGTGGTGCTTATTTTCTTTTTATGGTGGTATATTGCCATGTTGCCTAGACTAACATTTTGGCGATATTGGCATGGTGATATAGTGTCTTAGCAAGTAAAATGTTATTGTGGATATGTTCCATGGGATTTTATCATAGTAGCTACACTGTCAATGTTACTATATTTTCATGGTAGCTCCATTGTCATGGTGACGATATTGCCATTGTGGCTGTATTGTGTTTTTCAGTATAATGCCATCCTAACTACATTATTTTGGTCGCTATATTTACTTGCTGGCTATATTGCTATGGTTAATTTTGTCGTTGGGGATATATTTTGTCATTAACTACAATTTTGTTGTAATCATATGATCATGATAACAATATTTTCATGGCGGCTTATTTGGTATTGTGAATGCAAGTGTATGAATATCATATTATCATGTCACTATATTGTCATGGTTTTTATACTGTGATGGTGTTTATGTCAGCCTCCTGATAATACTATCATGATTGATATATGATTATGGTAACTATATTGTAATGGCGATTATATTTCATTGTGACTATTTTGTCATTATGCCTGCATTTTCATGGTAGCTATATTGTTATGGCAGGTATATTTTCATTGTTGTTTCATTGTTTTATCGGCTATAATGTCAAGGTGACTATATCTTAATTAAAAATCTTGGCTTGGTCGCTATTATGTCATGGACACTATATTGTCCTGGAGCCTATATGTTTGCTATGATCCGAAAGAGACTATTTTGTCACAGCATCAATATTATCAGGTGCTTATATTGCCATAATGAATATAATTTCAAGGCTTCCTTATTGTTGCGTTGATTGTATTGTCATATCACTTATTTGATCTCGGCTATATTGTTATAGTGAGTATATAGCCGTTATGACTATATTATCATATTGGCTAAATTGTCATGTTAAATATGTTGACATGGAAGCCTTATTTTCATGATGTTTATATAGTCAGTGAATTATATCGTGACATTATTGTCATAGTGGCTGTACTTTCATGGTGGCTATATTGTCCTTTCCTGTATTTTCACTGTTGCTCTTTTGTGAAGATTGCTTATTGTCATTGTAGCTATAGTGTCATGGGGGATATATTTTCATAGCAGCAGTATTGTCATTATGAACATACCGTCATTTTCGCTATCTACTCATTTTGGTTATATTGCGAAGATTTACATATCGTCACCTTGGCTATATTGTCAAGGTGATCTCTTTTATAGTTGCTATATTGTCATTTTTTTTAGTCATGCATATTTTTTCATAAGCGATACATTATCGTGATAACTTTAATATTAAGGAGACAGTATATTGTCATTGTGACAATGGTGACATTATGACTATAATCTCTTAGTGGTTACATTGCTAAGATGACTATACTGTCCTGGTGACTATTTCATGATGATGGTTATAATGACAGTTTGACTGCATTTTCATTGTAGCATATTTAATGGTGTTGATTTTGCCCTTGAAGATATATTATAAAAACGAGAATTTCTTTTTTTTTGAATTATCATGTGAATATATTGCGATGATATGTGATATTGTTATAGTTTCAGTACTGTCATGTTGAACGTATATTATGTTGGTTACATTACAATTAAAGTCATGGTGGCAGGGTAACTATATTTTCATAGTTGGATCATTTTGTTATGACGATTTTATTGTATTTGTGAGTATATTCTCATGGTTACTGTGTTCCCGTAATTTCTATATTGTCCTGGACACTACATATCCTAAAATCTATATTGTCATATCAGTTATATGATCATGGTAGCTATATTGTCATAGTGAATATCTTGTCGTCGTGACTATATTATCATAATGCCTAAATTGTCATAAGAAATATGTTGACATGAGGGCTATATTTTCATGATATTCATAAAGTCATTGAATGATTACTATCAAGGTGACTCTAATAGCCTGGCGATTGATGTATAGCGTGAGATTATTGTCACGATAGCTGCATTGTCATGGTGGCTATATTATCGTTTCCTGTATTTTCACTATTACTCTTTTGTGAAGATTGCTTTATTGTCATTGTAGCTATAGTGTCATGGGGAATATATTTTCGTAGTAGCAGTATTGTCATTATGAACATATCGTTATTTTGGCTATCTCCTCATTTTGGTTACATTGCGAAGATTTACATATCGTCACCTTGGCTATATTGGCAAGGTGATGTCTTTATAGTTGCTATGTTGTCATTTTTTTAATCATGTATATATTTTCATGAGTGATACATTATCTTGATAACTATATTATTAAAGTGACAGTATATCGTCATGGTGACTATATTATCATTATGACTACAATCTCTTAGTGGCTATATTGCTAACATAACTTCATGTGACTACATTTTAATTGTAGCTTATTTAATGGTGTTGATTTACCCTTGGAGATATATCATTATAAAGACGGATATTTCATTTTGTTTAAATTATGAGGTGAATGCATTGTCATTATATGCTATATTGTTATAGTTTCAGTACTGTCTTGGTGAATGTATATTATGTTGGCCTATTACAATGGAAGCCATAGTGTCAGGGTGGCTATATTTTCCTGGTTTGATCATTTTGTTATTAGTATTTTATTGTATTTTTGAATATATTGTCATGGTGAATGTGTTCCCATAATTTCTATATTGTCATATCATTAATTAAATTGATGGCAATATTGTCATAGAGACTGTATTGTCATGTTGCCTGTATGGTCGTCATTTTTGTCTTGTCATCGTGACTCTATGGTCATGATGGCTATACTGTCGTTAAGATTACATTCTTATGGTAACTATATTGCCATCATGGATTTTTGTCAGAGTAGCTATATTGTTAAGTTAGCTATCTTATTGTGGTGGGTATTTTTTTCCCTTTTGGTATATTGCCATGATGGCTATACGAGAATTCTGGCAAGATTAGCATGTTGATATAGTGTTCGCAGCCCAACTGTTGTTTTGGACATTTTTTCATGGGAATACATTATCATGGAACCTACATTATCAAGGTTACTATATTTCATGCAAGCTACATTGTAAAGATGAAGATATTGGAATGGCGGGTGTATTGTTATGTTCAATATAACGCCATCCTGGCTACATTATCTTGGTCGCTATATCAACTTTATGGCTATATTGCTACGGTCAATTTCATCGTTGGGGATGTATTTTGTCTTTACCTACAATTTGGTTGTGATTACATAATCATGATAATATTTCTATGACGGCTTATTTGGCATCTTGAGTGTATCTGTCTCGATATCATATCATCATGTATCTTAGTCTGTCAAGCTTTAAACGGTGATGGTGCTTATGTGAAAATGCTGTTTACATTATCATCATTAATGTATGATTATTGTAACTATAGAGCAATGGCAATATCTTTTTTGATAATTTTGGTACTTGGACTTCATTTTGATAGTAGTTATATCGGTATGGCAGGTACATTTTCATGGTTATGACATTGTTTTATGGGCTATACTGCCAAGACGGCTGTATAGTATTGATAAATTCTGTTTTGGACGCTATTGTCTCCTGGACACACTATACTTTAGAGGCTATATGTTTCCTATGATCCGAAAGCGACTATTTTGTCACGGTATCTATATTGTTAGGTGGCTATATTGACGTTCTGCTCATATTCTGAATGTTTATTTAATGTTGCGTTGACTATATTGTTATATCAGTTATATGGCCACGGTGGCTTTGTTGTTATAGTGAAAATATTGTAGTTGTGACTATACTATCATAATGCCTAATTGTCATGGGAAATATATTGATATAGATGCTATATTCTCATGATGCTTTTATGGTAATTGTGAAAATTTTTTCAAGTTTACTCTGATATCACAGTGATTGATTTATGTTGTAACATTGTTGTTATGGTGGCTGTACAATCATGGTGGCTATATTGTCGTTTGATGCGTTTTCAATGTTACTATTTAGTGAATATGGCTTTAATGTCAGTGTAGCTATACTTTCATTGGGAACAAATTTTCATAGTGACGCAATCGTCATTATGAAATAAAGTCTTTTTGGCTATCTTCTAATTTGGGTTACATTGCTATGTTATATATATCGTCATCTTGGCTATATTGGGAAGGTGATTTTTTTTATAGGTGGTATATTGTCATTTTTTAATCGTGCTTATTTTGTTATAAGCGATATATTATCATGATCCCCGTATCATTAAGTTGAAAATATTGGCTTGGCTACTATATTGTCTTTATGACTGTAATCTTACGATAACAATATAGGTACCCTGATGTATAGGCAACATGAAAAGACAATCACCCCCTTGTAATATAACGAAAAATAAGAAATACCCATCATGGCAATATATTCGTTTAACAATATAGCCGACATGGCAATATAGTTACCGTATTAGTATAATCTTAATGGAAATATAACTACCATGACCATATAGACACGATGACAATACAACCACAGAGACAATACAGGAACCATGACATTACATTATGACAATATAGCCACCAATTAAACAAATCAAATGACAGTATAGATAATATGGCAACAGTCACCATGACAATATACACACAAGCGGAATATAATCGACATAACAAAATGATTATGTTATTAAAATATAGCCACTCTGCCACTATAGCTTCCTTTGGAATATAGCCAACATAATAATACATATACAATGACATTCCTGAAGCCATAACAATATAGTACATCACGACAATGTAGTCCCCTATTTTTGATCGTCTATCCCTGGGGATACGGGATTAAGAATACTTCCCATGTATTCCCTGCGTGTCGTAGAAGGCGACTAAAAGGGGAGGGACCGGGGAGGGGGGAGGGGGCATGGAAATACTCCACTCTCTTTTTTTTTAATTTTCCAAAAGAAGGAATAGAGGGAGGGGGGGGCCAGGTGAGGATATTCCACAAAGGCCCAGTCCTCTGTTCTTAACGCTACCTCGCTAACGCGGAAATGGCGAATAGTCTAAAATAAAAAAGAAAGAAAGTCACCATGACAATATACTCAGAAATGCAATATAATCGCCATGATAAAATTATCCTACCATGAAAATATAGCCACCTACCATTTTGGTTTCCATTCCAATGTAGAAACAGTAATAAAAGATTTACCATGACAGTACTGAAACCATAACAGCATAGCATATCATGGCAATGTAGTCACCAAATAATTTAATCAAAATGACAATTTCTCTTCTATAATGGTATATCCTCAAGGGCAATATCAACACCATTAAAAAAGCTTCTACGAAAATACAGTCATTATGACATCATAAAAATCATGATAAAAAAGTCACCATTACCATATAGTTATCTTGGCAATATAGCCACTGTGACATTATAGTCATGATGATAATATAGTCGCTATGACAATATTGTCACCATAAAGATATAATTATCATGATAATATTTCCCTTATGCCAAAGTATGAAAGAGTTAAATAATGACAATATATCACCTATGATAAGTTCACCTTGCCAATATAGCTAAGGTGACGATATATACATTATAGCAATGTAACTAAAATGAAAAGATTGTCAAAATGACTGTATGGTCATAATGACAATACTGCCACTATGAAAATATGTTCCCATGACACTATAGCTACACTGACAACAAAGCCATATTTACAAAAGAGCAACATTGAAAATACAGCAAACGAGAATATAGCCTCCATCATCGTTCAGCCACCATGATAATAATGTCACGATACAAATCATCACCATGTCATTAGTCTCCTTGATAATAAACTTACAATGACTATATAAATATCATGAAAATATATCCTCCATGTCAACATGTCTGCCATGACAATCTGGCCATTATGATAATATAGTCATGACGGCTATTTATTCACTATAACAATATATCCACAGTGATCATATAACTGATGTGACAATAGAGTCAAAGAAGCAAAAAAGAAATATAAAAATCATATTCACTATGGCAGTATAACTACATGACAATATAGATACTGTGACAAATAGTCGCTTTTGAATCATAGCAAACATATAGCCGGCAGGACAACATAGTCTCTATGACAAAATAGCGACCAAGACAGGATATATCATTATAATATAGATACCTTGACAGTATAGACCATAAAACAATGTAACAATCATGAAACTGTACCTGCCAAAACATTATAGATGTCATGAAATTTTAGTCAACATTACAAAATGATCATAATGAAATATCATCGGCATTACAATATAGTTACCATAATCATAGACCAATCATGATCATATAATCAGCAGGTTGACATAAACAATATCACAGTATAAAAAACCATGACAGTATAAGAGACATGATGATATATCATACACTTCCACTTACATGAATATATTGTTATTCATGATCATATAATCACAACAATACTGTAGGGTAGTGCAAATATATCCCACGAAAATTAATCATAGCAATATAGCCTTCAACTTGTTCTAGCGAACAAGTAATGTAGCGAGCATTGTATTGAGAATTACAATACAGCCACCGTGCCAATGTCGTCACCATGACATTACTAGCTACCATGAAATATTGTAACGTTGATAATGTAGCGCCATGCAAAAACATTTAGATAGAAAATACCAAAATGTAGCCACAAACATGAGTTTAGCTGCTAAGAGGATATATCACCATGCCAATATCTCTAAATGTTAGTATAGCATCATGGCAATATATTCGTTTATACAATATAGCCGACATGGCAATTATAGTTTTCCGTATTAGTATAATTTAATGGAAAATATAACTACCATGGACAATATAGTACACGATGACAATACAATCCACAGAGACAATTACAGGAACCATGACATTACATTATGACAATATAGCCACCAATTCAACAAATGAAATGACAGTATAGATATTATGGCAACAGTCACCATGACAATATACACACAAGCGGAATATAATCGACATAACAAAATGATTATGTTATGAAAATATAGCCACTCTGCCACTATGGCTTCCATTGGAATATAGCCAACATAATAATACATATACAATGACATTCCTGAAACCATAACAATATAGCACATCACGACAATGTAGTCCCCTATTCTTAATCGTCTATCCCTGGGGATACGGGATTAAGAATACTTCCCATGTATTCCCTGCGTGTCGTAGAAGGCGACTAAAAGGGGAGGGAG
Organism: Panulirus ornatus; assembly: GCF_036320965.1. NCBI lineage: Eukaryota > Metazoa > Arthropoda > Malacostraca > Decapoda > Palinuridae > Panulirus > Panulirus ornatus. The sequence goes on from NC_092278.1 coordinate 12,123,236, forward strand.
CGGGGAGGGGGGGGCTGGAAATCCTCCCCTCTCGTTTTTTTTTAATTTTCCAAAAGAAGGAACAGACGGGGGGGGGGCAGGGGAGGATATATCCACAAAGGCCAAGTCCTCTGTTCTTAACGCTACCTCGCTAACGCGGGAAATGACGAATAGTTTAAAAGAAAAAAGAAAGTCACCATGACAATATACTCAGAAATGCAATATAATCGCCATGATAAAATTATCCTACCATGAAAATATAGCCACCTACCATTTTGGTTTCCATTGCAATGTAGAAACAGTAATAAAAGATTTACCATGACAGTACGGAAACCATAACAGCATAGCATATCATGGCAATGTAGTCACCAAATAATTTAATCAAAATGACAATTTCTCTTCTATAATGGTATATCCTCAAGGGCAATATCAACACCATTAAAAAAGCTTCTACGAAAATACAGTCATTATGACATTATAAAAATCATGATAAAAAAGTCACCATGACAATATAGTTATCTTGGCAATATAGCCACTGTGACATTATAGTCATAATGATAATATAGTCGCTATGACAATATTGTCACCATAAAGATATAATTATCATGATAATATTTCGCTTATGACAAAGTATGAAAGAGTTAAATAATGACAATATATCACCTATTATAATATCATCTTGCCAATATAGTTAAGGTGACGATATATACATTATAGCAATGTAACTAAAAAGAAAAGATTGTCAAAATGACGGTATGGTCATAGTGACAATACTGCCACTATGAAAATATGTTCCCCATGACACTATAGCTACACTGACAACAAAGACATATTCACAAAAGAGCAACATTGAAAATACAGCAAACGAGAATATAGCCTCCATCATAGTTCAGCCACCATGATAATAATGTCACGATACAAATCATCACCATGTCATTAGTCTCCTTGATAATAAACTTACAATAACTATATAAATATCATGAAAATATAGCCTCCATGTCAACATGTCTGCCATGATAATCTGGCCATTATGATAATATAGTCATGACGGCAATTTATTCACTATAACAATATAGCCACAGTGATCATATAACTGATGTGACAATACAGTCAAAGAAGCAAAAAAGAAATATAAAAATCATATTCACTATGGCAGTATAACTACATGACAATATAGATACTGTGACAAATAGTCGCTTTTGAATCATAGCAAACATATAGCCGGCAGGACAACATAGTCTCTATGACAAAATAGCGATCAAGACAGGATATATCATTATAATATAGACACCTTGACAGTATAGACCATAAAACAATGTAACAATCATGAAACTGTACCTGCCAAAACATTATAGATGTCATGAAATTTTAGTCAACATGACAAAATTATCATAATGAAATATCATCGGCATTACAATATAGTTACCATAATCATAGACCAATCATGATCATATAATCAGCAGGTTGACATAAACAATATCACAGTATAAAAACCATGGCAGTATAAGTGACATTATATCCATACACTACACTTACAATACCAAAGAAGCCGCCATGAATATATTGTTATCATGATCATATAATCACAACAATATTGTAGGTAGTGACAAATATATCCCCAACGACAAAATTAATCATAGCAATATAGCCATCAACTTGTTATAGCGACCAAGATAATGTAGCGAGCATTGTATTGAGAATTACAATACAGCCACCGTGCCAATGTCGTCACCATGACAATATAGCTACCATGAAAATATAGTAACGTTGATAATGTAGCTGCCATGGCAAAATATTCAAGATAGAAAATACCCAAAAGATAGCCACAACAAGAGTTTAGCTGCTAAGACGATATATCACCATGCCAATATCTCTAAAATGTTAGTATAGCCATCATGGCAATATATCAACAGAAAAAATACTCATCACAACGATATAGCTAACTTGACAATATACTACTCTGACAATATAGGTAACATTAAAAGACAGCCACCTACTTGAAATATAAAAAAAAAAAATGACAAATAGCCATCATGGAAATATGGTAACTAAACAATATAGCCATCATGGCAATATGGTAACCAAACAATATAGCCATCATGGCAATATGATTACCATAGCAATGTATTCTTAATGGCAATATAGTCACCATGTCCTTATAGTCACGATGACAATACAACTACCATGACAATACAGAAAACATCAAAATACAGTCTCTAAGACAATATTGCCACTAATTCAACAAGTTAAATGACAATATAGATATTATGGCAACACAATCACGATGACAATATACTCAGAAATGTTATATAATCGTCATAATAAAATGATCCTACCATGAAAATATAGTCACCCTTCCACTATGGCTTCCATTACAATATAGCCACAATAACAAAACATTCACCACGACAGTACTGAAACCATAACAATATAGCATATCATGACAATGTAGTCACTTGATCATTTAATGAAAAAGAAAAATTTCGCTTCTATTATGGTATAACCTCAGAGACAAAATTTTATACACCATTAGAAAGCTGCCATGAAAATACAGTCACTATGACATAAATATCATGATAAAATAGTGACCATGGCAATATAGCCACTCTGAGATTATAGTCATTATGACAATATAGTCGCTATCAAAATACTGTCACCTTAATAATAAAGTTATCAAAATGATATATCGCTTGTGACAAAATATGCATGATTAGAAAATGACAGTATAGCACCTATAAAAAAGATCACCTTGCCACTATAGTCAAGGTGACGATATATAAATCATAGCAAAGTAAAGAAAAAGAGATGATAACCAGAACGACGGTATGTTCATAATGACAATACTGAAACTATGAAAATATGTTCCCCACGATTCTCCAGCTTCAATGACAATAAAGCCATCTTCACAAAAAGAGTACTATTGAAATAATAGCAAACGACTATACAGCCATCAAGACAGTATAGCCACCATGACAATTATCTCTTGATATAAATCAATCGCCAGGACATTAGCGTCACCTTGATAATGAATATACAATCAGTACATGAACATCATGAAAATATAGCGTCCATATAAATATATTTGTCGTGAAAATATAGCCTCCATATGAATATCTTTAAAGTGACAGTTTCGCCATTCAGATAATATAGTCAAGACGCTAATATATTCACCATGACAATAAAGCCACCATGATAACATAATTGATATGACAATATAGTCAACGCAACAATAAACGCATTCATAAATTATATCCACTCTGAGAATACAGCCACATGGAAATATAGATACTGTGACAAAACAGTCATTTTTGGATCATAGCAAACATATAGCGTCGAAGAGAATATACTCTCTATGACAAAATAGCGAAGAAGACAGGATTTATCATCACAATACAGTCACCTTGACAGTATAGCCAATAAAACAGTGGAACAACCATGAAAATGTACCTTCCCTAACAATATAGCTTGCATGAAAATATAGTTACTATGACAAATTCATTACAATGAAATACAAATGATATCACATTATGGTTTCGATAATCATACACCAATCATGATCATATAAGATAAACCTTCAAAACAAAGCAAGGGTAGCGACAACGCAGGGAGGAGTAGCTACAACCTAGCTCTGAAAGACGATAGCAGTTCCGTACACGTCGGTAGCTGGTGCGCGACTGTCATCAGGTGACTACATTGTCATGATATGCTATATTGTCATGGTTTCAGTACTGTCGTAGTGAATGTATTATTATGTTAGCTATATTGCAGTGGCAGGATGGCTAAATTTTCATGGTAGGATAATTTTGTTATCCCGGTTATAATGCATTTGTGATAATACTGTCATGGTGACTGTTCCAGTAATATCTATATTATCATTTAATTTGTTGAAGCGATTGCAATATTGTCGTAGAGACTCTAACTTCATGTTGCCTGTATTGTCATGATGGTTGCATGTCATCTTGACTATATAGTCATGTTGGTTATATTCCAGTTATGATTACATGGTTATGGTAACTATATTGCCATGGTGACTATATTAATACGTGACTACATTGCCATGATAGCTATTTTTCATTTTTGTTATACTGTAAGGAGGTGACTGTCTTTTCATATTGAATATATTATCAGGGTAGCTATATTGTTAAGTTAGCTATATCATTGTGGTGCTTATTTTCTTTTTCTGGTGGTATATTGCCATGATGCCTGGACTAACATTTTGGCGATATTGGCATGGTGATATAGTGTCTTAGCAAATAAACTGTTATTGTGGATATGTTCCATGGGATTTTATTATCATAGTAGCTACATTGTCAATGTTACTATATTTTCATGGTAGCTCCATTGTCATGGTGACGATATTGCCATTGTGGCTGTATTATAATTTTCAATATAATGCCATCCTAACTACATTATCTTGGTCGCTATATTTACTTGCTGGCTATATTGCTATGGTTAATTTTGTCGTTGGGATATATTTTGTCATTAACTACAATTTTGTTTTAATCATATGATCATGATAATATTTTCATGGCGGCTTATTTGGTAATGTGAGTGCAAGTGTATGGATATCATATTATCGTGTCACTATATTGTCATGGTTTTTATACTGTGATGGTGTTTATGTCAGCCTCCTGATGATATTATCATGATTGATATATGATTATGGTAACTAAATTTTAATGGCAATTATATTTCATTGTGACAATTTTGTCATGTTGCCTGCATTTTCATGGTAGCTATATTGTTATGGCAGGTACATTTTCATTGTTGTTTCATTGTTTTATCGGCTATACTGTCAAGGTGACTATATCTTAATTAAGAATCTTCTCTTGGTCGCTATTTTGTCATGGACACTATATTGTCCTGGAGCCTATATGTTTGCTATGATCCGAAAGAGACTATTTTGTCACAGCATCAATATTGTCAGGTGCGTATATTGCCATAATGAATATGATTTGAAGGCTTCCTTATTGTTGCCTTGACTGTATTGTCATATAACTTATATGATCATGGCTATATTGTTATAGTTAATATATTGCCGTCTTGACTATATTATCATATTGGCTAAATTGTCATGATAAGTATGTTGACATGGAAGCCTTATTTTCATGATGTTTATATAGTCATTGAATTATATCGTGACATTACTGTCATAGTGGCTGTACTTTCATGGTGGCTATATAGTCGTTTGCTGTATTTTCACTGTTACTCTTTTGTGAATTTTGCTTTATTTTCATTGTAGCTATAGTGTCATGGGGGATATATTTTCATAGCAGCAGTATTGTCATTATGAACGTACCGTCATTTTGGCTATCTACTCATTTTGGTTATATTGCGAAGATTTACATATCGTCACCTTGGCTATATTGTCAAGGGGATCTCTTTTATAGTTGCTATGTTGTCATTTTTTTAGTCATGCATATTTTTTCATAAGCGATACATTATCGTGATAACTTTACTATTAAGGTGACAGTATATTGTCATTGTGACAATGTTGACAATATGACTATAATCTCTTAGTGGAATATTGCTAAGATAACTATACTGTCATGGTGACTATTTCATGATGATGATTATAATGACAGTTTGACTGCATTTTCATTGTAGCATATTTAATGGTGTTGATTTTGCCCTTGAAGATATATTATAAAAACGAAAATTTCCTTTTTTTAAATTATCATGTGAATATATTGCCATGATATGCGATATTGTTATAGTTTCAGTACTGTCATGTTGAATGTACATTATCTTGGTTACATTACAATTAAAGTCATAATGGCAGGGTAACTATATTTTCATGGTTGATCATTTTGTTATGACTATTTATTGTATTTGTGAGTATATTCTCATGGTTACTGTGTTGCCGTAATTTCTATATTGTCCTGGACACTACATATCCTGAAGTCTATATTGTCATATCAGTTATATGATCATGGTAGCTTTATTGTCATAGTGAATATCTTGTCGTCGTGACTATATTATCATAATGGCTAAATTGTCATAGGAAATATGTTGACATGAGGGCTATATTTTCATGATATTCATAAAGTCATTGAAAGATTACTCTCAAGGTGACTCTAATAGCCTGGCGATTGATGTAAAACGTGACATTATTGTCACGAAAGCTGCATTGTCATGGTGGCTATATTGTCGTTCCCTGTATTTTCAATGTTACTCTTTTGTGAAGATTGCTTTATTGTCATTGTAGCTATAGTGTCATGGGGAATATATTTTCGTAGTAGCAGTATTGTCATTATGAACATATCGTCATTTTGGCTATCTGCTCATTTTGGTTACATTGCGAAGATTTACATATCGTCACCTTGGCTATATTGGCAAGGTGATCTCTTTATAGTTGCTATATTGTCATTTTTTTTAATCACGTATATTTTTTCATGAGTGATACATTATCTTGATAACTATATCATTAAAGTGACAGTATATTGTCATGGTGACTATATTGTCATTATGACCACAATCTCTTAGTGGCTATATTGCTAAGATAACTACATGTGACTACATTTTCATTGTAGCTTATTTGATGGTGTTGATTTACCCTTGGAGATATATCATTATAAAAACGGATATTTCATTTCGTTTAAATTATGAGGTGAATACATTGTCATGATATGCTATATTGTTATAGTTTCAGTACTGTCATGGTGAATGTATATTATGTTGGCTACATTACAATGGAAGCCATAGTGTCAGGGTGGCTATATTTTCATGGTTTGATCATTTTGTTATTAGTATTTTATTGTATTTTTGAATATATTGTCATGGTGACTGTGTTGCCATAATTTCTATATTGTCATTTCATTTATTAAATTGATGGCAATATTGTCATAGAGACTGTATGGTAATCATTGTTGTCTTGTCATCGTGACTCAATCTTCACGAAGGCTATACTGTCATTAAGATTACATTCTTATGGTAACTATATTGCCATCATGGCTTTTTGTCAGAGTAGCTATATTGTTAAATTACCTATCATATTGTGGTGGGTATTTTTTTTCCTTTTGGTATATTGCCATGATGGCTATACTAGAATTTTGGCAAGATTAGCATGGTGATATAGTGTTCGCAGCCCAACTGTTGTTTTGGACATTTTTTCAGGGGAATACATTATCATGGTACCTACATTGTCAAGGTTACTATATTTCTTGTAAGCTACATTGTAAAGATGACGATATTGGCATGGCGGGTGTATTGTTATGTTCAATATAACGCCATCCTGGCTACATTATCTTGGTCGCTATATCAACTTGATGGCTATATTGCTACGGTCAATTTCATCGTTGGGGATGTATTTTGTCTTTACCTACAATTTGGTTGTGATTATATGATCATGATAATATTTCTATGACGGCTTATTTGGCATCTTGAGTGTATCTGTCTGGATATCATATCATCATGTAACTTAGTCTGTCATGCTTTTAAACGGTGATGGTGCTTATGTGAAAATGCTGATTACATTATCATCATTAATGTATGATTATTGTAACTATATAGCAATGGCAATATCTTTTTTGATCATTTCGGTATGTTGACTTCATTTTGATAGTAGTTATATTGGTATGGCAGGTACATTTTCATGGTTCTGACATTGTTTTATGCGCTATACTGTCAAGGCGGCTGTATAGTATTGATAAATTCTGTTTTGGACGCTATTGTCTCCTGGACACTATATACTTTAGAGGCTATATGTTTCCTATGATCCGAAAGCGACTATTTTGTCACGGTATCTATATTGTCAGGTGGCTATATTGACGTTGTGAACATACTCTGAATGTTTCTTTAATGTTGCGTTGACTATATTGTTATATGAGTTATATGGCCATGGTGGCTTTGTTGTTATAGTGAATATATTGTAGTTGTGACTATACTATCATAATGGCTAAATTGTTATGAGAAATATGTTGATATAGATGCTATATTCTCAAGATACTTTTATGGTAATTGTAAAAAAATTTTCAAGTTTACTCTAATATCACAGTGATTGATTTATGTTGTAACATTATTGTTATGGTGGCTGTACAATCATGGTGGCCATATTGTCGTTTGATGCGTTTTCAATGTTACTATTTAGTGAATATAGCTTTAATGTCAGTGTAGCTATACTTTCATTGGGAACAAATTTTCATAGTGACGCAATTGTCATTATGAAATAAAGTCATTTTGGCTATCTTCTAATTTGGGTTACATTGCTATGTTATATATATCGTCAGCTTGGCTATATTGGGAAGGTGATTTTTTTTATAGGTGGTATATTGTCATTTTTTAATCGTGCATATTCTGTTATAAGCGATATATTATCATGATACCCATATCATTAAGGTGAAAATATTGGCATGGCGACTATATTGTTTTTATGACTGTAATCTTATGATAACAATATAGGTACCCTGATATATAGGCAACATGAAAAGACAATCACCCCCTTGTAATATAACAAAAAATAACAATTAGCCATCATGGCAATATATTCATTTAACAATATAGCCACCATGGCAATATAGTTACCATATCAATATAATATTGCCACCAATTCAACAAATCAAATGACAGTATAGATATTATGGCAACAGTCACCATGACAATATACACACAAGTGGAATATAATCGACAAAACAAAATGATTATATTATGAAAATATAGCCACTCTGCCACTATGGCTTCCATTGGAATATAGCCAACATAATAATACATATACAATGGCATTCCTGAAACCATAACAATATAGCATATCACGACAATGTAGTCCCCTAATGATTTAATCAAAATGAGAATCTCGTTTTATAATGATACATCCTCAAGGGCAAACCCCACACCAATATAAAAGCTACCGTGAAAATGTAGTCACCATGACATTATAACCATCATGATGAAATAGACACCATGACAGTAAAGTTACTTTGGCAAGATATCCAACATGATATCATTGTCATAATAACAATATAGTCAAAATGCAAATATATAGTTACCGGAATGTTATAGTTATCATGATAATGTATCACTTACGACAAAAAATGCATGATTAAAAAAATGAAAATATAGCAACCGTAAAAAAAGATCACGTTGCTAATATAGCCAAGGTGATGATATATATATGATAGAAATGTAACCAAAATAAGGAGATGGTCAAAATGACAGTATGTTCATAATGACAATAATTCCACTATGAAAATATATTCTCCATGACAATATAGGTACACTGACAGTAAAGCTATCTTCACAAAAGCGTAAAATTGAAATACAGCAAATACAATATAGCCACCATGACAATACAGCCATCTTGACAATAATATCACGATATAACACAATCACCAGGACAATAGAGTCACCTTGACAGTAATCTTACAATGACTTTATAAATATCATGAAAATATAGCCCCCATGTCAAGATATTTGCTATGACAATTTAGCCATTATGAAAATATAGTCACGACGACAATCTATTCACTATGACAATAAAGCTACCATGATCATATAACTGATATGACAATATAATCAAAGCAAAAATATAGAAACATTCAACTTATATTCACAATGGCAATATAACCACCTGACAATATAGATACTGTTAATAGATAGTCGTTTTCGGATCATAGCAAAAATATAGATTCCAGGACAATATAGTCTCTGTGAAAAAACAGTCACTCAGACAGGATTTATCATCATGATATGCTCATAACATTATAGCTGTCATGGAATTGTAGTCAGCATGACAAAATTATCACAATGAAATAAAACAACATTGCAATATAGTTACCATAATCAAACACCAATCATGATTATATAATCAGCAGGTTGACATAAACAAGATCATAGTGTAAAAACCATGACAATTTAAGTGACATGATGAGATGATATCCATTCACTTACACCTACAATACCACATAAGTTTTCATGAAAATATTATCATGATCATATAATCACTACAGTATTGTCACTAATTACAAAATATATCCCGAAAGACAAAATTAACCATAACAATATAGCCATCAAGTTGATATAGCGACCAAGATAATGTAGCCAGGACGGCATTATATTGAAGGTAAGAATACAACCACCATGCCAATGTCTTCACCATGACAATGTAGCTACCATGAAAATATAATATCCTTGACTATGTAGCTACCATGATAAAATATACAATTGAAAAATATCCACAACAAGAGTTTAGCTGCTGAAACACTATATCGCTATGCCAACATCGCCAAAATGTTATTATTGCCATCATGATAATACACCGCCAGAAAAGAAATATATATACCCACTACTCGACAATATAGCTATTCTGACAATATTGCCAACATGAAAAGACAGTCACCTCCTTGTTATATAGCAAAAATGACAAATAGCCATCATGGCGATATAGTCATTTAGCAATACAGCCAATATGGTAACATAGTTAGCATAACAATGTGATCTTAACGACAAAGTAGCCAACATGACTCTATAGTCACGTTGACAATACAACCACCGTGACAATACAGATAACATGACAGTACCGTCTCTAAAACAATATTGCCATCAATTTGACAAATTATATGACAATATAGATATTATGGCAACATAGTCATCATGACAATATACTCAGAAATGCAATATAATCGCCATGATAAAATTATCCTACCATGAAAATATAGCCACCTACCATTTTGGTTTCCACTGCAATGTAGAAACAGTAATAAAAGATTTACCATGACAGTACTGAAACCATAACAGTATAGCATATCATGGCAATGTAGTCAGCTGATAATTTAATCAAAATGACAATTTCTCTTCTATAATGGTATATCCTCAAGGGCAATATCAACACTATCAAAAAAGCTTCTACGAAAATACAGTCATTATGACATTATAAAAATCATGATAAAAAAGTCACCATTACAATATAGTTATCTTGGCAATATAGCCACTGTGACATTTTAGTCATAATGATAATATAGTCGCTATGACAATATTTTCACCATAAAAATATAATTATCATGATAATATTTCGCTTATGACAAAGTGTGCAAGAGTTAAATAATGACAATATATCACCTATAAAAAGATCACCTTGCCAACATAGCTAAGGTGACGATATATACATTATAGCAATGTAACTAAAATGAAAAGATAGCCAAAATGAGGGTATGGGCATAATGACAATACTGCCACTATGAAAATATGTTCCCCATGACACTATAGCTACACTGACAACAAAGCCATATTCACAAAAGAGCAACATTGAAAATACAGCAAACGAGAATATAGCCACCATCATAGTTCAGCCACCATGATAATATTGTCCCGATACAAATCATCACCATGTCATTAGTCACCTTGATAATAAACTTAGAATAACTATATAAATATCATGAAAATATAGCCTCCATGTCAACATGTCTGCCATGATAATCTGGCCATTATGATAATATAGTCATGACTGCAATTTATTCACTATAACAATATAGCCAAAGTGATCATATAACTGATGTGACAATACAGTCAAAGAAGCAAAAAAGAAATATACAAATCATATTCACTATGGCGGTATAACTACATGACAATATAGATACTGTGACAAATAGTCGCTTTTGAATCATAGCAAACATATAGCCGGCAGGACAACATAGTCTCTATGACAAAATAGCGACCAAGACAGGATATATCATTATAATATAGACACCTTGACAGTATAGACCATAAAACAATGTAACAATCATGAAACTATACCTGCCAAAACATTATAGATATCATGAAATTTTAGTCAACATGACAAAATTATCATAATGAAATATCATCGGCATTACAATATAGTTACAATAATCATAGACCAATCATGATCATATAATCAGCAGGTTGACATAAACAATATCACAGTATAAAAACCATGACAGTATAAGTGACATGATGATATGATATCCATACACTTACACTTACAATACCAAAGAAGCCGCCATGAATATATTGTTATCATGTTCATATAATCACAACAATATTGTAGATAGTGACAAATATATCCCCAACGACAAAATTAATCATGGCAATATAGCCATCAACTTGTTATAGCGACCAAGATAATGTAGCGAGCATTGTATTGAGAATTACAATAAAGCCACCGTGCCAGTGTCGTCACCATGACAATATAGCTACCATGAAAACATAGTAACGTTGATAATGTAGCTGACATGGCAAAATATTCAAGATAGAAAATACCGAAAAGATAGCCACAACAAGAGTTTAGATGCTAAGACGATATATCACCATGCAAATACCTCTAAAATTTTAGTATAGCCATCATGGCAATATATCAACAGAAAAAATACTCATCACAACGATATAGCTAACTTGACAATATACTACTCTGACAATATAGGTAACATTAAAAGGCAGCCACCTCCTTGATATATAAAAGAAAAAAATGACAAATAGCCATCATGGCAATATGGTAACTAAACAATATAGCCATCATGGCAATATGGTAACCAAACAATATAGCTATCATGGGAATATGACTACCATAGCAATATATTCTTAATGGTAATATAGTCGCCATGTCCTTATAGTCACGATGACAATACAACTACCATGACAATACAGAAAACATCAAAATACAGTCTCTAAGACAATATTGCCACTAATTCAACAAGTTAAATGACGATATAGATATTATGGCAACACAGTCACGATGACAATATACTCAGAAATGTTATATAATCGTCATAATAAAATGGTCCTACCATGAAAATATAGTCACCCTGCCACTATGGCTTCCATTACAATATAGCCACAATAACAAAACATTCACCACGACAGTACTGAAACCATAATAATATAGCATATCATGACAATGTAGTCACTTGATCATTTAATGAAAAAGAAAAATTTCGCTTCTATTATGGTATAACCTCAAGGACAAAATTTTATACACCATTAAAAAGCTGCCATGAATATACAGTCACTACGACATAAATATCATGATAAAATAGTGACCATGGTAATATAGCCACTCTGAGATTATAGTTATTATGACAATATAGTCGCTATTAAAATACTGTCACCTTAAAAATAAAGTTATCAAAATGATATATCGCTTGTGACAAAATATGCATGATTAGAAAATGACAGTATAGCACCTATAAAAAAGATCACTTTTCCACTATAGTCAAGGTGACGATATATAAATCATAGCAACGTAAAGAAAAAGAGATGATAACCAGAACGACGGTATGTTCATAATGACAATACTGCAACTATGAAAATATGTTCCCCACGATTCTCCAGCTTCACTTACAATAAAGCCATCTTCACAAAAAGAGTACTATTGAAAAAATAGCAAACGACTATACAGCCATCAAGACAGTACAGCCACCATGACAATAATCTCTCGATATAAATCAATCGCCAGGACATGAGCGTCACCTTGATAATGAATATACAATGAGTACATGAACATCATGAAAATATAGCGTCCATATAAATATATTTGTCGTGAAAATATAGCCTCCATATAAATATCTTTAAAGTGACAGTTTCGCCCTTTTGATAATATAGTCAAGACGCTAATATATTCACCATAACAATAAAGCCACCATGATCACATAAATGATATGACAATATAGTCAACGCAACAATAAACGCATTTATAAATTATATCCACTCTGAGAATACAGCCACATGAAAATATAGATACTGTGACAAAACAGTCATTTTTGGATCATAGCAAACATATAGCGTCCAAGAGAATATAGTCTCTATGACAAAATAGCGAAGAAGACAGGATTTATCATCACAATACAGTCACCTTGACAGTATAGCCAATAAAACAGTGGAACAAAAATGAAAATGTACCTACCATAACAATATAGCTTACATTTAAATATAGTTACTATGACAAATTCATTACAATGAAATAGAAAAGATATCACATTATAGTTTCGATAATCATACACCAATCATGATCATATAAGATAAAACCTTCAAAACAAAGCAAGGGTAGCGACAACGCAAGGAGGAATAGCTACAACCTAGCTCCGAAAGACGACAGCAGCTCCTTACACGTCGGTAGCTGGTGCGCGACTGTCATCAGGTGACTACATTGTCATGATATGCTATATTGTCATGGTCTCAGTACTGTCGTAGTGAATGTATTATTATGTTAGCTATATTGCAGTGGCAGGGTGCCTAATTTTCATGGTAGGATAATTTGGTTATCGCGGTTATATTGCATTTGTGATAATACTGTCATGGTGACTGTGTTCCAGTAATATCTATATTATCATTTAATTTGTTGAAGCGATTGCAATATTGTCGTAGAGACTCTAATGTCATGTTGCCTGTATTGTCATGATGGTTGCATGTCATCTTGACTATATAGTCATGTTGGTTATATTCCAGTTATGATTACATAGTTATGGTAACTATATTGCCATGGTGACTATATTAATAGGTGACTACATTGCCATGATAGCTATTTTTCCTTTTTGTTATACTGTAAGGAGATGACTGTCTTTTCATATTGAATATATTATCAGGGTAGCTATATTGTTAAGTTAGCTATATCATTGTGGTGCTTATTTTCTTTTTCTGGTAGTATATTGATATGATGCCTAGACTAACATTTTGGCGATATTGGCATGGTGATATAGTGTCTTAGCAAATAAACTGTTATTGTGGATATGTTCCATGGGATTTTATTATCATGCCATTGTGGCTGTATTGTTATTTTCAATATAATGCCATCCTAACTACATTTTCTTGGTCGCCATATTTACTTGCTGGCTATATTGCTATGGTTGATTTTGTCGTTGGGGATATATTTTGTCATTAACTACAATTTTTTTTAATCATATGATCATGATAACAATATTTTCATGTCGGCTAATTTGGTAATGTGAGTGCAAGTGTATGGATATCATATTATCATGTCACTATATTCTCATGGTTTTTATACTGTGATGGTGTTTATGTCAGCCTCCTGATGATATTATCATGATTGATATATGATTATGGTAACTAAATGGTAATGGCGATTATATTTCATTGTGACAATTTTGTCATGTTGCCTGCATTTTCATGGTAGCTATATTGTTATGGCAGGTACATTTTCATTGTTGTTTCATTGTTTTATCGGCTATACTGTCAAGGTGACTATATCTTAATTAAAAATCTTGTCTTAGTCGCTATTTTGTCATGGACACTATATTGCCCTGGAGCCTATATGTTTGCTATGATCCGAAAGAGACTATTTTGTCACAGCATCAATATTGTCAGGTGCTTATATTGCTATTATGAATATAATTTGAAGGCTTCCTTATTGTTGCGTTGACTGTATTGTCATATCACTTATATGATCATGTCTATATAGTTATAGTGAATATATTGCAGTCTTGACTATATCATCATATTGGCTAAATTGTCATGGTAAGTATGTTGACATGGAAGCTTTATTTTCATGATGTTTATATAGTCAGTGAATTATATCGTGACATTATTGTCATAGTGGCTGTACTTTCATGGTGGCTATATAGTCGTTTGCTGTATTTTCACTGTTACTCTTTTGTCAAGATTGCTTTATTGTCATTGTAGCTATAGTGTCATGGGGGATATATTTTCATAGCAGCAGTATTGTCATTATGAACATACAGTCATTTTGGCTATCTATTCGTTTTGGTTATATTGCGAAGATTTACATATCGTCACCTTGGCTATATTGTCAAGGTGATCTCTTTTATAGTTGCTATATTGTCATTTTTTTTAGTCATACATATTTTTTCATAAGCGATACATTATCGTGATAACTTTACTATTAAGGTGACAGTATATTGTCATTGTGACAATGTTGACATTATGACTATAATCTCTTTGTGGCTATATTGCTAAGATAACTATACTGTCATGGTGACTATTTCATGATGATGGTTATAATGACAGTTTGACTGCATTTTCATTGTAGCATATTTAATGGTGTTGATTTTGCCCTTGAAGATATATTATAAAAACGAAAATATCTTTTTCTTTAAATTATCATGTGAATTTATTGCCATGATATGCGATATTGTTATAGTTTCAGTACTGTCATGTTGAATGTATATTGTGTTGGTTACATTACAAGTAAAGTCATAGTGGCAGGGTAACTATATTTTCATGGTTGGATCATTTTGTTATGACGATTTTATTGTATTTGTGAGTATATTCTCATGGTTACTGTGTTGCCGTAATTTCTATATTGTCCTGGACACTACATATCCTGAAATCTATATTGTCATATCAGTTATATGATCATGGTAGCTTTATTGTCATAGTGAATATCTTGTCGTCGTGACTATATTATCATCATGGCTAAATTGTCAAAGGAAATATGTTGACATGAGGGCTATATTTTCATGATATTCATAAATTCATTGAAAGATTACTATCAAGGTGGTTCTAATAGCCTGGCGATTGATGTATATCGTGACATTATTGTCACGATAGCTGCATTGTCATGGTGGCTATATTGTCGTTTCCTGTATTTTCAATGTTACTCTTTTGTGAAGATTGCTTTATTGTCATTGTAGCTATAGTGTAAGTGGGAATATATTTTCGTAGTAGCAGTATTGTCATTATGAACATATCGTCATTTTGGCTATCTGCTTATTTTGGTTCCATTGCGAAGATTTACATATCGTCGCCTTGGATATATTGGCAAGGTGATCTCTTTATAGTTCCTATATTGTCCTTTTTTTAATCACGTATATTTTTTCATGAGTAATACATTATCTTGATAACTATATCATTAAAGTGACAGTATATTGTCATGGTGACTATATTGTCATTATGACTACAATCTCTTAGTGGCTATATTGCTAACATAACTACATGTGACTACATTTTGATTGTAGCTTATTTAATGGTGTTGATTTACCCTTGGAGATATATCATTATAAAAACGGATATTTCATTTTGTTTAAATTATGAGGTGAATACATTGTCATGATATGCTATATTGTTATAGTTTCAGTACTGTCATGGTGAATGTATATTATGTTGTCTACATTACAATGAAGCCATAGTGTCAGGGTGGCTATATTTTCATGGTTTGATCATTTTGTTATTAATATTTTATTGTATTTTTGAATATATTGTCATGGTGACTGTTGCCATAATTTCTATATTGTCATTTGATTTATTAAATTGATGGCAATATTGTCATAGAGACTGTATTGTCATGTTGCCTGTAGGGTCATCATGGTTGTCTTGTCATCGTGACTCTATGGTTATGATGGCTATACTGTCATTAAGATTACATTCTTATGGTAACTATATTTCCATCATGGCTTTTTGTCAGAGTAGCTATATTGTTAAGTTAGCTATCTTATTGTGGTGGGTATTTTTTTTTCCTTTTGGTATATTGCCATGATGGCTATACTAGAATTTTGGCAAGATTAGCATGGTGATATAGTGTTCGCAGCCCAACTGTTATTTTGGACATTTTTTCATGGGAATACATTATCATGGTACCTACATTGTCAAGGTTACTATATTTCATGCAAGCTACATTGTAAAGATGATGATATTGGCATGGCGGGTGTAATGTTATGTTCAATATAACGCCATCCTGGCTACATTATCTTAGTCGCTATATCAACTTGATGGCTGTATTGCTACGGTCAATTTCATCGTTGGGGATGTATTTTGTCTTTACCTACAATTTGGTTGTGATTATATGATCATGATAATATTTCTATGACGGCTTATTTGGCATCTTGAGTGTATCTGTCTGGATATCATATCATCATGTAACTTAGTCTGTCATGCTTTTAAACGGTGATGGTGCTTATGTGAAAATGCTGATTACATTATCATCATTAATGTATGATTATTGTAACTATATAGCAATGGCAGTATCTTTTTTGATCATTTTGGTATGTTGACTTCATTTTGATAGTAGTTATATTGGTATGGCAGGTACATTTTCATGGTTCTGACATTGTTTTATGGGCTATACTGTCAAGGCGGCTGTATAGTATTGATAAATTCTGTTTTGGACGCTATTGTCTCCTGGACACTATATACTTTAGAGGCTATATGTTTCCTATGATCCGAAAGCGAACTATTTTGTCACGGTATCTATATTGTCAGGTGGCTATATTGACGTTATGAACATATTCTGAATGTTTCTTTAATGTTGCGTTGACTATATTGTTATATGAGTTATATGGCCATGGTGGCTTTGTTGTTATTTTGAATATATTGTAGTTGTGACTATACTATCATAATGGCTAAATTGTCATGGGAAATATGTTGATATGGATGCTATATTCTCATGATACTTTTATGGTAATTGTAAAAAATTTTCAAGTTTACTCTAATATCACAGTGATTGATTTATGTTGTAACATTATTGTTATGGTGGTTGTACAATCATGGTGGCTATATTGTCGTTTGATGCGTTTTCAATGTTACTATTTAGTGAATATGGCTTTAATGTCAGTGTAGCTATACTTTCATTGGGAACAAATTTTCATAGTGACGCAATTGTCATTATGAAATAAAGTCATTTTGGCTATCCTCTAATTTGGGTTACATTGCTATGTTATATATATCGTCACCTTGGCTATATTGGGAAGGTGATTTTTTTTATCGGTGGTATATTGTCATTTATTAATCGTGCATATTCTGTTATAAGCGATTTATTATCATGATACCCATATCATTAAGATGAAAATATTCGCATGGCGACTATATTCTCTTTATGACTGTAATCTTATGATAACAATATAGGTACCCTGATATATAGGCAACATGAAAAGACAATAACCCCCTTGTAATATAACAAAAAATAACAAATAGCCATCATGGCAATATATTCATTTAACAATATAGCCACCATGGCAATATAGTTACCATATCAATATAATCTTAATGGAAATATAACTACCATGACCATATAGACACGATGACAATACAACCACCAAGACAATACAGGAACCATGACATTACATTATGACAATATTGCCATCAATTCAACAAATCAAATGACAGTATAGATATTATGGCAACAGTCACCATGACAATATACACACAAGTGGAATATAATCGACATAACAAAATGATTATATTACGAAACTATAGCCACTCTGCCACTATGGCTTCCATTGGAATATAGCCAACATAATAATACATATACAATGACATTCCTGAAACCATAATAATATAGCATATCACGACAATGTAGTCCCCTAATGATTTAATCAAAATGAGAATCTCGTTTTATAATGATACATCCTCAAGGGCAAACCCAACACCAATATAAAAGCTACCGTGAAAATGTAGTCACCATGACATTATAACCATCATGATGAAATAGACACCATGACAATAAAGTTACTTTGGCAAGATATCCAACATGATATCATTGTCATAATAACAATATAGTCAAAATAGCAATATATAGTTACCGGAATGTTATAATTATCATGATAATGTATCACTTACGACAAAAAATGCATGATTAAAAAATGAAAATATAGCAACCGTAAAAAAAGATCACGTTGCTAATATAGCCAAGGTGATGATATATTTATGATAGAAATGTAACCAAAATAAGGAGATGGCCAAAATGACAGTATGTTCATAATGACAATAATTCCACTATGAAAATATATTCTCCATGACACTATAGGTACACTGACAGTAAAGCTATCTTCACAAAAGCGTAAAATTAAAATACAGCAAACTACAATATAGCCACCATGACAATACAGCCATCTTGACAATATCACGATATAACTCAATCACCAGGACAATAGAGTCACCTTGACAGTAATCTTACAATGACTTTATATATATCATGAAAATATAGCCCCCATGTCAAGATATTTGCTATGACAATTTAGCCATTATGAAAATATAGTCACGACGACAATCTATTCACTATGACAATAAAGCTACCATGATCATATAACTGATATGACAATATAATCAAAGCAAAAATATAGAAACATTCAGCTTATATTCACAATGGCAATATAACCACCTGACAATATAGATACTGTTAATAGATAGTCGTTTCCGGATCATAGCAAAAATATAGACTCCAGGACAATATAGTCTCTGTGAAAAAAACAGTGACTTAGACAGGATTTATCATCATGATATGCTCATAACATTATAGCTGTCATGGATTTGTAGTCAACATGACAAAATTATCACAATGAAATAAATGGACATTACAATATAGTTACTATAATCATACACCAATCATGATTATATAATCAGCAGGTTGACATAAACAAGATCATAGTGTAAAAACCATGACAATTTAAGTGACATGATGAGATGATATCCATTCACTTACACTTACAATGCCACATACGTTTTCATGAAAATATTATCATGATCATATAATCACAACAGTATTGTCACTAATTACAAAATATATCCCGAAAGACAAAATTAACCATAACAATATAGCCATCAAGTTGATATAGCGACCAAGATAATGTAGCCAGGACGGCATTAAATTGAAAGTAAGAATACAACCACCATGCCAATGACTTCACCATGACAATGTAGGTACCATGAAAATATAGTAGCCTTGACTATGTAGCTACCATGATAAAATATACAATTGAAAAATATCCACAACAAGAGATTAGCTGCTAAAACACTTTATCGCCATGCCAATATCGCCAAAATGTTATTATTGCCATCATGATAATATACCGCCAGAAAAGAAATATATATACCCAATACTCGACAATATAACTATTCTGACAATATTGCCAACATGAAAAGACAGTCACCTCCTTGTTATATAACAAAAATGACAAATAGCCATATGGCGATATAGTGATTTAACAATACAGCCACTATGGTAATATAGTTACCACAACAATGTGATCTTAACGACAATGTAGCCAACATGACTATATAGTCACGTTGACAATACAACCACCGTGACAATACAGATAACATGACAGTACCGTCTCTAAGACAATATTGCCATCAATTTGACAAATTATATGACAATATAGATATTATGGCAACATAGTTACCATGACAATATACTCAGAAATGCAATATAATCGCCATGATAAAATTATCCTGCCATGAAAATATAGCCACCTACCATTTTGGTTTCCATTGCAATGTAGAAACAGTAATAAAAGATTTACGATGAAGGTACTGAAACAATAACAGTATAGCATATCATGGCAATGTAGTCAGCTGATAATTTAATCAAAATGACAATTTCTCTTCTATAATGGTATATCCTCAAGGGCAATATCAACACCATTAAAAAAGCTTCTACGAAAATACAGTCATTATGACATTATAAAAATCATGATAAAAAAGTCACCATTACAATATAGTTATCTTGGCAATTTAGCCACTGTGACATTATAGTCATAATGATAATATGGTCGCTATGACAATATTGTCACCATAATAATATAATTGGAACCATGGAAGCGGAAGTGGATCATAGGGTGGCTGAGGGGGCGAAAATTCTGGGGGCCTTGAAGAATGTGTGGAAGTCGAGAACATTATCTCCGAAAGCAAAAATGGGTATGTTTGAAGGAATAGTGGTTCCAACAATGTTGTATGGTTGCGAGGCGTGGAATATGGATAGAGTTGTGCGCAGGAGGATGGATGTGCTGGAAATGAGATGTTTGAGGACAATGTGTGGTGTCAGGTGGTTTGATCGAGAAAGTAACGTAAGGGTAAGAGAGATGTGTGGAAATAAAAAGAGCGTGGTTGAGAGAGCAGAAGAGGGTGTTTTGAAATGGTTTGGTCACATGGAGAGAATGAGTGAGGAAAGATGACCAAGAGGATATATGTGTCCGAGGTGGAGGGAACGAGGAGAAGAGGGAGACCAAATTGGAGGTGGAAAGATGGAGTGAAAAAGATTTTGTGTGATCGGAGCCTGAACATGCAGGAGGGTGAATGGAGGGCAAAGATCATGATAATATTTCGCTTATGACAAAGTATGCAAAGTTAAATAATGACAATATATCACCTATAAAAAGATCAAATTGCCAATATAGCTAAGGTGACGATATATACATCATAGCAATGTAACTAAAATGAAAAGATAGCGAAAATGACGGTATGGTCATAATAGCAATACTGCCACTATGAAAATATGTTCCCCATGACACTATAGCTACACTGACAACAAAGCCATATTCACAAAAGAGCAACATTGAAAATACAGCAAACGAGAATATAGCCACCATCATAGTTCAGCCACCATGACAATAATGTCACGATACAAATCATCACCATGTCATTAGTCACCTTGCTAATAAACTTACTATATAAGTATCATGAAAATATAGCCTCCATGTCAACATGTCTGCCATGATAATCTGGCCATTATGATAATATAGTCATGACGACAATCTATTCACTGTAACAATATAGCCACAGTGATCATATAACTGATGTGACAATACAGTCAAAGAAGCAAAAAAGAAATATACAAATCATATTCACTATGGCAGTATAACTACATGACAATATAGATACTGTGACAAATAGTCGCTTTTGAATCATAGCAAACATATAGCCGGCAGGACAACATAGTCTCCATGACAAAATAGCGACCAAGACAGGATATATCATTATAATATAAACACCTTGACAGTATAGACCATAAAACAATGTAACAATCATGAAACTGTACCTGCCAAAACATTATAGATGTCATGAAATTTTAGTCAACATGACAAAATTATCACAATGAAATATCATCGGCATTACAATATAGTTACATAATCATAGACCAATCATGATCATATAATCAGCAGGTTGACATAAACAATATCACAGTATAAAAACCATGACAGTATAAGTGACATGATGATATGATATCCATATACTTACACTTACAATACCAAAGAAGCCGCCATGAAAATATTGTTATCATGATCATATAATCACAACAATATTGTAGGTAATGACAAAATTTATCCCCAACGACAAAATTAATCATGGCAATATAGCCATCAACTTGTTATAGCGACCAAGATAATGTAGCGAGCATCGTACTGAGAATTACAATACAGCCATCGTGCCAATGTCGTCACCATGACAATATAGCTACCATGAAAATATAGTAACGTTGACAATGTAGCTGCCATGGTAAAATATTCAAAATAAAACATACCCAAAAAATAGCTACAACAAGAATTTAGCTGTTAAGGCGATATATTAATATGCCAATATCTCTAAAATGTTAGTATAGCCATCATGGCAATATATCAGCAGAAAAAGTACCCATCACGACGATATAGCTAACTTGGCAATATACTACTCTGACAATATAGGTAACATTAAAAGACAGTCACCTCCTTGAAATATAACTAAAGTAACAAATAGCCCTCATGGCAATATGGTAACCAAACAATATAGCTATTATGGCAATAAAATTACCATAACAATGTAGTCTTAATGTCAATATTGTCACCATGTCCATATAGTTACGATGACAATACAACCACCATGACAATACAGAAAACATGAAAATGCAGTCGCTATGACAATATTGCCATCAAATCAATAAGTTAAATGACAATATAGATATTATGGCAACACAATCACGTTTACAATATACTCAGAAATGTTATATAATCGTCATATTGAAATGATCATACCATGAAAATATAGTCACCCTGCCACTATGGCTTCCATTACAATATAGCCACAATAACAAAACATTCACCATGACAGTACTGAAATCATAACAATATAGCAGATCATGACAATGTAGTCACTTGATGATTAATGAAAAATGAATATTTCGCTTCTATTATGGTATAACCTCAAGGACAAAATTTAAACACCATTAAAAAGCTACTATGAAAATACAGTCAATATGACATTATAAATATCATGACAGAATAATAACCATGACAATATAGTTATCTTGGCAATATAGCCACTCTGAGATTATAGTCATAATGACAATATAGTCGCTATGAAAATATTGTCACCTTAATAAAATAGTTATCAAAATAATATATCGCTTGTGAAAATATGCATGATTAAAAAAATGACAATATAGCACCTATGAAAAAGATCACCTTGCCACTATAGTCAAGGTGACGATATATTCATCATGGCAACGTAAAGAAAAAGAGAAGGTAACCAAAAAGACGGTATGTTCATAATGACAATACTGCCACTATGAAAATATGTTCTCCATTATAGTACAGCTACACTGACAATAAAGCCATCTTCACAAAAAGAGTACTATTGAAAAAAACGGGAAACGACTATGTAGCCACCAAGACAGTACAGCCACTACGACAATAATGTCACGATATGAATCAATCGCCAGGACATTAGAGTCAACCTTGATAATAAATATATAATGAGTACATAAATATCATTAAAACATAGCATCTATATAAATATATTTGTCGTGAAAATATAGCCTCCATATGAATATCTTTGAAATGACAATTTAGCTATTATAATGATATAGTCAAGACGATGATATATTCACCATAACAATAAAGCCACCACGATCACATAAATGATATGACAATATAGTCAACGCAACAATGAGCGCATTTATAAATTATATTCACTATGGAAATATAGCCACATGACAATATAGATACTGTGACAAGATAGTCATTTTTGGATCATAGCAAACATATAGCGTCCAGGAGAATATAGTCTCTATGACAAAATAGCGAATAAGAAAGGATTTATCATCACAATACAGTCATCTTGACAGTATAGCCAATAAAACAGTGGAACAACCGTGAAAATATACCTGCTATAACAATATAACTTACATGAAAATATAGTTACTATGACAAATTCATTACAATGAAATATAAACGATATCACATTATAGTTTCGATAATCATATACCAATCATGATCATATAGAATAAAACCTTCAAAACAAAGCAAGGGTAGCGACAACGCAGGGAGGAATATCTACAATCTAGCTCTGAAAGACGACAGCAGCTCCGTACACGTCGGTAGCTGGTGCGCGACTGTCATCAGGTGACTACATTGTCATGATATACTATAGTGTTATGGTTTCAGTACTGTCATGGTGAATGTATTATTATGTTGGCTACATTGCAATGGAAGCCATAGTGGCAGGGTGACTATATTTTCATGGTAGGATCATTCTGTTATCGCGGTTATATTGCATTTGTGAAAATATTGTCATGGTGACTGAGTTGCCATAATAGCTATATTATCATTTAATTCGTTGAAGCGATTGCAATATTATCGTAGATACTCTAATATCATGTTGCCTGTACTGGCATGATGGTTGTACTGTCATCTTGACTGTAGAGTCACGTTGACTATATTCCCATTAAGATTATATGGTTATGGTAATTATATTGCCATGGTGATTATATTGATCGGTAACTATATTGCCTTGATGGCTATTTGTCATTTTTGTTATACTGCAAGGAGGTGACTGTCTTTTCATAATGAATATATTATCAGGATAGCCATATTGTTAAGTTAGCTATATCATTGTGATGGTTACTTTCTTTTTCTGGTGGTATATTGCCATGATGCCCAGACTAACATTTTGGAGATATTGGCATGGTGATATACTGTCTGAGCAACGAAACTGTTGTTGTGGATATGTTCCATGGGATTTTATTATCATAGTAGCTACAATGTCAAGGTTACTATGTTTTCATGGTAGCTACATTGTCATGGTGGCGATATTGGCATGGTGGCTGTATTGCTATTTTCAATATAATGCCATCCTAACTACATTATCTTGGTCGCTTTATTTACTTGCTGGCTATATTGTTATGGTTAATTTGTCGTTGGGGATATATTTTGTCTTTAACTACAACTTGTTTTAATCATATGATCATGATAACAATATTTTTATGGCAGCTTATTTGGTAATGTGAGTGCAAGTGTATGGATATCATAATATCATGTCACTATATTGTCATGGTTTTTATACTGTGATGGTGTTTATGTCAGCCTCCTGATGATATTATCATGATTGATATATGATTATGGTAACTAAATTATAATGTTGATTATATTTCATTGTGACAATTTTGTCATGTTGCCTACATTTTCATGGTAGCTAAATTGTAATGGAAGGATTTTCAATGTTGTTCCATTGTTTTATCGTCTATACTGTCAAGGTGACTAAATGTTAATGAGAAATTTTATCTTGGTCGCTATCTTGTCATGGACACTATATATATAGAAGCCGTATTTTCATGATATTTATACAGTCAGTACTATTTTATTATCAGGGTGACTCTAATGTCACCGCGACTGAATTATATCGTGACATTATTGTCATAGTGGCTGTACTGTCATGGTGGCTATATAGTCGTTTGCTGTATTTTCAATGTTACTCTTTTATGAAGATTGCTTTATTGTCATTGTAGCTATATGTCATGGGAATATATTTTCGTAGTAGCAGTATTGTCATTATGAACATACCGTCATTTTGGCTATCTCCTCATTTTGGTTACATTACGAAGATTTACATATCGTCACCTTGGCTATATTGGCAAGGTGATCTCTTTTATAGTTGCTATATTGTCATTTTTTATTCATGCATATTGTTTCATAAGCGATACATTATCGTGATAACTATATTATTAAGGTGACGGTATATTGTCATGGTGACTATATTGTCACTATGACTATAATCTCTTAGTGGCTATATTGCTAAGATAATTATATTGTCATGGTGACTATATCATGATGATGGTTATAATGACATTGTGACTGCATTTTCATTGTAGCTTATTTAATGGTGTTGATTTTGCCCTTGAAGATATATCATTATAAAAACGAGAATTTCATTTTGATTAAATTATCAGGTGAATACATTGTCATGATATGCTATATTGTTATAGTTTCGGTGCTGTCATGATGAATGTATATTATGTTGGCTACATTACAATGGAAGCCATAGTGGCAGGGTGGCTATATTTTCATGGTTGGATCATTATGTTATGACGATTTTATTGTATTTGTGAGCATATTGTCATGGTGACTGTGTTGCCATAATTTCTATATTGTCATTTGATTTATTGAATTGATGGCAATATTGTCATAGAGACTGTATTGTCATGTTGCCTGTATGGTCATCATGATTGTCTTGTCATCGTGACTATATAGTCATGGTGGCTATGCTGTCATTAAGATTGCATTGTTATGGTAACTATACTGCCATGGTGACTATACTGTAAGGTAACTATATTGCCATGATGGCTTTTTGTTTGAGAAGCTATATTGTTAAGTTAGCTATATCATTGTGGTGGGTATTTTTTTCTTTAGGTATATTGCCATGATGGCTATACCAGAATTTTGGCGATATTAGCATGGTGATATATCATCATGGTAGCTACATTTCCAAGGTTACTGTACTTCATGTAAGCTACATTGTAATGATGACGATATTGGCATGGTGGGTGTATTGTTATTTTCAATATAATGCCATTCTGGCTACATTATCTTGGTCGCTATATCAACTTGATGGCTATATTGCTACGGTCAATCTTATCATTGGGGATGTATTTTGTCTTTACCTACAATTTGGTTGTGATTATATGATCATGATAATATTTTCATGCCGACTTATTTGGTATTGTGAGGGGTAACTGTCTTGATATCATATCATCATGTAACTTATATTGTCATGGTTTTTATACGGTGATGGTTATTATGTCAAAATGCTGATTACATTATCATCATTAATGTATGATTATGGTAACTATATAGCAATGAAGATATCTTTTGTGATTATTTTGGTATGTTGACTTCATTTTGATAGTAGTTATATTGGTATTGCAGGTACATTTTCATGGTTCTTACATTGTTTTATGGGCTATACTGTCAAGGTGGCTATATAGTAATGATAAATCCTGTCTTGGACGCTATTGTCTCCTGGACACTATATATCCTGGAGGCTATATGTTTCCTATGATCCGAAAGCGACTATTTTGTCACGTTATCTATATTGTCAGGTGGCTATATTGACATAGTGAATATATTTTGAATGTTTCTTTAATGTTGCGCTGACTATATTGTCATATCAGTTATGTGGTCATGGTGGATTTGTTGTTATAGTGAATATATTGCATTATGACTATACTATCATCATGGCTAAATTGTCATGGGAAATATGTTGATATGGATGCTATATTCTCATGATACTTATATAGTAATTGTAAATCTCTTTTAAGGTGACTCTAATGTCACGGTGATTGATTTATATCGTAACATTATTGTTATGGTGGCTGTACTATCATTGTGGCTATTTTGTCGTTTGATGTGTTTTCAATGTTACTATTTTGTGAATATGGCTTTATTGTCAGTGTAGCTATACTTTCATTGGGAACAAATTTTCAAGGTGACGGTATTGTCATTATGAAATAGTCATTTTGGCTATCTTCTAATTTTGGTTACATTGCTATGCTGTATATATAGTCACCTTGGCTATATTGGGAAGGTGATCTTTTTAATAGGTGGTATATTGTCATTTTTTGATCGTGTCGCTTATTCTGTTATAAGCGATATATTATCATGATAACTATATCATTAAGGTGAAAATATTGTCATGGCGACTATATCGTCTTTATGACTGTAATCTTATAATGACAATATAGCTATCCTGATATATAGGCAACATGAAAAGACAATCACCTTCTTGTAATACAACAAAAATAACAAATAGCCATCATGGCAATATATTCATCAAACAATATAGCCACCATGGCAATAAAGTTACCATATCAATATAATACTAATGGAAATATAAGCACCATGACCATATAGACACGATGACAATACAACCACCAAGACAATACAGGAAACATGACATTACATTATGACAATATTGCCGTCAATTAAACAAATCAAATGACAATATAGATATTATGGCAACAGTCACCATGAAAATATAATCACAAATGCAATATAATCGACATAACAAAATGATTATATTATGAAAATATAGCCCTCTGCCACTATGGCTTTCATTGCAATGTAGCCAACATAATAATACATATACCATGACATTCAAGAAACCATAATAATATAGCATATCACGACAATGTAGCCCCCTACTGATTTAATCAAAATAAAAAACTCGTTTTATAGTGATACATCCTCAAGGGCAAAACCAACACCATTATAAAAGCTACCGTGAAAATGTAGTCACCATGAAATTATAACCATCATGATAAGATAGTCACCATGACAATATAGTTATCTTGGCAAGATATCCAACATGAGATTATATTCATGATAACAATTTAGTCACAATGCCAATATATAGTCACCGGAATATTATAGCTATCGTGATAATATATCACTTATTACAATATATGCATGATTGAAAAAAATGACAATATAGCAAATATAAAAAAGATCACATTTCTATTATAGCCAAGGTGACGATATATACATGACAGTAATGTAAGTAAAATAAGAGGATAGCCAAAATGACAAAAAGTTCATATTGACAATACTGCCACTATGAATATATATTCTCCATTACACTATATCTACACTGACAGTAAAGCTATCTTCAAAAAAGCGTAGAATTGAAAATACAGCAAACGACAATATAGCCACCTTGACAATACAGCCACCTTGACAATAATGTCACGATACAAATCAAGCGCCAGGACATTAGAATCACCTTGATAGTGACCTTAAAATAACTTTATAAATATCATGAAAATATAGCCCCCATGTCAACATATTTGCTACGACAATTTAGCAATTATGATAATATAGTCACGACGACAATGTATTTACTATGACAATAAAGCTACCATGATCATTTAACTGATATGACAATATAGTCAAAGGAAAAATATAGAAACATTCAACGTATATTCACAATTTCAATATAACCACCTGACAATATAGATACTGTGAATAAATTGTCGCTTACGGATCATAGCAAACATATAAACTCCAGGACAATATAGTCTCTGAGAAAAAACAGTGACTCAGACAGGATTTATCGTTATGATATAGTCATAACATTAAAGTTGTCATGCAATTGTAGTCAACATGACAAAATTATCACAATGAAATAAAACAGCATTACAAAATAGTTACCATAATCATACACCAATCATGATTATATAATCAGCAGGTTGACATAAACAATATCACAGTGTAAAAACCATGACAATTTAAGTGACATGATGAGATGATATCCATTCACTTACACTTACAATACCAAATAAGCCGCCATGAAAATATTATTATCATGATCATATAATCACAGCAATATTGTAGCTAATAACAAAATATATCCCGAACGACAAAATCAACCATAACAATATAGCCATCAAGTTGATAAAGCGACCAAGATAATGTAGCCATGATGGCATTATATTGAAAATAACAATACAGCCACCATGACATGAAAATATAGTAACCTTGACTATGTAGCTACCAAGATCAAATATTCAAATTGAAAAATATCCACTCCAAGAGTTTAGCTGCTAAGACACTATATCACCATGCCAATATCGCCAAAATGTGATTATTGCTATCATGATAATATACCGCCAGAAAAGAAATATATATACCCACTACTTGACAATATAGCTATTCTGACAATATTGCCAACATGAAAAGACAGTCACCTCCTTGTTATATAACAAAAATGACAAATAGCCATCATGGCAATATAGTGACCTAACAATACAGCCACCATGGCAATATAGTTACTATAAAATGTAATCTTAATGACAATATTATTATTGCCATCATGACAATATACCGCCAGAAAAGAAATATATATATCCACTACTCGACAATATAGCTATTCTGATAATATTGCCAACATGAAAAGACAGTCACCTCCTTGTTGTATAACAAAAATGAAAAATAGCCATCATGGCAATATAGTGACCTAACAATACAGCCATCATGGCAATATGGTGACCTAGCAATACAGCCACCAAGGCTATATAGTTACCATAACAATGTAATGTTAATGACAATATAGCCAACATGGCTATACAGCCACGATGACAATACAACAACCGTGACAATACAGATAACATGACAGTACCGTCTCTTACTCAATATTGCCATCAATTCAACAAATTGAATGACAATATAGATATTATGGCAACACAGTCACCATGACAATATACTCAGAAATGCAATATAATCGCCATAATAAAATCATCCTACCATGAAAATATTCAGCCACCATGGCAATATAGTTACCATAACAATGTAATCTTAATGACAATATAGCCAACATGACTATATAGCCACGATGACAATACAACCACCGTGACAATACAGATAACATGGTCTCACTTTACACACCACCTCGACCAAAACACCCTATATCTGCCACTCTATCATCAAACACATTCAACAAACATTCAAAATACTCACTCCATCTCCTTCTCACATTACCACTACTTGTTATCACCTCCCCATTAGCCCCCTTCACTGAAGTTCCCATTTGTTTCCTTGTCTTGCGCACTTTATTTACCTCCTTCAAAAACATCTTATTATTCTCCCTAAAATTTAATGATACTCTCTCACCCCAACTCTCATTTGCCCTCTTTTTCACCTCTTGCACCTTTCTCTTGACCTCCTGCCTCTTTCTTTTATACATCTCCCACTCATTTGCATTATTTCCCTGCAAGAATCGTCCAAACGCCTCTCTCTTCTCTTTCACTAATAATCTTACTTCTTCATCCCACCACTCACTACCCTTTCTAATCTGCCCACCTCCCATGCTCCTCATGCCACAAGCATCTTTTGCGCAAGCCATCACTGCTTCCCTAAATACATCCCATTCCTCTCCCACTACCCTTACCTCCTTTGTTCTCACCTTTTTCCATTATGTACTCAGTTTCTCCTGGTACTTCCTCACACAAGGCTCCTTCCCAAGCTCACTTGCTCTCACTACTCTCCTCACCCCATTCTCTCTTCTTTTCTGAAGACCTCTACAAATCTTCACCTTCGCCTCCACAAGATAATGATCAGACATCCCTCCAGTTGCACCTCTCAGCACATTAACATCCAAAAGTCTCTCTTTCGCGCGCCTATCAATTAACACATAATCCAGTAACGCTCTCCGGCCATCTCTCCTACTTACATACGTTTAATTATGTATATCTCTCTTTTTAAACCAGGTATTCCCAATCAACAGTCCTTTTTCAGCACATGAATCTACAAGCTCTTTACCATTTCCATTTACAACACTGAACACCCCATGTATACCAACTATTCCCTCAACTGCCTCATTACTCACCCTTGCACTCAAATCACACATCACTGTAACCCGGTCTCGTGCATAAAAACCATTAACACACTCATTCAGCTGCTCCCAAAACACTTGACTCTCATGATCTTTCTTCTCATGCCCAGTTGCATATGCACCAATAATCACCCATCTTCTCCATCAACTTTCAGTTTTACCCATATCAATCTAGAGTTTACTTTCTTACTCTATCACATATTCCCACAACTCCTGTTTCAGGAGTAGTGCTACTCCATACCTTGCTCTTGTCCTTTCACTAACCCCTGACTTTACTCCCAAGATATTCCCAAACCACTCTTCCCCTTTACCCTTGAGCTTCGTTTCACTCAGAGCCAAAACATCCAGGTTCCTTTCCGCAAACATACTACCTATCTCTCTTTTTTTCTCATCTTGGTTACATCCACACACATTTAGACACCCCAATCTGAGCCTTTGAGGAGGTTGAGCACTCCCCGCGTGACTCCTTCTTCTGTTTCCCCTTTTAGAAAGTTAAAATACAAGGAGGGTAGGGTTTCTAGCCCCCCGCTCCCGTCCCCTTTAGTCGCCTTCTACGACACGTGAGGAATGCGTGGGAAGAATTCTTTCTCCATTATCCCCAGGGATGAATATGATATACATGGCAGTATAGTCATATAATGTGATCATATATATAGATCATATGATATATATGGCAATATAGTCAAAGCAACAATAAACACCATGAAATTTTATTCACTATTGCAATATAGCCACTGTGACAAAATAATCGCTTTTGGATTTTAAAAAACATATCCCGTTCAGGACAAAATAGTCTCAATGACAAAAGAGCGACCAGGACAGGATTCATCTCTACAATATAGTCACCCTGACAGTATAGCCAAAATAACTATATACGAACCATATAAATGTATCTCCCATAACAATATAACTCCCATGAATATGTAGTCACCAAGACAAAATTATTACAATGAAATACAATCGCTATTACAATATAGTTACCATAACTATGCACCCATCATGATAATATGATCACCAAGTTGAGATAAACACCATTACATTATAAAGACCTTGACAATACAATTGACAGGAGGATACGATATCTATACATATATACTCACAATACCAAATAACCCACCATAAATATATTGCTATCATGATCTTATAATAACAATAAAGATGTAGCTAACAACAAAAAATATCCCCTACGACAAAATTCACTATAGCACTATTGCCACCATGTTGATATAGCAAACACGATACATTAGATATGATGGCATTATATTTAAGATAAGAAGATAGCTACCATGCCAATATAGTCACAAAAAACTGTAACTACCAAGAAAATATAGTCACTTTAACATTGTAGCTGTCTTGATAATATATCCTCACGACAAAATATCCACAAGAGCAGTTTAGCAACAAAGACAATATATCACCATGCAAGTATCCCAACATGTTCGTGTAGCTATCATGGCAATATACCACCAGAAAGAGAAATAACCACCACAACGATATAGCTACCACGACAATATACCGACCTTGACAATATAGCCAACATGAAAAAACAGTCACCTTCTTTTAATATAACAAAAATGACAAAAAGCCATGACAATATAGTCACCAGGTCAATATAGTTGCCATAATGATATAATCTTAACGGTAATATAGCCACCAGGACCATAAAATCAAGATGACAATACAACCACCAGGACAAAATAGACCATACGACCATACATAGTCTATGAAAATATTGTAATCAATTAAACAAATTAAATAACAATATAAACATCACAGCAACAGAGTCACCATGAAAATATAGTGACAAATGCAACATAATCGTCATGACGAAATGATACCCACCATAAAAATGTAGTCACCTTCCCACTATGGGTTCCATTGTCGTATAGCCACCACAATATTACACTCACCATGAGAGTACTGAATCCATAGCAATATATTCATCATGAAAATGTAATAATCTTGGCAATATAACTACTATGAAATTATAGTCATAATGAGAATATAGCCAAAATGAAAATATTGTTACCTCAATGGTATAGTTATCATGATAATGTATAGCTTATGGCAAAATATGTATTATTAAATAAATGACAGTATATCAACTATAAAAAAGTTTGCTGTGCCAATATTGCCTGGTGATATTATATACGTCATAGTAATGTAACCAAAATGATATGATAGCCATCATGACGGAATGTTCATAATGAAAATACTGCCACTATGTTAATATATTCAACATGACACTATAGCTACACTGACAATAAAGCAATCTTCACAAAAGAAAAACAGAATGATCCCACCATGAAAATATAGCCACCCTGCCACTATGGCTTCCAATGCAATGTAGCCACCCTGCTACTATGGCTTCCATTGCAATGTAGCCACCATAATGATACATTCACCATGACAGTACTGAAACCATAACACTATAGCATAACATGACAGTGTAGTCACCTGATAATTTATTCAAAATGAAAATTTCGTTTCTATAATGATATATCCTTAAGGGCAAAATCAACACCATTAAAAAGGCTACCATGAAAATACAGTCCTCATGACATTATGACCATCGTGATAAATAATCACCATGAAAAAATAGTCACCATGACAATATGTTGTCAGCTTGATTAGTATAGTTATAATGATAATGCATCGCTTATGTCAAAATATGCATGATTAAAAAAATGACAATATAGCAACTACAAAAAAGATCACCTTGCTAATAAAGCTAAGGTGAGGATAAATATATTCATAGCAATATAACCTAAATGAGAAGATAATGACGTTATACTCATGATGACAATACACCTAAATGAGAAGATAATGACGCTATACTCATAATGACAATACTACCACGATGAAAATATGTTCCTCATGACACTATAGCTACACTGACAAGTAAGCCGTCTTCACAAAAGAGTAACATTCAAAATTCAGCAAACGACAATACGGCCACCATTGTAGTACATCTACTATGTCTATAATGTTATGATATAAATCAATCACCATAACATTAGAGTCACCTTGATAATAAGCTATCAATGACTAAGTAAATATCATGAAAATATAGTCTCCATATCAACATATTTGCCATGACAATTTAGCCATTATGATAATATAGTCACGATGACAATGTATTCACCATAACAATAAGCCACCATGAACATATAACTGATATGACAATATAGTCAACGCAATGATAAAGAGACATTTGAATCATATTCACTATGGCAGCATAGCCTCCAGGACGATATAGTCTCCATGACAAAATAGTGATCAAGACAGGATTTATCATTGCAATAGAGTCAACTTGACAGTATAGCCAATGGAACAAAGCAACAACCATGAAAATGTACCTGCCATAGCAATATAGCTACCTTAAAAATGCAGTCAACATGACAAAACAATCACAATGAAATATAATCGCCGTTACAATATAGTTACCATAATCACTGACCAATCATGACAATGTAATCAGCAAGATGACATAGTGTCTTAGCAATTAAACTGTTGTTGTGGATATGTTCCATGGGATTGTATTATCATAGTAGCTACATTGTCATGATGACGATATTGACATGGTAGCTGTATTGTTATTTTCTATATAATGCCATCCTAACTACATTATCTTGGTAGCTATATTTACTTGCTGGCTATATTGCTATGGTTAATTTTGTCGGTGGGGATGTATTCTGTTATCAACTACCATTTTGTTTTAATCATATGATCACGATAATATTTTCATGGCGGCTTATTTGGTAATGTGAGTGCACGTGTATGGATATCACATTATCGTATCACTATATTGTCATGGTTTTTTATACTGTGATGGTGTTTATGTCAGCCTCCTGATGATATTATCATAATTGATATATGATTATGGTAACTAAATTGTAATGGCGATTATATTTCATTGTGACAATTTTGTCATGTTGCCTACATTTTCAAGGTAGCTATATTGTTATGGCAGGTATATTCTTATTGTTGTTTCATTGTTTTATCGGCTATACTGTCAAGGTGACTATATCTTGATGAGAAATCTTGACTTGGTCGCTATTCTGTCATGGACACTATATTGTCTTGGAGCCTATATGTTTACTATCATCCGAGACTATTTTGTCAAAGCATCAATTGTCAGGTGCTTATATTGCCATAATGAATATAATTTGAAGGTTTCCTTATTGTTGCGTTGACTGTATTGTCATATCACTTATATGATCATGGCTATATTGTTATAGTTAATATATTGCCGTCGTGACTATATTATCATATTGGCTAAATTGTCATGGTAAGTATGTTGACATGGAAGCCTTATTTTCATGATATGTATATAGTTAGTACTATTTTATTATCAGTGTGACTCTGATGTCACCGCGACTGAAGCATATCGTGTCATAGTGGCTTTACTGTTACGGTGGCTATATAGTCGTTTGCTATATTTTCAATGTTACTCTTTTGTGAAAATTGCTTTATTGTCATTGTAGCTATAGTGTCATGGGGAATATATTTTCATAGTAGCAGTATTGTCATTATGAACATACCGTCATTTTGGCTATCACCTCATTTTGGTTACATTGCGAAGATTTACATATCGTCACCTTGGCTATATTGGCAAGATGATCTCTTTTACAGTTGCTATATTGTCATTTTTTAATCATGCATAGTTTTTCATAAACGATACATTATCGTGACAACTATATTATTAAGTTGACAGTATATTGACATGGTGACTATATTGTCATTATGACTATAATCTCTTAGTGGCTATATTGCTAAGATAACTATATTGTCATGGTGACTATTTCATGATGATGGTTATAATGACATTGTGACTACATTTTCATTGTAGCTTATTTAATGGTGTTGATTTTGCCCTTGAAGATATATCATTATAAAAACGAAAATTTCATTTTGATTGAATTATCAGGTGAATACATTGTCATGATATGCTATATTGTTATAGTTTCAGTACTGTCATGGTGAATGTATATTATGTTGGCTACATTACAATGGAAGCCATAGTGGCAGGGTGGCTATATTTTCATGGTTGGATCATTTTGTTATGACGATCTTATTGTACTTGTGGGTATATTGTCATGGTGACTGTGTTGCCATAATTTCTATATTGTCATTTGATTTATTGAATTGATGGCAATATTGTCATAGCGACTGTGTTGTCATGTTGCCTGTATGGTCATCATGGTTGTCTTGTCATGGCTATACTGTCATTAAGATTATATTGTTATGGTAACTATATTGCCGTGGTTGCTATATTGTTAGGTAAATATATTGCCATGATGGCTTTTTGTCAGAGTGGCTATATTGTTAAGTTATCTATATCATTGTGGTGGGTATTTTTTTTTTCTTTTGGTATATTGCCATAATGGCTACACGAAAATTTTGGCGATATTAGCATGGTGATAAAGTGTCTTTGTAGCTCAACTGCTGTTGTGGACATTTTCTCATGGGAATATATTTTCATGGTAGCTACATTGTCAAGGTTACTATATTTCATGTAAGCTACATTGTAATGATGACGATATTGGCATGGTGGGTATATCATCATTTTCAATAAAATGCCATCCTGGCTACATTATCTTGGTCGCTATATCAACTTGATGACTATATTGCTACGGTCAATTTTATCGTTGGGGATGTATTTTGTCTATACCTACAATTTGGTTGTGATTATATGATCATGATAATATTTTTATGGCGACTTATTTGGTATTGTGAGGGTAACTGTATGGATATCTTATCATCATGTAACTTAT
Organism: Panulirus ornatus; assembly: GCF_036320965.1. Classification (NCBI taxonomy): domain Eukaryota; kingdom Metazoa; phylum Arthropoda; class Malacostraca; order Decapoda; family Palinuridae; genus Panulirus; species Panulirus ornatus. The sequence goes on from NC_092278.1 coordinate 12,161,257, forward strand.
ATTGTTATGGTTTTTATACGGTGATGGTGCTTATGTCAAAATGCTGATTATATTATCATCATTAATGTATGATTATGGTAACTATATAGAAATGGCGATATCTTTTGTGATTATTTTGGTATGTTGACTACATTTTGATAGTAGTTATATTAATATGGCAGGTACTTTTTTATGGTTCTTACATTGTTTTATGGGCTATACAGTCAAGGTGGCTATATAGCAATGATAAACCCTGTCTTGGACACTATATATCCTGGAGGCTATATGTTTCCTATGATCCGAAAGCGACTATTTTGTCACGGTATCTATATTGTCAGGTGGCTATACTGACATAGTGAATATATTTTGAATGTTTCTTTAATGTTGCGTTGACTATATTGTCATTTTGACTATACTATCATAATATCATAATGGCTAAATTGTCATGGGAAATATGTTGATATGGATGCTATATTCTCATAATATTTATATAGTAATTGTAAATCTATTTTCAAGGTGACTCTAATGTCACGGTGATTGATTTATATCGTAATATTATTGTTATGGTGGCTGTACTATCATGGTGGCTATTTGGTCGTTTGATGTGTTTTCAATGTTACTATTTTGTGAATATGGCTTTATTGTCAGTGTAGTTATACTTTCATTGGGAGCAAATGTTTATAGTGACGGTATTGTCATTATGAAATAAAGCCATTTTGGCTATCTTCTAATATAGGTTATATAGCTATGATGTATATATCGTCACCTTGGCTATATTGGGAAGGTGAAATTTTTATAGGTTGTATATTGTCATTTTTTAATCGTGCATATTCTGTCATAAGCGATATGTTATCATGATAACTATATCATTAGGGTGAAAATATTGTCATGGCGACTATATTGTCTTTATTACTATAATCGTAGAGTGACAATATAGCTACCCTGATATATAGGCAACATGAAAAGACAATCACCTTCTTGTAATATAATAAGAATAACAAATAGCCATCGTGGCAATATATTCATCTAACGATATAGCCACCATGGTAATATAGTTACCATATCAATATAATCTTAATGGAAATATAACCACCATGACCATATAGACACGTTGACAATACAACCACTAAGACAATAGCGGAAACATTACATTACATTATGACAATATTGCCATCAATTCAACAAATAAAATGACAATATAGATATTATGGCAATAGTCACCATGAAAATATACTCAAAAATGTAATATAATCGACATAACAAAATGATTATATTATGGAAATATAGCCACTCTGCCACTATGGCTTTCATTGCATTGTAGCGAACATAATAATACATATACCATGACATTCCTGAAACCATAACAATATAACATATTACGACAATGTAGTCCCCTAATGATTTAATCAAAATGAAAATCTCGTTTTGTAATGATACATTCTAAAGGGCAAAACCAACACCATTATGAAAGTTACCGTGAAAATGCAGTCACCATGACATTATAACCATCATGATAAAATAGTCACCATGACAATATAGTTAACTTGGCAAGATATCCAACATGAGGTTATAGTCATGATAACAATATAGTCACAATGCCAATATTTAGGCACCGGAGTATTATAGTTATCATGACAATGTATCACTTATGACAAAATATGCATTATTAAAAAGGTGACAATATAGCAACTATAAAAAATTTCACATTGCTAATATAGCCAAGGTGACGATATATACACGATAGTACTGTAACGAAAATAAGAAGATAGCCAAAATGAAAAAAAGTTCATATTGACAATACTGCCACTATGTATATATATTCTCCATGACACTATAGCTACACTGACAGTAAAGCTATCTTCACAAAAGCGTAAAATTGAAAATACAGCAAACGACAATATAGCCACCTTGACAATACAGCCATCTTGACAATAAAGTCACGATATAAATCAATCGCCAAGACATTAGAAACGCGTTGAATTTACAATGACTTTATAAATATCATGGAAATATTGCCCCCATGTCAATATATTTGCTATGACAATTTAGCCATTATGATAATACAGTCACGACGACAATGTATTCACTATGACAATAAAGCTACCATGATCATATAACTGATATGACAATACAGTCAAAGCAAAAATATAGAAACATTCAACTTATATTCACAACGGCAATATAACCACATGACAAAATAGATAGCGTAAATAAATAGTCGTTTTCGGATCATCGGAAACATATAGACTCCAGGACAATATAGTCTCTGTGAAAAAACAATGACTCAGACAAGATTCATCATTATAATGTAGTCATAACTTTATAGCTGTCATGTAATTGTAGTCAACATGACAAAATTATCACAATGAAATAAAACGGTATTACAATATAGTTACCATAGTCATACACCAATCATGATTATATAATCTGCAGGTTGACATAAACAATATCACAGGGTAAAAACCATGACAATCTAAGTGACATGATGAGATGATATCCATTCACTTACACTTACAATACCAAACATGCCGCCATGGAAATAGTATTATCATGCTCATATAATGACAACAATATTGTAGCTATTAGCAAAATATATCCCGAACGACAAAATTAACCATAGCAATACAGCCATCAAGTTGATATAGCGACCAAGATAATGTAGCCATGATGGCATTATATTGAAAATTACGATACAGCCACCATGCCAATGTCTTCCCCATGACAATGTAGCTACCATGAAAATATAGTAGCCTTGACTATGTAGCTACCATGATAAATTATTTGAATTGAAAAATATCCACAACAAGAGTTTAGCTGCTAAGACACGATATCACCATGCCAATATCGCCAAAATGTGATTATTGCCATCATGATAATATACCGCCAGAAAAGAAATATATATACCCACTACTCGACAATATAGCTATTCTGACAATATTGCCAACACGAAAAGAGTCACCTCCTTGTTATATAACAAAAATGACAAATAGCCATCATGGCAATATAGTGACCTAACAATGTAGCCACCATGGCAATATAGTTACCATAACAATGTAATCTTGATGACAATATAGCCAACATGACTATATAGTCACGATGACAATACAACCACCGTGACAATACAGATAACATGACAGCACCGTTTCTAAGACAATATTGCCATCAATTCAACAAATTAAATGACAATATAGATATCATGGCAACACAGCCACCATGACAATATACTCAGAAATGCATTATAATCGCTATCATAAAATTATCCTCCCATGAAAATATAACCACCTTACTATTTTGGTTTCCATTGCAATGTAGCTACAGTAATAAAAGATTTACCATGACAGCACTGAAACCATAACAATATAGCATATCGTGGCAATGTAGTCACCTGATAATTTGATCAAAATGACAATTTCTCCTCTATAATGGCATATCTTGAAGGGCGATATCAACACCCTTAAAAAAGCTTCTATTAAAATACAGTCACTATGACATTATAGATATCATGATAGAAAATCACCATGACAATATAGTTATCATGGCAATATAGCCACTATGACATTATAGTCATAATGATGATATAGTCGCTGTGACAATATCGTCACCATGATAATATAAGTATCATGATAATATATTGCTTATGACAAATTATGCATGAGGTAAATAATGACAATATATCACCTATAAATAAAGATCACCTTGCCAATATAGCTAAAGTGACGATACATACATCATAGCAATGTAACTAAAATGAAAAGATAGCCAAAATGACGGTTTGTTCATGATGACAATACTGGCACTATGAAAATATGTTCCCCATAACACTATAGCTACACTGATAATAAAGCCATATTCACATAAGAGTAACATTGAAAATACAGTTACATTGTCATGATGAAGATATTGGCATGGTGGCTGTATTGTTATTTTCAATATAATGCCATCCTAACTACATTATCTTGTTCTCTATATTTACTTACTGGCTATATTTCTATGGTTGATTTTGTCGTTGAGGATATATTTTGTCATTAACTACAATTTTGTTTTAATCGTATGATCATAATAATAATATTATCATCGCGGCTTATTTGGTAATGTGAGTGCAAGTGTATGGATGTCTTATCACTGTAAGACTCACGCACACTACCATTAATTTTTCATTAGGTATTTGTCATTATCATTTTACTGTGAGTTACATAGAGTCAGATGCATGTTGCCACGGGCTCAGTGTTCCCACGGGCTACTGTTAATCAGGATGTTTGAACACGTAAGAGCTGATCTGTTATTTGAACACGTATGAGCTGATCTGTTATTTGAACACGTTGTTGAATGGGTGTTGACGGACTCCAATATAACCCCTGCCAGTGTGACCTGAGGGGACACACTGGCCAGCATCGTCACACTGTTCACTAGAGTGTGTCGTAATGTGTCATAAGACTTTAGCCCAGAGTACTACAGATGTACGTACACGTTTTTTTGTAATAAATCTACAAAGGCCGCCTGATCTTCATTAAGTACCACCCACGAAGAAGACCTGATTTCCTTCCTATCAACTCAACCTTACAAATGGTGGCTGCGAAGTAAGAACCTACGTGACCACAGACGACCGTCACATCTACTTCATTTTTCTACGTCTGGTGTTGCCAGCAGTCATACAAGCCTACCTGACACAGTCTTGGCGCTCGCTCTAGTGGACGTTAAGGGCGGAACCCCATGGCCGGCTACGTTCTCCATCACCCGTACCTCAATGCAGTGAAGGTACGTCTTTATTGCATTGCTGACACTGTGTCGCTTGCAAGGGTATCAAGACAGCGCCACCGCCGTGCATTGTTGTCATCACATCCAGACGTGTCAAGCAAGGTCAGCCATCCTGCCAACACCAACGTGGAGGTCATCTTGTCAACCGCTCCAGAGACGCGTCATCATCAGCCGTGGCGACATCCCAGACGTCAGCATCGCGTGGTCCAGCCCTTGTCGCTCACTCAACTTTCCTGCTAGCGAGTCGCTACTCTGCACACATCTTCACCTCGCTACACCCAGCGAGTCGCTACTCTGCACACATCTTCACCTCGCTACACCCAGCGAGTCGCTACTCTGCACACATCTTCACCTCGCTACACCCAGCGAGTCGCTACTCTCCACACGTCTCCACCTCGCTACAACCAGCGAGTCGCTACTCTGCACACATCTTGACCTCGCTACACCCAGCGAGCCGCTACTCTGCACACATCTTCACCTCGCTACACCCAAGACGTCTTCGTAAGCGAATCTCCCATTCAGAGCAGAACTGTGTCAAAATGGTTCACTCTGTGAGATATGCTCCTTTTGTGTGATACTAGTTCTGAGTCTATAAATATAGACATATATATACTTTTGGGTAATATGATTATTCATCTTTCTAGTTTAGCAAATTAATATAAGTTTTCAGTTATTCTTGCATATATTCTTTCTTCTGTTTTCATACATTGGTACTATTGTTTTTAGTGATGATTACTTTCATATATAGAGTCCATTACTGATATGTTGTACTATTATGTGCACCTCTCACATACAGAGTCTTGTATCCATATGTTATACTGTTATGCCAGCCTTTTATTGCCTTTATATCATTACAATATTTCCAAATGATATTCATGTTATGTATTTTGGATTATGTCAATAGCGTTAACTATATTTCAAATTTTTTGTGGGTTATTACTTACACACTTTAAGTAAGATTGTATTACATGTCCGAAGATATTCTACGCGGTAATCGTAAAGGTTCATATGTACTTAGGAAGTTACCTAGGATCCCTTATTATAAACGGAACCAGCCTTCTAAAATGGCGACGTCACACAAAGTTGTTTTGACAGATTCTGGTGACACAGATGACCCACAGAAACCTCCTTACACGTTACCACACCCACACCCACCTCCCCCTCCACATCACAAAAACTCAGGACAATCAATTCCTTCACAAAAAACTGTTGTCACTCTAAACCAAGGTAGGGAATCACATGAGTTATTTGATGGTAAACTGCCAAATTCTGATCGGTGGATTAGAAATGCAGAGGACATTGTTGAACATAATGGTGATTCAGGAGACAGAGCGCTTATATCGGCTGCTAAAAATCTCACTGATTTCAACAAGCCTAACAATTAAGCTAGGGTTGTCTATGACTCAGATGACATTCGAAACTGTACATCTTGGGAGGAATTCAAAACGTTGTTTAGATTAGGTTGTGAGGAATCATTCTCAGATAGTTCACTACACATCCTTTAACGTGCTCTCAACACAACATACTTGGATGATACGTCAGTCCCTGATCACTGGAGTACCTTACATGGAAGAATGAGATTAGTTAGGCAGGCTTATGAATCCTCACCCTGGATGTCGGCCATGATGAATCCTGAAACTCATGTGCAAACACTCATGCGTTTATTACACATAACCTTCATTCTCAAGGACCTGACCTCCAGACGTAAGACGACGGTTACTTAATGAGAACATCGACACATCATTGTGGGTCAGTAACAAAAGTGTTGAATTACACTCAAAAGAAAGGTGGATATTATAACACCAAGACACTGGGGAGGGTGTCGGCTTCCCAAAGTGTGACGAAACATTCTAGTGATCAACACAGTCATTCTTCTCACGGTCAAATACAGCGATTCAGTGATGACAAACACTCACATAAAGTTACGTGCTTCCGGTGTCACCAACCAGGACATAAAGCGAATGTGTGTCCTTACACATGGGACTCATTCTCACGCCTCGACCAGAACAAACACAGTCAACAACCCATGTCATCACAGCCTCGGTCGTCACAATTCTGCCGACCTAGTCATGATTTCCTCCAGTCAGACATCAGGCTGACCTTCACCCGCTCGCGCCCAACACCACCAAGCAGGTGTTCATATCATAGGAACGCTAGACACACTTCAGCGGAATGCCGAGCATTAGCTAGACAGACGTCACCTAACACAGGTTCATCATGTCATTATCAACAATGACAATCTCTCGCTCATGACAAGAGTCCATCACATACGGAACTCTTAAGACATTTTCGTTCTTCGCCATTTTCTCACATTACAAGTTTCGGATTTAGTGGGTTCTTTCCAGGATAAGCCAATCACAATCTTTCTAGACAGCGGCGCGGAAGCAGATGTCATTCATTGTGATTTTATTCAACCATTAATGGGGCGCACTCAACTTGTTCAATGCTCGGACTTTTACCCATCCCTTCAAAGTATCTCAAATGAAAATCTCGACGTAAGGGGCACTATCAAAATAAACATTCGCATAGGCGACTCGGTCATTACCGTAACCCCTTACATTGTTCGTGGTGTAACTTTTCCTGCTAACTTATTACTAGGACGCCACTCTATGGCACAACATAAGATCTGTCCTATTTATCATGTGGTTTGTGTTGATAATACGTTCCTGCCATTGTCAGAGAAGAGTTCTCACTCAGTCAAGAGTCATTAATACATCTGCTCCCACGTCCTGCTTCACGGTAGACAATAGCATCCTTTTTACTTTTCTGCTCATCATTGCCCTGGTAAACTGAAAACAAACATGACTCTGCATAGTAACTCATTAACGAAGGTTCCACTCTCACTTTCTCGAACATGGATGACTGATCATGGACTCAGACATAGTCAGGGTCATCTCGCACTAAGAGTAGTTGCTGAACCTTCATCACTAACTGTCATACGACTATCGATGGATGCCTCTATTCATGAGACCGCAGATGGAGAGGTCACCATATACATTGCCAATACGGGACCCCACTCCTGTCCGTCCCCGTAAAGGGGCCAAGCTTGTGGAATTCTCCGTTTTGAAGTCCGGAATTCAAGACGAGGAGTTGCATGAGTTTAACATCAGTCTAGTCTCACATTCCATTAAACCATCACCACTTACTCCTCCTACCCCTAACTCAGCAGTGCATGGCTTGAGTCAGCTCCCCACCATCAGCCCTGACATGATATCCAAGGTAGGATTAACCAAACATGTTGACCAGTTAACAGACTTACTTAACCAGTATAGTCTGCTATTGCCTTATCAGGAGAACCACTCGGTAGAACTCATTTGGATGTTCACACTATTCACTTAGAGAAAAACACACGTCCCATTGACGTCCCAGCCTATTGATTGACACACGCGCACAGAGACGTAGCAAACAGACTTGTTCAGGACATGTTGAAAGATAAGGTTATAGAGGAATCACGATCACCATGGAATTCACTACTTCTGATCGTTCCGAAAAAGGACGGAACTTTTAGACCAGTCATAGAGTTTAGAAAACTCAACAACAAGGTCACTTTGAAAGATCGTTTCCCGTTACCAGTGGTATCAGAGCTTCTTCATAGCCTCGGTAACAATGAGGTATTTTCAACTGTGGATTTATTGAGCGGATTTTGGCAGATTCCCTTGTCAGAGGAAAGCCGCCCCCTGACTGCGTTCAGTACGCCAGATGGTCATTGGCAGTTCATATGCATCATGCCCTTCGGTCTTCATTCCTCACCGGTGATCACCTTCTAAAGGTTAATGACTAACATTTGTCGTCACATGTTGGGCAAAGAACTATTGGTTTATCTTGATGATATAATTGTCATGTCTCCAGATATTGCTTCTCATTTCAAAAGTCTTGAGAGAGTATTTCTACGACTTAAGGATGCGAACCTAAAAGTCAAGTTATCCAAATGTTCCTTTCTACAAACAAGAATTGATCACTTAGGTCACACCGTTGATGAAAACGGTATTCAACCTAATGCACATAAGTCAAACAATTGTAGAATGGCCAGTCCCTTCCACAACAGACAAGGTCAAATCCTTCCTTAGTTCAGCAAGATATTATCGAAGATTTATCGCTAATTTCGCGAAGATCACAAACCCCCTCACTTCACTTCTGAAACAGGGAGTTACATTCCAGTGGTCTACAGTGCATTTAACTTATTCAAACAATACTTGATCGAGGCGCCTATCCTTCGATTTCCCAACTTTGGGAAACCCTTCATTTTGCACACAGATGCTTTTAAACAGGGTCTTGGAGCTGTACTTATGCAGGAGTCAAATAAGGGCAGACTTTTTCCATAGCCTATGCGAGCCATTCATGTTCAAAGACGGAATCGAAATACTCAATAACTGAGTTAGAAGGCCTTGCAGTTGTTTGGACACTCAAACATTTTAAGAAATACATATATGGTTACCTAATTACAGTTTATGCAGATCACTGGACACTGGTAGGCATTTTTCAAAGACAAGAACCTACAGGAAAGTTTCAAAGATGATTTTTAACTACACAAACATTTGACCCAGATTTTCGTTTTGTTTCTGGCTCATCCAGTGTAGCTGCAGACGCGCTTTCCCGCAGAGTGGGTGCAGTCACTGTAAATAATAGCCTCGTATATTTTGATGTAGAGAGGTTGAGACAGCATCAACGGGATGACCCAGTCTGGGGTCCTATCATAGAATTCCTAGAGGGTATAAGATCTTTCTTGGATGCTAAAACAGTTGTCCCAGTCAGAGAATTGTATTTAGCACAGTGGGGGAGTCTTGTGCAGGGACACGAAATTAGGAGTGCTCGCCCGTGTTGTTAAACAAGCAATCATTCCAACAGCATTAGTACAGGATTTCTTGAAGTTAGCACATGATTCAACCCAGGCCGCACACCCAGGCGCAGATAGATGCTACAAGCAAACTCGTTTGAGGTATTTTTGGCCAAGATACATAAAAACATTACAGATCATATTTGGAGGTGCCAAACCTGTAAGACACACAAGGGAAGTCCCACTACCCCGCAGACTGTGTTGAAATATCCTTTACCTTCATACCCATGGGAAAGAGTTCATATGGACATATCAGGAGGTTTTCCTAGGTCCATGGCAGGCTACAGATACATCTTAGTAATTACTGATGCCTTCACGAGATATTGTGAATTAGTTCCAGTTCAAAATAAAGACGCAGCCACTGTCGTTAAGGCGTTCAAAAAACATATCTTAGACAGACATAATGCGCCGAAGATTTTAGTCAGACATAATGGAAGGGAATTTAATAACTCATTATTAGAAGAACTCTGTAAATTGTATAACATAAGTAAATGTAATATAACGGCGCATCACCCAGCCTCGAATGGCCTGGCAGAAAGGTTGAACCGTAAGATCCTCCAGTGTCTTCGCACCAACATTAATTTTGATCAAGATGAATGGGATGAGTACCTGTCTGATGTCCAATGTTCATTAAACTCTGCATATCCTAAGTCAATTGGAGACACACCCTTCCACGCCTTACACGGTTTTGATAAAGTTTTGCCGTATGACATAATAGCGTCCCCTCCTTCATGTCCAGCGGTCCAGAAATCAGTTGTAGCGGAAAAATATCGCACGACTCAATTGATTCATCAAAGGATCAAAGAAAATCTAGGTGAAGCAACTACAACCTTCACGAACCAGGCTGATAAATCCGCGAAACCATCAAAGGTGGCTCCCGTACTATTGGTAATGGTGCAGGAATTAAACTCAAGAAGTGAGGTTCCTAAACTTGACCCAAAATTTTCTGGCCCCTATAGAGTCTTAGCTCATTTAAAGGGACAGAAGTTTAGGGTTCGACATCTAAATACAGGTGACATTCGTGAAGAACATGAGGACCACTTGAAAGTTTTACAGTATTCTGAACATGATCATCCCGGTACCACACCAGACAGTATTCCTCAAACCCCAAACATTGTCACCCAACCAACCTCTACCACTGTTCAGACTGTCCCCACACAAGAACCGACCACCCTCACAACACCACCACAGACACATCAGTATTCACTAAGACCTCGCCTTTAAGAAGTTGCTAAGTTTATCATTTTACAGGTTCTTCCTTCTCATGTCCTTATGGTGTCTTCCTATATATGACACCATGGCAGTACCAGGCGCCCTTCTCACGACTCCCCGTGAGGTCCGCCTCGTGAGGGACACAGTTAAGTTAGGCCTGGAGGGTCTACACTACATTTATGATCATTTACTGAAACTAATGGAGGCCGCACCTCGCTTACGGTCTACCTTACTCAAGTTTTACACCAGTGCGTCCATCAGAAACTCTAGTGTTGCTCCTCCTCCAACTTTGTTAAACCAGTGGACCTGGAAACTGAACAGTACCTGTGTGATTCTGTATGACATAATACAAGACATTGAATCTCCAGTAAATACTAATGCCAGGATCAACACGAAAAAGCAAAGGAGAAGCAAGAGAGGTCTACTTAATTTTGTATCGTCCCTCCAATCATGCTTGTTTGGTACTGCTACTCAGGAAGAACTTAATTCAGTTAGGAATCAGGTTAGATCCTTACAATTTCAATAACTTCTTAACAACAGGTATATTAAGGCTAAAGCTAAGATCTTAAAACAACATTTTAAATATTTGAATGACATAATGTTAACTGTTAATAACTTGACACAACATGTAGCTCTACTGTCAAAGTCTCTTAATCCCATATATGCTATAGTGACTATTTCCACATATGTTGATAGTTTATATGTCCAGATCACTTATCATGCACATTATTTCACTGGCTTATTGGAAGATGTTAATAATCTGGTAAACCAAGTTGTCACACCATCATTTTTTCCCTTCTCGGAACTCACACGTATCATTAAACAAGCAATGACGAAATTCGGTTGCACCCCAGCTCTCCCTCTGCATCACGTGGCCAGTTATTACTCCTTACTAACGGTTGACGTGATCCTCGAAGCGGTCATTATCCACATACCATTCACTGACTCCAATACTTACAGCCTTGTGAACGTAATACCATTCCCTTTTAATTATACAAAAGGGTCGCAAAAGACTATCGTCCTTGCTGATAACATGAACTTTCTATTATATGATATTATTTCCTCGTTGATTGCACATCCCTCCTTGGATGATTTGGCATTGTGCCATAAACCATTGATTGACAACTTGATTTGCCTCCCCCCCCCCCCCAATACCTTGGTTTTTCATGATTTACAAACAAACTCATGTGAGCACCAACTACTTTTAAGGCATCAACAAAATGTTCTTCATTCCTGTTCCTTTAAGGAAATTATCGTTAATGAACCTTGGATTGAAAGTATCGACCAGTATCACGTACTGTTTTTCCCAGACCAGCAAAATGTTCTTATTCATTGCCCACCTAATCATTCCAAATCTTATTTGTTTCTGGGACACATTCAGTTAGGACAACAATATACTCTTATCAGTTCCAGTTTCAAATTATTCGGCACTCATGATCATTATTTGGGACAAATTGATAGAATTATCCCGCGTTTAGGACGAATCCCCCAAAACATCAACTTACCAATCATCGATGAAGTAAAGATCCAACATCTTCCATCTATGGTTCAGAACGATCTAGATTCTACAATAGATGTTCTGGCTTTTGTACCTTTTAAGTACGCTTCTCATATATCTGGAAGTTCAATTGTTTCATTGACTATTGCACTTATATTTTTGTTCGTAGTATTTATGTTATATTGTCGTCTACGACATAAGGTATCTAATATAGAATTCAGAAGGTAGTTGCAGCAGCACTTCCTTATTTAAGGATAAATCTAACTCCCTAATAATATGTATTCAATAAGTTGTTTGGATTTTTGATTTTTTTTTCATTTCATTTGCATACTGATTTTGTTTACACCATATATAATATCCATGTATATATCTTTATGATAATCTAATAATTGTAAAGTGTGTTATCCTTCTTCTCAAGCATACTAGTTGATATAGGAATAACTCTTGTACATACCTACAATTTGCTTATTTCTGTACTCTTATATTCAGTATTATTTCATGTATAACAATAACTTATCATTGCTCGTAGGAGCTTGAGCCAGGTTGTGGCCGAGCAAAATGTAAGACTCACGCACACTACCATTAATTTCTCATTAGGTATTTGTTATTATCATTTTATTGTGAGTTACATAGAGTTAGATGCAT